>NC_088189.1:9516426-10152938 GCF_028769735.1 Zonotrichia leucophrys gambelii | reverse complement strand
GGCTGCAGAGTGCTGGGATGGGGATCCACCTAGCAACACCACCACACTAATGCCACATTGGGAAATTTGCCCTACAGGAGTTTGTCTTGATTAAAGGCTTCGGTCTGTCTTTGCAACACAAACATAGGAGCCCCCATGCTGCTCTCTGAAATTTACAGCGTATTTTCTTTTTACTCAAGCATATTGAAGCAGAACAGAAGAAAGGATCAAAGGTACCGTAATGTTTCTATAAACAAGTACTACTTAGTTTGGTTTTTTTTATCTTGGGTTTATTTTTTTCCAAACAAATCTTCTAGGCACATTAGGCTCAGATTACATTTTATTGCCAAATCACCAGCTGGCAACAAAATCGCATATGTCTGTGTAAATACAGTGGATGAGAAGCTGAACAGGAGATGTGAGATGATTCAAGCAGTCATATTGGCTTCTACACCTTAAATTTGACTGTTTTATCTGTCTATTCAGCAATGTCCTGTACAGACCCCATTTCAGCATGAAATACTAAAATCTCAGCTTGGGGTAATTCTGTCTGTGGTTTTCCTCTCTTCCAGTGAATTTACAGGAAAACAGATAATTCTCTGGGACTATAACTCAGAAATTCATTTTTTGTTTGCTCACCAAGTGATGACTAATCCACTCCCTGTTACTCAAATATAGGTGTAACTCTTGTGATGACATTATTATGAAGCATTTTTACTTTGAGGGCCAGATGATCCTTTGAAGGTAATGCAATTTTGCAATTTGCTTGAGGGCCCTATTGCTGCCTGTTGGGTACATTTGGATTCACTTGGCAATGAAGCCTCAACATTGATTAATTTATCATTAAGGTCAATGTTGCTATACAGTCTTCTGTATTTGTAGTTAGGCATTGGCATGGTCACTTCAATTTGTAAATTCAGTTTCTTCATGCACCCCAGGGGAAAAAAAGCCTGACCATTATTAGGCAAACATAAAAAAGTTAGTAATCATCATTGTGCTTCTAAAAGCAGATGAACTAGAGCATCTTTTCTGAGCTGAGGTATGATACAGAGTTTTCCCCATGCAGTCTTGAACAATGGGTTTGTTTTGGCTAAAATTAGGCTCCTTTTGGATCCCAGGTGAAAGAATATTTGTCTCATAAGGGAAGACATTCCTTGACAGAGCTGGGTAACAGGGCTCCCTTTGTCAGAACAGTGGCACAGAAACACTCAGCAGCTCTCAAGGATCTGTTTGAAGGGGTAATCTTGCCCTCAGTCAATAAACTCGAAAAGAGCTTAATTAATGAGCAGGGAACAAGCTCCATTATCTGGGAGGTGGAGGACAGAAATTAAAGGGGTTAAAGAATAAATGGGGTTTGTTTCCTGCTAAAACTTTTAATCTTTGTGTTTTCCCTAACGTCCTTAGGAGATTTTGATCCTAACTGACTTCTGGAAGCTCTCAGCCCTACTATGAGCTGTGCTTTTTCTGTCATAGTCTGATGTTTTATTTACAGTATTTCCCTTTATTTTGTAATACAACCTGGGCTGTGATGTGGGGGAGAGGGGCTCCAGTTTTGGAAATAACAGTGCATACCCACTAGCTGGTGCTTTTCCCAAATTGGCCAGGATAGAGAATACTTCCTGCCCCATTCAGAATCATCTGCATAGAAAGATAAAACGGGAGTTAACAAAGGTCAGGTTTATGACAGGGAAAGAAGGCTGCTAATGACCATTATCTATGCCACAGGTTTAACTTCATTACTTTTGCATTAAGTTCTTAATGCCCAAAGCAATAAGCAAACTGAGTCCTGTTGAACTGTAGTAACCTAATCTTCTCTCCAAATGAAATAGAGGGGAAAGCAGAGTCATTTGGCATGGCCTTTATTTTGTCTTCTCTTTCCCCATCCCCCAGTCACATATTAGGCCTGTTGTGAGTTTCCCTTCCTTCTTACAGCCTTTTTCTTTTATCTCTTGCCTTTCTTCCTGAGTTTTTCAGACTGTCCAAAGTGGTATTTGGTGCAGGATTTGATGAGAGGGTTTAGGCCTTCCATAAAGTGGGTCTGAGGTTTGTCACAGGGAGAAATCTCTCTTGATAATATTTTGAAGTACAGAATTATGCAAAGTATGTACAGAATAAAAAGCTTTTAATTCACAGTTAACAAACTTGAGCTGGCTGTGACATTGTGGTTCCCAGTGAGTCAGATCTAGGAGAGAACATTTGCTGGGTGTTTTGAAGTATCATCACACTTTTGCATCCCAAGGACAACAGTGGATGATCATATCCCAGTGTGACTGATTGGCACACACCAGCCTGGACTCCAAACATTAATTAATGTTCTGCCCATTCTCCAGTTGCAACCCCTGATGACAATTATGAAGTGTTCAGGCCAGGCTGGATGGAGCTCTGAGCAACTTGGTCCAGTGGAAGGTGTCCCTGCCCACAGCAGTGGGGCTGGAATTGGATGATATTTAAGGTCTTTTCCAATCCAAGCCATTCTATGATTTCATGATTTATGGCTCTGAAGTTGCACCACCAAATGTGTCAACACTTTAGTCTTAGTGAGCAAAGAACAAATACCAACAGAGAATTAAATGTAATTCATGATTTAGAATGAGATCAGTCATTTCAGCTAATTTCCTACTCACCCTCAAATTTGACAAAAAATAATGAATTTCCCTCTTCTGGTGTGGCCTGAAGACTTATGCTCTGTAGCTGGGAAAGGAAATGCACTAAGAGGGAGAAAAACTGGATTTCTTCATATGTGAGATTCACAGACCAACAGCCTCAGATTTTGGCAAAGGGTGAAATCAACAGAGCATCTTTTCGGGGTCCCCCAGCAGAATGAGAGCAAACCAGTGCTGGCAGGTAACTGGTGCATCTGCCCAGTGTGCAGGGAATATATTACTGCTCCTAGAAAAAGGATCCCAAAGTGGCATGAGAAATACACTAAAATACACAGATAGAAGGAAATTATATAAACTCTGGAGAGTTAAGCAATGGATGTGAACACCTATGTAAAAACTCTTTAGAGTTTTTACGCCTGGAATCACCTTGATTCCAGGTGATCAAAGAATCCTCTGATTCCCTGATAGGAATGCAAGGTAATATCTTACACCAATTCAGTATCATATGTTCACCTTTATATGAGAAACTTGCACTCTGAGGAATGAGTGCTGAAGGCTGAACATTTTTCTTATGAGTTGTTCCCTGTTTAGAACGATCAGGGTTGCCAGATACTTGGGATTCTGAGGAAATTGTCCCTCTGTAATCATGTTTCCCTGCCATGCTGCACAAAAAGGTTTCGTTTCCTTGCCCCTTTCTGCCTTGGAAAGGACATATCAATGTGGTTTTTCTGTAGCCAGGGAGCTGTGGCTACAGTAAGCTCCATGGTATTACAGCTAGGCTTGATATATTGGTCTGACAGGCATCATCTGTTTTAAGAAGTGGTATCTCCTCTCCACAGACCTGTCTGCCTTCTGAATTCTTGACTTGACTCTACAGCTGCTTTTTTTGGCTTTTACTGGGTACAGGTTCTCTTTTAAATCAGCAGATTTATCACTATTCTCCCAAATGAGGTGTTTCTTGTTCTTCTAAAATAGGAGTCAAGCTACAAGGCATGTCAATTCAAGCTGCTGGGAATGCCAGAGGTAGGAAGAAGGGAATGGTGGATCCTCAGGTTTGTGTAAATGGGAGCAAATGAAAAGGTCTCTGCTGTGTCTTTGATACTGACTTGTGAAGCTTTGCCTTCCTCTGATGGGAGGGAAGGGAATTAACTTCATCCCTGCACTGGGATATCAAACTCCAACGTCTCCCACTTGGATAAGTTTTTCCTCTCCTGCTTCTCATTTTCTTTGTGTTTTTTTTCTGATTGTGGTCTCCTTTTAGACATGGGAAGCAACTTTGTTAGATGCCAAATTGTGCATTTACTCACTAAATGCCTATTTTTTGAACAAACAAGCTGCAGTAATTCTGACGTTCAGGGTGAAGAGGGCTTAGGGAGAAGCAAAACTATTTCCTAGGCATTCAGAGCAGATCAAGAGCCCCTGTGCAGTGAACTACATCTGATTCAACACAGCCCACAAAATTAAATCTTGTTCATGCTTAAGCATTTAATTACTGCAGATGTTCAGGAGATACCCTGAGAAGCATCACCTACAGGGGCCCTTTGGACAGATGCTGTTTGCCTTGACACTCCATCTGTCACTTAAAAATAATCACTGAAGCTTCAGCTGGCATAACCCTGCAGGGCTGGCATCAAGGCATGGCACAGAAGAGGTTAAAAATGAGGCCAAGGTCACAGCATGCTGTGAGTGGTAGAAGGTCAGTGGGTGATGATTTCCTTCTTGTTCTCCATTATTTTCAGCAGAGAGATGTCTCTGCAGCATTAGGACTGCAAGGTTTTGCTTTCTGGAGGATCTTTCAACACCAATGATATCATCCCCTTGGCTTTTTATATCCTTAAAATATATATCCAGAGTGTGCTTTGGAGATGAGCAAGATATGGCAGCAAAAAATGGGTATGGCCTAAACCAAATGAAAAACTTGGTTGTTTTATATCAACAAACACGGATTTGGGGCACCATTGGGACCTACCAACAGAGCCTCAGAGAAGCATGGTGCCTTTAGAAGGTTTATTAGATTTCTGCAATTTGTTGGTGTAGATCAGTTATTTGACCAGTACCATCTCTCCTCTTGGCTATTGGGTTCTGGCATGTGGGGTTTTTGGCTCCAAATCCTAGTCAGGTTTGGTCAGTGAGATGTTTTCACTCAACTGAATCGCCTGTAACACTGTCAGAAAGCTGAGAGCTTTGCAGGGCACCAAGTTTATATCATTACAAGTTTACATCATTTGGTACTGCTGCCTGTAACAAGAATGATTGGCTCATAATTAATTGTATTTATGGTTGTTGCATTGTTGTCAAGACTATGTTGGTAGAGGTTTTCCTCAGCCACCTCACCACATTTACAGCAGGGATATTTAGCAGTTCCAAAAGGGTTTAGGAATGACCTCTTGTGAGAGAGACCTTGAGGTTAGATTGTCTTTTCATTCTACACCTCACAAATAACCAGTTTTTGTTTCAGTCACCCTGGTTTCCTGCAGGATAGGAGGAAAACAGCTAACATGCCATTTTACTGCTTTATCCAGGTTATCAAGTAGGAAATATTCAGGACAGCTTTCTTTTTTTTAATTGTCCATGACTTGGTTATAGGTAAATACATCTTTTCCACTCCTCATTTTCTTCTAAGATCTAGGCCCTATCTAAGTAGATTATAAACATTGATTTAAACATTCAGTCATGCAAATCTTTCTACGAGGTTCAGTAATAGCAGCTAGGTCAAATTAGTGCTCATAAATGACTAATTCTATTTCCTCTTGTTTATTACCCAGGCCTTTGGCATTGTTGTATAGTTAATTAAATAATTTCTTCTTCTCATCTTCTCTTTGCATTCAGCGCCTTCCTGACCATAGTCTCCAATGGAAATCCATCAAGGGCAGGGTTCACTGGTGCAGCAGTTTGGAGATGGTGGATGGGGGCTCTCCTCACCTCCCTGGGGTCCTTCTGAGTGACACCTGAGCACTGCACCAGGAGCTGCTGCCACCTCTGAAATTCCCCTCCTGCATCCAAACTGAGAGCTGAGGGATGGAGGTCAAGGCTCCCTTTTTGTCCTGTAACGTAGAATCCTGGCTTTGTCTCTCCTCTGTTCTCCAGAATTGACAGATTATTGTTCTTTGTCACTTTTTGGTCCTTACCCCTGATTGAAAGGGATGTCTGACTTCAAGGGATGTGCTTTGTGTCAGGAGATCAATTAGGTTTGTTCGGTGTCCCTTCTGAAGCTTCTTTTTTTTAGTATCCGTTTTTATGCTCCCAGGTCTGATTTCTGTTACTGCTTATCCTTTATATAGATTTCATTCCCTTCTTCATCTGAAGGAGAATGTTTTTTCCTATTAAGTGGCAGTGCTGCTGCTCCTCATCCCAGGATTTAAGTAACTAGCATTTTTCCCTGTTCTGCCAGCACTAAATTCACACAATATAACAGAAAACCAAGTCCATACACTGTCAAACAGAGACACTCCCACAGCGTGGTGACCCTCTTTCTGTCACCTGCCACAATTTTCATGCTCAACCTACAGCTGTGAAACTGTTTTTCCCCCTTCCCTTTGAACAACAAAGTCCAAAGAACACTCCTCAGTTTGATGCCTGTCACAATTTGCAGACCATCCTCGGACAGAGATGATACTGCTAATAGTGAGGGAAGAGCTGTTCTGAAAGCAGCAGCAGCAGCTTTTCATTGCCAGCTCTTCCAGTGGGTCTGAGCTAATAAGAGGCACGCTGCAAACTTTATTTAATTTGTATGGGTCTGGTCCAGAGCCTTCCTCTTGACTTCAGGGCCATTGGATCAGGCTGCATGGTAGCTACAGCTTTGCTTTGTGACTCAGTATCACTGTCTTGGAACAGTCTCTGCCAAATCAGTCAGTTTTTCCATTGAAACCTTCTCCAAGGAGAAAAATGAGTGTTCAGCTAGCTGTCTGCTAACAGAAAAGTCTGATTTTTCACTTGTGTGTTTTTCCGAAATAACTTTCTCCTCCTCCATGAGAAACTTCTGGGCTTCAGGTGGGACAGTTCTGAGTGTCTCACACACAGCTGATAATATCTGCCTGAATCTTTACCAGCTTTTTTGAATGTTCCTTTCTGCTTTCAATACATTTCCATGTTGTTACCTCAGAGGAAACTAATTTTTTAGGAGTGAAATGTGCTGACCATATTTCCAATTAATCTTCTGTGACAGCAGTGGCTGTTGCGTGACTGACCTGTGACTAAATAACTACAACAGTAAAATAATCTAACACCATAGAAAACAAAACTAAAACTCTGACTCTGTAAAATGGTATTTTTTATGAGCTGAGCATATACTCCATTAGGGAAAATGAGACTGTTTGCATTACCCAGCTTCACCATATACCTGCCTCTTTCCATATATGTGAATTCCAAGGATGGCTGGTTTAGGCTTGTATTCCTGAGGGAGAGCTAGACCTGAGCTTTGCAGTTGGATTTTTGTTTTATTTCAGTTATTTTGTTGCTGGAAATGATGAAGGGTGTGAAGTTAATCTGCCCAAATAAACCTACTACCACTCTGACCGAATTCCTTACCTGCTTTGGACATTTATTTACTGCTCCATCCATTCTCCACTCAAGGCAGCTCAGGCCCAGGAAGGAAGAGAATTAATTTCTTTATATGCAGATGAGTATGTTACAATTTCTTCACAGCCTCTCTTTTTAACAAGCAGGGACATGTGCAGACCTTTAGAAGGAATTCAGCCAGCTGGAGAAAATGATTATGGATGTAAGGGCAGAGACTGGAGTTACACAAATGCACAGAGAAGTTGTAGAAGGAGATAACTGCTCCTAGAAATTCTTGAGTCATCTGAAATCCATCTGACTATCTTGCCTCTTAATGACAGGGATAGATGAACACAGAGAATTATATAAATAGACATATATTCGTTGTCTTCATGGCAATCAGGAAACCCCCTAAAAATGCAAAGTTCCACTTCCAAAATGGAGTTGGGTTTGAACAGAGAAAAGTTGGGATGGATGGGCCCAAGTCACAGAGCAAACCACAGTACACTATGTGGAAGTCAGGACACGACTGGAACAAATTTCCCATAGCACCATGCTCAGAAAAAGAGAAAAGAAGTAAACAAAAAACTATTGGCAGTTTACAATTTTGCTGCTGTCTGTTCCTTGTGTTGGTTTTCTTCGTCTCTGTTCTAGGAATTCTTTAGTAGTGCTATGAAGAATAATCAATTAATGCTTAGAAAGCAATTCTAATGATTCCCAGTTTACACATGAATAAACAAAATGCAGCTTAGGTGACTGAGTCACAATCATTTTTTGGAGTCTGATAGGGCACAGGCAGCAACAAAGAGCCAGCTCAGCACTTGTGTTCTAATTGCTATTTTGCCAGAAAAGTTGGGGCTGGAGATCAAACAGACAGAAATGAGTTGTAAAGCTCCCTGAATGTAAATGGTTGTGCACTGTTTAAAAAAAAAAAACTAAAAAAAAAAATTCACTGCACACTGTAATGATTTCATAACTGCTACATAGCTGAGACAAGACTTGCCTGAGGTCTCACAGGATGACCATGGGTCATACCAAGGACAGGATCCAGATGTGATTCTACTGCTGTGTTAAGCACAAGGCCATCTTTTCCTCTTCTAAAAATTTAATATTTGATTATAGTCTTTTACCATGCATGCCCATGTGACACTTTCTCATATGTTCAGCCAGAAAGATGGCTAATATAGAAATATCCTTTTTCTGTGCATCATAGCTCATGATGTCTTGCTTTTATTGGCAGGATCACAGCTTCAGCTCAGACGTGTGGCCTGGTGCAGGGATTGCTCACTGATGTTACTCACAGCTCTGTGTGTGCACTGAGCCTGTGGTACTGTGTGTTCAGACAGCCCAGGAGATGTTATGAGGATCACTCTTTTCTCTTCCAGGCACGAAGGTGTTACCATGATGTAAAACCAGGTCATGGTGAAGTTCCCCTTCACATCTGGGGATGTATTTTGTTACTTGAAAACCCACAGAGCCCATATACCTGCAGAAGAACAAGCACAAGCCTTGCTATCCTGCTTCATACACTATCAGCCAAACGAGCAAGCCAGCTTTGAGTCCTCCAGGGTCATTTTATTTTTAGGGCTGTTGCCTCAAGCAGGAAGAAAACAGCTTGATCTGCAGGCTCTGCTTTGAGCTCCCAGTGCTGGCAGCAAAAAGCAAGTTCTTTTGTCGTGCAGGCTGAGTTGAACCAGTGGAACAATCTGTATGGGCCAGGGAGTCACTGTGTTTTGAGTGTTCCTGTTCTGAGGCACAGCACATCTCCTTGTCTGTCACAGAGCTGATTTACTTCTGATCCCTTCAGCCCATGGCTGACGTTCCAGCTGTTTTGCTGTCTTTTTATTTAATGGCAGGTTTTTTCTCCCTATGCTTTTTCAGGTTTTTCATTTTTCCTTGTTTGCCTGAAATCCATCTTGGAGACACTTGTTGCCCTGTTCTCTGATCTGTTTTGAGCCTCTGCCAGCTGCTGCTTCTGCTGCCAGTGGATAAAACAACTGAGTCACCACTTTGTGAATTTTGCATTTGCTTGTAGGGTGGCAGAGCCAAGGCCATCATGAACATATCAGGGAACCACAACAAAGGCCCAAAACACAAACACTGGGACTTAACCTCAAAGCTTGTGCTGGAGCCTGTTGAGGTGACAGGCAGCAAGATTCATACCCAGGGACCTCAAAGCCTTACCAAGCTCAGCCTGACTCTAACCACATCAGAGGCATGCACCTCACGCATCTCTGGATCAGGGGAGAGGGTGTGAGGGAAAGGTAGAAGTGACAAAAGGACTGTTTGCCTCTTTCCACTGTGGATTTATCACAGCAGATGTGAAGAATAGACAAATATGCTCAGATTTATCAAACTCAGCAAAGCTGCAGTGGAAGAGAGCAGCACTGAGTGCACAAGGAAGGCAGAATGGCTGCTTCCCTAAATCACCCTGTGTGTCTTTGAGCCAAAATGCCCTTTTTGCTTTGTTTCAGCAGGTCAGGATGGTTGGCAGCTCATTCCCCACACCAGCCCCATATCCCTGTGGCCATGGCAGTGTCACCAGAGCACTCCTGCTGCCTTGGCTGTGACCTGTGCTGCTCTCATGCCCTGTTTTTCATGCCTTCCAAACATCCTGCTTTTTAGCCCAAGAAATTTTCTGTCAGGGAAAAAACCCTGTCTGTGGTTGACCAGAAGAACCATGGTGTTTTGGCTTTTCACAGCTTTGTTGCCAAAAGGTCATGTGTACCCGGTGTGGTGATTAGCTAAATGCCAGGTGATCACCAGCATGGGGATGCTGATGCTGGTGGAAGTTTTGCTGCTTAGTTTTAGCTTGATCAGGGTCATCCCTATGCTGCCAGCCTACTAAACATGCTGCTTTTTAGCCTAAGAAACTTTCTATAAGGGAAAAACCCTGTTTCTGGTTGACCAGAAGGACCATGGTGTTTTGACTTTTCACAGCTTTGTTTTTGGGACAAAACCTTGCCAAAAGGTGATTTATACCCAGTATGGTGATTAGCTAAACACCAGGTGATCACCAGCATGGGGATGCTGATGCTGGTGGAAGTTTTGCTGCTTAATTTTTGCTTGATCAGGGTCATCCCTATGCTGCCAGCAGAGGCATGGGGACATTTAATACAGCTTGGGCATCAGGGCTCTGTGGCTGCCTCAGAGTTTATTTGGCTACCTCCAGGTTTGTTCACTTTGGCTGATGGCATGGGGTTGTTTATAGGGATAGACAGCAGAAAGGCTGAAATGCACTCATCCAATCTTCAAGCAGAGGACAGGACTGTATCAGTGTCTCTTTTAAAATATCCTGGTCTCTTTGGCTTGTAATAGCCTTGTAGTAAAAAGATTTTTCATTCTTGGCCCTGATGCAAAAGGGAAATGGGTTCCTATTTGCATTGTCCCCACAGTGTTTGTGTAATTAATGTACGTGGGGGTTCTCCCTCCCCCACCCTCTCCCAAGGTAAAAAATGACCTTGTCAAAACTTAGATTACAAAATCTTAGTTACTAAGCAATGGGTAGGGCCCCACTGGGATGGCATCCCGGCTCCTGAAATGGTATGTATAGTAAAAACTAATAAAAATGGTGTCAGAGGCTCTCAGGCTTCCAAGTCCCCTGCTGTGTGACCCCCTGATCCCAATTTATTAGCTGAACCCAGGGAAGCAGACAAACCTTTCTGGCTCCAGACTGCAGGCTCCAAGAAATCAAATAATGTGAGCTCCAGAGCAGTGGCTCCAGAGCAGGAGGGAAGGAAATCCTCATGGAAAACAGGGGGCTGAGAGTTAGGGCTGAAGGGAGATGCTGACAAGAGCCATCTGAGCAGGATAGGAAAGGGAAACTCACTCTGTGATATCTCAGTACCTCGATGTTCAGATGCTTTAAACATGTCAGGGAGGAAGAGCAGGAAGGGGGTGGGGAGAGAGCGGGGTTTTTAAGGAGGCAACCAGCCAAAATTGTTTCCTTTCATGTGTTAGCAGTGCCTCTGCTCCGAGAGCACCTTGTGCTGGTGACAGAGGATTTAGCAGCTGGGGGTGGCAGATGGAGTGGCAAAGAATGTGCCCTGTGGGTCAGAAGGGGATGCACCTTCCCCCTTCCTGCTCCCCAACTGCAGGAATTTTCTCTTGGAAGCAATAAAGGTGGTGCAGCTCATCATGTTGCTGCTGCCCCCCTGGATTTCCTCGTTCGTGTGTGATACACATTGCAATTAAAGCGTGTTGCACAGGGGGAGGGAGATTTTTTTCCTTTTTTTTTTTTCCATCCTGAAGAGCTGCCAAAGCAAAGTGATATTGATGAGGATGGCTCGCTTCGATTAGCAAGCCATCCTCCAGCCTGTTTCTCTCCTCTCTTCTGCCTTGAACAGAAAGAAACTTCAGTATTTTCTCTGCTTTCAGCATTGTCTGTCTGTTTTGCACCTCTAATCTATGCCCAAATCGAGTTTAAGTAGGGGTAAGGAGTGTAACAATAACTGTCCTTGTTTAATGCCATTGCATTTGGAGTGCTTTGCCTTCCCAAGGGTGGTGTTAGCAGGAGAAGGCACTGCACTCTGTAAAAAGGCATGACTATACAGCAAAACAGCTGAGGATGGAAATGAAGAGATGGAGACCATGTGGCAGGTGAGCTATGGCAGTAGAACATGCCTGTCCCATTTGCCAGCTCTTTATTCAGGCGTCATTTGCTGCTTGGAAATGTGTTCTGGGGTTTCTGAGCAGAGACTGGCCCACAGTTTCTCCTGCTCAGTGACATAAATGTTTGTATCTAAGGGCAGGCAAAAAGACAGGCCCACAGCTTTATCTGCCTTTATGACTTTTGGCTTGCTCAAAAAGGGATTGTGGTTTTATTCCTGCTTACCTGAAGAGATCTTTGAGAAATACTTTCTGATGTAAGACCAGGACAGATAACAAATTTGGGGGCTGGAAAAACATGTGCATACAGGCAGGTTTTCTCCTTCATGCTACAAGGAAACAGGGCTGCAGCTCTATAAATCTGGGCTTTCCTGGCTCTGTGTAGTTTCTTTTTAAATCACTGCCAGGGTGATCAGTTTAAACACCCACATCATTTGTGTTTTCCATAGTCAAACACAGGAATTTTTGGAGCGTTGTCTAAAAGGAAAAAATACGACATGCCCTTCTTCTCTCCCTCCTTAGCTGTGATCAGAGGGATGAGAGTCTGAGAGCAAGCAGAGGTCAAGAATTGTTTTTTCCCCTGGATACACCACAGCCTAAAGCTGTTCCTGGGCTTGGCTCGGGTTTTGCAGTTGATACATAAAGGAACCTGCAGTATCCTTGGGGATGTGGAGCTTGGTGTTTGCCTCTGCTGGGCAGTGGAATAGGTGGGATTGTATTGAGGGAAAGATGGGATTGTATTGAGGGAAAGGGGGAATGTGTTGAGGGAAAGGCAGATGGGAAGGAGCTGCTTCCCCAGGAGCAGAGCCTGGGCTGCAAATGATGCTGCACTTCCTAGGGCTGGGGGTTTCCACTCTTACAGTGGGGCTGTGGCCCTGCATGCTGTGGTTCCTGCACCCATGTGCCTGAGAATAGAGGAGAAGCACAATCCCAAACAGGCTGACTTCCCTCCTGCACAGCTGCAGTGAGAAGCAGCCTCAAACTTGAACCAGTGGGAGTCACCTGCTGTAGGGTTTGTGTTGGTGATGGTGAGAGGCATCATCTGGCTGCTGGTCTGGTTGCACAGCACAGCCATGTCCTACAAACTTCTTCCTGAGCTCTGTGAAGGGGAAGGTATCTGCTTTGGATGAGTGCTATTGTGCAGTTTGGCTCAGAGACGGTTGAACTGTGATTGGAGCTGAGCAGCAGCCATGAGATAGGTCAGCAGAAAAATTATTTAAAAAGTAGAAAAACAAAGACAAATACAACAATGGTCTGTGTATTAACGCTGTCTAGAATAAGTCCCTAAGCTACAGAAAAGTTTATCTAGCAAGATATTAGGGAGTTTGAAGCTTAATAATGGAGCTCTGTGCATTGTGTTTTAAGGCTTACAAGCAGGTATTGTATTTGAAATAAGCAAGTTTTGTTTTAACCAAAGGTACCTGTGCTTATAGTGGCTGGATAGAACTACTGTCAATGTGCTTTTGCTTTGTGTGATTGGTTAAAAAACTTACAAAGTAAGTTGTAACATTAAGTTCTTTTTCTGCTGCCTGAGATGTGAGCTGGTGGCATCTTCCCATTGTCATCACCATGTAATGAGGGTGATGCTGGAAAATAAAACAGCTCAAGGCACGTTCCAGCAGTCCTGTCCTGTTTGTGATTTGTACAGAGACCCCAGCCACGATGCTCTTGTGCAGTTTGGCTGTGGGTACTCTATCCACATTTAGGGCAGCTGACCTTTTGCCTCCCTGATTTGTGTGCTGAATCAGCCCAGGGGTGGAGAGGCTGAGTTCTTCATAATGTGGATCCCCCATAACCTTGGATAAGTTTCCTTCACTGCACAGCCCTCACCATTTGTGGCTCAGCTATCACTTTTCTCAAGATAAGCTGGAATTTTGTGTGTGTTGTTGGATGACTTTTATCTTGCCATCACAGCCAGTGTGCACTTTCAGTGTCAAAGGAACTGCTTTGCTTTATAACTTGCATGTGAGGAGGGATTATTTTGCAAGAGGTCATGGGAGAGTGAGAGAAGGTATGATCAAGTTGTGCCCTCTGGAATATGCTGTGGGATGAAGATTTGGAGAGTGATATTTTCACTTTTCTTCCTTTCCCTTTTTTGATGTTGATTCAGAGCAGAAGTGACCTTGGTCATTTTATGTCAGCAAAGATGCTGAGCAGATCTGAAACAAAAGGAGAAAAGCAAGTCAGTGTTTCAAGTGCATTTGTGGTTCAGTTGAATGAAAGCCCAGTCTTGCCAACTCATGATTTGATCATCAGTGCTGCAATGCACAGTCCTTTCCTATAGCTCCAGGTCTTGAGTTACAGAAGGTCTTAAAATACACTCTACTCACCAATCCCCCCCCTTTCCCTGTAGGTTTCATGATTTCAAAGAAAATATAGGAAACATGACCTCAGTGCACCCTCAGGACTGAGGTGCTGGAAGGCAATGGATTAAAAACTGGCTCAGACTGTGAAGTGAAGAGATGGTGATATACAGTTCATATAAAAAGATTTAAAAAAAAAAGTGATTTCACTATTGGCAGGTCAAACTTTGAGCAATACAAGAGAACTTCCTGGATTTGGGATTTGAAAAGGAGCTTCAGGTCACCCATTTGTAGCTCCATGGGTTGTGCTAAGTGGGTGGGAGCTGAGCTTGCAGGAGTGTCATGGGATCTGCAAGGCAGATGTGAAGGCAGGAGAGCAGAAATTTTGGGAATTTTTACCAGCACTGTGGCCTTGGCCACATTTGTATAAATCCAGATGAATACAGCTGTCTTGTGTAAACCAATGATTTCTTACTATTACCAAATCAAAAAAATGAAAAAAGATCTTGTGTCTGCCTCTAACTTTAAATGACAACAAGATTTTTTGTGTTTTCTCTCCTTTTTTTCCCTAATTTCTTATTGATTAAGCAGGGGAGGAAAACCTTTAAATCTCTGTGCAGAGTGGGACACTGAATTGTCCTTGCTGGCACCAAATTTGTTCTATGCATCAATGTAGGGAATACTTTGCTTGATGCTATCGGTGCTGCTGGATATTTGTGAGCAGGATGAACATCCCCACACAGAAAATGTGTTAATTGATGCATCAGTTACTACTGTAAGAGATTTGAAAGTTGCACATGGATTTGGAACTACAGCAAATGTTGTAGTCAGTGAACAAACTAATACCCCAGTGGGAATGAAAAATCTCCTACTCCCATTCCTGACCTTGAGAAGAGGTTTGGGAGCAGGAAAGGTGTTTTGTCTCCTCCTGCTAAGTCAGTTAGTCCAGTAAAGAGGTTTCCTTGGGAAGGAAAAAGACAAATTCCGTAGTCAGTAAGTTATGGGCTGGTTTCTGGAGGGCACTGAAGGGCAAGGTTGGGTTAGACTCTATCAGGGATACTTGCCAGGGTACATTTGCTGACAGTGATTGGAGCTGTCAATGAGAGTGACACTGGGGAGCGTCCACCAGCATGTTTAAAACATGCTCTGTGAATTCAGATGTGGAGGAGGCCAGAGAAGATATAAAAGATGTGGAAGGGACATGGGAGCTCCTCCCTAATGTGAGATTTTGGATGCTATGACCTGTTTCTGTCAGGCTGTGTTAAAGTAAATAGGTTAATAACTGTTTTTGTTTTTTACCATTAATCCTGCCTTTGATTAGCACTGTTTAGTTTCACTTAGACCCATGTTTACCAAAGGACTGGTCAGAGGTGAATTTAGCCAAGAAAAATAATAATTCAATGAATCCACCCTAATTTCAGTGTAACCTGACAGATTTTGCAGGAATGTTGTTGCCACTACAGAGCCAAGGTAGTGTTGGTTCCTCCTCCATTGTGTGAGACAGTGATTTGGGGAATGGAACAACCAGGTGTGGTGTTCCTGTGATGGGACTGGCTCCCAAATGCTGCTGAGTTCCTGGGAGCACTGCAGAGCTTTGTGGATGCCAAATGCCCTCTTTTGTTTTGGGCTGAAGGGCAAAAAGGTCAAAGGGTTCTACCCTGTGCTGGAGAGTTTGTTTCTGCTGAGTTTTTAGTTTTAAATATAATTTTTTTTTGTTTTAAGAGAGAACAACTGTCTTGGTTTAGTTTGCCAGGCTCTCTTATGTTGAGCCTAATTTATGAGAAGATAAGGAATCCCTGGCCTATGCAGCTCCCTCTAGTTCAAACATAAGGGATAAAGCCAAAAGGCAAAGCTGATCTTGGGGAGGACAGAAAAGCAGCTTCAATGCCATCATGTTATCTCCATAAACCTTGCACTTCATAGTCCCAGGCAGAACCCAGCACCTTCCTAAAGGGAGGGTGTCTGAGAGACAGAGAGCTGCTAACAGAGGGGCAGAAAAGCCCAAAACAGGGCAAGAATAAATAATAATAATAATTATTATTATTATTTGAATAATAATTCAAAGCCTGAAGGGGATAGAGCATGTAGTGATTGGATTATCAAGCCTTGGATCTATAAATAAAGGTGCCATGTTCGTTCCCTTTGGGGCCCCATTGTCAAAGAAAACTTTTCTCCCCTTGTCAGCCAGAGGAGATCATGGTTTGTCTGGGAACAAAGAATGTGCCCCTTTCCCAGGGCTGACACAGCTGTGGGGATGTGGGTAGGACAAGGAAAGGTGCACTTCAATTGGACCTTCTCAGGAGGTGAACTCATTGTCACTTCAAAGAATCAGATGATTTACTGTGTCTGTTTATGGGCAGAAAGTAACATCTTTATCTTTCTGTGGTGTGCTTAGGAGAGACATAACAGCCTGGTCATGTGCTGGAAAGAAATGACTCATTTCATATTGGGTCTAAGTGAAACGAATGTATTACTCATTTTTATGCAACTCTAGTAAATTGTACTTATTAAAAAGGAGGGGGAGGGTGGAGGAGGGACTATTACCTAAAGCCTAACCAAGATGTACTAGAAAATTAATTTAGAAATATGGTTGACCTCAGCTTCCTCATAATGAAAATCTGCTGACAAATCTTGTGATTTTGTTACTCTTTTTAAAGCAGCCCTTGGGATTGCTGGTAGTTCAGGTGTCAGGACCAGTTACTCATTCTGATCCTGGCTGGATGATTTTTCCATTGTTCTTCCAAAGAAAAACTTCATATTCAGTCATCCTTTGGGCTTTCTGCACGGCCTGTTGCTAAAGTTCTGAGTTCATCCCCATTGCTGGTGGGGTGTGAAGGAGCTCTGCAGGCTGCCCTGATGGTGCTGAAATCCTCTGATGTGTCCATGTGCCAGGTTAGGCTCATCTCTGCCTCACAGCCCCTCATTTTTTGCTGACTGTCCTCTGCTTAGAGCAAATAAAACCCATTCTCCTTCCCAGCACTATTTATCATTGAATTCTGATTAACTGCAGTGCCATGTTCAGAGGAGGCAGGAAAATGGCAGCACTTTTCAATTAGAGCATCCAGAACAACCTTGTCACCTCTTTCACATTCATTGCTTTTCTTTGCAGAGGTTAAGATCATTTTTAGCAGTACTGAGAGCTCTTTTCCTCCCGTGCATAGGCACAGAAGCCCCTCACACTGCTGAGACTCAGATCACCAAAAGTTCTCTGGTGTCCTGTTTTTCCATCAGTGATTTCCATCTATATCTGCTGAGTTCTCAGAATAATAGGTCTGTGCTACCTGGCCAGAGCACACTGCTGGATATTTTAATCTCCTCCTCTCTCTCTGTGGTTTATGGAGTTGGGCTGGAGCTGGTGGCTTGGTCACAGGGCACTGAAATAGGCTGGCATCTGTTCTGCTCTCAGCAGCTACACCACAAGGTCCCTGTTCTTGTGGTGGGACCTGTCCCTGAACTTGTGAAGGGACTAAAAAGAGTGGATATGATATTTCATATTAGGGAATTTATTTTATCTGTGCTTTTTTTTTATGGGGTTTGTATGTTTATATTCTAAATCACTCTTTTCACAATGGAAAAGAAAGGAGCCTGGGAGCAAGCAGAGCTACTAAAGAATTTCAGTGATCCTGGCTGGTTTAAGGAGTGGGCAGGCTCTTTTCTGAAACTGAAGAGATCTAATCCTTGCCCTTCAGTCAGGTAGGCTGTAAAAAGCACTTGTGCTTCTGGGAACAAGGTCTGAAAGCAAACCTCAGCAGAGCCCACAGAGCCCTCCAGCTCCAGGGGTTTCAATGGATTTGTCTTAGTGGCTGTGTAAGAGAGACTGGTTAGGAAGCACCTGGAAACTTATCTAATTTTCCCAGCTATTCCGGTTCATCTAATGAAAGATCTTATTTCTGCCTACACACACTGTTGTGCCTGGGTCCTTGGACCCTTGCTGTTGAAGAAAAGCAGTGCAAGAAAAATATTTACAAGACAAAATGGAAATCTGGTTTCCTCCTGTTGTCAGTCCCAACTTTACCCTAGTTCTCAGAGGACTAGGAAATGTTGTGCTTTATTAATGCCTAAGTAATGATGGAAAAAAAATATGAGGGTTATTTTCATTTTTCAGGATTTCGTATTCACTTTACACTTTGTCAGTTAAAAAAAATGGCTGAGGTTTGCTGGCAGAGAAACTCTGGTGTGTTTTCAAAGGCCTTGGTGTGTAGCATAGTGCTTCTGGTATATATTTAAAAATATATCATTAATTAAAGATGAAATAATTAAATATTTTCATTGTTGCATTTCTAATTAAAAGCTCAGTGAAATGTAGAAGGTTTTGCAGCAGAAAATAAAAGTTAGAAAAGGATTATAGCCATAGAAAGAAGATCTGGAGACCTAAGCAAAGTGAAACCAGAGTTCAACGAATTCCCTGCATCTCTATGAAAATCACATCTATGAGTCAGCAAAACAAGCTCGTCTCTCATCTAAAAATGTTCATCTTGGCCATGATCAGAACTTGTGGTGCTTCCAAGGCCGAGCAAGGCGGGGCTGGGGCGGGCACAGACTGGGCTCCCTCCCTCGTTGGGTTTGGGGCCGAGCACACGACTGCTCTCGACGCTTGCAGGGATGCTGGCATGGCCAAGGGGGCTGTGCATGGAGCTCCCTCTGCCTCCATGCCTGGGTGGTTAATCAGGAGCTGCTCTGGGGCTGCAGCTCATCCAAGCCCCTGGCACAGACCGTGCCCAGCCCCTTGCTCACCCCCTTGGTCATACACGCAAACAGGGGCAGCTCTGGCAGTCAGAGCTGCGGGTGGCTGGTGTTCACATCAGTGGGGTTTTGCATTCTGGTTGTGGCTAGGATTGCACCAGCCCTTTGTAAAGTTATTTATTTTTATTTTTTCTACAACATTGTGGAATTACTCCAGGCATCTGACTTCTTCTGTCAGCCTTTCCTTGGCAGAGCAGCCTCACCTCCCCAGCAGCGTGACTCAGGATGCTTGTCTTGCTGGCTAAGGCTTTCTCTCCCTTACTCCATGTCACCATTCACCCTTTCCCTCCCTCTAGCTCCTGGTCTCTGGCATGTTTAGCAGCAGAGCTCATTGAAAAACACATCTCCTTTGGTGTTGCTCTGCCTTTGACATTCCCACCTGCTCCTCTGAGCTGCCCTTCCCTGAGCAGAATCCCAAACGAGCTCCTTTGCCTGCTAATGCAGCCTTAAGACCATGAGCACTCAAATCACTGAGATCTCTCCTTCCTCACAGAGGTTAAAGAGAATCGTTTGTGCAAACTTGAGCTTTCTGCCAAGTTAAAAGGGAGGAGATCAATGGGATCTGGGCAGCCCTGACACTGCCCCGCAGGTCACGAGCCCTTACAGGGCTGCCTGAATCACAGAGCTGCTTAGGTTGGAAAGGAACTCTAAAATCATAGAGCCCAACTGTTAATCTAGCACTGCCAATTACACCATTAAACCATGTCCCTAAGTGCCACATGTCCCATCTGGAAAGATTCAGGGAAAACTGAATGTGGGTGGGAAATGCGGGACTGCCTCAGGTAGGAGGATTTGCAGGAATTTTTTTTTTTGCAAGGAAGCTGCTGGTCCAGCATGGCTGTCTGGCTGAATTCCAGAGCCAATGCCATGTGAAGATAACCAGGCATGGATTTCTTATCCTTTTCCATTCTTATTAGCAGCCTGGAAGTGGGGATGGAGGAGAGCACTGGGGTCCTGCTGCTGGGGGCTATGAGCTGTGGGCATTCAGTGTGAGCTTGGCCAAGGGCTCCTCCAGCAGCTCAGCTGGAGCCAGGGGCTGGCAGGGACTCACTCAGCCTGCCTGCTGCTCCCCAGGGCTCCCATGGCTCTCTGCCCCCTCCATGGAGCTCGTATCCCCTCTCCTGATCAGTGAAACCTTCAACCCATTTTCTCCCCGGGACAACTCATGGGTGATGTCCCAGAAGAGCAGAGTCTGGATATCAGCAGTGACCTTCACTGGGGAAACCCTTGGGAATGAGGCCATGGAGAGTGAGGGTGAAGCCTGGGAGATGAGGAGCTCAGGAGCTGCTTTTTGGTTTTGTTGAAGGCAATCTGTGCTAACTACAAATAGATTGTGCAAAAACAAGACAAATAATACACTAAATGTTGTTTAAGTTAGGCAATGGTAGCAAAAACAGGGGGATTTATTGAAATAGGGATTTATTGAAATGACTTAATTTAAAAGTCCATTTTAATCTGGTGCTTGTGCTCCATTCATCATGTGGTTCTCTGGACATCATTTTCAGGGCTGCTGACCCCTGAGCATGCAGAGGTTTGTGTAGATCTGGAGATGTATCTCCACCATGTCTGTGCAGGTATTCCTATAAAAACCAGGGCTGAATTCATTAGGAAAAGGGAGTGAAAGGGAATAAGGAGCCCCACCAGGTCTGTTTGGAGTAAACTATGTGCTCTCTGAGTGGGGTTGTGCACACCTTTCCAGTCCTGTCTCTTCTGCTTAGCAGTAGAGGCTAAGGCAGGGGTCTTGAAAGGCAAAAATCTGGTTTCTATTTCAGGCAGTGCCACTGTAACATGCTTTTTTAAGAGGGCTGGTGGAATATGCTTTTCCCACAACCAAAGGGAAATGCACTGAGAAGGGAGAGTTAAGAGGCAGCCAAGGGGAAGAGGAAAGGGGTGATGTGATCTGATACCCGCTGACCTCTCTTGTGCAGCCGTATCTCCCCCTCTCCTGGGTACCCTGAGAAACACACAGCCCTCCCCAGAACGGATGTTCTCTGACTATTCTCCCCCACACCCTTTTTCCCCCTTCCTTTAGCCCTTGATCTGTTTAGAAATTCCCACTTGTTTGCCTCTCTGGTTTCCATAACCTCACTGACACTGAGGCACTGAGGAGAACCCAGTGTTAGTGGCTTGGCCATGGAAGTTCAGCTCAGTCCAGCTCTGGGCAGCTCAGTGCTCGCCCTTCCTTTGTTTTTGGGTTTAGGATTTTTTTTTTTTTTTCCACTACCATGTCCATTTCTGCAGAAGCAGCTGACACTTGAGTCACAAGGCCAGAGTCACAGATCTACCAAAGCTCTTAATACCCAGTTGTATGTTTGAGTGTGCATTTTTTTGTTCAGGGTAAGTACATCTTTTAGGGATGGAATAACAGTTTGTCCAAGAATCAACAGTCTTCAGGGAGCCAAATAGTCCTGCAGCCAAGGTTTGTGCTCTTTCCTTGAGGTTTTGGGGATGAGTTGCTTCCCTGTCCTCTTACATAAAAGAGGAGAAAATTGTCAGAATAAACACATTTTTAAATATACAACACCATCAGTCAGAGCTTAAGAGGAGCTCATTGGCTGGAAAAGAGATCAAGGCAACCGGGAATTTGGATGCCCTGACCGAGGAGTTTGGACTAAAAGGTTCTTTTTCATTCACTGGAGCTTGTAATTTTTTTCTTTCTCTATTTTTTTTTTTTCCTTAGGTAATCAGCCAGGAAAGGAAAAAAAAAAATCCTCCCCCTTCCTGAAGGCAGTGAGTTTGGACTCAGAATCCTATTTTGCTGTTTTATAATTTCTTTTTCTTTTTTTTTCCCCCCACAAAAACAGATTGCTACTGGATATGAGGCTTTGCCTTGGAGCTCACTGGAGAAGCAGCCAGCAAGCAGCTCTGCTGTCTGGAGTGGTTCTTTACTCTCTGATTCACAAGCCAGTGACTAATTCAGGTTAACTGTGGTCATCTGAAGATCAGACCCTCAGGGTTAGGTCAGCTTTAATCAGCTCTGCCTGGGGAGGGAGCTCTGGTAGGAATTGGGCTGCACAGAAAATCTTGGGGTACTAATTTTTGGAGAGCTGCAGGACATTTCTGTATTTATTTCTGTATTTATTTCTGTATTCTATTTGTCCAATTGGTTGCCCCTGTAGGGAGGAGAGGTCTTTGCAGCTGTTCTTTTTCAAGGTGCCATCAGGACTCTTCTGGGACAAATCCCTGGCTTCTGGGCATAGGTTTGCAGGTTTCCCTGTGATTACAGCAGGACAGGGGGAGAGGCAGGGTGGGAGCAGCTTTCCTGTGTGTGCTCAGAGCAGCAGGGCACTGTCTGCCACACCAACACAAAGCAGTTGTCTGTGAAATTTCATTAAATTTACAGGCAGCAATTGTTATTCCAGAGCAAGGAGAGGAGGTGGAAAGAGGCTGAGGTCCAGCTAGGAGTTGGCTAGCCCAGTTCTTGGATTGTTTTCCACACTGTGGTTATCCTTATCTGCATCTGGAAACTGGAGTGTGTTGTGTGTGTTTGTAAGAGCAAGCGGATGTGTGAAGTGTTCTGGCAAAGTCAGAGACCTCATTTTCCCCTCAGTATAATGCAGCCTGATTAGATTGTTATTGACATGCTGAGAACCTGCTAGGCTTGTTACATCTCTGTGGAAAGGCATCTGCCTGTTCCTTTTTTCCCTTTTCTGCCTGGAAGGATTGCAGAGCTGGAAATGGGAAGGGCCTTTCAGATGGCAAATCCAGCTGGGAAAGAAATCTGCTGGGAAAGCACGGTGTGCCCACCAGCTCACCAGCAGTTTGACAATGCGTGTGGAGCTGCAAGCCAGTTAATATCACTTTGGAACCATTAGGAATTCCCTAATGGGCAAAAAAGTAAAAAAAAAAAAAAAAAAAAAGTGAAAAGAAATAACCCACAACAAACCCCTCAAAACTGCTGTATTTTGCTGGATGTTTTTTATCCTCTAGATCATTGCTAACCTGAGTTACTGGCAGTGTTTGGGTGATCAGATTTGTCTGATCATGTCACAAATGTGCAGTGCTCCACGAGCTGCCACAGTTTTGACTGTTCAGGCTAAAGCAGAGAGGTGTGTGCAGAGTCCAGAGGGCTGTGGATGCCCAGAGGAGAGTGTGGATGTCCAGAGGGGGCTGTGGATGTCCAGAGCAAGCTGTGGATGCCCAGAGGAGGGTGGGGATGCCCAGAGGAGGCTGTGGATGCCCAGAGGGGACTGTGGATGTCCAGAGGGGGCTGTGGATGTCCAGAGGGGGCTGTGGATGTCCAGAGGAGGGTGGGGATGCCCAGAGGGGGCTGTGGATGCCCAGAGGAGGGTGGGAATGTCCAGAGGGGGCTGGGAATGTCCAGAGGAGACTGTACAGCCCTGTACCTGCCTGAGCTGCTCCCCTGCAGTGTGTGCTGGTGGGGATCTCCACCTGAAGGCTCTGGGCAGCTGAGTGTGTCCGTGCTGCTCTCTCCACTCCAGCTGCTTCCTGCTGGAATAGCTCAGGTATTTCTACCTAGTGCTGCACAGTGACTTCTAAATAAGAGCAAGAGGGGATGTGGACTAAGTGCATTAAAACCATTCTCCTTCCCAAAAACAGCTCTTATGAGCTTTGCACCCTGAGATGGTCAGACAATGGCAGTTCCCTCGTTCAGGATTTGCCATTGCAGGATGAGGACAGACTCAGTTTAATATCTGTGGTGTTGCTCCCTCTGATCACAGCTGACGCAACCTCAAAAATCCTCATCCTGAAAGCTCTCTGAAGACAGATTTGTCTCCAAGAATGATTTTGGGTTCAGCAAAATTGCATGTTTCAGTGAAATGATATTTCTTTTCGCCAGCTTATTTATATTCATCATAATTGTCTCACTGTGATGCCTCCTATTCATTTGCTGGATCCACTTGTCTTGCATCTTGTTCTGACTCTGAGTGCTTTTTAGGGTAAGCCTGCCTTTGGAGAATATGCATGATTGGTACCATTGGAATAGTTTTCATGTGCTTGCAAGAAGTGCATTGCTAAGCAAAGCAAGCAGAGGAGCTGGGAGAGATGAGTGGAAAATGACTACGTGAAGAAAAGGAAAGAATTAAAATAGATGGCAAGGAGTTAATCAAATAAACAAAGGTTCATTTTTAAAAAAGCCCTCTTGCTATTTTTTTTTCTTTCTTTGAATAATCTCAATCTGGTAATGATTGCACTGGCCAACCCTTGATACCTTTCTGTCTGATTACAGCTGGGTTGTAGTGGTAGTGATGAGTTACCACAACAATCTATTACTGGCAGTGTTAATTAATGCCCCTCATTAAATTAAAAAGGGCATGGATAGGAGTATTTTCAGGCTGTTCCTTGCTTAGAATTATTTATTTCAAAATAATATTTTTTTAATTTACCAGAATGTTGTTCTCCTGAAAAGGAAAACTCTTTAGTCTTTATGTTCTCCGGGTTTTTTTTCTCTTCTTGTATAAATTCATGCTTTGAGGAGAGTTAATTTGCCACACAAAGAACCTTTGAAGGTCATGTTCAGTGCCTCTAGCACTGTACAGAGGATCTTTGAGAGCAGCCGTTTGTCTGTGCAGGTATTTCTGTTGTTCTGTGAACCAGATGCCATTTACCTTCCAAAAGAGTGGGCACCTTTCTGGCCACTGTGTGCAGATACCAGAGATGAAATTACTGTATATCAAAACCCAAAAAGCAGAAATGACCCCTCTCTTTGCCCAGTCCTGGCTTGCAAAGCTCTAAGGGAGGGCATTTAGATGTGGATGGAGAAGGATCCTCCAGAAAGGCTGGATCTGTGAAGGAATTATTCCTTGTGTGAGTTTAGCAGAAACATGACCTGCTGCTCTGGCTTTGTCTGTCATTCTGCAGGAGTTGAGGGGGAATTGTGTGTTTCTGCATTTATTGCAGAGGATGAGTTTTCTAGAGGACACAGACTCATAATTTGGCAGATCTGTTCAATGATGGGGAAAAATAGTTTGCTTACACCTAATGCAGGAGTAGAAACTATGAAAAAAAACCTTTAAGGGCTCTGAAAGGTTTCTCACACGATAAAAGCTCTTGTCTTGGGCTTGCTTCAGGCCTTTTAGTGCTGTGGAACCTCCCCTCCATGACCACAGACCCTGTAAATTGCACAGGGGAAGGAACAACATAAAAATCTGGTGTTTTTCACTGGAGAAAAGCTGTTGGGAATACCCTGAGGACAGGTCCAGTCCCCTACATTTTTGGCTATTATATATAATGTAGTTAAAACAGAAAATTTACAGATTATCTATAAGCATGGGATACAGACAACAGAAGGTGCCAAGTACTCCCCCACACCTTTGAAAGGTGATGTAAAGAAGAAAAAGCAGGCTAGAGTTACTTTTGGGCACTGTGTGAGTAACAGAGTGGGATATAACAACATGTAGTTTCTCTTTTAAGTATTCTCTGAATGCACTTTGTGTCAAGGGCAGGTTTTCCTCTCCCATCAGACAACCTGCCACATGTGCTGCACATTGATGGATACCAGCTCTGCCACATGTTTCCTGGAAAACAGCACATTATGTTATTCCTCACTGTAACTTTCCTTAAAATCAAGTGCAAACTATGTGTCAGTCATCATAAATAAATAGAAAAAGCTCTGAGACTGGAATAATCTGTGCGCTGTAGAGGGGAAAGATACTCTTCCAGTGTATCCTACAGCTGCCGTTGCTCCTTTACTTTTACAACCCATATTTATTTATGATTATGACTGCCCAGAGGAATAGTTTGGTGACATGCTTTCCTTTAATCAGTCCTTTGACTGGGATAAGTGAGTTTTAAAACTTCCTTGTAGCACTTGACTGACTCCCACCATATTAATCTGTGACTGTGTTCACAGGGGTCTGAGGATGAGGGAACAGACGAGGATCTGACTCCATGTTTCAGAAGGCTTGATTTATTTTTTTATGATATATATTATATTAAAACTATACTAAAAGAATAGAAGAAATTATTTAATCAGAAGGCTAGCTAAGAACAGAAAAAGAAGGAATGAATAACAAAGGTTTGTGGCTCAGACAGAGAGTCTGAGCCAGCTGGGCTGTGATTGGCCATTAATTACAAACAACCACATGAGCCCAATCACAGATGCACCTGTTGCATTCCACAGCAGCAGATAATCATTGTTTACATTTTGTTCCTGAGGTCTCTCAGCTTCTCCAGAGGAAAAATCCTAAGGAAAGGATTTTCCATAAAAGATGTCTGTGACATTCATCTGTGATTTCATTTAGATGGTCAAAGTCCCAGCACAGGCAGGGTAAGGCTGAGGGAAGGACCAGGGCAGAGGGTCAGTGTGCACCTTATTTATCCAGTACACAGTGAGATACTGGCAATATTTCTCCATCAGGTCCCAAACCCTAGAACTCATAGATCTCACTGAATTTCAGAGCTGTTCTTTCATGAGATCTACTTGTATGACATTCATGTGATCCTGTTTCAAGTTTTTGTACCTGCTTACAGTTCATCTGTTCCATTCCTGCAGCTTTTTCTTCCTTCTCAGATCTGGGTTGCCATCCAGCTTGTGGCTGTCTTCACCTGGCCCAAAGCATGTGTGAGAAGTGCGTGCCCCTGGTGTGACATCACAGCTCTGAGCATCCCCTGGCAATCTGCTGTGGTGGAAATCACAGAATGCAGCTGTGGGAAGAGGGAGGTAGATATGGAAATTGCTCCTTAATAGCAAGCATTGCTCTGGGAGCTCACATTGCTGTTTTTCAGCCTGTGACTTGTGTGAGGGAGCACAAAGCCTGTCATTCAGTGGAGCTGCTTGGTGGTTTGGTACTGATCACCAACCACTGGGCCTTTTCAAATATAAAGTGCTGCAAATGCTCCATCTGCAGAAGCCATAAAGTGATTGCTGGGCTTCAGGGCTCTGAAGACATTGAGTGGAGCCAGATGAGTGTAACCGGAGATCCTCACTGTGAGCCTTTGGGTTCAGAACCACATTTGATCCAAGTTTACACTTGAAGTGTAGTGGAAATAGGTTTGAAGGGAATGCCACGACTCTCTGCAGACTGTGCTGGTCAGCTGTTGGCATCAGGATGTGAGGCTGAGACTTGCAGCCTTCTTGCATCAGCTCTGCTGTCTCTGAATGAGCTGAAGGAGAAGTCCATGGAGAGCCTCTCTTTGTCCTGTTCTAAACAAGGCACTCAGAATTACAAATATTCTTGATTCTTCCTGGTGTTTCACATCCAAGTGTCACAAGGAGCAGATATGACACCTAGCAGTCTAATGGTAGGGGGAAGAATCCACTTCTGCTTGGCTTTTTGTTGGATGTAGGAGCAGTTGTGTGCTGGTGTCTCAGTAGCTTTACTATTGATTTTAGCAACAAAAATAAAATATCTACAGGAGCACACAACAAGATTTACAGCAACTCAGAAGCTGAAAGTTATTTTCCACAATAACTGTTTTGTTTCTTAGTAGTGGTAGAGAGTGGGGCAATACCTGGAAAAGAAGTCATTAGAGCTCATTTCCTTTGGGAAATACATTCTTCTGCCTCAGAAATGTCTGTATTTCCAACTGCTTTTCTGTCTGTTAAATAATGTGGGAGTGTGATTTGAGTCCTGAGACATAAAGGATGTAAGCATGTACCTGAAATTAGGCATGTGTGTGCTTTCTGCTGAGTAAGTGTGTCCTAGTCAGGTATTTAAATTTTAAATGCACTGGGGCCCTCACTCATAAAGCAAGCAAATTTCAGCCTAGACAGCAGTGGGAGGAATAAACATTAAGCTCAAAACAAACTGTTATCAAAGTAGCTCTTCAGACTATGTAGAATTACACTTTAAGATGGGCAGAGCATCTTTAAAGCCCTTTTGCAGTAGCTAAGAGCTTGCACATTAGCTTTCATGAGAGGCATTACAGATGTCTGTGAATATTATATAAACACCAGCCTGTTTGCAACAGTTTATAAACTTAAATATTTTATAAGAAAATACTGAACATTTAACTTGCCTTGTATTTTTTATACAGCAATAAAAACACCATTTTTATCAAAAGTTGCTGGGAAGCCTGACTAATAATGTAACACTTCATTATAAACTAGGAGGAAAGTTCACTGGTCTAGAATTAATAAGGTGTATAATGTGTACAGGAATTTTTACACTACAGGGGGGGAAGCAGCTAACTTTGGCTTTGCTTCTGCATAAAGATGCATATAATTTGTGAGAATGTTCTCTGCTGCATCTTTATGTCTCTGTGGCTAAAGAGGTTTCTGTGGTTTGTAGCTGGACATTGCTTGGAAAAGGAAAATGCCTCATCCTCACACGAGATAGATGGATGGAACTGGATGTCTTTGCTGAATAACCTTCCAGCAGGAGACAGGAAATAGCAAGTTTTAGACCTGAATATTTTCTCCCAATTATAAGGGTCAATGGGAGCTGCATTCCCAAAATGGAAAGTATAAAACAATGAGTGAGCGAGGTTTGGAAAACCCTTGTTTTCCACAATTTGCCTTAAAATTTCCAGCAGGAAGGCAACAGCTTTGCCCCCTCCAAGCAGAGCAGTTCTGTACTGTAAGTGAAGCACCATGCAGGCTT
The DNA here is from genome assembly GCF_028769735.1 of Zonotrichia leucophrys gambelii. Lineage (NCBI taxonomy): Eukaryota > Metazoa > Chordata > Aves > Passeriformes > Passerellidae > Zonotrichia > Zonotrichia leucophrys. The sequence continues at coordinate 10,124,699 of NC_088189.1, read as the reverse complement.
CTGGGGACTTTTAACACAGGAGTACCAGGCAGCCAGGAGTTTCAGAGCTATCAGGCTTAAGCAGCAGCTGAATGGAAGTTTGAAAATCACAACTCAAAGGAATACTTAAGAGGAGGAAAAGCTTCAACTTCTAATTATCTTAAAAACCATATTTTTTTGTAAGCTCAGTTTTAACTTTTTTATTGCTGATTATTGCCATTGCTCTGATTTTACTGATTGATTTGGTTATTTTCATTGTTTTTATTGCCCAAATATATTTATCAAGATTGACCTTTCATGCAAACATTCACTTGGCTTTCAGTAGAAATTCAACTTCTAATTTTGCAGGTATTTAAGTGGTTGTTTCTTTTCTATACACTATACTAACAGTTGCCCAAGGGTGTTGTTCCCTTGACATCTATTCCTCAAGAAAAATCCTTCTCTAGCAAGTGCTATAGGCCAAGCTGGGATGATGCAGTAGTAGAAATTCTTGGTCCTCTCTGATTGTCACTATTGATGAAGTGAATGTGTGTAACAGCAGGAGAAAACTCTCAATGATTGGTAAATTCTTATCCTTTGTTTTCTCCAGAACACAGCAGCCCATCTAGGATGTAATTCCATTTGCAAGCCTGAATGCATATTTTGTACTCTAAAATTTGCATAGCACTTGGTCAGTTAGAGCAGAAGAATAAACAGCATCTGAGATTTTGAATTATTTAGGAAAGTACCTTTCTTTACTCATGGAGTGATAAGACTGTCCCTAAATGACCCACCAGAACTAGGTGTGAAAGAATTAACTTCTTGTCCCTTAAAAGGAGACCAAAGCATTAACTGCAAGGATCCAGAGTTACAGGGTATTTGTACCTCTTAATTCTTCCAGGAATCATGGAACTGGCTTTGCTTAATGGAAGATCATGTGTGTTGAAAGGGAAATTCCTTTCAGATCTACACAGACATCAGGTCAAAAATTTGTACTGTCCAAAAATGTTATTGCAGTTGACTAAGGTAGGCTGAAAAATGGTGGCCAGGAAAATGCATGCTCTGGAATAAATGATAGTGTTGATGTGGCCAGATGTCTCACATATGTATGTCAGGATTCATTCCTACAGTTATTTCCACTTTCCATTGGCATAAACATTGTAGAAAATAAGGTTAGCACTTGTGCCATCCACAGAGCAAATGCCAGTGCCAGCCAGAGCTGTGCAATGCTTTGTGTGTTTTTCCTATAGCTTGAGCAGGAGTGTGGCTTCCTTAGAGCATGGAAATGTTGGAAGGTCTATAACCAGGCTTGTCTCTACAGCTTGAAGTGTTCTGCAGGCACTTCTTTTCTATAATTTTCTATCTGTGTTTTTATTTGGAATAATTCAGCAAGCCATCCAGTCTCCTTTGTTCAATTATATCAAGCCACCTTTAAGCTGTGAGGATGCAGTGGGTGAGAGATGGTCCTTCATCCCCACAAGTTTTCTTATTTTTTAACAAGGTTTATGAGCTCCATTTGAGTGGTTGGAAGCTGAAGCACTAGATGACTTGGCCAAGGTCATACAGGAAATTTGGGATGGAGAACCAAACATATGATTGCTGCTGGTTTCCAAGCCAGCACTCAAACCACTGGGCATCCTTCTTAATTTCCAGTCTTTTCTGGCATTGCTACCAACTTTGTGGTCCAGTTCCTCAACCACGTTGTGCCTCTCCTTCACTCCTGTTGCGCATAAATCCAACCTCACAAGGTAACATATCAAAGAAATCAATAGGTACCCAGCAATTTCCTCAGCCAGTTTCACTTCTTCACTTCATGACTTGCCCACCAACAAATTTATTTCTTGCTTGGAGCATTTCACTGAACTATTTCTATTCAAAAGTATCTGTTAGCACTTTGCTAAGCCTCAGACTGAACATCTTTGATCCACCCATTTCAAGATTAGATGGATGACAGAACCCAAACTCTAGCTCCAAAAACATCCATGTTTTGGAGGTATATTCAAAGCCCAAGCTTGGATTTGGCTCCCAGTGCGGTTACTTTGATCTGCCTTCAGATCTGGATGCCTTGTCCTGTGACATCTCTGTTTCTAGCACAGAATCTCATGTTCCTATCTGTGCGAGAGCTCTGGGACACAACGGGTGCTCCGGGCACCCCGTGTGGGAAACGGCGCCCGTGGATCCTCTCAAATTCCATTCAGGTTGTGTCTGGATCCTCTCAAATTCCATTCAGGCTGTGTTTGTGTGCAGTGGGGTTTTCTCATACTTGTTTTGTTACTCACCTGGAGGCACAGGGGATTTGGCCCTTTGACAGAAGCAGAAGTGAAGGAATCCCACTGTTGCGCGGCGTTCCCATTGCACTCTCCCTCTTGCCTGTTTTCCATGCAGCTGCTTCCCCCTTCCTAGAAATCACATCCCACTGCTCCTCCCCCTTTATCTCCTGTCCCCACACGATGAGAACATGGTCTGGTTATTTTTCCCCATGGATGGGAAAGCCAAGGCAAGCTTGGTGCTGTGGTCTTTTGCACTAACAGAATTTCGGTGCAATTCACTCTTTCCAGGGAATTATTCTAGATTTATTCACCACAAAGCATCCAACCATAACAACTCAGTAATTTTAAGGCCTAAGGAAAAAATGTAACAAGATGTTCAAAAATTTTGGTTTGGGATAATTGGGAGTTGTTTATATCCTTGTGCTGCTGATTATGTTGTCATATACCACCATTACTGGTGTCCTCAGGAACAGGATTATCTTTGCTTGGAAACAAAACCTCCATTTTAACCACTTAAATGCTGGTTAATGTAGCTGTTAAATGGGAAGAAAAATACTCCCATGCTGTTACTGGATATTTGAGACACTCAAAAATCATAGTGATGAGGGTTGAATAAACAGATAGATGGACAAGTGAAACATAATCACTGTAATTTTTTCTGATAAAATGACCAAGGCACCACAATTTATCTTTAGAGTATTTAGGGCAGAGTCTCCCACTGCTCAGTAGAATCAGTTCTTGCTCTTCCTTGGTTTGAAAATAACTTTCTGTGCATTCAGATCATACCAAGCTTTCCAAGCTGTATCTTCCTGGGGTTTTGTACCCTCCAATTATTTCTGCATGCATCTGGAATTCACATCTCTGGGTCATGGTTATTCCCCTGGCTCACTGGAATGCCAGCGTTACCCATGAAGTCCAATGAATAATTCTAGTAATGGAAATGTCTTGTAGAAGGTATGGGGCTTGTCAGTCCTGCTTCTCCTCAGTTTTCCTGGGACAGCTGGAACTGGTATTTCCTACTATTCCACTGGAAAGAATTGTACTGAATGGACTGGGGACAAATATTCTTTGCAGCGCTTTGAGAGTTAAAAAGAAGTTTAAATATAAATTACATTTGCAATCGTGGGAGTTTTTAGATTCCCAGAGTGGCATATGTAAGCTTTCTTGTGTTTTCTAAAAAATTATTATTATTTTGTTGGATGTTTTCTATTTGTGTGCTTTAAGGTGCTATCAATAATGTGTACAGTAAATTCCAAAATTTTGTACCAATTTCCTGCAAATCTGAGGTTTTCAGCAGTCATTTTCCTCTAATTTCATGTGATCTGGGACCTGGAATGCAGCAACCTAGATGTACTTTGTCAAGAGAAAGCATTGTCTGCACCCAGAGTTTTCATAACATCTAATTTAAAATGCATCTAGGATTTTTTTTTGAGGAAAAAAAAGTCTCACAGACTGTAGTGAGGAAAATGAGCCATTTCCTTAGCTTGAACCTGCATGAATTAGTGGTAAAGTGTTGATCTCTAAACTTGCAGTTTCTGAACCATAAAATCTGTTTATTTCACCCTATAAAAGAACATTTTAACTTATATGGCTATTTAAGTTTAAAAGCTATTAGAGAAGTGGGTGGGGAGAGGCAAAGAAGCAGCTTGAATCAGTAATTCAAGCTTGCAATACAATCTTCATCTGCTGCATAGCTTGCATAGAAATCCCCTTCAATGTGGATTTTCTGTTCTTGTAGCAGTCCCACCATACAGGAAATATACAGTATACATTTCTAACATTATCCATAATTGTAGTAAAGCTTATAAAGCAACCCATTCCTTGTGTGTTCCTGGTGATCTGCAATAACTGGATATTCTCAAGTATGCATTTAAAGGAGGGAAAAACATAGCAAGAGCTGACAGAAGTCATCTGCAGTGACTTTCCAAAGGGAGTTTGGGGAAGGAATTATTGACCTTCTCTCATGCAGGAACAGCAGTGGCTTTGATTGAAAACTTCCATACCTGTGCTTTCTCTTGTATCTGAATTCCAGGGAGGTTTTATTTCCCTATAGACTGAAAATGCTGGGGCTGAAACCGTGTGGATGCAGCACCTCCTTGGGTGGGCAGGACAAGGTCACAGCACCCTGGGGAGCAAGGCAGGGATGGAGGCAGCCTGGATCCTGCCCCTCCTGCTACCCTGAGCCTTGGAGGATCCTGAAGAAAGCAGAGAGGGCTATGTGCTGATTCAAATGCAAGGTGAGTGTTTGTCCTTTGTCCCAGGGAGGGAAGGCTTTGCACAGCCTCTGATGCTCATTCAAACACACACAGAGCAGCCTTGCTACAGCAGTCACCTTCAGTGAAAGGGAAGGGAGCTTTTGATTCTCCCCCTGCAAATTTGGTAGCAAATTCTCAATGCTTTTGCTTGAGCTGTGCAGGCCTTTTCCATCCAGCTATCCCTGAACTTGCAGTACCTTTCCAAAAATAGTTCAAAGCGTTAACTGTGAGTTCCCTGAACTGTGATCCTACCACTTCTGTATTATTTGGTTCACCATTCCTTTGAAAGTATTCATCCTTCCCCTCATAAAACTTAAATCAGCTTGTTCTTTGGTCCAAGAGTTGACATCATTATGATGCTACATCCTATGTAATGGTGTGAGAGCTGGAAAAGCATTCACAGCAAAACCACGCGGTGAATTGAATTTGCAGCCCTCAGCCCTTGCAGTCTGAGCTCCCTCCTGCCCTCCTCATTTACTTGTACTTTTAAAACCTGTGCAGGTCCTTGGAAATACTCCACGATAACAGCAGCATGGCCCTGAGTATTTATCAAGGGTCTTATTAATGTTCCCACTTTTCTTTCCATGACCCCACTTGTTTTACAATGTTTGGGAGAGCAAAAGTGATTGTTTTACCAAATTAAGCTGGATTTCTTGCCAGGAACAGTGGATAGAATCTTGTTGACAGATTTGGAAAAGATTATTCTTTCAGTACCTTTTGAATTATTTTTTTAAGTGTGTCTGCCATGCACTGTTTCCAAAATCAGCCCACATTTAACTGTTTAATATTATACGGCGACAGGGACAAATTAGCACCTTTCATTTTCCTATCAAAATTAACACATCCCAAGAAGACATTTCAAGAGCTACACATCTCTTATTTAGAAATAAATGTAGGAATCTACTTAAATGTGTTCACCTCAAAATCTAGCACAAATAAATTTTGAGGGATTTGTCGTTGATTTCAAACACCTCAGAATTTTGCCTATTTTCATAGAATCATAGAAAGCCTTTGGTTGGAATGGACTTTAAAGTTCATCCAATTCCAGCCCCCTGCCATTTTGCTTGCATGTGTCTGGAGTTACCTTTGTTTTTCATATGATGATTTTTTTTCTTTTTGGTGGAAAGCTCTTTTTAGAGTCTGAAGCACATCTCATGCCTTTGCTCGAGGGCTTCCTCACAGGCATGAGATGGTGTTTTGTTTTGTTTTTTCCTCCCCCTTTTCATGCCTAACTTGCCCTCTGGGTTTGTTTGTTCTTCCCTCCTCCTCTGGAGCATCTGGAATGGGCCACAGCTGACACTGGGCTAATGGGCAGGGTGCAGAGATGCTGCTGGTGATGGAAGGAGGCTCCTGCAGCTCCTGGCTGGTTTGTATTGCCCCTGGTCACATTGGCAGGAATTGCTGCTGTTTGTTTTATTGCTGTGCCTCTCTCCAGCAAAGGACATAACTTCCTCCCCAGGCACTGCTGGTATACCAGGCTTTTTGTCTTTAGTCTTAAAAGTCTAAAGTTAAAAAGTATTAGATCTTCCTGGGTGGCTTGTGTTTAGGTGGTTGTTGGAGTTCTGACTTTAGCACCAAGATTTAGCAGGGGTAAATGAAGTAAACAGTGTTTTGAATTTTGTGGTGTTGAGGAGTGTGATGCTAAAAATACAGGAAAAACACAATATTAAAATGTTCAGGAAATGTTTAGATGCATGCTCCAGGACATGATTTAGTGGCGGACCTGACAGTGCTTGGTTAATGGTTGCACTCCATGATCTTGGAGGTCTTTTCCAACCTTTATGATTCTACAGGGCTGATTTAGCTGGCATAGGAAGTGATTTTGTAGATCATCTGTGCTCACTGAAGCTGCTATGCACTGTAGGTACAGATTCATATTCTTCCTGCCAGTTTTGCTCCATGCAGATACCTTGGGTTAACAGAACAGAGCACATGAATCCAAGTCAATATGTCTGTGTATTTCACTTTTCTGTTTGAGAATATTAAGGCCAGATTCTCATTTATACTAAGCCCACTAGCAATATTCTGGCAACAGAAAGACGCCTTAGCAGGAATGTAAATTAAAGCCTCTTTATACTTTTAATAGTGTTTGTAGTTTCACTTGGCTGTGGTACAGGAATGACACATGTCTATTCAAATGGCATTTGCCATCCTGTTGATGGTTGCTGATATTCTTTGTGCTTCTACCCCCTAACTAACTAGACCATGAGTCTGCTGCAGTCAGAGCTTTCCAATTTCCTTAAAATGTGCTTTTTTTTTTCTTGAAACATCTAAACCAGGATTTAAGATTAAAGCATTTTTTCTGTCCTTCCCTCACTATATGATGACCCTGTTTATGCCTTTATGAATCTCTACTGCATGTCCAGTTCTGCAGTGTCCAGACAGATTATTCTTGCCATGTCTGTTGCTTAAATTGAGGAGAGGGTTCTTCATCTCACTATGCCTTGTACAATGCCAAACACATCTTTATTTGCTGGATTAAGAAAAGTAAAACCTATATTTGGAGTAAAACCTATATTTTCAGCTATTTGAGCAAGAACCTCAAGTATTTTACATTAAATCATCCCAGCTTTTACATGCTCAGGTCCATTTTCATTTCTGTCCCTTTATATCCTGTCTACAAGTGCCTCAACTTTCAAGTGGGAAATCATCCTCCAAAAATCCCAAGAGTTTAAGGAACAAAGTGAGACCTTAAGTACAAGGCCTGTAGAGAAGCTACATGTGAGCTATACAGACTTAGGAAAAAATGTCAATATCAGCATCTACTTAATATATTTCAGTAAAATACTGCTTTTGCAATGTCTGAAAACACAATGTAAGTATTTTATTAGATCTACAACTGTAGATCTGATTGTAAGGTCTTGTGCTAAATTACCACACATTCAACAATGCTGGCTCCAGAGAGCTTTGGAAAAAAGCCTCTAACAGAAATCCAAAATGAGTCTTTGTTTGGAATTTTTGCTTTTTTTTTTAAATAATTTTTTTAAGGGTTCACTGAAACACCCATTGCCTTGAGACTGGCATAGAAAAGAATTATAATGCTTTTCTCTCATGGAATTCTGGACCTCTCCAGTGATTTAGGTTTCCCATTCCTTCCTTTTAACTTCATAAGGACTTAGTCCAAAACTTGTCTGCAGCCTAAGACTGACTGCTGACTTGTTAGAGTCTCAGTCCCTATTGATATTAAATTGAGAAAATTGTGCACAAAGTAAATAGAAAGGAAAGATATGTCTCCATCAGACTAAAATAGAGTATTTAAAGCTGCTAAAAAGTCAGATCCTAGAATAATTTATGTTGGTGAGAAAGCTTAAGGGTCTCAGTGCACATAAATTGGCACAAGGCTTAAGAAACGCAAATATTTATAAGATTCTCTAATTTAGTAAATGGATTTTTAAAAACTAAGAGCTAAGTAGCCTCCCCATGTATATAAAACACGTGACAGCACTCTGCAGACCTCCTCAGATCATAACATGTAGTGCAAAGCATTTCTGCAGAAAGCTCTTCTCTCCTTGATGCTCTTAAGTCCTCCTGAAATCTTCCCTGGGATGTTGTGAGTCTTTCCCTCACAATGCTTTCTATCCAGACAAGCTGTTCCCTCCATTTCTCTTTCATCTAAAAGTATATTTTTCTGCATTTCGAGATTAAATTTTCTTCTTATGTTGATGGTGATTGGAAGAATTTTCTGAGTGACTGCTAAGATAAAGATGCCTCTTTGTGGGAGCAGCTTGCACGAGGAGCACTGTACAGCTGAACAGGAGTGCTAGAATTTAATGTCTGGTCATGTCACCAAGGTTCAGCTGTCGCCAGTTGTTCACTTATCACCCTGCAATTGCTATTTTCTGAAGGATAAAATATTCCAAACCCAAACAAAGTCATCATTTAAGGAGCAAGAAGGCCTCTGTGGAGTGTCTGCGTGAAGTTTCTCTGGAGGTGGAGGCTTCTCCCAGCCCTCATTCCTCGGTGCTGGCTGGCAGGGCAGGGGCTGCTGGGCTGGAGTGCTGACAGGGAAGTGATGGAGTGTCTGCTGGAGCCTTACCTGACAGGGAGGTGATGGAGTGTCTGCTGGAGCTGTGGCTGAGGGTCAGTGCCCGAAATGTGAGAACAAAACGGGCCCGGGCGCTAATGGGTGTCAGGTGTGAGCCAGGGCAGCAGGGGAGTGAGCACAGGGGAGTTAGCACAGCGCTCCCCCTGCCAAAAGAAACACAACTGGGGCCTTGTGTAAATAAACAAGGGCTGAGGGAGCTTTTCCTCACGCTGGTTGTGCACAGAGCCCCTGCACACACGTCCCATCGCTTGCACGCACAGCTCCTCCAGGGCAGGACGCCAGTGGAGTTCCCAGTGCTGTTCCCATTTCCCAGCCAAGGGACAAAGCCCTCTCCTTGCTGGGGCTGCTAAATACCCCTGGAGCACCTTTTTCCTCTGCTTCCTTGCCCATGCAGGTGTGTGGAAACCCAGGGCACTGGGATATTTCTGTGTCTGCTCTGGGGTGCTCTGACCCCCAGGGCAGCACTGACTTTGGCCCTCATTCATGGAGAAAGTTTCCCAGAGTTCAAGATAGACTGGAATCCACAAAAGTGTGCAATAGATTATAGAGAGCAGTGTAGGTGTATCCCTTGGTGAGAAATGTGGGGTTTGGGGATTTTTAGTGTGTTGTGTATGGAAGCAAGATGGAGGGCACAGGGTGTCATCCTGGGTTTCTTCTTCCTCCTTCTACATGGGTTTGGGTGGCATTTTGTAATTGGGCAGAAAAGTCTGCACTGGGGGCTCTTTGGGATCAGTTATTGGATTAAAAGGGAAAATAATCCAGGTGTCAGTTCTTAGTTGGACAGTTTAGCCTTAAAAGACCTCGTAACAAGAGATTGTGTGCCTTTTTGTGCCTTCTAATGAAAATCTACTGAACTCACAGTAGTGACACTGTTTTACTGATAAGAAATAATAAACACCTGAGCACCAACATGAGCTACCATCTGAAGTGCCTTCAGTACAGACCCAGGGAAATCCACAACTGGTATCCCCACACCTGTGTTCACCTTGTAGGGTGTCCCCTTCCTTACCTCAGAAATCATCCTCCTGATCTCCCCTTTCAGCCATCACCTCTCCTTTTCTATTCCCAGCCCTTGCTGATACACACCAAGATTACATTTCTGCTTTGGCCTGGGTTGTGTTTTCCAGGCCAATATATTATGCCACTTTCACACTCCCCTCCCTGCCCCATCTGGCTTCCATCCTACCCCCATAAAGATTATTAATATCGCCTGTTTCCAAGCGATTTATTAGCAGGGGCCTAACTGGTGCCATTTCCCATTTTAGTAGAGCACTGAAAATAATCCTGAGGAGTGTGCCCAGCTATAAAAATGTACTTATACTGTCATATTTGCAGTTTCAAACATGCAGCACTTGATAGTCTCAAAAGTGCTGTTTAATTGGGGTTTATGGGTTCTAATTAATTATACTATATAAAAAAATTACTTGTCCCATTACAGCTCTCTGTGGTTTACTCTGAAGAGCAATGTAATTTAGAGATAAATTGTCCTTCTCTATCCCCCTGCTCCCCCTCTTCCCAGCAAGTTCCAGAACTGTTTAATTCTCCTCTAACCCAGGAATGAAGCTGAGAGAAAGCTGCATTTTGATCAAGGGACACAACTTTTCCCCATACCCATAAACAGCTTTAAATGTGACTCAAAATGGTTCCACATACTTCCTGCTGAATCAGGCTGGTGAAATTATGAATAATCCTGAGGCTTTGCACAGCTCAGGTCTGGAGGGGCTGGGATTTTGCAAAGACTTGAACATGATGGCTGCTTTGTGCACTGTGGATTATTTCCTCTGATTTTACAGAGGTAACAGTGAAGGAAGGTGAGAATGAGCGCAGGATTTTTTGCTGGATTAAGGTCTACATTGAGATTTCTCTCCATGAACCTGTAGGAAACCAGGTAAAGGATCTGCCTGCCTTTGTGGCATTTTGGCAAGCAGCAGAAGGAATATCTCAAGTTAACTTTCTGTTCTCTCTTGCAGAATCATGAAACCTGGATTACTCAAACAAATTTTGGGGCAGTCTTCTGACTCTTAAATGCTTCCTGGAAAGACTTTGTGAAAAATGAGCAGCCAAGCAGGTACACTTGTGGTTGTTTGGAATATACTATTAAATTACATCCCTCACTGTAATAAATTTGGTCTCATGAGGCAAAACATGAAATATAGTAGAGCTGAAGTGGAAAACATTGTATCCTATGGCGAGAGGGGATGGCTTCACACTGAAAGAGAGAAAGTTTAGATTGGATATTAGAAAAAAAAATTATTCACTGTGAGAGTGATGAGCTCCTGGCACAGGGTGCCCAGAGCAGCTGTGGCTGCCCCTGGATTCTGGAATTATCCAAGGCAGATTGGAAGGGGCTTGGAGCAATCTGGGACACTGAAAAGTGCCCCTGCCTGTGGCAGGGGGTTGAAATTAGATGTTCTTTAAGGTCCCTTCCACTCCAAACCATTCTGTGATTCTATGACTTTAGCTGGAATTTAGGGAATCAGAATGTTAATTAATGAAAAAAGACAGGGCAAAGAAACCTCTTTAATTTACCTTTTACAGGGAAATGCTACTTATTTTAAGAACTTCATGTCATTCAAACTTTTGTGTGTGGAAGATACCACCAAAATTATACCCCCAGGCCTAGCAAGGCAATGTGGTGGCCTCTCCACATCCCTGCTGTTATTCTCAGTACTAAAAGGTTCTGATTCCTAATGTCACTGCACAAATGAGCATTCACTGGATCAAAAAAGTTTGTTAGTCATGCTTCACTAATTTGCTTATTTTATAAATTTAATAACCAGCATGTCAGTTGCTGGAAACTTGGATCATCCTGGGTGTCCAGATCAGTCTGCTTCATGTGCTGGAGCACAAGCTGTGAGAACTGCCAAATAAAGAAAAAAAAAAGGAAAAAAGAAACACTGCAGTCACACACATTACTCATCAATCTGAAAAGTAACAAGATTTGTAGTAAGAATTGTTTTTATTAAAGTACTCCTTTTGTGCAGTAAAATTAGTTAAGAGAATTTTAGTGCATATATATAGTTGGTTATATTAAGACTAACTACAGCCTGCAATGTTTTATGGAATGAGTTAACAAAACAGAACCCAAATCTGAAAAAACCTGAAAATCTCTGGGCAGTGTTTGGATAAGTCCAAACAAACCTGAATATCTTGGTGTTTGCACTGTGTTTATGTTTGCTTTTACATGGCTTTTACTGCCTCAGAAAGCCATTTATGGAGAGGAAACAATGTGAAACCTGCTCTTCTCATGTGATTTTCATCATCTAGAGATTTAAATAAGTGGGATCTGCTCTTTTCGTGCTATTCTGTCCCCATAAATTACTCCTGAAGGCATTAAAAGGCCTTGTGAAAAACACGGTAATAAATAGCCAGAGGACAAATACAAATGTTGCAAACTGCTCACGCTGCAGTGGCAGCAGCTCTGCTGTGAATTTATTGAGCAAAACTGATGAGGGATCTCCATACCTGTGTCAGCTCTGCTCTGTGTGGAGCCTCTTTTACACCGCTAAAACCGATGCTAAAATCCCCTTTTTTACGGGATGACTTTTACAACAGCATTGTGATTGCTCAGGAGCTGCCTGGTTGCTCCAGAGGAGCAGAAGGGTTAAGGAAAAGGAAGAGAGAAAGGAAATGTCAGCTGCAGAAGGGTTTTGTAGCCCATGCCACCTGCAGCAGCTCCCTGGCCTGGGTGGAGCGTGCCTCTGGGCAGGGACAGTGGGGTTGTGTAAGAGAGGAGAGCCCTGCCAGCTCCTTTCTCCTGACACATCCCAGACCACAAGCATGGCCCAGGATCTGAGGGAGAGGAGCAGCAGGGGCACGTGTGAGTCATGGCCCTCATGACAGGGGAATTCCTCGCTGGCTGGCTGCTGGCAGCGGCCGCGCTGAGCGGTTTGCGCTGCCCCAGCATTACGGAAAGGGCCCTGCTCAGCTGAGGGCTGAGCTCTGGCTGCTCTCCTCCCTTCAAAATAGAATGTCCTGACATAGAGTTTTTGGTTTCTTTTGGGTTGTTTCTTTTGTTGTTGTTGTTGTTTTTTTTTTTCTTTTTTTTTTTTTTTATTAAACAGTTCTCATGACTTCCCCTTTGGGAACTGGGAGAAGCCCAGGTTCACACAAGGCCTAGAGCATCCTTCAAAGGTGGCTGAGTCAAATTGCCGCTCTTATCCCCTTGATAAGAAAACAACGAGCAAAATATTAATCAGTGAAACTGCCAGGCTAACTTTCTATGGCATTTAATTAGCCCATGCCCCGGGTTCATCTCTTAAATGTCCCCTTGATCGGGCCACCAGTGTGTGTTCTGTGCTGGGAGCTGAGGTGGGCTGGCTCTGCCCTCAGTCCATTGCTGGATGGCAGCTCAGACCTGCTGCTCCACCTTACACAAGTTGGTAAATTGGCTGATCCTTTAGGTTAAAAAAATTCAGATTCAATTCTTTTTTTCATGAGTCTATGAAAAGAGACAGACCTGTGTGTGAGGAAAGAACAGAGCTCCACTCCTCACTCTGTTCTAAGTTCTAAAAGTACCTGGAAAATGAGGATATATTCCTGACTATCACTGTATTGAAAATAACACATAGCACATTTAATAAGTTTTTTATTACCAAAATGTAAATGCTACTGCAGTGGTATTTTAGAAATAGCTGGTGTTGTGCTTGTAACAAGAATTGCTTGAAACTTTCCAGGCTTCTTTATTTCCTTGTAACTCTGTCAAGCTCCAAATATTCACATTAAAATTTCCAGTGCTGGTATCAGCTCTGGTTGATTTATTTAAAACAATTTAAACCCAACACAAATAAAATTTTAAGGGAATTTGGAAGTTTGAGAAAAGGGAGGCATAGGTATTCCCATGATTCAAAATGAAATGAAATTATGAAATAACTGAATTTCCTGAATACTGGAAATTTGGAGTTCTGCTTCTGCATACTGCTTCAACAGGGAATGTTATAAAATGCAAGTGGTTCTGATTTACCCAGGCACATGTATCCTGATTTCCTGAAACAGAAAGACACAGTCAGAAGGCTGAACTGAAACCTATTGAACAGATTTTTTTTTTGCCTTTAATTTTAAACTGAAAACTTTATTCATTTGGGTGTAATATACCATACCAGGTAGCTTTTCCAGTCTTTGGAAAATTTTGACTGATTATGAATCAGGAGCAAGAGTATAAGTATACATAAGTTTATATTACTATACATATATAATAACATTTCTATCCTATTTTATGTATTTATCATATGTAAAATAAATTTCTATTTTAGTTTAAAATTACATTTGTATATAAAATTTATATTTCATATATATACACATATGTGTAAGGGAGACTGTTCTCCTTGAAAAGCTTATTATTTAGAAATGGGTATCGGGAAATCATGAAATTAGGGTTTCCTGCAAAGTGTTTATTTGGCTTCCCTTTGTACCTGTGCTTGGTCTAGTCTTTAATTACTTGACCATGTGCTATATTTAGCAGAGGACCCTGGTCTTATTCAGTTCAGAAGGTGGAGCAGCTCAGGACATGAGTCAGAGCAGGAGGAGGCAGATGCCTGGTGAACTTTGCCTGGTTTTGCTGGGAGAGCACAGTAAAAGGCAGAGAGCTGAAAAGAAAATGTGAAATCTCATGGTTCAAGCATCTGAATCCTGCAAAACTTTCATCCAGTCTCAGAGAAGTCGATTTGCACTAAATTCTTCCCAACTGGCTATTAATTTTATTTCGCTTTCCATGTTTCCATTTGCAGAGTAGACTGCCAGTGCTTTCTCCTGACATATGATGCTGTACAATGTTAAACATTCTGAGAAATCAATTCCCAGACATCTCAGTTTGGGGACTCAACTCTAGCAGAATGTTTTGACCTGAATCTCTTTGTGTTTCAGTTTGCCATCTGTTAAACAAGAATAATAATATCCTCTCGTCTTACAGGGTGTTGTTAGGAGAAACGAGGGCTGTGAAACACTCATATGCCATACTGATAAGAGCCCTAGAAAAACTCACAAGAAAATCAGCAATTGTGTCTTCCAGGCAGGTTTGGAGTAGTATGTGGTAAATGAGGCCCCAAGCCACACACTGAATAATGGCACTGTAACAAAATATTGAATATCTGCTTATTAAGTGAACACTGTCCATCCTGAGGTAGAATCTGGTGGAAAACAAGGCATAATCCTCTATTTAAAGAATGACTCATAATGCAGATGAGTAAGGGTTTATGTTTAACCTTAGTTCTGATGTTTTGATCACTTGGTTTTGCAGATATAAGGGGTGCATGTGCAAAAGGATACCTGTACCTAAAAAGAAACAAAATCTGAGTCCAAAAATTCTTGTTCAAAGAAATGTGCAGGATCTTGATTCTGGTCTCTGCAAAGGAAAAACTTCTGGGTGCCTGGTGGGTTTTTGGAATGACACTTTCTCCTTTTTGGGAAACAGTTTTCAAGCAAATGTTGAGGTGTAACTCGTTGCCTGCCCTTTGTTTTTAAATTATGAGAAAAGCTTTACAGCTGGTAGAGCTGGAAGTGGAAATAGTTTTGAGATTAGTGCTTGGATTCTTGCATGGACCTGGATGGGGTCCTGCAAAATTTGCATGGGGAACTGCAGCACATTCTGTTATGAACTGTTCTTCCTATGGCTTGTGGAAGAGGGAACTCCTGAAGCAATCAAGTGCAGAGCTCTCACAGAGCTAGACAGAGTACTTATTAAAGATGGAAGAATATTTTGGCACAAGAACGGAAGGGTATTAATTGGCTATGAATAAATTCTGTCTGGAAAGTAAATGAAGGGCTTTTTAACCATCACAGCAACAGGATTCTTGAGTATCTTCCCACTGGGAAGAAACATGGAGTTTCCTTTTTTCCTCACAAGACGTCTGGTAAAAATACAGAAGGGGTTTGCAGATCTGAAGATGTCTGTGATAGGGCTAAAAATAGGGCTTAAGACCCTAAGAAATCTGTTTCTGGTTTCATACCTGGTATTTCTTGTTGCTAAAAGCAGTCCTCACAAGTTTGACATTTATTTTCTTCACACAGGAGAAACTGGCTTCTGGAGGGATAAAAGAATAAATCCAATCTCCCCAGCTTCATTCATGAGGACTCATGAGCAGAGCAAGGAATCAGAAAGGCATCTTCCCAAATGAGACAGGTCCTAGTTAGGAAAGGGTAAAGTGCTCTGCATCTTTCTGTCCCTCTACAAGCCCTTCCCTGCTTTCTGAAGGATGGAGAGCCCCCATGGGAGAGGGGTCCAGCATGATGCAGTGGGGGATGCTGTCTGTACCCCAGTGCTTGCTCTCCTCTTCCTTATTCTCTGCGAAGTAGGGCTGAGTTGGCTTCTCTGATAAAGGATCCTTCCCAGACACAAAGAGAGGAACAATCCCACTTTGCAAGTCACTGGCAACAAAACAGAGCTGCCCCTGCACCTTGTGAGGGGTGTAGAGCGTGGCTGATTGCTTAGCCTTCAGCAGGAGGCAGCTCAGGGTGAACCATTCCTGCTGCTTTGCCACTATTAAGATCCAGCAGTACCTTGATGTTTCCTCACTGGCAATAATTTGCAGGATTAAATACTTGGAGCCACTCTAAAATTAGTTCCAGGAGGCATTTTTTGCTTTCATTTCAGGGCTCTCGTGAGCCTCTCCTACTCTGTAAATCTGCTGCAGCTAATTACCTGATGGTTACTGTGCTCTAGAAGATTTCAAATATCTGTCTTTTCCACTGCTCTAAAGACCCAGGTGGGGTTGCAGCACAGAACTTGTACCAGGAGTGTTTGCCAACAGCTGTAATGAGCTCAGACAGCTTCATGAGATGGGCAAATAAACCTCTGCAAACAAAATTGCCTTTGTCCACTGTGTCCATTCAAGATTCAAAGCAAACCTATTTTTGAGCCTTTAAAAACATCTCAGAGAGCCATTGAAAGTAATTTTTTTATGTCTTGAGCTCTCTCCATCTCTCTTAGAGACTGGAGATGAATCCAGAATCACAGCACACATTTTCAGCTTCCAGTGCTGTGGTTTAAGAGTTTGTAAGGAATATTTGGTATTTTATTTTGAGAACACCTGAAGTGCATCATGCTGCTGTTTGCTTTATGCAGGAATGTCACTATCAGAGTCAGAGGTAGGATAACTTTTGGAGAATTGAGAAATCTTATCACAGCAGCAAAAGAAAAAGCACCACTGGGAAAAAGCCCTCTGCACAAATCCACTGGCAGCAGAAGACACAGATTTCTGCTTGGTGTTTCTGACCACTCTTTAGTCCATGCTGACTAAGGCCATGCCATGATCCTTTCTGATTTCTTCCCACCCTTCCCTGGCCCCCTTGGGATGATTCACTCTCTGAATATATACATGTGTCATGTACAAAAATCTTACTCTCCTGACCACAGCAGAAATCCAGAGGGGTTTGTTTCTTCACTTGTGATTTCAAAGGCTGATTTTTTTTTTTCCACTTGGCACCATACCTAAGAGAAATTATCTTCCACTCTTACTTCCCCTGGTCATTACATGGTTAGTATCTTTTAGAACCTGTTTGTTTTGCTCATTGCTTCCTGGGGCACAGGCCCATCTTCATCCACCAGTTCCCAGTCTTAATTTTTAAGTTTGGTTCTCATGCTGTTAAACCCATGGCAATTTGAAACCTATTTCATGCAGCCACTACCAGGAACAGATATTTTCACTCTTTGAGCCATCACTGAACAAACTGAAGTTGCTCCTACATTTACTCTGAATAAAAGCTGCCCATCTCCTTCAAAGAGACACTGGGTGAAGCTGCCACCACAATAACTCAGTATTTCTCTCACCAGCCATTTCTGGGAATCTCCAGCACAATATCTCACTACCTGCAGTCACATTTTTGGCCATAGTGGCCTAATGTGAAACAAATTGTAAAAGCCAAGGCCCAGTAGCAGGGCTTGGCTGCTTCTGTATGATTGCCAGTGTTTACACTTGGAAATGATGTTTAAAATCCAGGTTCTGAGAGAGAGACCCAGCTCCCTTTGAAGTCAACAGTAGTTTCAGCCTCCACTTCCACAGCCCAGGGGTTGGGCTCTTTGTTCTTTTGTCTGGTGCAATTTGTGAGTAATTCCTGCGATCCAAGAGATGGGCTGGATTTTCTAACGTGTGTTTCCAAACTGTGCTCCTTCTGACACCAGATTCCTGTACTGCCTCTCCCAAAATAAAATGCTGAAGGAGCATGGATGGAGGAAATCCGTTCAAACTGAGTAAACAGCTCGTGAGGGTAGGCCAGCAGGATTCATTCATGCTCGTTCAGCCTGGGCTGGTTTGATTCCAGTTGGAGCACTCTCTTCATTACAGGCCCCCTGGGGAATGTTAATCTGTACAGTATAAACATTTATAAACATCTACTAAATCATTACACTTCAGCTGCCCCATAAACACTCCTGAATGCTTTCCTTAGGCAGCTCTGGTTGGGTAACGTGTGGCTTTTTGGAATGAGTTTGCGGGAGTTTGGCGCTGGTAGAAATATGGGCAGAGGGCACAGGAGGTTAAATAACATTGTTTGAGCTCCATGACTTTTTTAGGATAAAGACAGAAGCTGTTTGTGATGAATTAAAGTGGGCCTAGCTGGTAGATGCTGAGGACAAGCCCAACTTGTAGAGGAGCTAAGACAGCCTTTCAGCTTTGCATGCTGGATTTTAGTGATGCTATTGCCAGGACCATCCCAAAACACACTTCTCAGTAGTCCACTTGACATTTCTGGACCAGGCAAAGCATCATTATTCATCTGTGGCTGAAAAACAAAGTGCCTCTGAAAGAACTGCCTGATGCAAGGGAAAACTGTAGCTATAACTTCAGAAAAAAACCTGAGCCAGAACTAACTTAACAACCGGAGCTGCAGGCCCAGGGCTCACTTGCTCACTTGTATGTGTTTACAGGACACGTAAGAATATATATATATATATATATATATAAACTGGTAAAAATAAGTATGCTTGTGAACCAAAATGGGCATATATATTCTTTTTTTTTTTTTTTTAAGTGAATAGGAGTCACTTTCAAATGCATATATAGCAAAGCACGCCTTGAACTCTGTAAAGCTGAACTTCTCAATTCTTGTTTATGATCTATTCCCTAACCTGAAGGTGCTGGCATGACTGAGATTCCCAGGACTGGGGTCAGAGTGACTTTCTCCCCACTTGTAGAAATTGTATTGAATATAGACTTCTCTTTCTCAAATGGGTAAAGGAAAATTCCCTAAATTATTATTTTTGTTTGTTTGTTTTGTTTGTCTGGAAAAGCTGGGAACTGATAGAGCTGTCATTAATTACCATGAGGATTGTGTTCAAGTAATGTAACCTGAGCAGAAGTTAAACATGTTGTGTGTGAGAGAGTTGTGTTTACTGACAGCCTGATGAATAAGTAACAACTTGATTTCTAAAGAGCATCTTAGGGAAAATGATTTAATTGGCTATAATTATATCATATCCTACATTTGAGTGAATATGCCTGTGCACAGACCTGGTTTACTTGTACATCTCACAGGTACATGGCTGGACACAAATCTTATCTTCTCAATCTGCTAACAAGAGCCTCCTTTTCCATCTCCTCTCTCTTGCATTCAGAACACACAGCCACTGCCTTCCAGCTATGACCACACCTATTTGTGAAATGAGAGCACAAAAAACAGAAGATTTTTTTTCCTAAGTGGACCTAGATGCACAGTGCATCCTTTTCAGAGCCTCAGGGCCATGGGACAGTGGCTGTGACATCTCCAGACCATGGCCCACTCTGCCCTGACCTGCTTGCACAGCAGCATCAGGTCAAAAATATCTTACAAGGAAATGAAACAAGAAAACTGGTTTTATTATTCAAATTTACTAAAACTTCCCTAAAACCAGATATCAAACCATACCCATCATAGGATAAAGGTGAATTTGCAATATCTACACTTCCAGCTTGCAAATCTCCCTGTATGTGTATGTGTATATACATACATACATACATACATATATATATATATATATATATATATATATATATATATATAAAATTAGTAGTACAGGGTGATTTTCCCACAGCTTTTCTGTGGCATGTAATGAGGTGAGTAATTTAAAATCTTCTGTGTATGGTCCAGGTTTGAGCTCACAGAAAGCATTACACATTATTAGTTTCAATTGGTCTTTTAACATCCATCTTAAAGGGTCAATAAATGAGATTGCCTAGAGGTAAAGCTGTTGTTATCATGTGTAGGGTTACAGTCACAGCTGGAGGGCACAGGCAGGGACAGGCTGTCTGTCTGCCTGTGTAGGAGACTTCAGTCACCAGTCAGGGTTCTATTAATTTTATAGTGCCTTAAATTCATATTGTAATTATGAGGCATAAGCAGAGAGAAAGAGAAATCTCCTTTTAATATGTTTTAAAAAATCTGGAGCCTATTACCCCACTTAATTCCAATTATATTACAGCTGAACTTTTATCTCAGTACACTGCAAATAAATTCAGGCCAAGGTAACTTGGATATATCCTTCCTAACTTCAAAACAGGAACCTGTGGGCAGTAGACAGAAGAGAGTAAAGGAACCAGAGTGAAGCCTCAGGAGTGTCACATTATGAATTTTAGTTTTTCTTCTTTAAATACCTGGGCTGAAATTTCATGACCTAATTCAAAAACAAAAGTAAATTCACACAAGCCCCTAAGTGGAATTCATTAATCCACTTGGTCAGATCACCATGTGTTTTACCATGATGAGGTCTTTGATGGCAAAGCAAGGCTTGTAATATGCTTAGCTAGGAGGACTGGGAGATGGAAGCTCTTAAAAGTGATGGGTAATGTGATACAATACAGCAATAGCATAGAAGTGGGAAAAAAAAGAAAAAGCTGAAAAAGTGAAAGAATTTGCATATTGGCTTGATGGATATTTACTGAAATGTTCTCCAAGGTTGAAACTATGTTATATGGTTACTTCAGCTCACAAGTAATGAAAGCTCACACAACAATGGCTAGTATAGAGGCTTTTCCAGTGCATTAGAAATATTTAGAAGGGAGAATTTCAAACATCACTGTATAGGAGAACTCTTACGATATCAAGAACTCCGTGTGTTTTGCAAGTGCAAGGCTGGTGCTTCCAGCCAGTGCTTATGCAGTGACCAAGACTTTCTGTGCAGAGTCCCTGAGTCTTTACAGGGCACATTTGGACATTTAAGAGGACTGGTGTGGTGTAAACTCCATTAGAGCCATTTAATATTGGCTGGGCATAATCTCCTGAAGCATTTTTTGAATTTCCTCACACCCCTGAGGGATGGGACACTGCTGGTGGGCACTGTTGGTTTAGAGGACTGAACAGCAGCTGCTTAAAAGCAGTTTGCATCAGGCCCATCAGTGATGCTGTGAGAAGATGCTCTCAGTGTGTAAATCTCATACTCTTCTTCCAGCTGTGAGGAAGAGGAGGGGCTGTGCTGCAGCATCAATCTGAGGGTTGGCATGGGACACTTTCTGGTGGCTTGGCATGTCTTGAGAGCTGTGCCAGGGCAGCCACACACTCTCCAGGGAGAAATGTGTGCCCTGCTGAGCCACTGCTGCCTCTGCTCCTCTCTCCAGATGTCTGGGTTTCCCTGGACTAACCTTGTCCTTGGGAGCACACTTAAACTAGCACTTCCTTCTCTTTTTTCCTTAAATGTAAATACCATTACATGCTTGCAGAAGGCACTGTTGTCATCCTGGGTGAGTATCTGTGAATAAATAATAATAATAATAATAATAATAATGATGACGATGATGATGATGGGAACAACATAAGAATAGGTGATTCTTACATTGTTCCCATCAAATTAAGGACCCAGAACGTGAAATTTTTATTAAAAAAAATCAGTTTTCTTTTTGTCAATCCTCCTGTCTCTAGTCATATCTAAGTGAAGTCTGGCAATGCCTTTCACAAAAGATTTTAAGATTTTGGCCAAATGACTTCCAATAGCAAATGGGCATGAGGGAAATTAAAGATGGGTCATGAACAGCCAGAAACTGGGAAGAGAGGCAAGGTCAGCTAAAGAGAGCCTTATAATTTAGTTCCTGCTGAGGAGATAGATAAGTTTTACGTAGCCCTTAGCTTGACCCAGTGCATAAAAACAAATCCTGCAGCCAGCTTTAGAGATAAGCACAGCTTCAGAGTTCCCTGGACAGTGTTTTCCAACACTAATGTGCAGTCCAACCCAGGGACTTCAGCAAATGAACAGATTTGGCTGTGGGAACAGCTCAGCTTCCTCCTTTCCTTGCAGTGCAAGTTTGTGCAGAGGGAAAAGTTTACTCTTAAAGGTTTAATGCTATTTGTGTGATTTTGTTCTGTTTTGTGTCAGTATTTCAGATTTTAGCATATACTATGTAGTAAAACATGAGCATGCCACCTTGTCTAACTTTACCCCTGTTTTTTTGCACAAATGCTTTTAGAGTTGGTCAGAACTGTGCTTGGTGCTGTCCTGTAAAAGGCACAAGTCTCTCAAAATCAGTCCCTCATAGGCTAAACTTGTCCCTATCACAAAATCTGCGCTGTGCTCAGCCTGAAGTGGGCAGAAGACTCATAGCAGGGAAGGGAGTAGCTGCACAAACCTCTGCCTGCCAGAAAGCTCCTTTCTCAGGGCTGCCATGGTTGTGTTTTGGAGAGAGGGACAAAGGGAAAGCACTGCAAACAATGCTTTTGCCAAAGTAATATAAGCTTTTCAACTTTTTCCAAAAGTGTCAATTCAGAGCCATTCCTTGAGAAGGAGTGAGTAAAGGGTTTGATCCAAAGGCCAGTTGTCAGTAGCAGTCCTGCCCATTGGCTGCACTGAGGTTTGGATTTGTTCCTAAGTCCTACAGCCATTAAAAATTAAGTAAAAAGCCTTGGCAAAGTATTCCAAGCACCATAAACAAACATGTTCCCAATATGAAGTGCATTTAATGGAGTTTTGCAGCATTGGTCTCCCGGGCAAGCTCTGTATGAGTCTCTGTTTTCCCTCCCTGTCCTAATGGCCACAGCCGGGGGGGGCTGGTTTGAACTGTGAAGGAGGCTGGTTTTTATCCACATTGAGTGGAGAGGCATAAATTGGCATTCCATATCATCATAAAAAAAAAAAAAACTTCCCAGCAATTATTAAAAGATTCTTATCTCTTGCTCCCTACATGGATAATGAGATCCCTCTCTGCTGGACTGAGACAGCCTGTCTCTCAGCTCACTTAATGAAATGGACCCAAGTTTGCAAATTAGCATAGCCCTGACTCCAAACGTAACCTCTTGTTGTCTAGTTGTACATCAAGGCCCCTGGCTTATGTCTTTTCTTATTAACACCCCGTAATCATGTCAACCCTCTTTAGTTTTCATTTCCTGTTTCCTTTTACAAATTCACTTTTGAGTTTGGAGCAACATGTTGGATGCCTTTGGATGCACTGAGATTTTATTTTTGTCTCATTTTTAACATTATTGCAGTACAAGTTTATCAGTGGGTCCTGGGGTGGATCAGGGAATCTGTTTTCTGTTCCATATTTTTGCTGCTTGGTTGCTATGTGATCTTAAAGCAGCTCCTTTGTATGTGTGTGCTCATTTCCCTTCCAGTTTTTAAGGTTTTTATTTTAGACTGTAAAATCTCAGTGACAGATATTTTGTCTTGGCCTATATTTGGTGGGTGCCTTGTAGAGTGGTTTTCTGTTTCTCTGAGGTTGTCTGTGTAATAGACTATTAATAATCATAAAGAACAGTGATATTGGGCCCTAACAAACACAATATGCTAAAGGCTTTCTAAGAAGTCAAGAAGGATGAACCCTTTGAAACTCTTTTTCTTTCTCTCTCCCCTGATGTGAAACTTCATTGTTGGACCTTGAGAGTAATAAATCAAAGCAGCTGAAAGAAGAGAATCATGATTTCTTTTGCCTATGTGTAGCTGACCCAATCTGCCTTTGATAAAGCAGTGGCCTTCCACTTTATCCACTACCCTACTAATTATCCTTCACTTTCATGAGCAGTAAAATCCACTCACACATTAGAATAAAAAAAGAAACAGGGATGTGATTAGTTGTGTACAGATAAGAAGCAGCCCACAGCGTTAGCTGGGTAATAACATTTTCTAAGGCTCCTTTTTTTTTTTCCCCTGGAATTCATTTCCTCTCACTTACATCCATTGCAGTAAAAAGTACTTACAGTTTGTAACACAAAAGATAACTCTTCAATGCAAAGCTTTAGTGTGTGTCTTTAAAAGATTTACTCCTTTATCAAGTATTAATTTAAGAAAGGGTGCCTTGTAGGTAAGGCAACGACATTAGTCGTAGTCTTCAGGGCAGCAGATTTATTAATTTAATAGGTTTATCCATTTTACAGCTTGGATAATCATATTTCACCAAACTGGTACACAAGGAGTCCTCAGCCCATCTGACAGCTTTATTCTTGTGTAAGTTAACAAGCACATTTTGTACTCGTGACCTTGTGAATTGTACAAGTGCGAGGAGCTGGAGAAGAATGACAGACCAAATCCAAGGAACATGTCAGCATTTCAGTTTTCCTGAGAGAGATTTATAAAGGGAGCAGTGAGGAACCCCAGCTGAACAGGGAACTTAAACATTTTTTAATTTATTTGGTTTAAGAAAATATGCAGAATTAAAAAAAAAAAAAATTAGTGGAATGTTGATTTAAAAATTAAGGGCCTAATATGTTTATCAAATATATCAATTTAACGGTGGAATTGTTCCTGACTATTCTGGAAAAGAATTGGGCTGGGTTTGTCTAAGGTAAATTCCTTTGGTACATGCTCGTGTTTACTCCTTGTGTTTATCTGTGCTGGCTGTGACCAGTAAATTCCCTTTATAAGTGCCTAAAATTCTTGAAACTGGCTAGAAATTAGAAGATTAAGGAAAGAATGGAGCCAAGATTTTAAAAACACCTCGATAAAAATAATTTTGTAGTTAAACCCCACAGCAATATGTGTTGCTTGAAAGCATTTCTTATTTGCTATATGAGAAAGACAGCAAGCACACACTTCTGTACTGCTTGGCATTTATTTTCCTATTGAAACTGTTGGGAAAAAAAGAAAATATTTCCCTATTTGTTTAAAAGCTTCACTTAAAACTGCACTTTGTAAAAACCATGTTTTGGTGTCTTGATGAAAATTTGACTTATTCAGGAAGAAGATATTTCCTGGGAAAAAATAAGATTCAACTGAAAATTAACTTGTGTCAGAAAATTTAACATAAAAGTTGGGGCTAATCCTACTCTGCCTTTTAATAAAAGCAAAAGCTGAGCTACTTACACTGTACTAACTGCAAGCTCTTCAAATAAAAGAGCAAATACATGGGACCTCATCATAAAAGGGTCCATTTGGCAGCAGGGAAAGAACAGAAAGAATTGTAGACCTCAGGGATTTATTTTCATTTATATTCACACTCCTTTATGCCATTCTTGACACTTAAAGAGGAGTATTTTGTGCAAATCAGAATTAGGCCACGGAGACAGAAATTTCAAAAGCTTTGAGTATCAGTTGAACATGACAGGGCAGTGCTGAGATATATTGTGCCCTTAATTTACTCTCCTCTACATCTCTCACTTGCATTTCACTCATTTTTGAAGGCAGGTGATGCCTTTTAAGCTCCTCTTTGCAGGTGTCAAGGTCTGTGTGCCCAATTTGAACACAGAGCAGTCAAACATTTGCTCTAAAAGTTTAGAAAACTTCATGTCCTCTTCCAGTCACTTGCACTTTCTGGTTTGTACACAACAATAGTGTTTGGGTTGATTGTGTTGTAGGAGGACATTTATGTTTGCTGGAAAATTCCTTTTAAAAGGAAATATTATTAATCACGTTGGATTTTGAGCTGTTGTATTTACAGCAATGTCTGAACTTTCACCATAAAGTTCACAAACAAGTGTCACACAAGGAAAACATTTCTCTTGCTGCTAAAAATTTAGTGCTGCTGCCTGCTGTGTGCTAGAAAGAAAGAAAAAAAAGATACTGTATGAACTCCTGTTTGGCCCTTTTTTTAATTTTTAGGGACTAAAAATCTAATTGTGTCCTTCCTTTAGGCATGTTCCCTGCAGGTCTGGCAGGACTGCTCTGAGATTTTTTGGCTGTTTTTTTTGGAATCCTGTGTTTATTTTCCCAGCTGGAAATCTGCAAATTGAGGTGATATTTCCAAGGTATTGTCACACAACTGAACCTCCCATTAATTTCTGGCCACATGAGGCGCACGAAGAAGGTGGCCAGTTGTGCTAGAGGACCCAAAGCCCACCCTGCCTAAAAAATGGCAAAAAAGGAACTTCTTGTTAGACATGACACCATTGTCCCAGCAGGCTCTGGAGCTTTTGATCATTCCTTTTCTCTTCTCCCAAGCTGGAGCCTGTCTTTTGCTCAATCACAGGGATGTGTTTTACTTGGCTGTGGATGCGTTACCGGTTGGGATCCCTAATTATTATCAATTTGCAGATTGCCTGGAATGTCTTATTAAAATTCCTGTGGAATGATTGATCATAATCAAAAAATTAATCACCAATCAGCCCTGGCAATTAACATTAGCAAGTCTATTTGCATATATCTGGTAATTTATGCTGCTGCTGGAAGAAGGGACTTTTCCTGAATGTTATTGATTAGGGGAGAAGAGCCAGATGCTTCTTTCACTGGGATTTGAGCTTTTATTAATAGGGCTGGGAATGTGTAAGGAGCTGAAATCTGCTCTGACATGGGCATCTTCAAGTGTCTGAAAGAATTTTCTTACATATTGAAAGTGTTCTATTTTGCTTTGACTTTTGGCTCTTGTTTGCTGTAGGTGCTTTAAATCCATTAGGATAAAAACACACCGTGATCTCAGGCCAGGCAATGAGATTTTCATTGCAAGAAGTTATTTAATAGATGCAGTTATTTAATGCTATGAATAAGGAATTTGCAGGCTTGCAATTAATTTGATGAATTGTGGTATTTAAGCTATGAAGAACTGCACAGCCAAGTCCTAGTAGTGGTTGACAATAGTCTGCTCTGTTCAATCAGGGGATTTTTTAAAATAAATTTTTAATATTTTTGCATTTTTTTTCTTTTTAAACTTACATTTTTATTAATGTATTTGAGATTTATTATCCAGTCATCAACACTGATTTTATTTTCAAATTTGCTTGAAATTGCTTATGGGATAATACATCTGCTTGAGATGTTCTGTGTCTGGTCACAGTTTCTGGTATTTATAATCTTTTTTGCACTGTAACCCTTGGTTTTGCTTCAACACTTTTGTGTGTCTCTCATACCTGCTGCTGTAACTGCAACCACATGAAAATGCACAGTCTGCTATCATAAATTCAGATTAGTTTCTCATTTATAACTGCTTAAATATTAAGAACAAATTAATTTAAGCCAATAGGCAAAGTGATAACAGTTTATCCTCTGGCCATTGCAGCCCTATTAGTGATAGCAGAACTAAATCTATTCCAATAACCAAAGAAGGTCAACAATTTAAGTGACAAAATTATATTGAAAAGAAAGGCCAGCAAAACCAGGATTTTTTTTCTTCAGTATCTCAATTTAAAAGGTTGAACAATGCAAAGAATGTTTAATTTAAAAAATTTGCATTCTTTTGAGACGTATTAATTCTTAGTTGTAGCTTTGTTGTAGGCTAGAAATCTTTATTGTTCATAGAGGATTTTAGAAGAACCTCTTGTATTGAAACTCTAAAGCTCTGTGCTGATTTTAAAAGTGCTCTCTAAAATACATGAGCAAATAATGGGAAGCTCTATTCCTAACATAGCCAGATTGGTTTGTTCTCTGATGTCAGCTCTGTGCTTATCTCTGTCTTTCTTGAACAAAGATCTTTCTTCTTGTTTATCTGGCTGTTTACACTAATCTGTTTTGCAAGCTTTGAATG
Organism: Zonotrichia leucophrys gambelii; assembly: GCF_028769735.1. NCBI lineage: Eukaryota > Metazoa > Chordata > Aves > Passeriformes > Passerellidae > Zonotrichia > Zonotrichia leucophrys. The sequence goes on along the minus strand of NC_088189.1, from coordinate 10,097,392 downwards.
CCTGTGTCCTTAATGCCATTAATATATCTCTCTGGGTCTCTTTACTGAATTTTTCTCCCATTATTGATTTGAAGTGGGAACAAATCAGACTCCAGCTCTGATAAAACCCTCAGCCCTACAGTTACTCCTTTTCCTTTTGGTGAGCATTAAGTGACCTGGGAAGAGTCTGGTCAAACCCCCCTGTACCCTGAGATTAACCAGTTATCACATCTGGATTTTGCTGAAGTTAGTTGGTAACTAACATGAGATCTTGTCACTGCAAAGTTGAGGGGTTAATTGAAATCAGAGAGGCAAAACCCATTCCACTGTCCCGTTAATTACACCCTGGCTCCTGCAGCCCCTGTCCCCAGCACCACAGGGGACAGCTGCCACCAGCTCCTGTCACACAGCTGGGACAGAGAGCTGCACTGCCTGAGACACTGGAGACATAAAAATGCCTGTGGGAGGGGAAAGGGGCATGTGCAGGAGGGGAGGGGGCTGGTGAATGCCCATACATCATCCTGAGCACAGGATTACCAGTTGGTGCTGAGAGATGGTAATGCTCTGGGATTTATGGCAGGTGTGCTTTGCTCAGGGCAGGACTTTGGTGGGGGAAAATGGGCAGGCCTTGGTTGGGATCCTGGGAGAAGGGCAGTGGTTTGCCAGGATAGCTTTTATGCTGCAGGACCACATATTACATTGGATGAGTAATTATTTATGGTTAAAATATATCAGTTTCCCTTCTTCTATCACCAAAGTGAAATGAATGGTGGATTTTTTGCTAGTAACTATTAATTATTAAATGTTGTGATGTTAATGCTCTGGGATTTATGGCAGGTGTGCTTTGCTCAGGGCAGAGCTTTTCTTGGGGAAAATGGGCAGCCTTGGTTGGGATCTTGGGAGAATGGCAGGGATTTCTGGCAGTGGTTTGCCAGGATGGTCTTTGTGCTGCAGAAGTTCATATTGCATTGGATGGGTAATAATTTATGGTTAAAATATATCAATATCCCTTCTTCTATCACCTAGGTGCTATGAACAGTGGAATTTTTGCTATTAATTTTTTGCTATTAACTATTAATTACCAAAGGTTGTGATGGTAATGGTCTGGGATTTATGGCAGGTGTGCTTTGGTTGGGGAAAATGGGCAGGCCTTGGTTGGGATCCTGCCTGACTGGAAGTGGTTTGCCTGGATGGTCTTTATGCTGCAGAAGTTCATATTGCATTGGATGAGTAATAACTTATAGATAAAATATATCAATTTCCCTTCTTCTATTGCCAGAGTGATATGAACAGTGGAATATGAAGTGGTTTGCCAGGATGGTCTTTATGCTACAGAAGTTCATATTGCATTGGATTAGTAATAATTTATGGTTAAAATATATCAATTTCCCTTCTTCTATCACCAAAGTGATATGAATGATGGAATTTTTGCTAGTAATTATTAATTACCAAAGGCTGTGATGGTAATGCTCCGTGATTTATGGCAGGTGTGCTTTGGTTGGGGAAAATGGGCAGGCCTTTGTCTTTATTCCCTGATTTTAATCCCAATTTTTTTAAATCTGGGTTGAGGAGACTGTTCTCGATCCTAGGGGGTGGCAGTGTGAGTATTGCAGTCTGGAATTAGGGCAGTGTTCCAATCACAGTGAAGTGTTTAAATCACCAATATGAGTTTTAGGAGTAGTTCTCCAATCTCTTGTTACTCAGCCCCCAGAAATAAGAATGTAACAGGGCTGGTAGGAATTTCTTTTCTTTTTTTTCTTTTTTTTTTCCTGCAAACACATTAAAATGAAACATCTTTGTATCTTCTTTCAAAAAGGAAAAAGCAAACACCAAATTTTTGAAATTTTTAAAATGAAAACTGAAAACTTTTGAAGTTCACAAGTCTTATTAGTTTTCAAAAAACAAACAAAAAATCTCCTAAAAATTCTCTTGTTTTTTATAAGCAGGAGCAGCATTTTCTGGTTGTTTCTTTAACTAAAAAAAATAATCAAAGTTACTTAGTTCTACTTGATTTTAACGCACAAAAATTACTTTGAAATGTGATTTAGCTTCTGACAAGCAAATAAAAATTATCATTTCTATTCTGTATACACTTAGAGCTAATACTTCATAAAAGCTTCTCCTCTGATGGGGTGACAACATATATAGACTATACACAACCACAAAAGGTTTTTCCTCTGTAATTTATGTGCCCCAGCCACACACTGAGCCCATGCACTGCCGAGGAGGAGAAGGTAAATCAATCAAGGGTGATTTCCAGTGAACAGCCATATCACATCTACCACCCATTTGCTCTTGGCTGGCTGAGAAATGAAGCAATTTAAACCTATTGGGTCACACTGAAATGGGGGCCAAAATCTTATCAATGTGCTGCACACAACGGAGCCTCATTTCATCTTCATTTCCAGAGGTCCATGGGCTTGCAGCGTGTCCCTGCAGTCCATCAGTGTCTGTGGCATTGCAGCCAGCCCCTGGCTGCTCAGCTGGTGCCAGAGGTGGAAAAAAACAACTCTTTGGTATGAAAGGGGAGGGTCTAGGTTGGAACTTTTTTGATCTGCCTAAAAAAATACAGAGGGAAACACAATTAGTGGTCAGTTATAATGCAGATATGAAGATAAGCCTGAGAAATCCAGTATTGGGGTGGGAAAAGAAATGTTCTCCGTTCACTTGCCTAATGTTTCATATAATCTTGGAAGTGTTCCACTGCCTGACCCTCATGTTTTCAGATTATTTCCACATCTGTCTCAAAGCTGTACCCTCCTCAAATGGACCGAGCAGCTAATTTCTTAGTTAAAATAATAAAAATAAAATGTAAGAGCACCCCAAGCATGCTGAAGCTCCCCACAGCTCCTGCTCTGTGCAGAGGAGAGCACCTGGAAAGCCTCAGAGCAGGAGTAACACACGGCATGAGTTTACCCCTGGCTTTTCCTGTTCCTTGTTTGCTTTGTATTAAAAATTAAATTCCACACAGATTTTCCAATGGTTGCTTGGAAATTGGATGTCTGGCAGCCCGGAGAGAGGTGTTGGAATTCTGCACCTGATTGCATTTCTCCCTTCTGCCCCACAGGAGGAGTCAAAGGTTGTGGTCCAGAGGAGAAGGAGCTCGTGGGCAGCAGGTTCTCCTCAGGCTGAGAGGAAGCTTCTTCCCTTTAATATTGTGAGTATGCTCTGTGTGGATGTAAATGGATTTAGCAATCTGGTCCAAAATAAACTGGCATGAACAAGAAAGCTGAGGCTGACCCCAAAATAAATTGTTCTCATCCTAAACATTGACCAGAGGAGTAAAACAAAGCAAGCAGAAATAGAGGCAGTTCAGAGCTAGGCACAAATCTTCATCCAAATCTCTTTTGGTTTTTAACCTGCTTAAGGAAGAATAAAAGGGCTTCTCTGAACTGTAACACTTCTAAACAGCTTTCTGATAACTTCAGAAATGAGAATATTTTAGTATCTCTTGCCATGTTGCTGTCTCCAGTGTGATGTTACCCTTCTCCCAAGGGACCTGGGCTGGTCTGTGCCAGGGTCACACAGGAAGGTTCACAGCAAAATCCCTCACCTGAATCCTCCCCAACACTTCAGAGTGCCCTGGGATGCTCGGCCTTGTAATGCCTGCAGGGATGTCACACAGGAATGGGCAGGGACACCCAGTGTCAGCATCTGCTATTGAACCTGCCCTGCTGGAGTGGGGCTCTGCACATTATTTCAATAAATCTTCTCTCTCCAATTTAGTTAGGGAGACAGAAATCTGTCCTTGCACCTGGGTGTTATGTGAAACAATGACAAACAGTTAACAGCAGTATTTGCAATTCCAACTATTTAGAAATTGTGAATCAGTTTTCCAAATATTAGAAATAATGAATTTTTTTTAAAAACTATTTCAAGTTATGTCTAATTTCTGCCTTCTCAACTCTTTTGAGTGCAGTTGGTTTACTTGTGAAGTATTTAAACAGAAATACATGGATGGCTCTGAAGCTTGCTTTTAAAAATGACACTCAGCTTCTGACATATTCCTGTCTTCTAGATCTGAGCTTTAACAGCAAGACCAAACATTCTTGGTATATTTATACGTGCTAATAAATGCAAACTCCTTGCCAAAACCATATCCCCCACACTATGCAGAGTGCATCAGAAGTGAAAAGTAAATTAAATCTGTGACTGTTTCCTAGTTCTGTACTAGAGGTTGCACAAATTTAAAGCAACTATGGGTTATAGCCAAATTCTGTTGCATGGGTTTCATTTACAGTAACATTGCTGTTGTCAGCTAGCCAGTAACCTCTATTCTAGCCATCAAACATCATCATTAAAAGTTCAAGATAAGTAAGAAATATTTAATATAATAATAATTTTTAATTGTCTTCTGTTTTTCTGTTGGGTTTACCTTACATTTTTTCCCCTCTCAGTTTTGTTTTCATTATTTATTCAAATAGTGACAGCTAAAACTTTGAAAATGAAAGTTGAGATTCATGACAATCACCTAATGGCTGAGGCCAAGGTGGTAATGAAAGCATCAGTCATCCTGAGACCGGTAATATATTCAGAGGAATTAACAAAATCACTTGAGCTGGCAGTGAAGGAGAGTTTGTCTTGTCATCAGGTCGTTCTGCCTGTATGTGATTTTATTTTAAGACTGTTGCTGCATTCTTTGGGTGTTTAAAGACTGATAGACTTTATATAGATTTTCTTTTTAAAATACGCTCTTTGAAACATATAGGCAGGGTTTGCAAGCAGACAAGCCCAGTCCAGCTCTAGCTTGGTGTTATTTAAACATGAACAGTCTTCTTCTTGGGACTGGTTCTCACCTGGCCAAAGGATTCCCAGTGCTGCACCCTGGGACATCTGTGTCCCTCTGCCCTCATGCAGACAGGGTGCAGTCCTCAGGGCAGCAGATTCCTCCAGCCCTGGTGATGGCAAAAATTAAATTCCCTTGACTCCAGCTGTAGTTGTAAAACTTTCCAGGCACTGAGGAGTTCATTACGTTTTCTGTTTGTGAACTCCTCAGAGCTTGATGGAGTTTGCCTGCTCCAAGGAGCTGTGCCAGTGATGTTAGGAAGGGTTTTAAAAAAGAGAATATTCCAATTGTTACCCTTAATTGACATAATAGTGTAAAACTCTGTGTAGCTTATTGGCCTGAAAGAGAAAATCGGGAGATTTCCAAAAAACATTGTTTTTGGAAATCTCCCCATATGAAATATCCCAGCCCTTGTATATTCCTTGTACACATAATGCATGGAGAAAATAAGCAATAAAACACCAGATGGATTTCCTTTGAAACGTAATTACTATCCAGGTGCAGTCTCCACCTTTCATAGTCGAAGGTTTCCATCATTTTAATAGTATTCCTTTAAGTTATAGTATCTGAGCTATCAGTCAGTGGGAAAAAAGAGAGGCTTCTCCTCTCGGTTCTCTTTTATCCTGGCTTTTTGTCCTGAGAATGGGAATTGAGATGCCAACTGATGCCCACCTGGGCACTTGCTTTCAGTGGGGGACACACCAGGCCTGGGGAGCTGTACTGAAATTCATTTCTCTTCACAGAGAGCCAAGCAAGAACATTTTTCCCCTCCTCTTCTCCTTGCAAAGAAGCAGACCAATAAAATAATAATAATAATAAAAGGCATAACCAGTCTCCCCTCCCATTCTGACATGTTGAGTGCCAAAACTCAGATCAAGTCTGTAAGGCAAGGTGAGAATGCAGTGAAAACAGGGCCTTTATTTTAAGGGCAGAGCTGTGAAGTTTTTAACTCTCTCAGGGCTGCTGGCTGTGCCTCCTCGCACTGCACACAGCTGCTGAGGGGACTCTGGGTGGTGGGTGAAGAAAGGGGAAGTGGGAGTTTAGCTATGCACAATATTTCCCATAAGAAATAAAGCAGCAGAGTCTCACCTCGCTGCCTGTTTTTCCACATGTATTGAGACAGGAATGTATTTATATAACCCTATTAAAAGGGAACACTCAGTAGCGAGCTGGGTCTTTAAATAGCTACTGTTCTGCATATTCCTGTCTCCAAACTCCTCAATTTCAACTCACACCCACTTACATTCTTTTGACATATTCCTCAGGTTTGGGTTTTTTTGTGACTTTGGGGTCAAATCCAAAACTTATTGAAAGCAGTGGAAAGACACTCAGTGAATTCAGTGGAATTTGGATAATACACTTAGAGCTCAGATACCATGGTGATAAATGCAATAAATTACACAGACAAAGGTGGCCCATTTTGGGCTAGCTCTGCTTCGACAGAAACAAATTAAACTGTTGCTATTGACTGCCGCAGGAATTGGTTCTGCCCCTTCCTTGGTGGCATTTAAGCAGCTCTCAAAACAGTTTGCAAACAAGGGAAATATCTTTATCTCCCATTTACAGAATGGAATAAGCTGAGAAGCAGAGCCACGGCTAAACCTGGAAGTAAGGCAGTGCAAAAGAGTTGGAATTAGACCCAGATACCAGTCCCTGGACCACCCAGTGGAAAAAGAGTCTATTAGGTGCCAGCAGGCTGGCAGAGCCTCCTGGTGCTCCGAGATCAACAGGAGTGGAGAGGGCAACCAACATCATCCCGTAAATCCTGGGTGTTAATGAACTGCACAACCCTGCAGAAGCCGTTTGTTTTTACCACCAAGATGCATTATTTCATCCTTCCCCCACCTCAATGTTCATATTTTCCCTTTGACTCCTGTTATTTTGGTTCCATTTAGCAAGTTCACTCTTGGGTTTTTTTTCCCCATGTCCCTCCAGCCACCTTAGTTTGTCTTTTTTTTCTCCTTCTTTCCCTTAAAATCTTTTTTTTTTCCTCATTCAGTGCACTAAGTGGATTTACGACCCATTTAGGCAGCTTACAGTGGCATTGCTTTTACAGTTCAGAGGCAGAAGGGCCATAAAAAGATTTACAGTTACAGCAAGAGTCTGTTGCATGGAAGTTCGAGATCCAAATTAGACAAAGGGTGCGGGGCTGTGTGAGTGGCCAGTAAAAGAAGCTTGGAAACAAAAACAAATTAAACTGCTGTTAGAGGAGGAGATTGGGGTGGGGACAGAGAAGGAGGAGGAAAAGTTGCCTGTTAACTTCACGTTACTATTGCAACAGCCCTGTTAATTCTGTTATATAAAGCCCTTTTTCCTCCTTTTTTCCTCTCTCAATGTTGTTGTTGGACAGATTTCCTTTGCAAACACAAATCTCAAACTGAAGAGCAGCAGCTTCACACAGTAGTTGAGATTCCAAGGCAGATATTCCCAGGATGTTGGCAGCTGTTTTTGCTGCTGCTGGGACTCCAGAATACAAACACCAGAGAACAAGCCAAGTGGCTGAAGGAACAGTACGGGTCTTGGAGGCCTTCAAGTTGCATTGCATCAGGATAGTCAGGAGAGGCTGGAAACAGAGAAAATAGATATGATCCTTTCCCATACCAGATTTTTAGTAGAAGCTGGAGACAGAGAAATAGATTTGATCCTCTCCCACACCAGATTTTTCCTGCTGATTTCAAATGAAACAGAAGACCAGGCTTGACCAGATCCACTGAGATCCCCTCCACTGGAGTTCTTGGCATTGTTTGGTTCCTTGGACTTTGTTTTTCGGTGTCTTGCCTATTTACTCGCTGTGGTCTCATAGCCCTCCAGTAAAATTAGTGTTAGTGGTGGTGGAGATTCCACTGGGATCCTCTGAATGAAAAAATACTCTATCAGGATAGACTATTAATCCATGTTCTTTGCTCCCACACATTCTCACATGGAAATTCACACTCAGGTTCCAGGATTTCTGTAAAATGAGAAAAGAAATCATGATGCTTTCCCTAAACCATTCTAGGTCTTGTTCTTCCTCCTTCAGAAGAAAAATCTCCTAATAAGAAGAATGGTCATGTTTTAGAGAGTTTTGGCTAGGTTTTTTTTTTTTTTTTCCCTAGAAGAAGAAGCAGCAAGAGATAAGCTTCAGCCCAAAGCAGAAAAGACATATCACCCATATCACCCTATTAAAATCTAACAGCTAATTGGCAATTGCCAGGAAATTGGACATCCCCTCTCCCTTTTCCCTTGCCCAGCCCTGGGATTGATAAATCCATAGGTGCTCCTGGCCCCTCTCAGGGCTGCACCCATGGGGTGCCTGCTGCTGGTTTTGTTCCCTGCACCTTCCCAATGCTGGGCCCAGCATCCCTGGCAGCTCTGCTGTGCTGCTGTCCGTGTGTCTGTCCGTGTGTCCCCAAACCCCAGCTGGACAGGCACTGATGGATTTCAGTGGCTCCTGCTGGAGATTTTCAGCAGGACACAGAACTGTTCCCAGTTCTGCTGTGTCAGGGCTGTTCTCTCTCCTCCTTTTTCAATCTCACTCGCTCTCGCTTCTGCCTCATTCCCTTTTTTCTTCTTCAGTGAGAAGGGCCTTGAACTTCTGGCAGAGTCTTGACATATGAGAGAAAGCACTGAAAAGGAGAAAAGACTGTATTTTATGAGTGATGGTTAAAATGTATTCTTGAAGTACAATTTTTTTTAAGATGAGTATAGTCGGGTGGACAATGCAGCAATTTCCATGAAAAATTCTTAGAGTAGCAAAAGGTTTCATTTTTCTGGAGAAAAAATATTTAAAATTAATATAGTCTTTTTACAGACCTACTACTTCTGTATTTCTTGTTGATTTTTCCTTTTCCCTCTTCTTATTATTTTCATTTTTCTTTTATATTTATACAAGACATATAACTCCCAGTTATAAAGTTTAAAAAACTCAAACAACCAGTAAACCAGTAACTTTCAGACTTTATTATGATTGTATAAATTTTAAAACCAAATCAGTATTTTCAGTTTCAATCAAAATGGCAAAAACATGAAAGACATTATGGAACTATTTTGAAAAAATCTACTGTTCTTTTTAGAAATGGGTGTGTATTTCTAGGGGAAGGCTGGTAGGGCAATTCTCTGTTTTTGTAAGAAAATGGGAATTTGAAAGGTAAGTGTAATGGCCACTGATATCACAGGTCAAAACAGCCAGGATCCAACGCTGGCTGGGTCTGAGATCATCAGAAAAGGCAAATTATTTTTTCCTCTGTTTAAATTGTTTTGACTCCTTCCCCTTTTGTTTTCCCTCCCACTCACCACCTGTTCCAGAGCAGACAAAGGGCCAGGCAAGGGGCTCCCCTCACCCTGTGTGTCCCTGCTGGATCCCCTGTGGCACTCCTGGGGGCTCTGCCATGCCCTGCAGCCCCTGCACACACAACCCCAGGGCAAATCCCACATCCCCAGCCCTGCTCAGGCTGCTGAGGATCACAAACCACTTTTCCTTACCCAAGGAGGGGCCCCCACATCCCCTCTGAGCTGTTTTGGGCCCGGAGAGCGCAATGTGCTCCGTAAACAAATAACCTGTGTTTGTTTAACTGGGTCATTACGAGCTGAGTCCCACCTCAGGCACGGGACGTGGGGAGGAAGTGGTGGGACAGGAGCAGGAGGGGAGACAGCAGCAGCCTCAGACCCAGAGGGCTGCGAGGAAGCAAAATATGGATGGCTGCCAGAACAAATGCTGGGCCTTTTGGGAAACTGCCCTGAGGGCTGCTGGAAAAGCCAGAGAACAAAGGGGTGCAGGAAGGCACCAGGGATGCCAGACCTCCAGGAGAGCCCCAATCTGTGGGCAGGTAGCTCCAATCTGTGTGAGCAGCTGGCACATTGCTGTCCTGCTCTGCTGTCACAGCTCTGACCAGGCTGTCTCTGGACGCTGAGGCCAGAGCCTCTGGAATTCTGGAGTCCTGGGGCATGAAGCATTACAAAAATGAATGGAAAAAAAGGAAAATGGAGTTTGAAAATAGCAGCAATTCTCTGAGTCTGTATGTCGTCTACCTTTTGGGACTGGAATGAATAGCCTCCAAGGTGGCTGAAAGTCAGTGAGGCCTCATCGAAGCAAAATGTTGTGTTAGAGAGAGCAGCATCTGGGGGTATTCCTGGATATGTTTCCTCCCAGGCTGATCTCCTTAAGTTTATGGCTCTCTGGCTTATTTATTAAATTTTATTTTTGAGGTTTAAATCATTGTGAAAACTCATTGTTAGAATAAAATGCCCATCTCAGCTTCTGCTTACTCAAAACTGATTCAAAAACTTCGTATTTCCAATCCTTGATTTCTCTAGAATTTTAATGCCATGAGCCCCCTTTTTATTCCATGAGAGACTACAATCAATGTGGGTTTGGAACCTGAAGTTCCAAAGCCTGCAGGCGGCACCCAAGAGCATGGAATATGACTTCTCCAAGCTCTCTGTGTTCCTTGGCCACATTCTGGTCTCTGTCACCTTACAAAACTTTGCTGGGGATCAGAGACAAGGATCTGATCCCACATTTTAGTCAAATGAGGCTTCACTGATTTACAGCTGAAAAAAACCAATATCTGCCACAGTTTCTTTCATCCCAGGGGTGATAACTTGATTTTGTTGTTCAGTGGTCCATGGAAGGCTTTTTGGGTGCTGGCTTTTGGAGCTGGAATGGTAGTAAGGAGTGGCCATAACGAGCTGGGGAGCTGCAGAGCCTCAGCTCATTGACAGGAGCAGAAATGACTCACAAACACACCAAAGCAAAATGGGCAGTTGCAGGGATACAAGAGTGGCACAGTAAAGAGGATATCCTGCCAAAACCCTGTCTAAGTGGCCATTAATGGACATCTGAGTTTTGCTAAATTATTAATGTGTCTGTTGTGTTTTTTTTCCTTATAGATCTTTCAAGGAATTTAGTTTCTGTTCCTTTGCATTTAGTTTCTGTTCCCTGAAATGTTGCTTTTGAGCCTGTCTTCTCAAGCATGGTGTGTGTCTAAGGCAGATTTCCAATACCAGTTCCTGTCTGTTTTGGGCAGAAAACATTTGGCCCCAGGTGTGTAAGGAGGCAGATAGCTCTCTTTGTTCTCCTGAGATAGTTTGGAAACTGAGGTGCAACCAGCCAAAGTGGGATTGCCAAAGGCGAGCTATAGGTCTCTATAATAGGCAAGAACAAGTCTTGTCCTTTGACTAACACAAAGTAGTAGTGGAACTCTAAAAACAACAAAAATGAACTGTCTGAATCTTAGGCCCCCAGGGGTTCTAAATAATACTCTTTTGTCCATCTCTACCTGTAAAAAAAAGTCTCTTCTGTTGTCTGGACTGAAAATATCAGTGTGTTGCACTGGCTTTGCCATCTCACTTTGCTGACTCCCACAATGCAGAAGTATTAGAGAACCACAGAAAAATTTGGGCTGGAAGAGACCTTAAAAATCATCTCATTCCACCCCCTGGGGCAGGGACACCTTCCACTGTCCCAGGTTGCTCCAAGCCCTTTCCAGCCTGGCCTTGGGCACTTCCAGGGATGGAGCAGCCACAGCTGCTCTGGGCACCCTGGGCCAGGGCCTCACAACCCTCACAGGGAAGAATTTCTTCAAAATATCTAATCTAAACCTACTCTCTTTTGGTTTAAAAACCATTCCCTTTTGTCCTGTCACTACAAATACCATATAAACGGCAATATCATATAAATAGTTGGAGGAGAAATACTGGTAAGAACTAGTCTCCCCTGAATATAAGTTTTCATGTCCTTTTTCAGATTTTCTTTTGTGTCTTTTTGGTTAGAATGGCTCCCCCAGAAGGCTGTAATAGGCTTTGTTTCTTGTTTCTGAATATCTGGGGAGTTTTGCCACCTTCATCCCAAATCCTGGCTGTTGGTGTGAGGAGATGTCAATGGCAACACAGCAACTTATTCTTTTTCTCACCAGCTGTTATCCCTGAGTGCCAACTGAACCACTTTGGCTTCAGCTTGTAGCTCCTGAAGGGATGTAAACCAATATAATCAAACATAGCCCAGTGCTGGGGGAGTCAGCAGGGCTGGATTTTGGGTTGGTCCTTGCTGAAGATGGGGGATGTTCACCAACATCCACTGCCGATGTGGATCCAGGGAGTTCTGAGGCAATTATTGAGTATTGATCACCAGTTCTAAAAGGTGGACATGACACTGAGTGCTCTTGTCTGCTCTTAAAAATACCAGGGAGGTCACAAATGAAAGTATGAGCTTAGCTCCTAATGATGGTCAATTCCCTGAAACAACCCAAACCTTTCACCATATCCGCTTAGGACAAGGTGTTCTTCCTCTTCTGAAGCACAAAGGAAGGAAATGTATCTTCAGGAAATGTTTATTTTACCCATGGATTGTCTGAAGCAAGGTTTGACAATACCCGGAAAAAAAAAGTCCCCATAAAATTAATATAAAAATAGGTGGGGTTATTGACAAAATGCAGGATTTTTATGAGCTAGAGAGAAGAAAATGTGCTGCAATGCTCTGTGCCAGCAGCTAAAGTGCAGCTGATGTTTGACCCATGGACCCTCCTGACTGCAGCCAGGTGAGCCAGGGGACAGGTCCCTGTCCTTGTCCTCCATGGGCCATTGGCACATCTCAACACAGACATTTGAAAGGAGAACCAGTGAGATACTTAATAATAAACACTGGAAGGAGAGATGCTTCCTAACCCTGAGGGGTAATTTAACCCTCCAAATCTACAGAAGCCTCTTTCTTCAAACCTCAGAAGATGTGTTAGACACATTTCTTCTACACAGAGGCTCAACTCCCTCTCTCTTTTTTAGCGCATTTCTTTATCCTAGTCATGGAGAGCTGTAGCAGAAAACTTGAAGGCTGCTGATCCCTGCAAATGAAATCTGTGAGACTGAATGCCTTGGCTTAGAATGAAGGAGGAGGAGAAGGAGAAGGAGAAGGAGAAGGAGAAGGAGAAGGAGAAGGAGAAGGAGAAGGAGAAGGAGAAGGAGAAGGAGAAGGAGAAGGAGAAGGACAAGGGGGAGAGGGAGAGGAAAGGAAAGGAAAGGAAAGGAAAGGAAAGGAAAGGAAAGGAAAGGAAAGGAAAGGAAAGGAAAGGAAAGGAAAGGAAAGGAAAGGAAAGGAAAGGAAAGGAAAGGAAAGGAAAGGAAAGGAAAGGAAAGGAAAGGAAAGGAAAGGAAAGGAAAGGAAAGGAAAGGAAAGGAAAGGAAAGGAAAGGAAAGGAAAGGAAAGGAAAGGAAAGGAGAGGAGAGGAAAGGAAAGGGGAAAGGGAATATTTAATTCCCTACAACAGAGATTTGCCCAGTGTCCTCCTCCCAGCCTTCACAGAGACATCCCCTTGGTGCTGGCGTGTCCCTGCATCCACTGCAGACCTGTGACCTCCTGCTCCTCCAGGCTGGCTCCAGCGAGCCACGCCGGGGCTGAGCTGCCTGAAATAGGCTCAGAGAGAGCCTTCCACAGAAACCTCTAAATGGGTTTTAATGTCTCCCCGCCGTAGGATTCCCGGAATTAATTTGTGTCTGGCTTTTGAAATCAGGGATGTTGTGTTGAAGAAGATGGATGCTCTAAGAAGTATTGGAAAGAATGAAGGGCTGACAGGGGTGGTTTATGCAGCGAGCCTGGCCATGGATGCAGAGTAGTAAATGTGGTTGGTTGATTGAGATCAGATTTTTATTTATTTTTTCCAGTGGCGACGCCCATGTCGTTTATTTATTTATTTTCCCCTTTCACTTCAAGGCACATAACAACAACGCTGTATTTTATAAATCCCTGTGATTATAAATCTCGTAGGATGTCATTCTTGGTTTCCTCAGAGGCCAGGAGTCTATACCCACAAGAGACAGATGGGAGAAGCAGCCAGCAAACCTTCTATATTATTGCAGAGAATTGCAGGAACTGGTTTTGGTTACACCGCATGGGGAACACAGAGTCTGCACAGAGCATCTCCATTTACTGCTTCCTCTGTGAGCAGCCAAGGCAGGATTGCTGACACTCCCTCCACACAGATCCTGGGCAGGGAATGATGCCCTGCAAAAGATGCAAAGCCACGGATTTGCATCAACTCTTTCTGTTATCCTGCTTTGAGGATGTAGCCTAAAAAATGTTAAAAGTGCTTCATGCAACTGTGCAAATCTCGTGTAAAAGTCCAGGTTAGTTCACCTCCTTTCTCCACTTTTACTCTGTGCCTTGTCCCAGCAGAATTGCTCCAAGAACTGCATGAAAAAAAGCATCCTCTTGCTATGTCTTGCAGGCAGCAGTGGCAGATGAGACTTTGAGTTCCACAAGGTGTGGGTAGCAAAAAGAGATTGTTGCTGTAGGATGAGTCAGGTTGTGCTGCAGTGTTAGGAAGTGGGTTTTTTTCCAAAATTTAGAAGATTTTTAAAAGTAGAGGATTTAGTTTACATTTTTTCATGAGGTACAAGGTCAGTTGTGGAGTGAGAGCTGGATTTAGATTTAGAGTCATCTCTCAGCTTTGAAGAAAGAAAAAACAACAACAGGCGTGTTTGATTTTGGTGCTTTGCTTCTTTTTCCTGCTGCCTTGGCCATGGGGCTGCCTGTGGTGTTGTGGGGGCAGCCCCACAAGGTCTCTGGTCCTTCCCTCCTCTTCCTATCATTCACCTCCTCCCCAGCCCTACCAGAGTCAAATATAAACTTTCTTAAAATGAACACAAGATTCATTCCACTTGACCAGGCCTGACTTCCCAGAAAATAAACAGAGAGAGCAGAGCCAGCCAGCCCCCTCTCCTGGAGCTGCCAGCCTCCAGAGAGCTGGCGGGTGACCCAGAACTGCTCTGGGCTTTCTGTAGGGGAGAAAAGGGTGGAAAGGAGACAGAGCCCACCTAAAGGATTTCCAGGGTCTGCTAAGTGTCTTAATTATCACAATTCTGATTTTTTTCTTGTTTCAGTCTCAGTTGGATAGCTGGACACAAATGCCTCACTACCCTGGAAATGGACCCAAAGGAATCAGGTCAGTAGGATCTATTAGTGCTATTGATAGAAAAGGATTCTTCAAAACTCAGCACTCAAACAAATCCAAACAGGTCAAAAGCCAATTTCCTTTATGACCATTTTTACAGTTATCTTTTGTTTTCAAGGGACAATGGTTTGAACTTAGAAGGAGAGATTTAGATCAAATGTTAGGAAACAGTTCTCCCATGTGAGGGTGCTGAGGCCCTGGCACAGGGTGCCCAGAGAAGCTGTGGCTGCTCCATCCCTGGAATTGTCCAAGGCCAGGCTGGATGGGGCTTGGAGCAACCTGATCTACAGGGTGACAAAACAATCTTTAAGGTCCCTTCCAACACAAACCATTCTGTTAAATATTTCTATAAAAATGAAAAAAAAAAAAAGAAAACATATAACAAAACCCCATCATCACAGAGGCTGTGTATATTCATTGAAAGAATGACTAAAAAATAAAGAAAAGAATATGCTGAACAGTTTTCCAGCCCAGTTTTGTCTTAGTTTCTGCTATGCAGAGGTCACTCAGTACTGCACTGACTGGGGTGTGCCAGTGCTGTGCCCTCTGCCCACGACAATGGACAGTGAGTGGACACTGGAAAGGCTTCAGTTTGCTCTCCAGGGCAGCTCTCCAGACTCTGGATTTCCCCTGGCCTCTGTGCCAGCTGCCAGCTGTGGAACACTCTCTCCTTCAGTGCCTGGCAGTGTTCTGGAGGCAGGGAAGCTCTGTGGTGCAGCTGCCCTAAAACCACAGCGCCGGCCGTGACCTTTTGTACTTGAAGTCCTTGATTTTTTCTTAGACTCCCAAGCCCGCAGGTGTTATCCCTGCAATCCCTGGGAGCAGCTGTGTGCAGGTGATTCTCTCTGAAACAGCATGGGAAAGAAACAAGTGTAGACAAAATAATAAATACACCTGTACAGGCCTCCCTTTCCTTGCAGACAGGGGATGTTTTGGCACCCAGGTCAGAGTTATCTGATATGTCCTGATCCCCTCTCCCAGCACTCATCACCTTCTCTAAGTGACAATGTTTATCTGCCTTTCTTTTCCCAGGACAGGTATCTTTGATCTCATCTGGTCTCACTGTTAAACACTCTCTCTTGCAATGAAAGCATGAGCTTCTGATCCTCTCTAATCCCAAAACATCCTGTGTGATTGAGTCTCTTGACTTTTTTCACCCTATGAGCAATACCTGAAGTTATTAAAAAAAAAAACAAAAACAACAAAACAAAGAAAAAACCCTCAAAACAAAAAAAGAAAAAAGCCAACAAAAAGAAAACTAAGTAAGGGAGTCTTTACACTGCAGCAAACCTGCTCTTTATGGGAAAAATATCTTGAACTCAGCCAGCTGCAGCATTCCCTCTTGGGAGCTGAGTGCAGAAAGCAGCAGTAGCCACAGTGCAAACTCAGGCACCTTCCTCTGTGGGTCTCCTGCTCTGTAAATATGTGATGATATTTACAGGCAGCATTAAAGAGGACAAATATAGTTAATGAGGATTGAACACTATTTCTGCAAACTACTTATGTGCTGCTAAGGATAACATTCAAGGTTTAAAAATGAAAATCAAGGGGAAAGGTTTATTTTCATGTTAGGTTTCAATTTGCTACATTTTTTGTGTCTTTACTATCTGCTGTTTTCCTCTATAAGCATTATCTATTCAAGACAGAACAGATTAAAGCTTATTGTTAGGCCCCTCTGTTTTTTTCTTCTTACTGTTTTATCTCCCAAGCAACTTTATTTGGTACAAGACAAATAATCTGAATTCCTGAAGTCAGAAACAAGGAGTGGGAGTCCGGGAAACTGGCTGCTGATCTAATGCAGTTTTTTGCAAGTGTGGTTATGGTCAGAAACTCTAAATATGGCACCGTGTTACTGTACACATGGTGACTGCACCCTGTGTGTCAGGGGCTGAGTCACAGCACTGCAGTTTACTGACAAAAACATGTTTTACTACTCTGGGTACTGAGGAGTCAATAGAGCTGGGAGTGAAAGTGTTGAGCTCGTTGCATGGTCACCAGCTGAATCACAGAATCGTGGAAAGCTTTGGGCTGGAAGGGATCTCAAAGACCATCTCTTGCTACCCTCTTGTTGAATTTGCAGGCAACTCTGACATGGGAAGAGATGAGAATCTTGACTCCATGTTTCAGAAGGCTGATTTATTATTTTATTATACATATTATATTAAAAGAAAATGATATATTAAAACTATACTAAAGAATAAAAGAAAAGATTTCATCAGAAGGCCAGCAAGGATGGAATGATATTAAAATCTTGTGACTGACCAGAGAGTCTGAGACAGCTGGATTGTGATTGGCCATTAATTAAAAACAACTACATGAGACTAATCAAAGATGTACTTATTGCATTCCACAGAAGCAGATAATTATTGTTTACATTTCATTTCTGAGGCCTCTCAGCCTCTCAGGAGAAAAGATCTTAGCAAAAAGATTTTTCATAAAATATGTCCATGACCTCTTGATGCCTTCCACAAGGCCAGGTTCCTTACAGTGGGTTTGGTGCCTGCCCAGGTTTTTTGGTGGTGAGAGGGCTGGAAGCAGCAGAAGGGACATGATTTGGCCAGTGGATGCTGAGGTGTGGGTTTGCTTGGCTGGGATGAAGAAGCTGTGGAGGGGGGATCACTGCTGGCACCCCATAGTGGGGCTGCAGGAGGGGAGCACAGTCAGGAGAGCTGTGATGCCCATGGCCATGATTCTCCTGACGGGAAAGTTCTGGAAAAGTTTTCTTTCCAGCACCCTGAAGAACAAAAGTCTTTCCAAGCTTCATGGAACAGAGTTGTCAGCTTATGGCTCCCTCTCCCCCTGCTGCAGGAGAGGCTCCCTACACCAATGAACCAGCAACAGTTTGATCTTCTCAACTTTTGAACTGTCTTGATCTGAATGATAATGACAGAATCTACATTAATATAATATTATTTTTATTTTAACAAAGCCCCCTTTTTTTCAGTCTTTTAATAAGTATCCACTAAAGAGCTCAGCTGGCATTCCCATACTGTCCACATTCATCCTAACCTTTAGTATTGACTGACTCATGCAGTATGCATCTGCAAGAGTTGTTCATGGAAAGTATTAAAGAAATGTAGTTTAATATTTGGTAAATAGGATGTGTCTTTGTGCTTGAATTCATGTTTCAAATGTCTGTGTTTATGTTATTTATATTAATATATTTCTTGGGCTGCTTAATAATAGTAGCAATTAAGATAATAACAATAAATACTAATAATACTGAGCTCTTCTGCTTTTCATCTAAGGAGGTCAAGACTCAAGGGTGTACCTCTGGGGCTGGTGTAATGTAGATCTGATCTCCTCCTGCTATTTTTTCTTGTGGAAAGTTAGGAATATCATGTGAAGATCAGATCACCTCTATTTTGGCCTCTGGAATGTCTCTTAGGCATTATAAATACCAGGAAGAAACAAAAAAATTGGAAAGAAAACAAGCACCAGGACATTGAAAAATATAACCACAAATACTGACCTATTTGGGATTTTTTTTCTCATTTAGCAGAATTCTATTAATACTGTAATTAAAGCTATTTTGTAGCCTGGAAGCTTGAGCACCTGGCTCTTATTAGAGCTGGCTCCATATTGCACGGTGAAAAAAGCCAAGAGGACAAGAGAAGAGATGGCCCAAAGGAGAACACAAGAGGGCACAGTGGCACCTGTGGTGCACTTTTTGTTCTCTGGCTTTTTGAATTGTTGAGGGCAGGTTGAGCTCAGAGCTCTGTTTACATGACATAAATAATTACGGTAACAGGGGTCATTAGTGGGAACAGTAAAAATTTAATTTTGTCAACTTGGAGTGGATTATTTACTAGAATTTATTTTTTTTTGGTGGCTGAAAGATAGATGTGATGACTGTGTCATATAAGGTCAATATGGCAATAAGCCCCACTGCAAGTTTGACAGAATTAATGTGGGCAGCCAGTAAGAATGTACTGATTGTATTAAATAAGGTACAAAATGCACATTCCAGGCAGGTGTTTCTGCACTTTCCTCATCAATTCCACTGTTCTTGTATTGTATTGTGCTGATGGAAACAAATTCTGTGATTTCAGAAACAAAGGACGCTGATGCTGCTTTTCATCCTTCTGCCCAAGGAGAATAAATGTTTGTGCAAACCTTTTTTCATGTGGCTGCCCAGAAATGACCCGAGTGAAGCCAAGAAGTTGAACATTAAGCAACCTCGCCCTGGTGATGCTGCTGAAATGAGAGGTCAGTGGTGAAAACTTTCTTCTGGAAGAGTTAATGGTGTAAATAGATATGTAGATTGTATGTTAATGGTGTAAATAGATATGTAGATTAATGGTGTAAATAGATATTTGTAAGGAAGTGACACTATAATAAGAAATAAGCAGAACCCTATCTCAAATGTGAGGTTGAAGCTCAGAGGTTGCAGTTGTCCTTAGATGTCTCAGTGGGACGAACAACCTCCTTGTGCCACAGTCACCTACATCAGTGGGCTTTTGTGGAGGGAGAGCTGGGGGAATAAGCCCAGCAAAGGGTTGCAAACAGCCTTTTTTGGGTCTTTTCAGTCACCATTTCTAACACTGACAGGAGGTTACAGCCTGGGCCTTCACAATGGGAATTGTGGTTGAAACCTCTGAAGGCTGTAATCCATGACATGGCGTTAAATCACAATTACAAATGAACATCTCCCCTTAATTTTTTTTCAGTGAAGTTGAAGAAAGGCTCTTGTCCTCAGGTATTATTTGTAAACAGAACTTCTCCTCCCATCCCAAGCAGCCTCTGGGGTTTCTCTCCCTCCCAGAAGCCAAGCTGTGCGCGGAGCCGCGGAAGGAAGGTGCGACCCTACGGCGCGCGCAACAAAGTACAGAAACAAGATCATTAACATCTTAATATCCTGCCCTGACATCTCACAAATTATTTTAGACTTCATAGCCAATGTAAACAGGTTTGTTTTCAACTCCCCTAATTGCCTGCTAATTGAGAGCAGATGCAGGCCTTAACTTTGAGCAGATAAAGAGCAGCCTCTTCTCTGGGGCTCCGCGTCTATCAGGAGGTCTCTGATGTGTGCTCTGAGCTTCCCTGCTCAGTGATGCCGAGGCAGAGGGGGATTGCAACGGCTCCTCTTGCCTGAACCTCAGCGAGACAGAAGGGAAGACAGAGCTGTGGGACTCATCAGTAACATCATCATCATTATTGTTTCATTTCGTACTCCAGTGCACTTTCTGCAACAGCGCAGATCTCCTTCTGGGGGGGGAGTTCTCCGAATTATAGATGGGCTTCTCGTTATGATAGAAATCACTGGGTTTATGAAAAATGCATTGCTGTCATATTCCATTATCTACTTCCTCCCATGCTGCAATCCCGTAGCTTGCAAGTCATTAGATTCTTTTTCAGGGTTCCTTTGAAATAATCCTTTCAAAAAACACTATTCATTGGGTATGACCCCAGAGAGATACTGTCTGGTACTAAAGCTCTCTTTTAGTTCTGCGAGGGAGACCTGTAACAACAAGATAAGTGCATGTATATTCCAAGTAATGTCTGGAGTTTGCTGCCTCCCATTAAATGCAATAGGAGCTTGCAGTTCAAATGGTAGAATTTTGCTTTGTAAATGTAGGAGAAAATGGAGTTCAGATATATAGGTAAATTTGCATTTGGTAGTGATTTAATGTTCCATGGGTCTGTTTTAGCTCCAACTTAAATATTACATTAAAACCATCAATAAAGAAAAAAAGGAAAGAAAAAAAAAACCCAAAAAACGTGCTAACTGCTGGGTTCAGAGGGAGTGGATGTGATTTTGTTCTTGCTGTCAGTGTGGCAGTGAGCTGCCTTTTACTTTCTCCTCTTCATTTAGCAAGTCAGCAGCAGCAGCAGTTAAATGATAGCCCTCCGGTCTTTCTTCAGGACTGTTTTTGCAAATGAAAGCAGGAACTGCAAATCCTTGTGGTTTTCATATCACTTACAAGGTGTTTTGTGAATTTTAACATTTTTGCATCTATCTGTGAAACAGTGGAGGGGATGGAAGTATGAAGTGCCCTTTGTGCAGGGAGGCTGCATGGCTTTGTACCACTGGGTTCAGGAGGTCCTAAAGGGATATTGAAGAGAAAATAACAGCCAAAAATTAAAATCTTTGGTGGCTTGTAAATGATAAATGGGTTGAAAGAAAAAAAAAAGGGGGAAGAGTTAACATCTAACCAGTGTCTTTCAGAAATACCTAAAGCACCTGGTGTCTGGATTATGAAACATTATTCAGTCCCAGAACCACAAACTCTTCAGGTTTTCACTGTGATTTCTTCACAAAGCACTTTTTCTCTCCCAGGGCTGGCTCCAGGCCTCTCTGTGAACACAGAGTCACCCCTGCTCACATTATCCCTCTCTGGAAAATTGCCACAAACCTTGCAGAATCCAGTGCTGATCTACCAGCACTGTGAGGGGTTTAATAGGAGGGCAGGGGGCTTGCAGTCAGTAGCACAAGGCATAACAGAGTAGAGCAGTGGTCCATTAAATCAGTGTGCTGGGGCCCAGGCATTTACAGTCACACAGTCAGATGTTTCCAGTAATTATTTCCCCACAGCATTTTTATTAGGTGCTCCATAAATAATATTCACTTCCATGCTCTTCTCACGGTCTTTTATTTTTAAAAAAAATACAGTAGGAGAGAAAAGAAGGGGAATTCACTTTACTTTAAGCTAGATTTTTCAGGTAATTCTGTTTTTGAGCCCTACTGAAGCAGATATGAACTTGGAATATATGAATAAATTAGGTTCTGCTGACCAAACATTGTGGCCTACAACAATCATTGGACCAGCTTAATGCAAGAATCATAGAACCACCATAGGATCACAGGGTTGGGAGAGACATTAAAAGTCATCCAGTTCCAGCCCTACCATGGGCAGGGACACCTTCCACTGTCCCAGGGTGCTCCAAAGCCTGTCCAACCTGGCTTTGGACATTTCCAGGGATCCAGGGGCAGACACAGCTGCTCTGGGCACCCTGTGCCAGGGTCTCACCACCCTCACAGGGAACAATTTCTTCCTTATAACTAATCTGAACCTATTCCCTTTCAGTCTGAAGCCATTCCCCCTCATAAAATGACTCCAGAAAACCCCTACCCACTGTTAGGTTTCTATTTCAGATTTAGATTTGTCATGTCATGGTTCCATGCAGACCTAGGACTGACAATCAGTCAGCACTGGGACTGGAGTGAGATCCTTTTTTTATATCCTGTTTGTTTGTTGTTCACTTGTTTTGGTTGTATTTATGTAGTTCAAATGTAGGGTCATCACACCAACAAAAGACTCTGCCCTCTCCTCTGAGAAGGACTCCCAGAGCTCAGCACTGTCACTGTGTGTTTCATCTGCTCTGTACATGCAGCCCCCACTGCCAAGCACTGGCTTTTCCATGTAGGCTACTGTGCAAAGGCTTTTTCCAGGAAATATCACTCTCTTCTCTCAGTTATAGCATTAACATTAAGCAATGCAGCTTCTTTCCTGGCACCAGCGCTTGTGTTTTGCAAAGAGTTTTTTATTCAGATATTTAATTTTCAGCATCAATTTTCTATCCAAAGTAAGATTCCTCAAATAAACTCAAGGATCTGGGGGCTTATTTTTGTGCTTGCTGGACTGCAGTGTTGTAACCAACCCCAAGCAGAATTCAGAGGAGCAACAGCAAAAGGAAGTGGAGTAAATATTCATGGTTCTGGTTTGCTACAAGGGTCATAAACTCTTTTACCTGTGTGTGCAAACCCTCTGGGCAGTAGGAGGTGGGTGTTTATATAGATCAACCCACAAGTGCAATACTTCTCAGCTGAATAGCTGAGTCAAGGGAGGTTTAGTTTGGATATCAGGAAAGAAGTTTTCATGCAGAGGGTGAGTACTGGAACAGGGCAGGGGTCACAGCCCTGAGCCTGTTTGAGTTCTAGAAGTGTTTGGACACTGCTCTCAGGCACAGGGTGGGATTGTTAGGGTGTCCTGTGCAGGGCCAGGAGTGGAAACCCAGGGCACAGGGAATATTTCCCTGTCTGATCTGGGGTGCCCTGACACCCAGGGCAGCATTGAGTTTGACCCTCATTCATGGAGAAAGCTTCATAGACATCAAGATAGACTAAAATCCACAAAAGTGTGAAATAGGTTATAGAAAATAGTGTAGGTGTATCATTTGCTGACAAATTGACGTTTTGGGATTTTTAGTGTGCTGTGGATGGAATCAAGATGGAGGGCACAGGGTGTTGTCCTGGGTTTCTTCTTCATGCTGCTTCTTCCTCCTTCTCCGTAGGTTTGGGTGGCATTTTGTAATTGGGCAGAAAAGTCTGCATTGCGGGCTCTTTGGGATCAGTTATTGGGTTAAAAGGGAAAATAATCTAGGTATCAGTTCTTAACTGGACCTAGACCTTTTTAGTCTTAAAAGACCTTGTACCAAGAGACTGTTGGCCATTTTGTGCCTTCTAATGAAAAGCTGTCAAACTCACAGTAATGAGATTGTTTTACTGATAAGAAATAATAAGCACTTGAGTCCAAATGTGAACTCCTGTCTCAAGTGCCTTCAATCCAGACCCAGAGAAACCCTCAACTGGCACTGGCACAGGCAGGAGTTGGACTCAATGGTCCTGAGGGGTCCCTTCCAATTATTCCATCATTCTGTAAAATGTGTGGATGTGTGCACAGGGAGCACAGGAACGGTTCATGGCTGGGCAGAAGACAGAGCTCCAGATGAGAGGGTGGGTTTGCTGTCAGTGCCAGCTCAGGTCAGATGGCTTCATTCCATGGTGTCCCCATGAGGCTCCAGTGGCTCAAAGGAACAGAGCATTTACATGCAGGCCATTGTCAGTGGGCTGGAGGATTCTTAGCAGCACTGACTGATGGCTGAGATGTGTGTGAAGACAGAGGACCCAAGGCTAGACCTGACAGAGCTCTTAGACCTGGATAAAAGAGGCAGGTGAGGGAGCTTCCTCCAGCCCTGGCACAGCTGGAAGCTGCTCTGCTCCTGGCCATGGCTGCAGCAGAGTCAGGGACATGCTGGCAGGAGGAAGCGAGTCCTCTGCTGCTCAGAAAACCTCACCTCCAGATCATTTCTCAGTTCCTTTTGTTCTCTGTTTCATTTCTGGGCTGGGGAAGTTGCAGCCTGAAATTAAACAAGAACCCACTCAATAAAAATGTATGTATCTATTTCGTCTGTAGGAAGACTCAGTTCAGTGAACCCAGGCCATTGGCATTTCATAATTTTCTCTTGCTGCAGCAGGTAAGTGATTAACCCATTGTTATTCCTCTGCAAAGGAAGAGAGAAAAATATATATTCTGCAAAGACCATGATTAAAAAAAAATCCATTGGGTTTTTAAAGAAATATTTTATTGGAACCATAAGGTTTCTTTTTTTTTTGAGAGAGAAAATTTGAAATCCGGAGTTTATTTTTCCTTCAGTGTCTCTCCTAAGAACCAACAGGAATTGAGATTTTTTTTTTTTTCTCTCTCGTGTTTGTGCCTACTTATTAAACACACATGTGGCCTGGATTCCTTGAGTAGGTGCAAAGAGGTTCAGAAAAAAAAAGGAAAAGAAAAAAAGGTGTAACCCAGTCCATTGACCTGTCTCTTTGCCCTTAGGACTCTTTCGAACAGCTGTGAGAAAAAGAAAGGGTGGGGGCAGAGAGGTAAAAAAAAGAGGCAGTTTAACAAGCCAAATCCAGATGTTCATTTCATACACACACCCTGAACAGCTTTTGCATGGTTTATTTCATTTTCTGAAACCATTTTTCACCAGCCTGTTTTCTCAGCTGGGAAACTTCTGGTGTAGTGTTTTCAAAAAAATATTGCATTTGGCATTACAAGAAAACAGAGCCTTTAAGACATTAAAAGGACAATATCCTTGTTTGACTTGGCCCAGGGAAGCAGGGCTATAGGAATTTTAGATTTTTGTACCACCCAAAGAATAGGTAAAAGAAATTTTCCACTCTTAAACTCAGTTTACATGGGAATTTGAGAGTTGATTTAGCTTGATTTTTTTTCCTTTTAGAGACTTCTCTGTGGACTTTGTGTTGGTGAAGACTTTGTTAGTGGCAAGGAATAAGCAAAATGATAGTAATTTGCTTCTAGACCATAATGTACCATGGTTCAAAACTGATTCTGAATGAACTCTATTTTAATTTGTGTTATTCACATCCATATCCACATAAGGTAGACAGACAAATCTGAAATTATTTTTCACTTGTACAGCTGCTTTTTATTTACCATTTATACCAAGTGTGTGGACAGCACTGATTGCAGGGAGAAGAGTAACAGAACAGGATAAAAACAGTAAAATCACTGAGTTTAGAGATACCCAAAGGCTGGGGGTGATGAGTGACATTAGGGAAGATCGAATGCCAACCAAATACTACTCCCACTTAGGTAATCAGAGGATATTTTGCTCTTAGAACACTCAGTGTAAAACCCCAACTCCAATTAAGCTAGTGGAAGATTTTCAGTTTTCTGGCCTTCACAGTTTAGGTAAAAAAAACCTTACTTTTTCTAAGCCATGTGACCAGTGCTATTCACCATCACTTATTATTTTAGAGAGAGACTTTGTCTAAATTCCACCCTGTAAAGAAAGTTCTCTATCTTTGCAACAACTTTGAAAAATGCTTTGATGATCCTTTTTTTCACCTGTTCTAAAGAATAAAAAATTGAAGGTATTCTTATCAGAAATGTCACCACCCTGTACAAACCTCAGACCCCACCAGCTCTGACATAAAGCAGATGATAAGAATCGTTAGAAATTGAGAATTTGAAGACATAGATTATGGTTAAATTAAACAGATAATGAAAAAGTAGGTATTGAACAATCCTGATTTATAAAACTGAAACATTATTTAAATAAATAAATAGAAAGCCTTAAGGCATTAAAATGTCCCATACCATGTTTTCCTTTTACTTTGGTGCTACTAAACAAGGAGAAATCATCAGATGTGTCTTGCACCCAGAGCATGGCTGGGTTTGTCTGTGTGTACAGGTGTGTGCATCCTTCTGCCTTTCAGCACCTGGGGTGGGAATGTTGGCATTCTGCTGTCAGAACACCACCAAATGGGCTACAAATACTTGAACTAATATTCTCTTCAGACAGAATAAAAAAAAAAATCAAGAAAATTTAATTAAAACTTAAAATGCGTTATGCAGGCCATTTTCCTAGGACCCAGAAGTCTAGAACTAGAGTGGAAATCTGCTGAGCAGTCCTAGTTGAAAGTTTGGGGGTCTTTTTAAAGCCACTGAGTTGGTGCACAGATTGAATAATCCTAGAGAAAACATATATTGTCTGTCTGTTTCAGGAGACTGGAAATTTGTGATGAGAAACAGGGCCCTGATGTGCTTCCCCCTGCTCCTCTTTATCTGGAGTGTGCAGTACAAAAACATGTGGGTGTTTCTGTATTTATGTGCCTGCATATTTACATGCACATTATTAGACACAGCTATAAAAAAGGTAATTACTTGATTAAAAAGAACAGTCTGTTTGTGTGAATATCAAACCTAGAACCTAGACACCTTCTTTTTTGACTTTGGGTAATTTGATCTCTTAATATCTAATATCAGATATTAATAAATCCACAAACTTCTGCACAGATATATGTCAAGACTCTGGAATTATTCTCTCAGCATTTACAGTGAACTTAGAAAATGTCATTTTAGAGGCACCAGGCTGTAAATTTGTACAAATACCACTGTGTGCATCTCTTCTGGAAGGATGGCACCATGGAAGTGGTGTCAAGGTTGCATCCTGTGCTTGCACAGCATGGGGAGCCTTAGCCTGAGGAAGGAGCAGTTTATGAACTGCTCTGAGACAAGCCCATAAAGATGATTCAGGAACTGAGAAGAAAAGGAGGAGGTTATGTTGTTGTATGAGGAAATTTGGGATAACACTGCCATGTATTCTCAGCCTGGGTCCTTCCAGTCATGAGAAGGGATAAGACTAACTCTGGTGAAGTGGGAGGACTCTTATCTCTTTTTATCTTGCAGCAAAACAATGACCCAGGCCACCTGACCTCCAGAAAATGCCTTCTTTATTTAGACAAAAACTACACTCTGAAAACATTTCCAATCACAGCACTGAAATGGTTGTAGTTATTATCACAGCTGCCACAGACTGTGGTTCAGGAGTCTGTTCAGAGAGGGGCTGATACCTGCTCTGGGAACACCATGAGCCATGCTCAGGAGTCCCAGCAGCAGAGTTTGGGGTCTCATCTGGTGCCCCACAACACAGGACAAGCTCAGTGGTGCTCCCCACACTCCATTCTCCATCTCCCTTGAGTTTCTCTACAGCTTTAACCCTGCTTTGCCTAATATTTGGAAAAATACAGGGAAATATTTCCTGTTAAAATGACCAAGGAAAAATCAGAATATTCCTCTTTGTCTCTCCCTGATTCATTTATTTTTACACCCCTTATTGTCACTGCAGGAAAGTTGTGTGTCACCCTTAGTGGTTTTCTCTCCAGACTCCTACCAGTATAGCTCTGCCAGTGAGCACAAATGCACTGTGTTTCAGGGGAATTTTTTTCCAATATTGCTGCACTGTTCTGGAGATCTCTTTGTCATAGATGGTGGTGATGATGATGATGATGATGATGCTCACAGAGAATTTAAAAACCTTGCCATGAAGGCACAAAGGGCAGGTGGTGCAGACTCTATTTCCAGCAAAGCTTTTCTGGTTTGTAGGAGTGAAAGAAAAAGTTTTCATTTAGAGGAGGACATTAGGGTTGAGGTAAGAGTTGGGGATTTCAGAAAGTGATTGTATATATCAATGCAGAAATTATAATTGGTGCTCTCAGAATCATGGGCTAGTTCAGATTGAAACTGGCATTTGTAGATCAACTTGCCCCTGCTTAAAAGAGGGCCAGCTTCAAAGGTAGCTAAGGTTTCTCAGGGCCATGTTCTGTCAAGTTTTAAAAATCTGCAAGGTTAGGTGTTTTACCATCTTTTTGTGCAACCTGTTCCAAAACTTAACTGTCCTCCTTTCAATTTATTTTTTAATGAAGTAGGAATTTGTCTTTTTGCAACTGGTTATCATTGCCTTTCATCCTTTCACAGTGTCTGAGAAAAGCTGGACTCAATCTCCTGTGTAGCCATCTATCAGTAGTAGCAGGCACCAGTTAAAGTCCCTTCTTTAACTTTTGGATTTTTCAGGCTGAACAAATTCACCTCCCTCATCCTTTCCTCATGTATTTTGCTATCTTGAGAGTCTACTGCTGGACTCAATTTAATTTGTTGATGTTGTTCTTGCAGGGTAAGCAAAGAAAACCATCCAAAAGTGGAACTGGGCCTCAGTTGTGGCTAATTTTTTGCATTAATTGTCTACTCTGTTGACATCAGATGCTCAAGCCTTGGCCATAACAGTAATAAAATGGCTCTGGTTCAAATGTTGGGAATATCAGGGAGTACCTGCTAGGCCTGCTTGGAAGAGCTTCTCTCCTAACACACTGTGCCCAGGTCATCCTGTCCCATTCCTTTGGCTCTCTGTGATAGCAATACAGTTAATGGCCTTTTTTCTCACTGCTGAACTGACTGGTTTGTCCTGGAGATGCTGAGTTTGTTTTCTTCTTTCACAAAGTACATGCACTCCTATGGACTTTTACAAAGGAATCAGAAACACCCAGGAAAGAAAAAAAGCAGAAGGAGCAGAAAGCCCTCAATTTCTTCTTCTATGAATAATTTAGTGCCAAGTTAACTGAAACGTTTGAAAAAGAGATTTTTGGTGCCCAGCTTCATTAAACCCTCTATCCCCAAATGGATTCTCTATCAGTGTCAGCATCCAACACTTCATCTTGTCCCAATCACTGCAAAGGCCTTGTGGAAATAAAAAGCAGAGGAAGGGAGAGGCAAAGCAGATTATTGTTGCCATTAGGCATGTCTGTGTGTGTGCACATGTGCTCTATAAACTCACAGTGAGGGCAAAACCAGGATCTGAATGAAAAGAAGGAATGAAACCCCAAACTATGTAATCCTTCCAAACCTGCCTCCTTTTTGGGGTGGGCCACACTGTTACAGAGCTCTGTGACACACTCCAACCCCCTTTCTCTGGAGAAGGAGTTTAAATCAGAGGATCCTGTTAATGTGCACTGAGATTTTACCAGCACAGTGAGCGGGACCCCTTCTCTTGGCAGAGGTTCCTGTCAGTGATCTGTCTTCTGCAGCTATTTCCGTGGGAAGGCCCTCCATCTGCTGCTTGGCAGGGAAGGGAACTTTCCTCTCAAATGTTTTCTCTCTCTCTCTCTCACCCTGTTTAAGGTATACCCTTTGGAAATCTTCAACGTCCAGGGTTTATTTTTGCACAGGGTACATACTTTGTTTTACGTGGTCTGGCTTTCTTGTCTCCTCCCGAAACGCCACCCCCGTGCCCTGCTTATCCTGGCAGAGGGAGAAGAATGCTGTTTGCTTTAACATTACCTTGGGTCTCAGTATGCAACAGGTCAAAAGATGTGACAAGTACACATGCTAATCCCTTTCCCTTTCAGTTAATAGAATAACACAGATGGGAAAGTTTACATTGGGATCTGACACTCGCTCTGAGCTGGAGCTGAAAGGGAGACGGGGTTGGACATTACATTTCAGATCAGAGCAGTGACTGCACACCCTCACCTTCCCACTCCTGTTATCCTAAACTCCATTTGCTCTCCTAGGAATGTCCCCCTTAGCCTTCCACTCTCCTTTTGAGAGTATGTATGTACAGTTGGCTGTGTCTTGGAAAGCTTTTGTAGAATGAAATATTCCCCAAGAATCAGTGATGTTCAAGTGAAAAAATGTCAACATTTTCCACTGAAACACCACCATCGGTGACTTTTTAAAAATTTGGCATTTCTGAGCTCTGAAATATCACATTAGAAAATCATTCCCACCAGATACCAACCAGATACCTTCTTAGAAATATTAAACTTATTTCAATAAAATTCCATGTTTCCATTTTGTCACATCTAATCTGACTGTTAATATTTAATTTTATTCTGTTTTGTTTCATCATAGCCTTCAGAATGCATCCTCTGACACTGTGTGACACAGCCCAGCTGTAAATTTTCTTGCCTGAAGATTTGTCACTCTACATTATTCCTGCAGTAAACACACACAGAAGAATAAAACCTAGGACCATGACTCCACATCACACCAGTGTCACTTTCTTGCCAGCAGGTATGTACCATTTCACAGTGTCCTTCATGAGAACCTTCTGACAGCTCCCCATGATCCCTCAAGTTCAAGGTTGTGATTGGGAACTCCTTAAAATTAGGGTTTTGAGAGTACCTCTGTAATAAGAAGAATATCCAGGATCTGTTCTTAGATACGTGTGGATAAACATGAAGAGATTGTATTTCCTACAATTTTTTTTCCAGAAATCTCAATTCTATAAACAAGCTTGTACCATAATTATTGAAAATAAGATTAGATATGCAATTAAAAACATATTTTTAACTGAAAAAACCCACATGTATGTACTGAGCTTACTCACAATGACAGTATTGTATTTATATCAGGAACTGTGCCTTTCCAGATTGTATAACCACAAATATATATTGTTCATGAGAAACACTCAGTGACTTGCTTTCTGATTAGAGAACTAACATTTGTGTTTGAGAATCACTGCCTGCCTGTTTCATCTGGTTTCTTTGGAAATGTGCAGTTTCACAACTGCTTTTTCACACTTTGTTCACTTCTCCATCTATTTCACGGCAGAGAGGGTGTGTCCCTCTCTCAGCCTGGCAGCTTCTGATAACTGTGATAACTCACTAATGATTCAATCAAAACCTCAAATCCAAAACTCAAGATCTTCCTCTCCAACCTGGCAACAGCTCTGAGGTTCATTCACAGACCATGCAGAGCAGAGAAAAGAGGAAGCTCTGCTTGAGGATGCTCCAAGCCTCAAATTTTGGTGAAGGGTCCATCTGGGTCAGTGGAGAAGTGTTTCCCAACAGAGAGCATGAGGAAGACCATAAATTAGACACTTGTATTTTAGGAAATAGGATGAGGTGAGAGAGATCCTACAACCAGGTCTGCAGAGTGCTGTAGATACACAGGGCACCTCAGATTGGGCAGTTTTCTGAGGTTTTAGCACTGATCTTTCTTTCTATTGACATTTGAAATGGGCGCCTTCAGAGAAGCTGTGTGTCCTACAGAAACTCTGATCTGATTTGGGAGATGCCTTTCCTCCTATTTTGTAGAAAAACTCTGAAACAGCAACTTATTGATTGCCTACATTTGATTAAGTGTGGCTCAGGTGAGTCCAGGTGGCTTTTCCTACACAGGGACCAGCATTCCCATTGGCTCCTTATTTGGAGCAAGGCTCCTAAATGCTTTTGTCACCCTGACCTTTACTCTATTCTAATTTCACTTCTGACTTCTTGACTGAGATCCCTCACAAGGGACAACAATTAGTGCCCATCACAAGGAAAGCTTTTGCAACATGGGTGACTGCCCACAAGAAACACAGTTGAGACCACCAACTGTTTTATTTGTTTTTCTTCCAATTTTTCTGCTGATTGAGAAGCTCATGAGATACATCTCATTTCCCTGGAGGTCCCCAGGGAAGCAGTGGTCAGACAGTCCTTTTCCATCCTGCTTTGGGCAATGCTGGTGGTACAGCTAAATTTTGCCTAATTGAGGCCTCATCAATGCTACTGGAAGGTTATTTTAGCCGCCAAACTCTTATTGTTTGATGGTAATACACTGCTTTTCAGCAGTGAATTTTTTTCACTGATTTGGACAAGCTACATGGAGGGAAATGGTTTAATGTCTTGAGCTATAGATTATAGAGAATTAAACTGAAAACCCAAATAATGGTTTTGGTGCTAGAAGCTCCATTGTGGGTGAGAACCACTGTCCTTTTTGAAAATAGCCTTTGCTCACTGCAGTGGCAGGTGGAGGTTCACAGATCTGTATCTACCTGCAGACCTAAATTAAAAAGCTTGAGATGTCTTTGGATTTCTCTGCACTAGGTTATCATAACTCATAGAATCATAAAATACCCTGAGTTGGGAGGGACACACAGGGATCATCAATATCCAGCTCCTGGCCCTGCACAGGACAGCCCAGAAATCCTCCCCTGTGCCTGAGAGTGTTCCATGTTGTGCCCAGATTTTGCCCAGGTTTTGCAGTGGGTAACATCTACTTCATCATCCTTTTGCTAATTTGGGCAGGAATTTCAGTATCCCCTCAAATCCCTCTCCTTGCTGCTCCCTCCAGTTTGAGGGAGGCCAGCAATTTGCTGGTGGCTGTTTAACCTCAGGAGGCCTTTTTGCCTTCCCGTCTCCCACCCCACACAGCCTGGGATGCTCCTGCCAGCACGCTGAGCTGAGGCTTGCCTCATTTCCTCCCCTGTAATTCCACTCTTTACTTGGATGAGAAAGGCACTGAATAGATTAAATTTACCTCTTCCTCTGTGGCTGGACTATCTGTGCTTCCTGTGTGTGGGAACAGAGCAAGTCACATTGAGTTCTAGGGGTGATTCAGGTAAAGACAGAGCCTTCCCTTTCACTGGACCTTGCATATGAATATCTCAAAGAATTTAAAAATTCTGTGTAAATACAACGTGCCAACACTTCTATTTTATAAAATTGTCTGGGCTATACTTAGGACTTGCCTCTGCTGATGTTACTTGGAGTATTTCCACCAACTTTAGTTTGGGCTGGGTTATCTTAGAAATAATTTTTGATGGTGTAATTTATGATTCTTTGCTTAATTCAAGCTATTTTCATCTAAAAAAGATCTTTGCTTCCTAACACAGGAGGTGCAGCACAGCCCTGATCCCTGTAACCTCACAAGCCAGAAACTGCTAAAAGATCATGTTCATTACAAGTCATAAAATATTTTTTTTTAATTAAAATATCTCAATTATCCAGAAAATGGGTTTTCATGATGAGGCTAAGGCACAGCATTTCATGTAAAGCATACAATTAAATATGTGTGTGTGTAGATTATAAAACTGTTTGGGAGAAACAGCTCAAAGATAACCACCCAATGAGTTGTCTGGCGAGATAGCCTGTGTTTATTCTCATTCCAGAGATCCCATATCTGATCAAACCAGATTTATAACAAAACATTCAAAATATAGGTTATTTTTTGGACCAAGAGAATGAAGTTTTCTCCTGCCATGATGCCTACAAAGGGAGCTGGCAATTCCAGGGAACAAGATGTGCTAGGACTCCTGCTTATCACAGTTGTTCTCTTTCAGAACTCTTTTATTTCTTGCTTGTTTGTCTCTGTCTCTCTCTTGTCCTGCATTTAGATAGTAAGCTTCTTGGACAGAGCATGATTTGGCTTTCATTGTTCCAACAGTCACAGATTTATTGCAGAGGAGCTCTTCATTTGGGACCAATTGATGATGATAATAGATATTGAGTGTAGGTCACAAAAGAAAGCTCCACAGCTGAGCTTGATGCAAGGAGTGCAGCATTAGGAAAGGTTTATGAAAAAAGACAAAATTTTCAGAATCTTGTTTAGTTCCTCTTTCATTCTCTGAGTCTGGATTTCAGGGAAGAAGTGGCCGCACACAACAGCAGAGTTTCCTCCTGGTGATACCTCTGTGAGGACTTTGCCATCCCCAGACATGGCAGGGAGCATCGGGCAACACATTTTTGTTTCATGTGACTTTTCTAAGAGTCACATCTCCTTTGTCACCAGATCATGCCATGCCATGCCATGCCATGCCATCCCATCCCATCCCATCCCATCCCAGTGCTCACTTTCTGAGAAATTGGTTGATTCATCACTCCCAGGTTTCTTTTCCATTGGCAAGATTCTCCTTCCCTTCACCTGAAGCCAGCCCTGCTTTATTCCTTGGCACCACTGTGGTGCATTTATGCATTTCCAGATCCCAAATGTCCCATTGGAACAGAGTCCTACACAGAGGTAGGAGAAGGAGGTGGGCTAGAGTGGCACCATTCCTGGAAGACCAGCAGGGGATGGAAAATGTCCATGAATTCACTGCTGTTTCCAGGCAGAGCAAATTTTACCTATTTTCTCGTGCCTAATGTTAGCCACAAGATATTCTGGACCTTCAGAGTTGCCAAACCAATAGGAAACTAAAGCTGCAGTAGGAGAATTAGATGGAATACAGCTGTTGGAGCCCACGTGAGTATGTGTCCTTCACAGTCATGGAACTTACTGGTGCAGCCATGGCTGGCTTTATGTTCTGGCAATTCTGAAAAAATGCAGCATGAAAAAATATTTGTGTGGAACTTTTGAGTGCATTCAAAAAAAAAATCTAAGTGTATGAACTGAAAAGCTGTCAGCTCCTTCTGGGCTGAATGGGAAATTGAATTTAATTTTTGTTAATTTGATTGATTTTGTCAATTTAATATTTTAAGCTTGAAATTAAAAAAAAAAAACAGTGTTTTAAACTGTTAAGGAAAAAATGTAGGTGTTTCCTTCTGAAAACCTGAAAACTAAACATTTAAATGTTTTATAGCTTGAGAAGGGTATTTTAAACATCTAGATTTTGCAGCAACTTACATAGAGCTGAGGAGCATTTTGGTTGATGAGAAATGAGATTTTGGTGAAATCTTTGCTTTAATACTTTGAGCAGATCAAGGCATCAATATTGTCTCTTTTACCTTCCTGAATACACAGAGACACCCCCAAAGACAGGACATGGCTTCACTCAAGACAAGGGCTGTAAAATTCTTTGGTCTTAATCTGACCTATAAAAATAGAAGAAAAGTGTCATAATCTCTGTTTTTTGGAATTTTAAGCTTTTTAAGGGGTTTTAATATGAAAGTTCCCCACTACTACCAGGAAGGCAACGGGTCTGTGGGAAAAAGGGAATTTGTATGCTCTGAAATACCTGGGACAGTGTCTGATATTCCTGAGAAATGCAGTTGAAGTGTTGGAAGCTGGGTTGATGCTTGGACCTTTACTTGGAAGTAGGCCAGTAGAAAAGATATAAATGACCACACAGTGTGGAAGGTGAACAATTAAAATTTCTTTAGAACAAGGAGGCTGCTGGTCCTTCTCCAGGAAATCAGGGTCAAGTCCAGGTTCACACTCTCTGTCAGGCTCTACCTCACTGTGCAAGTCACAAACTCATCTGGAGAAGTCATTCAGTGAAATAATTTGCCATTCACCTAGGATGACCCATAGATAGCCTGTGATGAACAAGAATGAAATATTATTTTTTTAAGAAGAGTGAACAGGCACTGAACAAGCAGAGAGGTATGTTTGGTGTGTGTGATTCTCATGTGCAATTCATATGCAATATGTTAAAGCCATGAAATATGGGAAAAAAATGAACCTGTGTGTCTGGAAAGCAGAGAGTCAGTGTCTGACAGGTCTCAGTTGTGACTGGCACAATAGAGAACTTAGCTGTGGTGCATCTGTGGTGCATCTC
The DNA here is from genome assembly GCF_028769735.1 of Zonotrichia leucophrys gambelii. Classification (NCBI taxonomy): domain Eukaryota; kingdom Metazoa; phylum Chordata; class Aves; order Passeriformes; family Passerellidae; genus Zonotrichia; species Zonotrichia leucophrys. The sequence continues at coordinate 10,062,421 of NC_088189.1, read as the reverse complement.
AACACCCAGTGCTCTGCTGGGTTTTTTAATATATTTTTTTCAACTTCATACAAAACTGAAGGGTTTATTTCCATTTGCAGATTGAGGAAAACTTCTCTTGGAAAGTGTGGTATCAATTAGTTTAAAGAAAAAGTTTCTTTAACACCTTTCCCACTCCTTTTTCCTGCTTAATATTTTATCTTACCTTGGTATCATAAAGATCCTGTGACTACAATCTTTTACTGATTCCTACTACAGAATACAAGCTCTCATCATGATGTGATAATATTTGGCAAGTGGTGACTTGTAAGGGTGCAGTTTTGAGTAAATAAAAAAGAATTCTGGGCAAGATTCAGCTTTCAGGAGAGCAGAGCTGTCTCTCTACAATGGTTATAGTGACAAATGTAAAACATTTGTACAAAGGGAATAGATTAGTCACCAGCTGTTATTATAAGCCTTTCACATTATTTAATGACCAGAGGAGGCTTTAGGCAGCCAAGCAGGAGACTCTATGGCCCCTAAGTGCCTCTTACAGCCTTGTAAAACCAGGGCACGATCTTACCCTCTCTTATCTCTAATGCTACTTGTGAAACTGAAACAAAACACACTGGTGTTTGGCTTGCTAGCCATAGATGCAAACCACTGCAGAGCTTAAGGGTGTTTCATTAGAACTCCATTAAAAATGAACAATCAATTTAAAAAAGACTCGGAATCCACAGAGCAAAGCATCACAATATAAAACTAACCAGCCCCCTTAGCCTTTTGGGTGGATATATGTGTGTTGTGCTCTTAATGTGTGACCCTTGCAACATTTGGGAGTGGCAGAGTTCTTTAATTGATTTATCCATGTATTTAAACAGAGTTTTAAAGCCCTGCACAGGGCTTGTGAGAGAGAGATCACAGAGGCCTTGTGGTGTTTTGTTCTGTTCTGCTTTTAGGTGCAATTTTATCCATTTCTGCAGCTGGCTGTTCCTCCTGACCATGTGCCTGGGAGAGCTTGCAGGTTGGCAGGCTAGCCAGAGATGATTGTGTCTGGCAGAATGTCTGCATGGGCTTGGTAAAGGCAGACCGTGTGCAGATTTATCAAATGTGCTGGAATGGCAGACATGGCTGGAGCCGTTTATGGTCCAAGGGATGCTGGTTCTGAAGTGATAGTCAGCTTGATAGTGGGTTTGAAGTGCTTTCCCTTAGAAGTGACAGGTCTGGTGGGTATCTAAAGCAAACTCTAAGAGAATTTAAGACAGATGAACTCTGGAAGTTTGGTTTGGGGTTTTTTTCACTCGAGATTATTAAGGTGATTATGAGGGTGATTACATCTGAAAGCTGCTCTGATCTTTGTTATCACCACTTACAAGTGAGATATCTGCATGTAGCTGCCAAAGATAGGTCAATACCAGGGTGACTAAAAGGAAAATAGACAATTGCTAAGATCTGTTGTAAGATCAGCAAAGAGTTTAAGAGTTTTGGGAGTCTACAGTCAGGAAGAAGATGAAATGCAAGTGAGATGCTCTACAGGGTGTCATTGAGACCTCGGGGAAGCAAGTGGCAGAAGCTGAATTCATCAGGGAACCAAATTTAGAGCAATGGTTTGAAACAGCACCTATGTTAAGCACAGGGAACTTCAGCCTTGCTCATTCAACAGCTTCAAAATAATTAAAAAGTTTCTTGCCTCAGTAAGCTCCACTTTCACAGACTGCACTGTTTCAGTCACACAGCATTCTGCAAACATTTACAATTACTCTGCTCTCCCAAGCTGTCTTTGGAAAGCAGGTAAATACCAAAGTTCATAAACATTTGTAGTGTTGGGATCTTGGCATGGAGTGACTGAAACCATTTTCTTTTTAGCTGTGTGTGTTTCATCAAGGTGAGTTGAGAATTCAGGATCCCAATCAAAATACTTGGCAAGCAGATAACTTCAGCATCCTTGGGCATAAACTGACTTAAATATTCTGAAAAACTTTGTTTGATCTTTAGTCTCTGAGGTGCTACTTGTTTATGCATAGACAAATCCGCATTTTGAAATTAAAAAGTTGGTTGTACTAAGACAAAACCTAGGGATTATGGTGCTAAGTCTGTTAGCACCGTATTTAATTGGTGTTTGGTGGTTTTAATTCCTGTTTCCCTGGTTTGAGGAGCCTGTGGCAGGGGGAAGGAGCAGGATGTGCTGTGTGCTCTCCTCGTGCCAGTGGCTGAATGTGCCGGGTTTGCACGGCACTGCTGATGAAGTGATCGTGTGCTGCTGGCTCTGAAGTGAAAACAATCACTCTGAAATCTCAGGGCTTCCTTAGAAATGTAAAAAAATGGGGTGGGAGCATAAGTTAATTGTGCTTTTACACACTGTTATACTTGTCATTGTGCCAGGCTCTACATTTCTTCCAAGGGCGAAATGAAAACTCCAAATTCATGTGGTTATGAAACAATTTCAGTATGAGCACTCAGCAAAGAATTATAAAGTGGGAAAGACACAGTCCTGTGTCACAGCTGCTTGAGGAGGCTCTGCACTGATCAAGGCTTCTTCCAGCTCGGAGGAGCCTTTTGGAGTGTATTGAGACCATTCTGCATCTGTATGTTGAATGTATATAAGGTCCTACATAAAAGCTGATTTGTTATGACATTTCTTTGATCAGGAGATGAAGCAACTGGCAGAAGGCAGCACTGTCATTCCAAGAAATCTCATTTTTCTGCAGCTGGAGATTTAGGATATCTATCTGTTTTACCCTGATTTACACCACAATACATTCATATGTTGGAAACTGGGCACAGCAAGAAATCGTGGGCACTGCAGTGAACTTCTAGAGAAATAGTGATTGCAGTGGGAGACCAAACAAGGACCAAGCTCCATTTTCTGTGCTGCAGTAGAGCTTAAGGTACCTGAAGTCCTTTGTAAGCTAAGCTGGGGCTGCTTCTCTTAGTTTTAGTCCTGAAACAGAGGGAATGAAGCACCATTTTAAAATCAGAGTATCAAGCCTTGAGATTTTGTTATGAACATCATGTGCTTCCTAGAGCCTGAATTTCCAAGGTCAGTGCTGATTTGCATCACCAAGAAGGGAGAACAGTCTCAAATGAGAAATGAGTATCTCATTGGACAAAACAGCATTTTGCTCATTTTTGTTATTCGAGTCAAGGGACAAAAGAATGCAGAAGGAGGGGGTCAAAATAACCCGAGGCTAAATCCAAACTGGAGCAAATCCATATTAAAAAAATGAATGTTCCTGAAATTAGCACATGCAAATCTACTCTTTTAGCTACATAAACTCAAAACCTTAAAGCTGCGTTGTAGCCCAACTCTCACTTGGATTCTTAACTCTCATTGATAACACCATGTGCTAATTCAGGCACCCAGGTTTCCATGCACTGTTCTTCCCATGAAGAACAGTTGGTCTTGAGGAAAAACATTTACATAGATGACAGCTATTTTCAGGGAAATGAAAAGTACTGGGTGGAAAAGGAGGTTTTGACATTGTGTGAAATATGGGGTTTACACACAGTAGTTTTTGCTATGTGTTTATAAATTGGTGATTTACCATATATTGATTCACACACCATTTGTAAGTGTCTAATTTATTTATTTATAGAGATGTATGGAAACCATGGTTTGAAAAGCAGTTTGCATAACATCTGGTATGTCAACAATGTAACCTTTCAATTTACTTGTTGGTAAAAATGTCAATATAATGAACCTGAACTCAGCATTGGTTTACACAAATTTCCTGGCAGACAAAGCAGTAATGATTTGCATGTCAGTGTAAGTGACATGTGCCCTCCAGTTTTGAGTAGTTTACACAGCTAAGAGGGATAAAAAGGGTAGAGCACAGGGCTGGCTCCTCATGTAATTAGGCTGGCAGGACAAATCTCATGTATTTGTGTGGAGTGAAGCATTTCATCTCATTTTGACTTCTGATCTTTCAAAAGCTGCCTTTGAGTTTTCATTGAATCTACTGTTTTAGGGTTTTTTTCTCCTTTTTTTTTGTTTGTTTGATTGATTTTTTTTTTTTGATACACAGACAAAAGATAGGAGAAAGAAGACCTGAAGTTGATATTAAGTACTTTTTCACAATTTATGTATATTCTACAAAGATTCTGTACTGGGATGTGATAGAGGAATCCAGTGGATTCCTAAATGCTCTTAATAACATTCCAGCAGGAATGACAGCAGTAATACATTGTTTGCACCTTTTATATTACTGCCTGTACAAAGTGGATCATAGAAATCACATCCCTTTCTTTTTTCACTCTGTGACTCACTGCCTGACAATTTTGAAGCAGAAAAATAAGAAGTGCTGTTGATAGTAAATATAGAATAGTAAAGAGCCTTGTTTAAGTGTGGAATCAAAGTTCATGGATGGCAGCAGGTGTTCCTCTTCATTTTGGGGAGTGCAGGCTTGCTCAGAGAAGTCATTGCCCAGCTCCTCTCAACAAAATACCTGTGTGAAAAGGCAGCAGCCTGGTCTTAGGAAAGTGCAAGTTATCTCCTTCCTCCTCTCCTGCCCTTTCTCTCCACCCCAATGATCTGCTTTGAGATTTGAATTTCCATCAAGTTACCAGAAAAACAAACCAAAAAAAAGGTGGAAGAGGGAAGGAGACAGTCATTTAGGCACTTGGTGTGTGATTTTTCTTCTTGTTCCCTTCTTTTGTGTTTAGTTTTACAGCAGCAGATGCTATCTGCTTCCCATTGTTCTGCCCACACTATCCGGTTTGGATCTGATTTGGGGCTGTGTGTGACAGGGAGAGGGTCACAGGGAAAGCTTTGTGCATCTGCTATTATCTGATAGCTTAAAAAAAATAAACTGTATTATGGGCCCGCACTCGAAGCTAAGAAAAGGAAACTTTACCAGCTTTTCCACAGATTGATTTCCAATTTTTTTTGGTGAAAGATTTCTAGTGTCTCAATGAATACACAGCCTGAGCCAATGCCAGCTGCTTGTAAGAGCTTCCAAGGATTTTTCAATCATTTTATTCTAGTCACTACATACATTTTCTATTTGTCCATCATTAATATTTCCTTCATTCAGTTTAAAAAGGTACTTTTTTTTACTTTTATTCAAAATTTCATTATTAACTCTTTGTGTGACACTTCGGACTACAACCCTGTTTAGGTGGTGGAACCACCACAGAGACTCCAAGATTTAGGCAGAGTTTTTTTACTAATACATGACAAGCTTTAAGCAAATTCTATTTTTTTGCCTGGAGATTTGTAGCAAAATGAACAAATTCAGTGTTTTATCCAGCAGATTAGATGCACTTGAAAGAATATTTAAGAGAACCTTTAAAGAAATTATGGGGAAGAAAGGGAATGCTGGAGATTATTGGGCAGGGCAAGGCAGATCAGGATAAGGCAGACAAAAAATTTATGCATTTATACAGAGGTAATACTTAAAAGATTACTAATTACACAAAGGTAACACAGCTAAAGACTTCATTGGCTGTTGGGGATTATTTTAATTACCTAATAACAAAACCTCTTTAAATATCTGAATGATGCTGAATTTTTTATATTTATTTATTTCCATGGGACTCCTGCAGAGTTTTCCCTCGAGCTGTGTTGACTCAAGACCCCATCTAGCTGGGACTCTGTGACATTCCAGACAACACAGCATTATTTAGAGTCTCAGGCACACTTTCCACCACATAAAATCCAAATTGAGTTCTCACAGGTCATGTGGCTGGCCTGGCTGGTACAGCCCTCAAAAGGTCTTTCCCCTTTCTCCCTTTTGTTGGGCCTTTGCTCTTTTTTCATGATTTGTATTGGAAAATGAAGACACAACCGAGCTGAAGCTGAAATCCCATCAATTTTTTTGCTGGGTAGCCAAAACCTTCTCAGCCCCTTTCCCTCTCCTGTATTTCCCCTGCAATGTTAACTTTCTCTGCTCCTTGTTCACACAGATGGAGGAAACACGTTTGCTTGCAAAACCAAAAGCACACAACTGCATCTCCCAACCTTCAGCACATACAAGTGGCCTCCTCCCCCTGACCTCTCATTTCTCAGCTTTAGATTAAATTCCAGATTTCAGCTTCTCAACTTCAGACTCGTGGAAGGACATGAAGCCCTTGAGCCTTGGAAAGACCTGAGCCACTCGACCACTCATCTTCATTTTATTGCTTGTTTATCTTTCCTGCTTTTTCATGTTCTGGGCTATTAGCAAGACAAGAAAGGGCTTCTCATGTCACACAAACAGTGCCCTATGATGCACAGGCAGCAGTCACCCATGTGTTAACCCCAGATGGGGTTTTGTGGCACCCTGAGCCCAGTATTCAAAGCCCATCAGCACAAACTCATCCATGCAGAACAGAGCTGCTTGCATTTATATTTTCAGCAACTCATGAGGGCTGAAAGCAAAGCCTCTGATTAATGTGAATTTGCAAGGAAAGGCCCAGTAGCCACCTCCGAACATGCTGAGAGACTCCTTATGCCATAAAGGAATGAGAAGTGACTAGGGGAGAGTTTGACTTGACTGGGAGTGAGGTGGGAAAGAGAAAAAAGAGAATAACAACAACAAAACAGAAAACTTTCAGGCAGCACTTTTAGTTTAGAGAGCTTTTAGTTCAGATAAGAAGCTCACACAGGGTTGAGCTTCATTTTAAGGTTCTGATTTATCTGAGTTGAGCATGGCATCAGCTAAAATTCAGAATGAAACTAGGACACAAACTTAATTGCAAAACCAGCTGAAACCACAGGATGCAGTCACAGAAAATTCTCACTCATTTGAGGCTGGCATAGGGTTTCACCAAGCTTCAGCAGGAGGTTTTGGGGGCCCCAAAATAGATTAAGGGAGTTAAAATTCAGTTGCTTTCCCAAATTCAGCCCTGGCCTAGCAGAAGTAGACAAGGGGATGATTAGAGAGTATCCACACAAGTAGGAGTGATGGCTGGCTGGCACATGGCTTGTCTACCCAACAAGGTGAGATTTGTTGGGGTTCTGTTGGTGTAAAAACACATGGTCATCCTAAAATACCTCTATCCAACACCATAGCCATGAGTACACAGAAAACAGAAAACAGAAGGTCAACAGCTGTTTCTCCTGCAAAAAAAAGTGAACCAAGAATCTCAGACCAGGCAGCCACAGCTCTCACACTGCTCCTCTAATTGTCAACTGCTGATGGCCGATTCCTGGAAACAACCGGGGAGAGGGAGCTCTGTGCCTAGCATGAGCAGGCTTGTGGTTTCACTGAAAAGCCAACACCACAGCTCAAAGCCAGCCATTCCAGCAGCATCGCTCCTTCCCCTGACACTGTCTCTCTGCTGCTCCCTCCGAGAATATTTTCTGCTGCAGACATTTATCCCACGTTGGATTTCACTCCTCCTGCCGCTATTCTGGTTTTGTCTAGAAAGGCAGACTTTGTCTGGCTCTCAGCAGCCTGAAGTGTATTTTTTCCTGTACAGGATTCAGACAGGAATGCTGTTGGATGGGCCAAGGCTCAGGAAGGTGTTGCACAGAGGGGCTCCCTCACATGGGTGCTCACCCTGAGCTGTTGGGGAGACTCCCTCTTTGCCATGGGGGACAGACATGCAGGGGAGGAGCTGCAGGGTTTTTAGTTCTCCATGGTATTTTGGAAATATATGGGAACAATATGGAAATATATATAATATATTTGAGATATGGGAGACATATTGCCTTCACCTCTAAACTGTGCTTTCCTTGGTTATCCTACAGGCATGGGAAGCTCACGAGGTCTGATCTTGTGCACACTCAAGCAATGCCTTTTTATTCCAGAGCAGCAGCTCCTGCTAAGCTGAGTGGGGTTGTGGGCAGCAGAGAGGTGAATCCCATTTCTAGGATAGGTGAGTCATTGAAAGATGCAGGATTTTCTGCTGCCTTTGGCTTTTTGAGTTAATGGGTGTGAAACTTCTTTTCACTTCTGCTTTTCGTGTGCGTGCTTGGTGCGATGCACTTACGATGTGGAGTTTTGCAATCAGGAGATTTCCCCATCAAGTTTGGGTTTGTTTCTCTGATTTTTACAAGGGATGAGCAGGCTATCACTTCAGGGCAAAGCAGACATGTAGCACATCAGGGCAGGGAAATCCACAAAAAATAGTATCTGAATACTATTTGTGTTGCAAGCACATGTAGGCGTTTATTATTTCTGAGATCTCTCTCGTCAGTCAGACACTGAACAATTGTGACATCTGTTGTAAGTTACTGTCCCCCAGAGTCATTTTACACAGTTTGGAGTTTGCTTTTTCAAATCCACCACAAACAAAGCCCAGAATTATCTCTCAGTCCCCACAAAGGCAAGTGGGAACCTCCTGGGGAAGTGCTGCAGACTGCGAGGAGGTGGAGAGGTTTAGCAGAGGAGGCTGTTTGGGTCCTCTCTGCCTTACCATGGGTTGAGCAATGAACCCCTCAGTTCACACCATCAGAGGGACCCCCCTGAGATCCACAGGAGATGAGACAATGGTAATTTCAAAAAAACAAAAACAGACATCAAGTGCAAAGGCTGACCCGCAGCTCCAAACTTTTTGAGCCATCATCCTGTGCTGCGTTGGGGATCCCTGTGTTGGTGTTCACAGGTTTGCACTTTGTTGGTGCCTCCCACACTGCTGCTGGGAGCTGGGAAGGCCACAGCCAAGTCAGCTTTCCCTTTCAGCCCATCTGCCTGTATCGGGGAAGAAATACTGTCTGTTTGTTTAGGTGAGATATTAGTCTGCCCCCGGAGCTCCAGGTCACTGTAAATGTAACACAAGCCCTATTTCCTGTTAGGAAAGGGGAAAAAATATGCCTGTGAATTGTCTCTGATGTGCTGCCAATTGTCAGGGAAGATTCAATTTGGTGGAGAATTACTGTGCTCTTAAAGAGCTGCACCAGTGACTGAGATTTAGGGCAGTTGCTCCTTCCAGAAACGGGAGATTTGTCTGATTTCCACAAAACCAGGACTGTGACTGGCAGCCTGCTGCCCACCCCACAGGCATGGATGGCTTGGAGGGGAGGCAGTGGCTCTGCTTAATGGGACCATATTGGGACAAGAAGGGGACACCTGTGCATGGCTGAAGGAGAGCTGGACAGAGATTTGGGGTGAGGATGGCAGGTGCTGGGGTAAACCTTTCTGTCACTGTTTCACTATGGTAAAGGAAAAATGGTATTTTCTTGCCACCTAGCCAAAAATCAGACCAAAAGAGACAAGAATTTTCTCTCTGTGTGTGATGCACATATGTGTTCACTTCTAATCCAATAAAGCAAAAATGTGACCTGTGGAGTGACCCAAAGCTGCTACAATAAATAATGCTATGGATTACTCATGCATTTTGCTTTCTTTTGCATTTCCTGTATCAAGGCCAATTTCAGCTGTTGTCTAAGCAGCCATGTATAGTCAGCTACAGTAGAAATCACCCTTGCCCTTCCAAAATTGCAAAAAATGGGTTTCCCTCTCTTTTCATTGTGCTTATTGCAAAGAGTAATATTTCAGTTTAGGCCTGGATAAAGGTGCAATGCACTTAGGTAAAGCTGATGTGTTTACATCATGATCTTTGGCCTACTCTGTAGGCCTTGTCTCCAAAAACATTCACCCTCCAAAGATTTCTGTGGCAAAGAAATACAAAAAAGCCTATGGACTATGTCCTGTGAAATTGCCCAGATGTTAACTGGACATCAGAGGTGCTTTGCAACCTGGCATTGTCAATGTGTCCATGTGCCAGTTTGTTCTCTTCCAAAAAAGACATTTAAATCATGTTAGCCTTAGTGGCAGAGTAATTGTTAACTAAAAGCTGTATAATCCATAAAAATAACCCTAAAGAGATTTCATTTTTATTCAGCTTGCTACTGCAGCAGACAATAGCTTGGTTGGCAGGAGACCAGGAGAAATGCAGAAAATCAATTTTAAGGGATATAAAGGCATGGTTTTTTTGCCATTTGGTTCCCTCTCCTCGTTTCAGGGAGCTAATGGGGAGTGAGGTGGTGGCCAGCAGTGTTTCTCTCCCCAGTACTTGCAGCTAAGAGCTCACTGTGGCCTCTGTCTCCCAATATCTGGGCACTCTCCCTGGTACTCTGAGTATCTCTCAATCAGCCAGGGCATGCCCAGCACCAGCTAAATTCTCCTCCCTGCAGTCCTTGGCAATGGGGTAACTCCTGTGCCATGCTCCAGGCAATCCCTGGAGATGGAACTTGTCCTCTGCAGCCATTTCCAAAACCCATCAAGGTTTATCCTGGAGCGCTGGAGCTCGGCAGGGCTGAGCCCTGGGTTGCAGTGCAGAGCTTCACACTCCCAGGGCTGCCCCATGGGGCATTCACAGCCCTTCCACTTTGTCCAGAGGTTCCTTCTTCTATGGAAAATGCAGAAACTGCTCCTGGTATAAATGCAGATTTTTGTTCTCCTTCTTTTACTGTGGATCTGTGTTTCAGAGTTATGCTGTTGGAGCAAATATTAAAAAATGTAATGTCTTACTTATTCCATGAAAAGCTGCTTGGCAGAGACATGGGGTCAAAAGCCAGTGCTGCAGCCCAAACCAGGGCCTGTGGCTGCTCCATCAGCTGCTGCAATCCCTGCATGGGCCAGTCTCTCTCCCTGAGCCTTTCTCAAACACTTGCTGAACCCATCCTTGGCTCCTGATAGAGCTGATCCATTCCTGACTTCTCTCCTGTTCCTTCAGCCTTTCTCTGGCTGCCTCTCCCTGCATTAGGTTCCTCCTGCTTTCCCTCTTTGCATCTCTGCAGCCATACACATATGTAATAAATGATAACTGCATACATAATTTTTTATTTGTATACTAACATTTAGGGAAATAAGTTATTTGTAGTTTTGCACTAAATGAAGGTAGGAGGGCGTTAATATGTTAGGAAAGCCCCCTCTTTCCATCTCCCTTATCTGTATTCTGAAATTTCCTTTAGAGACTGCTTCTTCTTTCCAGTCATCCTAAATCCTATTAATCCCTCTTTTTATTTTAGACAATTGAAAAAAAATGCCATTATTGCTAAGGAAGTTTGAGATCTACTTAGAAAGAGTAAAATGGATTTAATCTGGTTCTTGTGTGATAAATACATTTTAAGCTTCTTGGTGTGTCTGCATCAAAGATGTCAAAATGTAATCCTTTAAAATCAACGTGATAGATCCTTTAATACACGCTCTAGCCTATTGCTGTAAAATACTTTCTACATTTAAAAATGTGTATTCACAGGAGACCAGTATTGTTTAGGACATAGGTGGACATATCTGAAATACCCAGGCAAAAAGTGTCTGCTACTACAGTGTCTTGAACTGTTGGGAAGAATAGCTATTACTCACTAAATCTAGTATCCAGTTCCTGGGGAAAAGGTATTTTCTCCTGAAAACACCTGCAGGGTAAAGTTTATTTCCCTTTTGTCAATCTGAGCAGCAAAGTAAGGATGCTATAATAAATGATGGCAGGGGCTGAGAAAGATGTAAGAGGACAGAAAAGAAATCATTAATCCACAACACCAAGTCTGATAATAGCCAGCAGATACCAGACTGCCAACACATCTCTTTATCTGTGGGTTTATCTCCTCTTGGGCACTGTTTGTTTTGTTTGGGTTTTTTTCATGTGTTTTTGTTTGGTTTGGGTTCTTTTCCATCCAGCAGCTCTGAATCTTGTCCCCTCTGTGAAGATCCCCAGATACACAGGAGTGCCCATCTTTATCTCCTAATATTTCCTAAATATTTCCTAAAATTCTGCCTCTGCTGCTGCCCTGACTGCGATGGGCTGGAGCTCTATCAGTAGCCCAGGGAAAACAGCTTAGCAAGGTTACCACAGTGTCACTCTGAAAGTAGCCAGCAACTCCTTGCAGTTTATTATTCCTGCTCTTAAGTGTGACCTGGAAATTTGTATCCTTGTACAACCAGATGTCAGTTCCTTCAATTTCTACAAAGCCACTCTTTTTCTCCCCTTCCCCCTCCTTTTCTGGCTATCCAGACACATGAAAAACCAACAACGTGGGTTCATGCTCCTGACAAGATGAGCCCTGTCAGGAATACACAAGCTGTGGTTTTTCCTTTCTGCATCTTGAAAGTGAAGAAAAAAGACCTTTGATTTATCTAAAGTTCTGTTATTCTTTTTTTTGTGTGTGTGTGTTTGAGCTAATAAAAGGTGTCATTATATTATCACACTTGTGTCCCTTCCATGTTTACCCTGGCCCACATTCCACTCTGCAACAACAAGAACATAAAACATCCCACGAGAAACTCTAGGTTAAGTTTATTTGACTTATTTTTTCTAACCTATGTTGTAATCAGGATTGTTTTGCTAACTTAGTTCACTGAGGTAGTTTTTGGTAAAGCCTAAGATTTGCTTAAGTGGCCAGAAAGAAAATACATATGACTGGTTTATGCCTTGCCACCCTGAATTGTAATGTTTTGTTTATTATGATTTTGGGCATGTTTTATTGGTGAGTGGAGAGGTCACAGCCTCGCATTTGAAACCTGTACTTGTGCTTTATGGGTTCTGGGATTTGAAACCACAGGCAGGCACTGAACTTTCTGGCTGCCTTAGGTAGCTGTGACCAAGTGACCAGACCAGGTCCTCTCCTCTGTGGTCACTGTTTTAGGAGCAAAAGTGTGACATTGGCCTGGGAAAGGAGGTCTCAAAAAAAGAACATGAGGCTGAAATAACCCCACTGCAGTGTACTCTGCTCTCCTCGTTCCCAGCCTCTTGTCATTCTTAATATTCCTTAATTCTGAGATTTCTGGTCAGTCTGTTCTTTTGGAAATAAACGTCTTTGGAAAGAAATATGTGTTCATACCCCACGTAGAAAATATGGCAAACATACACCCAACTTCTGTAGTGGTGGATCCAGTTATAACAACTCAGTAGAAAAGACTCTTCATTCTACAAATGGAAAAATGGGTTTGGGATGTGTCCAATGCCTTGTACTTCCAAAGAATCCAGTGATGGAACAAAGGTGCCTTCACTTCAAGGGTTTTAGCCTCACACTGCTCAGTGAGAGCAGTAGTACTGCCAGGTATTACCTGGCAATGTGGCAAGCGTGGAAAGATCTGAGGCAAATTTGCTTTACATCTGTTTAAAGTGAGAGGCAAATTTTTCCACATAAAGGATTCAGTGAAGTGGGGGATGTTCAGGTGTGTGAGGTACACTCACATGCTAATTGTTTTGCTGTTTGATTTGCAAGCTGAGCAATTATGGTATAACACAAACTCGCTGATCTTACAGGTCTTTTCCAACCTACAGCACTCCATGAGTTCACATTTCTGCTGCACTCAGTGGACTTGCAGCATTCCCCTCTGGATGCTCAGTGTTCAGATTTTTTTTTACTGCCAGATATTTCATGTACAGCCTGTGTCAGGGGTGTCCAAGATGAGCTCAGTCTGAACTCCCCATCCTTGAAGGTTTGGATGGAGCTTGGAGCACCCTGGTCTGGTGGAAGGCATCCATGCCCAGGGAGTTGGAATGGAAAGGTTTTTAGGGTTCCTTCCAACCCAAACCATTCTATGATTCCTCCATTCTTCACACACATTGTGTGTCCATGGCAGATGCCAAGTTCAAAGAAACATCTAGAAAAAATGAATTCTCACCAACATAATGGATTGTACCTGTTTTACAGTGGGGAAAAGTGAGGTCCAGAGAATTCATTGACTGCATTATGGCCACAGGAACTCCCAGATTTATTATCTTCTGCCACTCTCTCCTAAATTCTACTCACCTGATGACATTTTATGCCACTAATACTAATACCAAAGTTCGTGTAGCTCTTCCCTCACAAAACAAATACTGCAGTGATGCTGCTTTTGACCACCACTAACTGATAAAATGCTTTTAAATATTTCCGAATTCAGTATGTCCAGTTTCATCCCTCTGCTAGAAGATTCCTTTTATGAATAAATTTTTTCCAGACTGTGGTGGGATGGTTAAAAGAGCTGCATTAGTCTGTAAAATCATCCAGAGGAGATCTTGGTTCAGTCCTTACCTCCAGTTGTTTTGTACTAGGTAATATGGAATAAACTACTGCCTTTTGACTTCTGTCTTTTTTTGTCTTGAAGAGAATAAACAAAACAAAATTTTCCTGCCTAAACTGAATGATCTCTTCAAATGTAGAACTAATACATCATAAATACAATGAAAATGCACAGACTTCTTGTCAAAATATATATCTTTCCTTCCACTGTCTTTGTTTTCTGATGTTATTTTTGTCATGGCCATTTACTGAACATATATATATATATATATATATATATATATATATACACACACACACACACACACACACACATTCTTCTTATTTACTTCAATACCCAGTCTCGATATTTCTTGTGGTTTGCCTAGAACTGCACAAATAATTCATAACTCATCCCTGAGAGCAAAGATGTGGCTGAAGCCACCTGAGGGAAGGGATCACCCACAGACTCCAGGAGGGCAGATATTGATGAGCTGTCAGTGCTGGACACACCAGAGGGGTGTGGGATTGATGAGGAGCATAATGAGTCCTCCAGAAGATATTTACAGATCTTTGGTTCCAATAACTTTACTGCTGGTCTCACAAGTGCATCAGAAATGAGAAGCAAGCAGTGTGCAGTCATACAGAAAAGTGAGCAGCCATGTATGAATGAATGAAGGAAATATGGTTAAAAGCAGCACCTTCAGAGAGGGGAAGAGAGGAGTCAGACATAAGGACTGTTGTCTCCTCAGAAGATATTTGGGATGCAAAGGAAACACAGTACAGTAATGTGTGGCAGTGAAAGCTTTTTTTGTATGGGTTGGGATATTTTTTACATTTGCTCCAGTTCTCTCTGCCTGACAATGGTCCCTTGCCCATCTGCCCGCAGTGGGAACTCTCTCCCCACCAGTCAGTGTACATTGGCAGTGATTCTGCTTCCCACTCTGAGAACATCCCACTCTGCTACCAGCAGGAGCTGTGAGAGCTTGGCTTTGCTTGTTTTCCTTACCCCACTCATAGGAGTTCCCGAAAATGCTGTAACTGATTCTCACTTCAGGTATCTGCTCCTCCCCTGGGCTCTCAGGCTGTGGTCTGTGGAGTATGAGCAGCACCATTCCTGCTGGTGCCCACAATGAAGCAGTAGAAAGTCATGCCAGGATTGCCATCTCAGGGGAAAAGTACCAGAATTGCCCTTTCTTTATCAAACTGAGTGCTGGAGCTCAGCTCTGACAATTGTATATGGCAGATCAATCATCACTGGGGCTTTCCCCCCTCTTATTTGTGCATACTTATTTATTCTAGCTTTTTATTTCCATTCCCTTCTGGGCTTGATCCTGCCAGAGGTTGTGCAACCATCACTCCAGTGTCCAAAAGTGCCTGTTCTTCGTGGCAAAGCAGCATCTGGCCCTGGGCTCAGCTGGGCTCTGGCTTCTCCTCGCTGCAAGGCACAGCTCTCAGCTGTGTGTGCAGTGCAAGGGATGACAGCTTGCTGGCCTGGGAGGGGACCAAGCCCTCGTCCCCTGGGTGAGCTGCCTTGCACGTTAAGTGGAAACTTTCATTATTTACCAACTGGTCAAAATGACTTTGCTATTGACATAGGCTTCATTATGTCAGCCATTCCATTCTTTGAAAACGTGGGCAAGACAGAAAAAGAGTGATGGCAGGGAGGGGGAAATTCCATTTCTTCCTAAATTGAGTGGAAACCTCTTCAGGAAAATTAAAGAAAAACCCGAGAGAAGAAGAGCAAAAGAAATAACTGTGGCCAAAGCCACTTTCCTTTCTCTTTTTCAATCTCTTTTCCAACATGCTCCTGGTAAAATCATTACAAAGGCCGTTTATTTTTAAAATTGAAAGATTGGGGAGAGTCATAATGAGATATTATGTGTAAAAGTTGCACATAAATTTCCTTCTGTCATATTTTGGGCTCACCTAACGCATCCCCTTGGCAGGCCTGAGGGAAGCTGATCACTTTAGTATAGATTGTGTGTGCTTCAATAATATTGCCCAAGGACAGAGCTACTGGGTGGCTGAGTTGGCTACATGCTGATTTAAAAATTAGCTGGGGTTTTATTTGCCACACTAAATTACTCTCTCTCTCAAAAAAAAAAAAAAAGGAAAATAAGAAAGTTTTGTACTGGAATGAAGCAGCAGGTTTGGAGCAAGATCTTTCTTCTTTCCTTTTCTTGTAATTTTTTTACTCATTGGAGAGTTTTGTATTTTCTCACCTTTATGAAGAGGGCGAAAGGCAAAGGGATTGTGGTGAGTGATGCAGAGATAAGAACAATGTTCTGTGTTTGCTCTGTGGGGTTTTTCCTTGCAGGCTGCCCTGCATGAATCTCATGGATCCGAAGTTGGACAGTGTCACACAGCACCCTGGTCCTGCTCTCAGGCCAAACACATCAGTCATTCCTTTTTAAATGTAGTGACATAAAAAGCTGTGAGTTTCTTACAGAAGAGCCTTGAAATGCTATTTAAAATTGTTTTTATGATTAGACAAGCTTGAAATTTCCTGTCACATCTGCAGCCTGGGGTCTGTGTCCCTTCTCTGAGCCATAGGGGTCATGCCTGGTTTTTCTGTGGAATTTGGTGGGTCCTGATTTTATTACTTTCTTTATATTTTGTTTTTATTGTCCCCCATCTCTCTCTTTTTTGAGGTTTTTGTGCTTCCAGGATCCCAGCTGAGGAATCTCCACAGTTGCCAAGAGCTGGGACATTTTCATTTCCTACGCTTTCTTGGTTGAAACCAAAAACTGGTCTTCAAGGAGGCAAAGACCATCAAAGAGCATAAGAATAAATAGTAATTCATAGCAGTCTTTGCTAATATGCTTAATTTAGAGCTCTGGAGTCCAAGTCCTAGCCACATCGCCTCTGTATTCCATTTTCTATGAAACACTTGACCTATTTACTCACTTTTTGACCTAGCAGTCTAAGAAATATAAGATGGAAAAGACATGACCAAAATGAGAGGTTTAAATAAACAGCTTTTAGTGTGGGAAGAGGCCAAATTTATTCTAAATGTAAACATGTATTTTGAAAATCTGAGTACCCTCATACTTTGGGCAAATTTGAGTGAATCTGAGCTTTACATCTAGCCTGTGTCTCAGTCCTGTGCCAAACAAAAACTGGAACTGGAATTTAGAAAGCCAGTACTTTAGCTCAGATTCAGGTAAACATGCTCTGAACCAAACCTCCCAAGTCCTATTGGGATTTGTAGTTAATTAAATTAAGATTTCAGTCGTCTTCACTGGTATCTTCATCTCTGGGTAGCAGCCTTGGGCGAGGTTGAAAGTGAAACTTACTTCCTTTGCTCCAAGGCAGCTTTGTCTAAAATCGACTCTGGAATCAAAAGCTCCATGTGCTGCTATTAAAGCTCCCTCACCACAAGCTGCTCTGCCAGCATTTCTGAATGCCCCACTCCTGCAGGTATCCCAGCAAGCTTTCATCTTGTGTGAACTGTACAAGGAGACATCGGGCTTTATTACAGAGTTTGTGCTGCTAACGTGTCATACATCATGCCATTAATTAAGAGAAATTCCTCTTTCCCCAGTTGGGTGGCTGCACGGTGCTGCCAGCGTGTATATATTACCCACCCTGGCCTAACCCAAAGGCTGCATGACTGATTGTACCCCAGAGGCCTTCCAGCCTCCTCAGGTAATTCCACTGCTGAGGCTCCAAACCCAAGGAATTAAAGAAACCTCTGCACTGGGCTCTGCTCCCCTTGTAATTAGTACCAGAGTGGGGTGCGGCGGGTCCATGTGTTCCCAATCACAGCCCACACAATGAAAATGTTTTCTTTCTGGGACAATCTGTAGAAACCTCACGAGGATCTGGGGGTTTTATGTATATATATGTGCATGTAATAATAATAATTATCCTCATTAGGACCTTAGCTCCAAAAAGCTTGGTGATGTGCTTTCAAAATTGGTGGGAGAGCTGGAGGACGTGCTGAGGAATCGCTGCCCACGCACGGCCCCAGACATCACCCTGGTGTTGGGGAGCACTTGGAGCCTGAGCCCCAGGAGCTGCTGCCTTCAGCAGGAGGCTGATTTCACCTGCCTTCAGCTGGTGAGCTGGGGACATCCTTTGTCTGTTTCTTTCCCCACTGTGTGTGCACAGCTGCTTTTGTAAAAATTTTTACGCCCAGCTTTAGTTGCAGGAACTAAATTAGAATAATTTATCCAGGGTTTAATTTATCCAAAGTTTAATTTAACCAAAGAATCAGCATGGACTCACCTAACAGCCCCCCAAATTTCTGTGCTTCTCACCAATGCTCCTCCCTCCAGGCTCCTGGGGATTAGGGACACATAATGGGATGCTGGAAGGCTCTAAAGAGGATAACAATATTATCCCTCAGACAGAGCCATAGGGTATAATTACAGCTGTTCAGGAATTTTGTTATTAGAAATCTTTTGGTTAGAAAATGTCAGTTCTTTGAAAGAAATTTTTGGAATAAAGGGAGAGGTTTCTAGTGTCAAAGAGGAATAAATTCTGGAATAACCACTAGCCCTGGGTAAAGGAAAGCTGTTTTCTAATCCCAATTCTAGTGAAAGTGCAGGTTACTTACACAATAAAACCAGCACTGCGAAATAACAGTGAAGGATTCTGTGCTGTCCTGGTATTCATGCAAACTGTAAACTAAGGGTTTCAAAGAGATCTGCCCTGACAGGGATTCTTGATATTTCCTCTATTTCAGGAAGCACAACCAAGTTTAAGGACTTGATCTGTAGCTCTCAAAACAGAGAACATTTCTTTAAAAGGTACTATTGAAAAGCTGTGCAGGTGGGATAACCTTCAGATGAGCTCTTGCAGAAGTGACCCCGCTGCTGGTGAGTGCAGGGCCATTCACAGAACAGAATCATTTAGAATCCTTTAGGTTGCAGAAGAACTCTGAGATCATCAAGTCCAACACTTCCCCCACCTCTGCCAAGGCCAGCACTAAACCATGTTCCCAGTGCCACTTCCACACATCTTTTAAATCCTTCAGGGGTGGTTACTGCCTTGGGCAGCCTTTTCCAGTGCTTGACAACCTTAATATCCAATCTAAATCTCCCCTGGCACAATTTGTTAGGGGGAGACCCAAATCTCTGCAGTCACAGCAGACCTGAATACCAAAAGCACCTTACAAGTGATTAATGAGCAGCCTGGCACCATCATTGCATTGTTAACTCAGTTAGTAATGCCATTAACACAAATCCCACACACCACTAGCTTAAAGCAACATTTCACTCCATCATGAAGAAAAAAGGGTTATTTTGGACATGGGAGGCCTGACCCAACAAGCCATTATCCTCCAGCTGCAAAGAACAGTTCCCAGGTGAGCATCACCCAGCACTGACTGCAGTTATCTCATCCTGCTCCAGTGGACCATGCCCAAAAGCAGCTCCAGCATCCCAGGCAGCCCTAGGGCCAGGAGCAGCTATCCTGCAGGAATATTTCTGTTGAGACCTCTCTGTGCCCTGGGCTGGATGGGGAAGAAGGTGCTAGCAAAGCTGTTTGGAAGGCAAGTCAAGTTTCCAACCTCTGTGCACTACAGGATATAACAAATTAACCAGAGTAGACAACCATGCACCATACTTTATTATGTTCACTGAGCTCACCTCCTGAGCTGTACAGGAAAGAAAAGGCTTTTTTCATTATTTTAATAAAGCTTTTTGCTGTTGCTCAAGGACTTTGGTTTAATACATGATTGTTACTTCAGTGAAATCTAGCTAATTCTCTGAGAAATGCTGGCTTATTATGAACACACAGGAATTTTGAAAGAAATTATTGAACGAGGACTTTTCAACATTTTCATAAAGAAAGCTGTGTTTCTCATTTGAAAGTGACTTTATAATTTGAAGATGGAATAGTTTTTCTTTAGATAGGAAATAGTCCAATTATGAAATAGCAGTGTTCTAAATCTTTAGATGTCTCTGTTGACCTAATGATATCATTATGGTATATATAATTTGAATTTATTATGGCAAAAGGAAAAGGTTTCAGATAATTCCTTCTAAAACAAAAATCTGTTGAGAGAAGTGATTCAGAAATTTCAAAAAGTCTTGAACATAAAAAAATCTTTTCCCTCCTCTTTCAAGTACCATTTGCTTGGATGCCATTTAATGTTGGTTTGACATTTGGCTGTTTTTCCTCTGTTCTAAAGATTTTTAGTTTGCATTTTGAAAAAAAGCTTGGGAATCCATGTGGTGGCCACTGAGGACTTGCACTACTGGCAAACGCTGCTACAAGCTGGAGATCCAAGAAATCAAACATAAGAAATCGACTCCTAGAGACTGAGTATCAGGAAAGTTTTCACACTGAGCTTGTTTTGACTCACATAGATTTTTTGCTCTAAATTTGAGTCAGAAACAGAACTCAGTCCCATCTGAGGGAGCAGACAGCTTCTGACTCAGAATCTCAGTCTGCAGCTGATGCCTGGGACTGTGTTCACCGTATCCCAAGACCAAACTGCAGCTCATACCTGAGCACCCTCTCCAGCACAGATCCACCAAGAATTTTTTTGCAATAAACGCTCAGTGCTCAGTTTAGCACATTATTTTTAAACTTGGAAACAAAATCCCCAGAGTTGCATATTCACAGACATGAAAAATGAGGCATTTCATGCACGCAACTTTATTTTCAGAAGTGTTTGTGCATTTGCCCACCCTGTTTTGTGAGGACTTGTGCAGATGGCCAGATCTGCAGTGCACAGCCACTTTGGGAGCACACTAACTGCCCCTGAGCGTGTGGATTAGGTGCACTTCTCATGTGCACAATTAACCATTCCAAAATTTTGACGACAAAGGAATCATTATGCTCCTGAAAATGTTTATTATATAAATATTGTCCTTTCTGGTTCAGCAGTGTATTATTCTCATTCCTTTTCGTGCAGCCATACAGCTTTCCCTGCCCTCGCTTTCCCAAACTGGTGTTACTGGCATGTGGAATGCAACAGCTGGTTAGGTCTGCAATGATCCAAGAGCAGCAGAAGACAAGGAGTGCAGAGGGGGCTGCTGTCTTCTGCCAAGTGTAGAACTAAGCAGCTGCTTTGTATTTTCACATGAACAAAAATGTTTTGTTAACTGCCTCACTGCCGAGGCACACGCTGTGGGTAGCTGGGTGTAGTTGCTGGGGCTCCTCAGTGTGCAGAGACTCAGTGATTCTCCTTCTGTTCCAAGCAGTGTTTGACAGCATCTCATACAATCCTGTGACAGATGGAATGATTGTAGGACAGTGTTCAAACAACTTTATCTTCTCTTTATTGCATTAAGGGTGCCCATATGTGCAAGAATCTATCCTCAAAAGAACATTCTTAAGATTACAAATGCTCAAAAACTGGGAAATGCCAGTGGAAAATATGTTCTCTGATCATCTTTCATTGGATAAAATAAAATTTATAACACAATGGGGTGGAAGAGGCTCTAAGATGTCATCTAATTCTCCATGGCTCAAGGCAGGATTGGCTCCATCATCAAACTGTTGTCAAACTTGTTCTTTACTGTCTCAAATTCTCCTGACTTTTTCCAAAAGAACAGTGGCTTTTTGAGATCCTAGGGAGGTTGCAATTAAACCTGTCCAGAACTAAAGCTCTGCATCTTATTATGAAGATGGGAAGGGATTGAGGAAACTACTGGTAATTAAAAGAAAAGTGAGACTCCTCTGTTTTAAATAAGAGTATCAGAAGTGAGACTAAGAGAGCATTTTACTCTTCAAAGAGAATACTGCCTGGAGAAACTGAGATAAGAGTTACAAGGGTAAAGGTTGAAGCTTCTGTAGTATATTTACATCCACTGTAAATACTTTACTGGTCCACGAGTGCTGTGGTAGAGGCAATTAGGAAGAGGCTAATCAAGAGTCTTAAGGTGCTGTGTCTGATGTGTGCTCAGGTACAAATAAAAGAGATGGTGTAGGGAGGTTCAGTAACAATCTTCAAAAGGGATTCTGGAGGAAGTGGAAAAGATGCACAGCAAATATTCCTGCTCCAGGCTCCATCTACAAAAGGAACCAAGGTCATGAGGAGACTGTGAAGTGCCAGAATGCAGCCCAGGGGAAAGGTGCTGGCAGGTGCAGCATGTGCAGCCTGCAGGTGTGGAAGAAGCCCTGAACTACTGACAACTCTGCTCCTCAGCAGCTGGGAAAGCTGGGACAAGAGTCCCTGATGGGGCACAGCACTGGAGCCCTGAGCAGTGAGGAGCACAAGTTTGTTGTCACTCATGAAATCCAGTAGGAAATTAATGAGTCTAATTCGGGTGTGAAACACGCTGTGTGTAACTTTGGGTGTCTGTGTAATGGGGTGCTGAAAACAAGGTCTACAAAGCCAGAAGATTGCAGATGGGAAGGAAACATTTGCTTAAAATATGATGTGAGGAAATGGGACGGCCTTCACCCCCATGGGCATATGGCAGGGGATCATGGAACACCAGGTTTCAAACTGAGTATTTGCATTTATCTCCCAAACTTTGCCATGCGCACTCTGATGTGCAGGGCGAGACCTGATGAATTCTAGACAAAGACAAAGCAATTAGAGAGTGATCCAACTGCCATGCTAAATGCCTCTGCTCTGTCTTCTTTTTATTCATAGCCTTCTGTTGTCATCTTGGAGTTTAACTTGCTAAACAAACCTTTCTTATTCATAAGCCACCCATTCATAAGTCTTGAAAGATGGAGAGGGAGTGAAGCAAGGTGAGACTGACAAACAGGGTGAACTCTTTGGTGAAGACAGGGATTCTTTTTATAGAAATAGTGGCTTCTTGAGGAATATGGACCCAGGAATATTTTTAAGGAAGCTAGGACATAGAGAAGAACAATTACAGGCAATTCTGGGAAGGAGTACCTTCCATCACAATAAAGAGAGCCAATAGTAGAGAAATTCAGAGTGGGCAAAGCCACATCCCATCAGTGCCCAGTGAGTGGGCTGCAGCCAAGAGCATTACCAAGAGATCTGGGAGGACAAAGCCACGGGACCCCAGGCTCCTGTCCTGGAGAAGGGCACAAAGCTCTGGGTGAATAAGGCTGTGAACAGCACAGGTGGGAAGCAGCTCTCCACAGTCCTGGACCTGCCCCTGCCATGGAACTCATTTTGTGCAGGTCTTTTTGAGAGGTCTCTGGGGTGCTGGGCCCTCCCCTGCCTGGAGATGTTGGAGCAGGGCCTTGAGCTGAGAATTGCCAGTAACTTCAGCTCTGAAAACAACATTTCTCCCTTATCTCATCATCAAACTCACAATGACTTATCCTGGTCCTCACCCTTCAGGACCTCAGTGACTCGCCCTAGTTTTCCTCCTTCAGGACCTCATCTTTTCCCATCCTCATCAGCTTGCTCTGAGGAAACATCCGTGGGTATTTGAGAAGCATTTGGATGCTGTCCTGATGAGCCTATTGAAAAGCCCACGAGGAAATGAATAATTCTGTACTTGATGAAGGGTTTGAAAGATGTGCCATATATAGTGCATGGGGCCCTGTGTTTAGGCAGGGGAAACATAGAATATGGAGGAGCTGCTCTTTCAGAGAGAGCATCTGACCTTTATCCTCAAAATACTGAGAGGGCTTTGGAGAAAACCAGTGGGTGACCAGCTGTGTTGCAGCACGTGTGCCCAAGTGACTCCGGGTGCTGCTGTGGCTTCAGGAAAATGTTTTCCTGTGTTTTCAGAAGAATGGCAAAGTGTGTGCTTAGCTTTGCATACAATGAGAAGCTTCTCTGAGGATTTCACTGCCATTTATTTCAGATAAAGCACAAACTGATCATTGCCAGGCTTTGGGTGAACTTAAGCTATTGGCTTTGAAGCTTTGGTGAAACTTCAGGTATTTGTTTGTTAGAACTTTGCACTGAACTAAATCACAGCTCCAAGAATCCCCCACAGAAGGGAGAACTTAAACATACAAATCAGGTCCCCAGCTGAATACAATTTAGAGATAATATTTGCAAAATCTGGTGTGTGGATGCACTGGATTTTGAGACAGTTTTGGACACTCAGTGCAAACAAATCTCAGTTATGTATCACTAACTTGTTTTATGACATGGCTTCAGGAAAATGAGGAGGGAAATGACACTTGAAACACACATTTTTTAGAACAAACTTCAGTTTTAAGAAAACCTAGATAAATTATGGGCTGATTCTCCTTCAGCCATTCTTTACTAGACGTTTTTAGAGAATATCTATTTATTTATTGTCCTCTGAGACCACTAGAGAGGAAGGAAAATGCAGTTAGTCCATCACTTCAGTGGATAAAGAGGGATGCAAACTCTTAATAAAGTATCGATGGCACCCCAAGGGGACAAGAGGAGATTTGCATCCCCGTGGCCCAGCTGCCAGAGCTCGTGAGTTACTGCAGAGCAGCCAGGCCCTGTCAGACACACGAGCATGTTGAGAGGAGAGGGAGCAAAACATGATTTGTACTGGCATGCAGCGAACAAGCTAAGCTGTGTAAAAATGAATGCTCAAAATTAGAAGGATTAATGGAACAAGTCAGTGCAGGGCAGCAGGGAAAGTCCCCTGTCTAGGCACTTCTGCCAGGTTCCACCCAGACAGGTTATTTTGTTTTTAAAAACTGCTTTCTTTTGTAAGTGAAATTTCACCTGGAGAGCACCTCATGGAGAAAATTCAATTCCACCCTCCCAGCTCCACCTGGATAAGCCCTTTGAGCTTTTCTATTTTTTCTTTTATTAAGAAAATCATGGTGGTTTTCACAGAAGCCTGAGATGCTGGCTTGATCTAAGGAAGGCTAATGGCATGTTAGCCATCAGAAATCATCCAGTGAGTTCATTTGCATCGAATGCTCCTCTTAACCTCATGTTGTAAATCACTTTTAAATAGCCCTGCTGCTTCACCCCGCGGCTGGCTGCTGTTCAGGATGGAGCAGAAGAGTTTCTGCTTGTGCTGTGAAGGCCTTTGAAATCACTTGTGATAAAGCTCCAGAGATGTAAGGATTTTACTATTTAAATCCCAAAGCAGGCCCTAAATATTTTTTTCTACAATAACAGTTTGCTAAGGAGCAGAGTCTGTTTCTTTCAAGCCAGTCCATTCCCACCACCTCTGAAGTTAAACAAATGCTATATTTGCAGCATTTGCCCCATTAGGTGGTTGGGCTTTGGGGTTTTTTTTAGTCCTATACCTGGTTTTGATCTTGCAGAAGGCAATTACAACATTCACAAGATGCCAGTCATTTCATGCAATGGAAGGCTGACTAATTGAGGGAAAGGGATGATATTTGGGAATGAAAAACAATGCTGTGACATGTAAAATTACATATAAAGTGAGCTCTTTTTTTTATTTTCTCCTGATAAAATTCTCAACAAGTGAACTTCAGATGTCAGCATTTAAACACTGTCAAGTATTGCTTGTATGGCTTGGTGCAGCATCTACAGACCAACAGGGAAATGTCAGGTGTCACACAATCCTGACCTGGGGATGCTGGTGTGCACTGAAGAGATGGACAAGTCAGAAAAAGTGAAGAGCAGGAAATATTGGCACTATTTCAGCTTGACTCTTTCTCCATTTAAACATAACTCCAACAAGTTTCAGCTACTTGAGATTAATCAGAATTTAAGATGATGTAGAAGTTGGCGCCAGGGAAAGAGATTTAAAAAATCTTAAAAAGACGAAATTATTGAAATGCACAGGTGCAGTAACAATCCACTCATGTTCTGCTGAGTAGGAAGGTGTAACACAGAATAAACTTGAGCAGCTTCAGTGCCAGCTGTTTTCATTTTTTCTTGGAGGTTTGAAGCTCCATGGACAGATCTACACCTCCATGCTGCTCATTTTGGCAGAGAACCATCACTGTCCTGCAGGCCAGATCTCCACTTTACAACCATAATCACTCGTCAATGAGTTGTTGCTGTCCCTGAGTAGCTGTGATAGTTTGGGTCACAGCACTTTGAAAGCTGAAGCAGCTTCTCTGCTGGCCTGGGGAAAAGGCAGTTTGAAGGTGGTGCTGCCACACTGGCTCTGACAAGGGTCTGTGATGTTTAAATGGATTTTTAAAATCTGTTTCTATGGATTATCATTTTTTCTTGATCTAGAAGAGAACTTAAGTCAGGCTTGGAGGTCTTACTTCTCCTTGTGTCTTCAAAACAGACTGGTTTGTACCTACTAAAGGAGATTTATTGAACAGCTTGAGGATTTGTAATTTGTATATTCACAGAGTCCTGTCTCAGGAGGTACTCGCATGAAACCTGATACAGATCCACTGGGAATGTTAGATTTTCCCTATTTAACCTGACAAGGTTTTGTTCAGAAATGCAAATCCTTCCTCCCCTGCTCATCAGCCTTATCCACGTTCCTGTGTCCTGGTGGGAGCACACACAAGCAAGGCCCTGCTTGTGATGAACTTCCCAGAAGGGCTGTCACACCTTCATATGGAAACAGGGTGGGCAGTGCTCATCCCTGACTTTTGTCAGAAGAGAACTCTTGGTCTAAATGGAAAAAAATATTCCAGGAGTTATCCAACATAGCAAATGCTAAAAACACAGGAGCCCTGCTGCTAGGGAGAATTAAAATTGGACATGGTCAGAAGGGTAATGGGAATCAGAGGGAGAAGAAGAAAAATATGCATACTTCAAAAATAAAGGGGTTTTTTAGATTTTTTTTTTATATTTTAGATTTAATGTTTCTTTAGATTTAGATTTTTAGATTGTTGAATTGTGGTCAAGGGAATGAAAAAGGGGACAGGGCTGTTGTTGGAAGTTTCCCTGTGACAGGGAATGTGTGTGCAGGAAGACCTGGTATGCTTGGTCCTAACACTCCAAGTCTTTTACCATATCCTGCCCGGCACTGCTGAAGTAAACCAGGTGTAAGTGGTTTCAACAGAACAGCCAAAACCACATCTTACTCACAGAAATCGTGTCTTGAACATGAAGGCTTTGTTCTCCAGGGCCAGAGCTCCTCTCCCTGCACTGCTAGTCCATGAAAGTGTTTACAGAGGCCAGGAGCCCAAAGGAATTGAATTCAGGATCTTGAAAGCTTTGGCCTTCACAAAATAAACCTTCAAAGGAGATTTAGAACTATCAGCAACAAAATGCTTTCTATTCTCATCCATGACAGCCCCCTCCGTTCCTGTCCCATGTTTATTTAACAATTTTAAAAAATAAATCCATTGATTTGAGCTCAGGTAATTGATATTTTTAAGGTCTGTGGTGTTATTTTTCCATGTACACTTTCCATAATATTCTATGTTTTCTTTTTGCTTTTGTTATTTTACTTTAACCATCATTTTCTCTTGCTGGCAATTACAGCCCTTGCGTTTTCCTTATACTGGTAATGAGATAGGTGAGGAAATACTGATGACCAAACTTCCTATACTCCTCCTCTTTACCTGAGAGGTCCCAATTGATGTCTCTTTCCCACATGGGAGGTTTGGCTTAAAATAGACCCAAAAGGGCCATATTTTCAGGTATCTGCACTAAGGCTGTTTCTACAGTGCCTGTTCCCTGTGCTGTTAGCACAGTTCAATGTGAGCTTCACAGAGGGTGTCATCAGGAGGCTGCTTAAGTTTCATTAAAAAATAAATAAAACCCAATTCCTGGGATCTACTTAATTGCCCCCTAAATTGGGCAAGTACCAGAGAAAATCTGAAATATTTGCTACAGATTACTCTTGTGAGTTTAGCTCATTCCTTTTTTACTGGATATCTCAGAAATCAGACCAAACATACAGAGCAGACCTACAATTCCAGGAAAGAAATCATGAAGCTTTTTTGCTGCATCCAAGTAGTTGGATTTGATTATTATTGTCTGATAAGACTGATTGCCAATATCACATTATGCTGTTTCTATTCCCTCCTTGTGTGTCTGAAGCATTCCAAATGGGAGGTAGGGAGGAGGGGGAAACAAAAACCAAGAGCAATTAAAAACAAACAAAAAATCCATAATGACCTTTTTAAGCATATTTTGAAAGGGAATTCCAGCCTGCTGTTTTAACTGTGTCTCCTCTCTAACAAAAAACTATATTATTTTAGCTATGGGCCTTTTCTCTTTTATTTTAATGAATACATAACAAAAAGGCCCTGCATTACTTGGGTTTTCTCCCATGCCCATAAGTGATTACAGTCAGTCATAAACACCAGAATACCTTAAAAATGGAAACCAAGAGGAAAAAAGGCCAATTCAAATATCTCCCTGACTGGTTCTCATGCCAGCCTAGCCACACTGGAGATGAACCCCAGCAGCTTCCCAACTCCATGTTAAAAGGAGAATAAAGCTTTAAGTTGTCATATCATTGGGGTTTAACTCACTTTTCTCACTCACCAGCATCTTGGTGATCAAGTGTTGATAATCCAGCTCTGTGCATGAGCTATACAAGTTTTCAATCTGGAACAGTCCCAGCAGGAAAAACTTCTCTAATTGAGAGTATTTTCTGTAACTGGGAGCATCTTCTGCCATTTCCCAGTGCAGGTGCCAGGCCTTTGCCAAGGCTGCAGGTTTCCCTGGAAGACAGAGCAGCAGTGAAAGATCACATCTCACCAAATCCTTCTGTAGGATGAGGACTCAAAGTGCCACAGTGGAGAATTAGCAAACTCCATCACCCAAAGGTAATTATTTGAAGGAGATGATGTCCATTGTGTCAGTTGAGAGGAGATTAGTGCCCAGAAGACATTGGGGCACATCCAGAGCCTGAGCAATGTCCCTGTGCACGAGCTGCAGTGTGAACACACACCTGGCACACGCACACTCAAAGGCTGCTGGCTCCTGCAGCACTGAGCACTGCACACCTCAGCTGCACTCTGATTTTCAGAGTTCTTTCCATTTTCACTGATCTGACAGCACTAAGAGATTGCAGTAGGGAAAATTAGGAGGGAAAAAAAATCTGCATGGATTAACTTTACTTTTCTCAGCACAGCCACACTATCAGGACTGCAAGTCAAAACTACTGACTAGAAAAAAATAAAAGAAAATATATCAAAAACACACAATGGGAAAAGAAGAGAATGATGTTCTATGCATCAGTGTTGTTCTTACAGCTTATACTCCACTTATCCACCTCCTTAAAACTAGTTTTACATGGGAGCTGTGCAGGCTGGCCCCATGAGGAGGATGCATGGTGCACCTTGAGGCTGAACATGTGGGAGGCTCCTGAGAGCAGAACATCCGTGGGTCCTGTGCAGGGCTGAAGGCATCACACAGGGCAACTGATTCTCCAACCAGTTCACATGCCATTGCTTGTGCAAAACACGTGTCCAGCCACCAGGCTTGCATAAATTGGCTGTAAATAGTTAATTAAATGCATTTGTACCCCACCACCTGATTTGCATGCAGAATTGTCAAAACAGCCTGCTAAGATTAGACACAATGTACTCCCCGAACACAATTGTGCCACTGAAACGGGCTGAAAATCTGGCGCATTGAGTTAAATTTTCACATTGTGCCTTCTTGTGTAATAACAATAATCTCCTCTGCCTTGGAGTATAATCGCAATAAAGAGCTTTTTGTGATTCATTCAGTGTTTATTCACTCAGTAAACAGCCCTTTATTGCTTTTTATACTACAAAGCAAATGAGATTATTGCTTAAATTGTCCGGTAGCGACTAGCTTCTGTCCTCTGGCTTGCTTATTCAGTTTGTTTTTGTGTTGTGGTTTTGGAAAAGAAAACTTGTTTAAAATTAGCTCCCCAATAAATCACAGTAACAATGAAGTGAGAGTTTCTGCAGTGTGACAGATTTGTAGCTTTTTATGTTTGTAATGATGATGATATGTTTTCTATCTTATTTATTCCCTTCAGCCTTTATTCTCCCAAAATCTGAAGTCTACTGCTGTGAAGAAAACTCTTAAGATGCTGGAGTTTGGGAAGGGAGCACTTGCAGTCCTTGGACTTCACAGCTGCCTTTGCAGTATTCCCAGGAGGGAATGGTGCAGGAAAGAAGCAAAAAAAGTAAACAGGCAGGAGTCTGGAGCCCAGAGTCTAGAGGCATCAACACTAATTCACATCCTACCCTGTTCCTAAAAGCTTCAGCGAGTTCTTTCCCTACATAATAAGGTTGGTGATGTTATCTGCTTTGAAAAGTGCCCCAAGACCTTTGGCTGGTTGGCAATAAACATTTCTGTTATTCTGTGACTCTCCAATTCTCAGGAGCAGCTGTTCTAGCACACCATCTCCCCAGGAAGGTGTGTGGTGCAGCAGCCCTGCAGGCCCTAAAGGCTGGGAGCTCTGCAGTGTTCATCACAGAGGAGTCAGCTGTAGCCAACATTTGTTCATTCTCTCCTTTTCTGAGTGTGCAAATGGAGCAGCCCATAATTATTCCTCATCACGAGGCCAAGTGGAGTATTCATCAAGAGAACGGGAAGGACTATTTCTCTCTTTCAGGCAGCAGCACGTAAATGGCATTTCTTATTTCAGTCCTGCCAGCTTTGAGACGTTAGCAAAGCATTTCCCTGATAATTATTGATCTTCTGTATTTATAGAAAGCTGGAACCCAGCACAATTCAATATTCAGGAGATGCCAATTTTCTATGAATACCTGAGAATGACTTGGTCATTTTCCATTTCTGTAATTGCTTCTGTATTGCTGGGGCATGAATTGCATTCTTTAAAACCCACCTAGAAATGGAACATGGGCAAGGAAACTCTGCATGATTTTCTTTCTCCTCGCTGAAGCCAAGCATGTTGTTTTCAATTTGGGCATTTCAAGTATTAATGTCCAACTTCATTTACTCACATCCACTGCCAGCTTCCCCAGTCAAATGGATACCTTAAATTAATTGATCTAGAATTGCAAACTGGGGCTCTCAACCTGTTAAATATGCAGCTGGGTCTGTGTTTTCTCTAATGGACTCCATATTTTCTAGAGGAGTCTTTGAATTTAGCAAGTCTTGACAGCTTTTGAGTGACCATATTTCTTCTCTGGGTAATACAGTTTCCTAGATTTAGCTTTTCCCCTTTTTCTGTGTTGTTACATTCAGTTGTATTATTAGTTTATAGCACCTATTTTTAGCATAACCTAAACAGCGACACAGTTCATGAAAAGCACAGGCCAGGTTCCAGCTCCACTGAATTCCCCAGCAAAATCTTTGCCCATTTGCACCAGAAATTAGAGGTATATCCTAATTCCTTTGAGCCTGCAGTGGTTCCATATCTCAGAGCCAAAGGGTCTGATCTGGTTGTTCCAAGGATAAATCTGATGTGTGAGGTGGTACCTATCCTGTGCCTGAGATTGTTCTCTGCGCTGATTGGGAAATTTTCAGAATTTGCAATTCTGGGGAATTGCAGAGGTTGAGCTCACTGGTTGAATGGAAATCTCCCAGTGCTTGAAACTGGGAGCAAGGCCTGGAGTATATCCTGGTATCCCAGTTTTGACAGCAAGAGGTTTCCCTGTGAGATTTCTGCCAGTCCTGGCATAGGCTCCCCTAAGGATGTGACATGTTTGGTTTCCCTGGGTAGGAGCACACCCTGCATCAGAGTTGCCATGCATAAGAAACTTGCTGAGTGCACGGCCCCATCTATGATTAGATTTTTGTTTCACAGGGCAACAATGATTTATGAAGCATATTTTCATGTGGTGACCAGAAAAGGTTTCCATTTAATGATTGGGCTGTGTACTTCCCTTTATCAAACCTGCACGAAAACCTTTTACTGTTTTAAGAATCTATTTTCACAGGAGTTTTGCCTCTTTAACCAGATTTCTTTTTAAAGAGGTTCTGCTCTGGTTTGCCAAAGCTCCCAGAATTCTGGTTAGATGTGTGGTTTGTTGGAGCAAGGTGAGGAAACACAAGCTGATGGTCAATATACCATGTTCTGCTGAGCAGGAAGGTGTAACACAGAATAAGCTTGGGCAGCATCAGTGCCAGCTGCTGTCATTTTTCCTTGGAGATTTGAAGCTCCATGGACAGATCCACACCTCTGTGCTTCTCCTCTTGGCAGGAGAACCATCATTGTCCTTATAAGGAACTTATAATTATATTATATTATATTATATTATATTATATTATATTATATTATATTATATTATATTATATTATATTATATTATATTATATTATATTTCTATTCTATTAATATTATTATTGTCCTTACAGAAATTTATAAGTTCTTCCTCAATTAGTAGCCCTGACAGTGAGATTTTGGGTGCCCTTGATGCTGTCACTTTGCTGCCTTGCATGTCAGCTCCTCACCTGAAAAAGAAGAACAATCCTACTCATTTTCCCTTGCCCTGTTCATCCCTCCAGACTCTCCATCAGAGGCTCTGCTTCTCACTGGGACTTGCTG
The DNA here is from genome assembly GCF_028769735.1 of Zonotrichia leucophrys gambelii. Lineage (NCBI taxonomy): Eukaryota > Metazoa > Chordata > Aves > Passeriformes > Passerellidae > Zonotrichia > Zonotrichia leucophrys. The sequence goes on along the minus strand of NC_088189.1, from coordinate 10,030,436 downwards.
CTTGCCCAGCATGGTAAGTGTTTGCAGTCCTATCACAGGATATTAATTAATCATACAAATAAATCATGCCAAAGAAATATTAATTAATCATTGCTCCAGAAAAGAGCTCACCACAGACACTCTCTGTGGGCCCTCAGCAGAGCCTTGGAGCTGCTGGAAATTCACTGTCTTTCACACAGGGCCCATGGACATGATTAAAAGAACCGCCTCAAATCATCCCAACTTTCTCACTATTAAACAGCAGCTACAGCTCCTTCTCTTTTTGATTTTCATTTCTTATTCTTTTTTTTTCTTTTTTTTTTTTTGAACCTGGCAGCCTTAGTCAATAAGCCATAAGCACCAAGCTAAGAAGAACTGCTGTCATCAGACAAAAAGGCCTCCAAGTCCACATCCCTAACAACCTATTTTAATAACAAGAGCAATAACGGGATTTATTATGCATGCGGCTTTCTGCAATCATTTCTGAAGAGAAAATTAGTTTGAAGCCTCAGGCGACAGTTGAACTCTCAGAGGCGCCTAAAATAAAATAAGGAGGGGGGGAGAGGGGATGGGAGGGGGCTGAAAAAATAATAACTGGGGAAAAAAAGTGTGATGGGAAAAGTTATTGGAGCAAGAATGGCAGTAAAGTTTATCTGTGATCTGGTGGTGTCCTCCAGAGGGAGGGTTATTGGAATTATTCACACCACAACAGAGGGTGTGGTGGCTGGGAGCTGGGCAGGTTTGCTGGGCAGAGCTGCTGGGGACACAGGTGACATGAGAGCTCTCATGGAGTGGGAGGTGGCAGAGCATGGTCCAGCATGGAGCGCCAGTGGGATGGCCCCAGAACCTTGTGTACAGTGAAGTGCTGATAAATTCTAGAGGGGGTCTGGGCCAAGGAGTTAATCTCAGCTCAGGCAGGGGCTTAAAAAAAACCCAAGCAAAACAAAATCAAAACAAAACTAAACTAAACTAAAAAGGAAAGAAAAGGAGGGCATGTGGGAACCCAGGACATCCCTCTGCCTGTCCAGGATGGCCAAGACCCCTGCCAGGGGGCTCAGAGACCCTGGCATGGAGCCCAAAACACCTGTGGGCTTGATTATGACCCATGGAGCAAGTTACCAACCTTAGATGAAGATCAGCAAGCCACAACAGTTTAGGTAGAATAATAGTGAAGTTATCATGGGGTGGAAAAGTAGATTTTGGGGTTTTTCGTATGGGGCTTCAGGAGGCAAGATGGAGGGATGTGGGTGTGTCCAGCCTTTCTCCTTCTTCTTCTTGGCCTCCATCTTTTGCTGTGATGTTGGCACTTACAGATTGGTTTAGAGTAGAAGCTCACTGTCTAACATAGGTGATAAGTATTGGGTAGTAATTGTAAATATTGTATAGGTAGTTTTTAGTAGTTTTAGTTTTACTTTTACTTTTAGTTTCTGTGCTTTTCTCTAACCAAGAAGAGGTCAAACTACAAACTCCTTCCTCTCAAACATTCTGCATTTTTCCTCCAGTTTGCACTTGGCCAGCCCATGGCCAGACCCCACCTCAGCCTGTTCCTTGGCACATGCAGGGATGTGAGGGGCTGGAGGTGGGTGATGTTTGGGAGTTGGGGTGGCTGGGACAACCTGGAACACAGAGATTACTTCCCCAGCAGCTGCTTCCCAAGGGGATTCCCATGCAGCCCACCACTGTGCAGGATGGATTCTGTCTCCAGCAGGCATCCAGGGAAAACCAGGGCATTTCAGGGATAGAGCATCCCCATTCCAGACAAATCCTTGGCAGAGCAGCAGGACTGGATGCAGATCAGTGCACCGTTATTCCTTCTAAGATCTGAATGTTTCTATTTATGTGCGTCCTCTTCAAAGAAAGACAAAACCAATCACTTCTGTGTATGTAGGACTTCTTATATTTCCTAATTAATAGGAAATTTCTTCCCCCTTCCTGAGGCAAGGCCTGAACTTGACTGCTGGAAATGCTGCAGACCCAGCTGAGCCCAAGCATCTCAAACCTGCTATTAGATGCTCCTTGCTTTTGGGGCTCTGGTTTGAGGACACATTACTTTACTTCAGCTCTGGAGTCTGAGGTTGCCCCTTTTGACCTGTAAGAGGTGGCCAAAGAAAATAAAATGTGGTTATTGTTTAAAAAGTCATCCTACCAGAAAATATATGATCACTTAAAGGCAAGATCAGAGAGTGGGGTCTTCTGCTGGCTTCATCCAGGGCCTTGGCTAACCAGCTAATTCCATAGTGATATTTATGGCTTGTTTGTAAAAAAGAAAATGGTCTGAAATCCTGTGGCTGTTTGGTAGCCATGTCTTTAATGTCTAACTGCTTATTCATTCTAAAAAGTGGGATTTAATAAGACACTTATTGTATGTTATTTAAATACCAATTGATTATTAAAAACATCTTTATTTAAAACTGCAAATTATAAAGTACTTGGGGAAGCGCAGCCAATCAAATCAGTGAACTGCCTGATGAATATCCTTTTCTAACCCCATCATTTTATATATAGAAAAGAGGTTGACTTATGCAGCAGGAATAAAACTAACTTAAGTGCCTTTATGGGTCATTTCTTTCTTTGATGAATACTTGTAACTCCCTGTAACTGTAATAGGACCTTTGCTTTCCAACTGAGCAGAAAATAAACAGTCCTCACTGCAGGAGCTCTGCTGCCTTTTGGGGGGCTCTGAGCAGGGGTAAGCAGAGGATGAAATGTTCTGTGCTTTAATAACGCATGCCAAAAATACTCCTGAATAAAATCCCCTTTCCCCATTTCCTGGCAAATGCTACCCAGAGGGTCCTGCAAGAGCCTGAAAAGAAAAAAAACAAACCTGTATTCCTTTCCTTGGTAGTCCCACCAGAAAGCTGCACTGATAATAAATAGATCTTCTCAGGAATTTTTTCAGAGCTGTCTTTTAAGATTTTTTTTCTCTAACATACATTCCTGTGTATGTTAAAAGCCACATTTGGTGGCTTTTTCACCTGAGAGAATACATGTTGCAGAAGAAATGAGAAGTGCTCATCCCACCCCTCCCTTCCCTTTGGGTTGGTTTTTTGATTTTTATTTTTAATTTTTTTTTTCTCCTGGTTAAGCTATAAGATTAACGAAGGGTTGGAAGGAGTAAAAGATTTTTAAAAGGTGTTTTTCTCCTGCCTCCTTTCCCAAACGCAAAGTGCAGCTGCTGATGCAGAGACAGGTTCTGCAGCTCCAGCAAGCACTCACAGCACAGCAGGCCTGACTCGCAGCCAAGACAGAGAAAATCTGATATGGTATTTATGTCTCTGTTTAGGGAAATTTACCCAAAACAAGGTGGTAGCTGAGAAAGGAGACAATGAAACAGGAGGGAGGAAACTTGTTCTTTAAGAAAATAAAAGAGGAAAGGAAAAGGAAGCCGGTTCAAATGTGCTCCTAAATAAATAACTAACACTTTGAAATCCTGGATCCTGGTGGCTTTACAAATTAACTTTGCAAGGAAAATGGCTTGTTCTTCCTTTGTGAGCCTCATAACACCTGAGGGTTAAACACCAAGGGGTTGTATCACCAACAGGTATCAATCAATCACAACTCCCTCAAATCAGTGTAACTGCACCCACTCATACAAGATCCAGGCCCAGGAACAGCAGACACATCCCTGGGAGGAGTTAAAGCCAGGGCATGCACCAGAGCCTAATGCATCAACGTGCTTTTCTTCCCTCCCTTTTTCTTCTTTCTCTCTTTTTACCTTATTCCTGCTTTTAACTTACTGATGCCATTTTCCAAGATGTGTTTTTATTCACCGTTCCAAATTATTTACAATTAACAGATCTATTGACTCAGTCATTCTTCTATTGTATCTTTTTCCCTTTTACTGTAGTGAAAAAAAATCCATTCCTAAACAAGACAAGATCTTTAAAAAGATCTTCATTATATTTCAATGGCAATCTTGCTTTTGTTGAAAGAAAATACATCTGTTTATTAATTAAGAGGAATTTGCTTAGGTTAGTTCCACTGAACAATCACTTTGTTTTGCCACATGAGGCCAAATACTTCGAATTTTCCTGTGCTGTGGAGTGTAGCTCTGCTGTTACTGAACTGAATGCTCTGTAACTCACAGCAAAATTAAGAGTGGGCCAAGTCCTGCAGATTTTATGGACATCTCTGTAACCTTCCAAGTATTTCTAAGATACCCATTCACACCAGCAACTGAGCTCCAGATGAATCAGTTATTATGAATGCTTGGCCTGTTAAACCTCCTTTTCTCTGCCCACAGTCAGTGAAAAAAAAATCTGTTATCGTCTTGCACTTTGCTCAAAATTTCATGCTAACAAATTTCAGTCTGGCCAAACCCCATTTTTTTTTCCAAGTCGTTGGCATTTATATAGCATAATGTGAAATTGGTAGTATAGATCATTAATGTCATTTCCCATCTGTGCCACAGCACAAGGAAGGAAGGGGAGAGCCCTCTGCAGAGGTCTCACTGCATGTCTAACTTTTTTGGAGTCAGATGAGCGAGAGAAAATCACCCCAAAAACTAATCCAAGTATCATCTCAGGATTTTTGCAATGAGGAGAAAGAGTTTCTGCCCAAGTCCACCATGATTTGGTTGGCTTTGTTTTCATTTTGCTGAAAGAGGTTGGTGTCAGAATGAGCTGGACCATATTAGGAAAAAATTTTTCACCAAAAGAATAATAAAGTACTGGAATGCTCTTCCCAGGGAAGTGTATGTTGCAGACATCTTTTCATGAAAATCCTTTCCTTAGAATTTTTCCTCCTGAGAAGCTGAGAGGCCTCAGGAACAAAATGTAAACAATAATTATCTGCTGCTGTGGAATGCAAATGCTGTGATTGGCCCATGTTGGATGTTTCTAATTAATGGCCAATCACAGCCCAGCTGTGAGTCTGAGCCACAAACCTTTGTTATAATTCCTTTCTATTCTTAGCTTAGCTAGCCTTCTGTGATGAAACCTTTTCTTCTATTCTTTTAGTATAGTTTTAATGTAATATATATCATAAAATAATAAATCAGCCTTCTGAAACATGAAGTCAGATCCTCGTCTCTTCCCTCAACCTGAAACCCCTGTGAACACAGTCACAGTGGTAGAATCACCATCTCTGGACGTGTTTAAAAAAAGACTGGACATGGCACTTGGTGCTATAGTCTGGTTGAGGTGTTTCGGCATAGGTTGGACTCAATGATCTTAGAGGTCTCTTCCAACCTCATTATTCTATGATTCTGTGATTCAGAGAGGCTGCTCTTCCTGCCAGTAATGTGGTAGCATTAAAAGATCCCTAGGAAAAAAAAAAACACCAACACATTTTGCCTAGAAGCAGAGCCCCTGTTCCAGCAGGGTTATTGCTCTTGAAAGATGGGGTCCCAACTGGAACAGGATTTGGACCTTGACCCAAGCCCTGCATGCAGCCAGGCTGGCCTTCAGCAGTGCTGGAGGAGGGCAGGATTCAGAGCAGGGCTGGATTTTCTAACTCTGCTCTGACCGCAGGCCTGTGTGTGAGAAGGGCTCTGGGTGGATTTCCATTGCTCCTCTGTGAGTCTGAGCAGCACGGTGTGGGGGGCTCTGCACAGGCACCTGGTGCTCAGCCAGCTGATGCTCTGGCTGCTTTATGGGCCAGGCAAAGCTACCTGAGTGCTGGGGCAGGTGTTCAGATGTGCATTTTTGGACAGCTTACCCACACTTAAATGCCATTTACACTTATTAACAGCAGCACAGTGACATCTGGTACAGTAACTCTGGAGGGTTTTGTGAGGAAAAGAGTGAAATAACTTCAGCAAAAGGCAAATGCTGGAGTGTTCCCTTTTGTGTATTGAACATTCCTGTAGGCTCTCTACTTGCTCTTTTCAGACAATGCTTTCTTGGCTGGCTGGATTATTGCATATCACCTCTCTAACCTGCTGTATTAATTTCCATTGACTGTGAAAAGAACTCGTCAAATAAGGAGGAAAAGGAGGGGGGAGTCTTTTAATCCATAAGGCAGAGTTCTTAAAAGCACCTTGTTGTGTAGTAGCTGCACACAAGTGAAGAATTTGTCAAGAATACAGGGCTGCTGCTAATTGTCTGAATAAATTACAGCTTTGTAGCCTGGAAGCCACAAATCATGTCATTGTAGCACTAAGCCATTCCTTTATGGAATTGGTCTTTTACAACCTGGAAAAAAACTTTTTTAGAAAACTGCCCTGCAGTAAAAATTAGAGAGAGGAACTCTGTGTGTGTGTCCATGGGGATGTGAGCAGGGCAGCTCTGCAGTTCCCAGCCTTTCTCAGAGAGCAGGGCTTCCAGCCTGCTCACCTTTTACACCAAGCCATCTGAAGCTGCCACAAGACAGGTGAAGCCCTTTGGAGTGCAGGACTAAGAGAATGTTTCTGTCCATGGAATGGTGGCTGGTGGCCACTTCTGCAGGATGGATGTCATCTCATTCCTCCTTGGATCATTAGGGCAATCCAGCCTTGAAAGAACATATTTATATATATATAAAACAAAGCACATGCTACAGTTTCATATGACACTCGCTTTGTCACAGAGGACTTGCAAAAAGCACTATTGATTATTTTACCCATTAAGATTTAATTTTTTTTCACAAGTGTGGAGCAACAGGTTCGTGTTGCCCTGGTAGTGCAGACACTTGGCCATTCTGATATTTCCTTCCAGCTTTAGCTATAGTATCAGAAAAAGGAATAAAGGATTTTTTCTTTCATTTTCTCCTGAAATATCTGGTTTCAAACTGTGGGCTGAGTCTTGCTCTCACTGTTGTCATTTGAAAGACTCCTACTGAGTTCAGCAGTCTTTGGATGCAGGCAAGTCCATGCGCAGTAATCCAGTGTGGCACGATCTTTAAAGGGGAGTTTAGTTCTGTGTAAAGAATGACTCCTCAAGATAATTCCCAGTTCATACTGTGAACTAGACAATAAAGTGGAAAGTGCTCCCTGGAATTTCCTTAAGGCAACCTGAAGCTGTGCTCAGGCTCTTTCCCAGTTTATTAGTAGTGTTTGGCAAAATACCTCAGGCTTCTTTGCAGACCACAGTAATTGGTTACCAGACACTGGAGGACAAGCTGCCTGATAAAATTCAAAGTCTGCAATGAGGCAGACAGGCATGATAACACAGCAATAAATCACAGGCATTGGGGCATATTCATGGGATGGCTGGCACAGGGGTTTCAATCAGAAGTCAAGAAGGCTCCATGTCATACTCCCCTTCATGGTCAAATCTCTCCCTGGATGCTCTCCAGGTGTCAGGTCAAAGGCAGCACTGAGGAACTAACTACACATGAAATGCCAGACAGGAGATGTGCTCAGACTTGTTCTACAGAGGATGCACTAAAAAAAAGTAGTTATTATTATATACTTCAGGAAGTTTAGTTCCTAGACCAACTATCCATTAGTGCACTACATGAATAATTAATTGCAATCCTGGTGCTTGCCTGGGATCATTCTCTGCACAACCCAAAGGTGACATGGGATAAATACACAGTGCTGATTCAGTAAGTTGAGGAAATGCTCAGCAAAGCTGATGAAAAGTCTCAAAATAGTGAGTGGTCCCAGATCCTCAATACCTGCTTGGGGACAGGGGTTTTGCCCCAACAGCTGCTCTTCCCACACATATCCCTGTCCTTCCCTGTTTCAGTAACCTCCATGGGTAGGCTAGTCCATGTGCCAAAGGTAATTAATGAGAAGAAAGCCTTTCTTCTTCCAAAACCACAGCAAATCATTAGCTTTAATGCAGAACTACTTGTTCAGTAGTACTGTTCATCAGGACATGCCTTTCCATGCCAAAACTCATTCTAAAACAGTAATCCTGTCCCCAAATCTGGCAAATCAGAGATTTCTCCATTACTGCTTGTTTATAGAGTTTCTTCCCCCTTCCTTAGAAAAACTGGGTAGGGAAAATGCTGACATAGCTGAGCTGGAATGAAGAGGAAATGTGATGGTTTTGACAGAGAGAGGCAGATGGCTGCATCCAAAAGGACCAGCCTCCTCTGTAGGGGTCACAAATTCAACTCCCATTCTCAGGTTCTGTAGTTTGACTTTCTGTCATGGTTTGAGCCTGGCACAGAGCCAGTGCCCCCCATGAAAATGCCTCACCCTGGTGTCTGCTGTGAGATGTGACCAGGAATAAGCAAAACAGGCTCCAACTTAAACATAAAGAACACTTTATTACCTAAAACTACAGGAAAAATAGGGAAAGACTATAAGGAAAAGAAAAAAATTGAAAACCTTACAAAAACCACTTTTCCTCCTCCCCACTCCCTGACTTTCCCAATCCAATACATTCTCTCAAAAACACCAACTGCCCAACCCGGCACGACACTTTAGTATACTCAAACTGCAGTTCATGAAGAGGAAAGGAGTCCTTCTCGTTCCATAGGCTTCTGGTAACACACTGAAACCTCGGATGCTTCCTTGTCACTTCGGCACCGCCCGGGGGGAAAAAAAAGTCCTTTTGCCGCTTGTGACATGTTCCTTCCATGCCCAGTGCTCTCACCACCGAGACATGGCTAGAGCTGCTTTTAGGGTGGTCTTTCAAGGATGCCTTGTCTCACTCCAAAAAGGCACAGTCTCTGCTTTTGGGACAACTGTCCCCCCCATATTTTTCCAACCCCCTGGGGCCGGGGATCCTCACGAATGAACCCTCCTGGTTTTGAGGCACTGCCTCCCCCTAAATGCAGTCTGTGTCACAGGAACAACTGAGTCCATGGCTACAAGAAAAAGTCCAGCCAAAAGGCCACTCCAAATCATCTCTCCCCATCCAATCATCTCCACAATCTCCGGGCCAAAGTCCTTATCTCATCTCATCTCTCATCTCCCTTCTTATTCAGCTTCGAGGAGGATTAGCATTTTTGCAAGGCCCCAGTCATGCAAGAAAGGGTTAAAAGTTTTCAGTCTCTGTCTGTCCTGGGACGAGATGATACTCCCACACGTGCTGCTGCTGCGGCCGGCCGCTCTCCCTCCCCCTTCTCCTCCTGGCTGGCTGCCATCACATTCGGTGTCGCCGGCTCTCTCTCTCTCTCTCTCTCTCTGGGGGGGGGGGGGGGGGGGCGGGGGGAGCTGGCTGCCCGATGTCTCGATGTCTCTTGGGGCTCCGCCACCCTTCCATCCTTGAAAGCCCCCTCAACCCCCACCTCTGTCCAGGCCCCAGGCCTACCGCATGGCGGCCCCTCCCCCGCCCAGCAGCAGCGGGCCGGGCGGGGGAAGAGATCTGACCTCTTCGCCCGACGATGTCCAAAAGAGGAAGTGCCAGGGCAGTGCCTTGCTTTTAACCCCTGTGTATTCTCGGAGGTGTGTCCAAACCCCACTGGCTACACCAGGTGTCAGTATGAAACCCAAAACCTTCATTGGTTTGACCACAGCTTCCCAGAATTCCCACTCCTTCCTGGTCAAACCATGACACTTTCAAAACATGAAAAATTCTCTGTTTGACAAGAACAATCTCCAGGCACTTACAGACACTTCTGGATGTGCAGAGCAGTCCCTGGAGAACCCAGGTGCCAATAGGCTCATTCCCTTTTATTGCTGAAATTACAGGATGAGTTGAGCCTCGCCTCTGATGATGCCAATATTGTTTAATGTTCTGTATTATGGATTTATCTGAAGGTGAGTGATAGCCTGCTCAATTTATTGTGTGTTTTCTTTGAAGTTCAATGTTTTCTTGATGTTAATCATCACAGCCCTTACATAAGGTATGGCTTTAGAGGAAAGGAGCTCAGTGAGGGATATCTGCACCAAGGATTTGCACCCACCTGTGAGGCAGGCAGCAGAGTTTCAGGCTGTCTGCAGCCCTGGATGTAAGCAGGGTGTTGAACCAAGTCCAGAGGAAGCCATGAAGATGGTCCATGGGTCCTATAAGGTGAGAGAGCTGGGGAGATTCATCCTGGAGAAGAGAAGGCTCTGGGGAGACTTTACAGAACCTTCCAGTACCTAAAGATGCTCCAAGAGAAGGGAAAGGACTTTGGATGAGGGCATGAAGAGAGAGAAAAAGCTTTCAACTGAAAGTGAATAGAGATAGATCAGATATTAAGAAGAAATTCCTCCCTGTGAGGGTGGGCAGGCCCTGGCACAGGGTGCCCAGAGCAGCTTGGGCTGTCCCTGGATCCCTGGAAATGTCCAAGGCCAGGCTGGACAGGGCTTGGAGCAGTCTGGGATAGTGAAAAACGTCCCTGTCCATGGCAATTAGTTGCCAACAGATGATCTTTAAGGTCCCTCCAACCCAAACCACCCTGTGTTTCTGTGATTCTATAAACTTCCTGTACACCCCTAAATGAATTCAGGTCTCTCCATATATTTGTGCACCAGGGTGACTTGCTATGACACCATGCAGGGACACTGAACCCACACAACATTCCTACACCTTTGGGCATCTTTATCCCAGTTATGGAATTTTTCCTGTGGGATGTAATGGGATCTTTATCTCTGCTCTCAGTTTGTTGCAGTGCAAACTAATTCTTCTGGCAGATTTTTCCACTGTCAGTGGGGGTTTGTATGGTGCATTATCAATGCTCCTCGCCCTGATGATGCATAGCACTAATCCATCATTAGAGCAAGAGTGTGCTCTGATGATGGATTAAAATAATTTATCATAAGAACAAGGGGCTATAATGTAACACCGTCAAAAGATGGCACCATGCAGAGACAAACAGATCAACGAGGAAATTCAGTAATGCTCATCCAATCAAGTGGATCTGCTGCCAAGAGGCTCTTCTACAGCAAAAGTTTGGCAACCTGCAAAAATACCATTATTCTCCTTGCTGAAACAACTTCTTGCAGTGATTTAAGGATTTTCCTTCTTGAACAACGAAGGCAGCCCTCCCATTGCTAGCCACCCATTTTGGGACTAAATATTCCAGGTAAAATTACAGATCCTTTTTTGCCCTCTGCAAGTCCTAATTTTTCACATAATGAAATGCAAATATAACAGCTATTTAAGCCATCAGTCCAAAGTAGGTTTGCTGCAGCATGGTTAAGTGACTGAGAGAGGATTTAAAACTCAGGAGACATGGTTATAGTCTTAGCTTTCTCTTGGAAGCACTACATCTGTAATTCAGCACTTCATTCCTGTCTAGTGCACATATGCTTAACTGTAGCCATATGTTTACGTGGATTCTTCCAAACTCTGTTAAATTAAGGATTAACTGAAACACCTATTTAAATGTCTGCCTGGACATAAGTTTATAGAATCTGGCCTAAAAGCAAACATTGTACTAAAGGTTTAAGAAAAACTCCAAAGAATCTCTTTCTCTGCCCATGGACAGCCATATTTTGAGCTGCTGCTAAGAAATGGGTTGTCAAAGGTCCTGTGTCAGGTGAAATGCAATAGAAAATGGATCTGCTGAAAGAACAGAACCAATAATTCACAGAATCATAGAATAAATCAGGTTGTAGAGGGCCTCTGGATGCCACTCACTATATTTCTGCCTGGAAATTTGATAGTATATGGATAAATAACAAAAAAAAAAAATAAAAAGCAGAGTGATCCGAAACTTTCTTTGTGATTCCAGAGTATGTGTATCTAACGAAGGAGGCACTCCATAGAATGAATAAAAGTACCTCTGTGCAACATTGATTTTCCAGTCTGAATGACAGTGGTTGCCAGTCTTCCTATTACTGTAATTGCTGGCTAAATGAACTATAATTGTATTAAGTGGTAAGTCTGAAATATGTATGTACTGTAAAAAGGAGCTCAAGCATTGCAGGCATAAAAATTTGATTTGCAGTATTTGGAATAAGTTCTGAGGGGGGGAGGTTGGTTTTACAGAAACTGGTGAGAGAAAGTGACTTAGAGGGGTCTGGGTTTGTGCAGGGGACATGGAGAAGGATTTCAACAGAAGCCATTTCACTCACCAAAAATTGTAATTACTTACATAATATTGAACAAAATCATGGTGGATTACACACTGCTTAAGATTTTTGCTGCCTCTCTCTGCTTCTTTTACTTTGTCACGCTTTTTCATAATGAAAGAATTACAGTAGTTTCAATATGACTTTTCATCTTGATATGAGAATTAATGATAGTAATATTTTAAAAAGTCAAGCTGAACTGTTTTCACTTATCCAAACCAATTCCTGCAGCAGTTGGGTTTGCTCAAATTCGTCATTTTAGAATCATATTTTTTTTTCTAATTTCGGATAGAAAAATTGTTTCCTTCCTGTGCAATTTAGAATATATTTGGGAATTTTGTGGATGCTGTGCTTTGGAATGTGACAGAAAAGAGTATTAGTGAGGCTGAAAACATAACAGAAAGTGATCAAAATGCTGCCCATGAAAATTCTGTTGAGAAATCCCATAAAATGGCAATAATAGCCTCATGAAAAGTTTTCTGAGTAAAACCCCATAAAATGTCATCTCTGCTCCTGTTAGCCTCACGCAATAGAGGGTAACCACATTCCTTGCCCAGGAGGATTTGCTGCCAGTTTTTTCCAACAATAGTGCAACAATACACATTATTTCCAGAATGGAAAGAAAAATGGACCTTTGTGGAGAAATGCAGCAGAATTCCAGCAGCCATGAAAGGAAGGGCAGCCTGGCCATTGTTCTCAGGGATCTTGGCTGAGTCCTTGACACAGTTGCTGAAAATCTTACAGTAACATTATTGTAAGCAGCAGGGAAAAATAATCTGCCCTCAAAATCTTGCTCGCAGTTCCTATTTCACCAGCAGCAAATTGATTGCTTGGCAGGAGAAATATCCCCCTCTGTGCCTGTCTGGGGGCACTGGGAGGAGCTCCCTGCTCTGCTCAGGGCAGTCAGGGGCTCCCAGGTCCAAGCCACCCGCGCAGGAGCATCCAGGGCAGGGTTGGACCCAAATCTGAGGCTGTGCAGCCAAAGCATTCTTAAGGCAGGGCAGTTGTGTGCCTGGGAAACAGCCCATTAGGGCCACTGGAGCAGGGATGCCAATTAAAGCAGTCCTCAGGGTGACCTCAGCCTCCCAGGCAAATGCCAGCCCAGCACCAGAAGTGCCAGGCCAAGGGAGAGGAAAATGGAGCAGCCAGCTCCAGGGTGAATTGCACTTGGGCAGCTGAGGGTCTGCAGGAGCTGAAACTGTCCCCAGAGACTGCTGCAATAAAGATATTTTCTCACTGTCTTAAAAATTCTGTTTTACCTGAATGTGGTGGAAAATTTATTTCGCCATGATCCGGGATGCTTGGGGATGTTAAAATGACTTTTTCAATCCACCATAAGGATTTTTCAGGATCCAATCCCAATCCCTCAGCAGTAAAGAGGCTGGACATGCTTTACTATTTGTACATTAATATTGAGCTTGTTTATCCAAACTTCCTGGATGGATGGATGGGTGGATGGATGGATAATGGATGGATGGATGGATGGATGGATGGATGGATGGATGGATGGATGGATGGATGGATGGATGGATGGATGGATGGATGGATGGATGGATGGATGGATGATGAATGGATGGACGGATTTTCAAGTGGAAGAAAATTCTCCAAATGAGCTATAAGCAAAGATTTTAAGTGCTGTCCCTCCCTCCCTCCCTTCCCCCTACCCCTTCCTAGTGTTTAATTGAGTCATCTGTAAGCATTTTGGTAGGTCAGGAATGCAATTAAATAGCCTGTCTATCGTAAAATATTTGAGCAGTAATACCTGATAAAATCATCATTATCTTGGAGTAATTGACCACATCAGATAATTAAGGTTCCTGAGGCAAAGCTTCACCCCCAAAGGAAGTTCAGTGATATTAGAGCAGAGTCAAGACTGTGTTAGTCTTTCCATTACGAGCCTTATATTTTAGAGTTGTGTAATTCTATCGGTAAAATGGTTGTAGTCTGAGGGTGTAGTCATGATTTGATCTTTTTTTTTTTTTTAATAACACAGTAAGAAGAATACAGTGTTGATCTGAGAGACTGGAAAAATCCTGCTGAAAAATGAAGTTTGAATAAGACTCCACTTAAAAATAGAACACCCCACCCCATTCCCCACCCCCTGAGAATGGCAAAATTGCATCCTATCTACAGCCTAGTGAATATTCAGCCTAAGATAGGAAAATTATTAGCCCTGCAGCTCTCCAGTGCTGTGGATGCCTTCATAGTTTGAGAGAAAGAAAATTTTGACCTTGATGCCTTCACACTTCTAAGTATTTTTTTTCCCAAGCACAATCAGAAGTCGTAAGAAGTAAAACAAAACACAAGAGAAGCCTCTGGTCTCAGCTGTAAAAGTAGGATAAGTATTTCCCTCTCTTCAGACATGATGTAGGCAATAGCTTTGTCACAGAATTAGTCACAAATGAGACACATCTTAAACTTCATTCCACACAGTGGAATGATAACCTTTTGTTATCTAGTAATTAACTATTTAGGGATTTCTTCAGCTATACAACACCTTTGGATCAGAAGGATTCCTGTTAAAAAACACCACTTGTGTCTCAATCTCTGCTTTCAAATTCAAAAAGGTGGAAAAGCTCCAAGTGCTGGAATTTGAAGACTGTTACATCCTACATCTGTACTGCTAAGCAAAAGCACCAAGGCATGAACACAGAGCCTGGATTCTTATCGTGTAGGATGGTCCTGATGGGCAGGGAGCTTGGACCACATCACCCACTCTGCTCCCTTCCAGCCTTACCCATTCTGCAGTTCTGTGACTCATCTCTTTTTCATTTTTTTTCCCAAACAAAGGGCCAGGATATTCCACTGTGATTTTAAATAATTTTTCTTACTACAAATTGGGAGTTCAGAGCAGGATGTTGTGTGTGTCAGAGCCTTTACATTTCTGTGCAATCTTTGGTGCTGCTGCTATTTTGTGCTTTGCATTTCTTTTCTCTGGTGTCACTCTCAAACCTCTTTGATTTTTTTTTTTTTTCTCTCAGTACCCTACAGGAATATTTTTTTGCTGCACTTGCGTTCTCATCTTTTTTTTTTTTTTCTGAAAAGTGACTTAATGAAAAATACCTACCAGAATGCTCCGTGTGAGTAGCCTCCAATGCTGAAGATCAATAACAGTTTATTTGATCACTGACAGCAAATGCTCTTTCAATTAAGCAGGTCACATAAATAACTTTCTGGTTCCAACATTATTTGGAAAGGTTGAGTGTAAAATAAATGGGATTGGGTTGGTGCAGATGTCCCTCAAAAGGATTGGAGTAAAAAGCCACCTAAGTACTTGGATGCTGATCCTTGCTTTATCAGGCTGTCCTAAGAGAGCCAAGCTGAGTTTGAAACTCTGCATTGGCTACACTTTTGCAGAGATTGGCATCACTTTGCTGATTTTGAGAAATACAGAGGTTTCTTAAGAAAAACTTTTCATCTGTTTTTTTTGGTCAGTTGTTTCAGCAAGAAACACCATATAGCACATCCCAAAATTAAATTGCATGCATGTGCACATGGTTTTGCCCCTCTTTCTTTAATACAACTAAAAAAAGAAATCCTATTCTGCCTCTAGGAGTTTTTTGATCCCTCCAGGTTTCTCTCATTCTTATGGCCACACTTGACTGTGTTTTCCAGGCTGGGAAAGAGTTTATACTCACAGTAATTTCACTGTGTGTAACTACAGACAGAACAACATTAAAAATGCCAGGCCAGGTCCAGTCATACTTCACTGAAATCAGACAGTGTTGTGCAGTGAGGTCAACATCCTTAGAATGAAAACATGGAGAACAACACATGGAAAATAACTGAAAAAAGGTAAAAGCCACAAATGACATTTGCTTGTTGAAAACTTGGAAAAATAAAGTCTGCACACAAGAAATAACAAGAAATCTGTATTTCACAGTGGAGGCCTGAACTAAACAGTGGGGATTAATGATCTGTAGGAGTGTCCAATATTCAAATCAAAATCTAGAGGCAACTTTTCCAGTTATCCTTAATTCACAAATATTATAAGCCCAAAACTTCATCAAAGCTCTTTTGGATGTTTGATTGTTCACAAAGCAATTGGGATGATCCCTGCTTCAATCGAGTTGGCTCTGCAAATTGTGCTGCTGTCCTTCCCCCTTTCATTTTTCCAATACCTGGTTTCAGTGGAACAAGTTGTGGGGGGAGAAACAGATTCTGCAGCTGCTGAGAAAAAGATCAGAGGCACCAACCTTGTTTAAAAATTCCACAATCAATTTAGGAAAAAAACAGTGAAACCCCAGGAAACTTTCCAACTTCACTAAGAAGTCCTCAGTTCAAAGATAGCTGTACTAGGAGGAATCCACAGGATCTGCCTGTCAATAGGTTTCTTAGAGGAAGAAATGTTGAGGGTATATTTTTTTTTTTCTTTCTCTGCCATTGAGAAACAACTTTATAACTGCAGAACAAGGTGAAACTAGTAACAGGGGCTGGTGGGAGAGAAGGAAGGGAGTTCTTGTCCTGAGGATGACTTTCCTCTGTGAACTGCTGCTGTTGATCTCGCAGCTGCTGAAGGTCAGATGGAATAAAGATTTTCCACATCTTAGGGTCCATATCTGGAGGGTCTGAGCACCTCCAGGTTAGGTTGTACAAAGCAGCTTACTGTGCTTTGCACCCTGAACTCTTGGTTGTTATAATATGGCTTTAATGTCACCCCAAGAAGTGCTAAATGGATTTAACTCTTCCAAGTCAATACACTCACAGACTTATGTGAGAGCATTGGGTTTCCAGTGCAGGCCCCGGAAAAGCTCCATGAGAATGCAGAGCTGATACACTCCTGTGATTTGCTTTTATTGCCTTACTTACAAAAATAACCCTCAATATTAGAGCACCTACAGCTTCAAATTTCCTGAGCTGCTGTGGCAGGCACTGGGGTTTGGCTGTCATAACCACAGGGACTGGGGCAATCTCCAACCTGTGCCCTTGTTCAGATGCACCAGGTGAAATTGTGGTCCTGTGCCCACTGCTGGCTTGCACATGGCAGAGGAAAGTCAGTAACAAGGCAACCTTGGAGTGCTGATCCATCTCCTCAGCACATCCTCCCCACTTCCACTCATCTGCAGCTAGCAACAATAATGCTTAATAGTCACTGCTGTGTTTGTCCTCTGGGATTTAAATCACTTTCTAAACCAACTGGTACTTTTGGACATGAGTTTCATCCCTCAATAATCCACTGCACGAACCAAAACTTTATTTTCCCCTTTAATTTCAACTCTTATGAGTAACAGTGAGTAATCCAGCTATGACTACTATTCATTAGTATGGCAGGATTGCTTGGAATATGAGGAAACCAGTCTTGAATCCTCTTTTGAGAGCCACTTATCCCAAAAGGCTTTTATTGTTCGTGAAAAACCAGTGCTGAATGGCAATGCACAGAGACAACACTTAACTTCCCGGCGCAGGAGTGTGATCTTCTTTGCACAAATGCATGTGGGATGAGTGCTGAATAGAAGCAAAATGAGCATGCAAATCACCCCATGCACCAACTGGTGTTTCAATGCCTGCAGAGCTGGGTGTTCACACAGGATCCTGCTCGCATGCCTATCTCCAGGGAATTTGAATGCTGGAACTGGCTCTGTGCCAAAGTACATATTCACTTTTGCACATGCCCTTCAAAAAAAAAAATAAAACAAGAAAAAACAAGAAAAAAACAACCTTCCTGAGGATCAGCCTGGTGTGCTGAATAGCACACCTGGCCATCAGGCAGGAGGCAGGAGGTTGACTCCAAGCTCAGTCACTCATGGGAGCTCTGTTGCCTCAGTTTCCCTCTGTCCTCTCTGCTCTGTTTTTCTAGTTAGACTGTAAATTATTTTGAGCTGGTGCAATGTCTTTTTATGTGTTCACACTGCCCTAATCCAAATCATAATGATGACAATTGTATTCAATTGATGGGCTTTTCTGAAATTTCCCTATCACTAACTTTTATACTACCCATCACAGCTGCAAATTCCTAAGGTGACAGCACCTATTGCCCTGCCATTATTATGCATAATAATAATTTAACTAAAATAGCATCAGAAAATGTGCATTACACAAAATGAATTTAAATTGATTTTTTTTTCTCCTTTCTCAAAGCTTATTACTAATTGGTATTTTTAGAGCAGAGATTCATTTTCATACACTAAAATTAATGGGCCATAGCAGCGGGTGTGAATCAGGATAGCTCCATTGAATTCAATGGGTCCTTTATCATTTACTCCAGCTGAGAATCTCACCTACCATTCCAAAGAGCATTTTCTTCTTTGTAACTCACAAAGTAATTGCATTTTTAGCCTTATGTCCTTTTCCTGCAAATAATTGTGCAAGACATTAAGTTTATGTAGATAAGGAGAGCTGCTGATGCCACGGCAGCTCCTCGTGTGAGGAAGTTATGGTTTTGCAGGATCAGACCTTAAAATGCAAATGAAAACACTGCAAAAATCCCAAGTGTTCCCTGTAATATTTTAAGAATGTCAGCAGCTAATATGTAGCCCATTCTAATACCTAAAATTACTGCAAATTATGTTGTACAATAAAAGGGCAGAAAGTAGATTATTTAGGTGGTTTAATACTTTTTGTTTACTACAGAAGAAAGTCTGATCTTTTTCTCCTGGAAGCTCTATATCCCACACTGTCTGCAGCAAGTCTTTGAAATTCAGCAGGGGGACAACTCTTGGATTAAAGATGTGGGATTTTTTTCCTTAGCCCCCAAGAAATTCCAACTATAGTTTTGCTGAGACAAAGCGTTTTGAAATAGCCAATTCACTTCTCACTAGAAAATTTGGCAATGAGTGCTGATTGAAATAGGAATTTGGAAGACTTGCTCTTTTCTTCCCCCCTTTCCAAGAAAAAAATCCTTTGCTGCTGGGTGTCCTGGATCTCAAATGTGATGTGTGTTAGCTGATGTGCTAACAGTGCAAGCCTAAATGCTGCTGATGGTGCACAAAGACGGGTTACCACAAGCTCTTTACACAACAAGAAAGCAGCCCTTTTAAGGGATGAGCAAGAAACTTTTAGGTCACAAAATTAGGCAACCAAAATATAAGAATTAATAGAAATTCAGGATTCTTTATTAACTGGCCAGCTTACAACAATACTACACACAGTGTCTTCAATACCAGGGTCACACCTACTCCTTCTTCTCACCACTGGTGAAATACTGAGTGTGTCTGATGAGCACAATTAACATGGAATAGGCCTGAATTTACCATGGAGACAACCCTTTCCCCCCCCAGTTTTTATAAGTAATATATATATTACCATGTACATTTCTTCTGCTTTAAGGCAAATTGAGTTTGACATTTATACAAGAAGCAATAAAACTGATGCAGTCAAAGTATATTCCTAAAACAAGTTCAGTAATGTCTCTTCCAAACTACATTTG
This sequence comes from Zonotrichia leucophrys gambelii, assembly GCF_028769735.1. Taxonomy (NCBI): domain Eukaryota; kingdom Metazoa; phylum Chordata; class Aves; order Passeriformes; family Passerellidae; genus Zonotrichia; species Zonotrichia leucophrys. Next base: position 10,011,273 of record NC_088189.1, on the reverse strand, counting down.
AGTTAGTGGAATAAATGCCTTTTCATGTTTGCAGTTGAAGCACCGGCCAATTCTGCCAAATGGTTTTTGGAAAATTGCCTTCAGAATTGACTTTCCCTGGGGAAGATTTGCTTCTATGGAAAGAGGAGATACTGGGAAAATTTGAAAGAGAAAGAAAGCAAAAGGGAAGGCAGAGGGAATAGGTTAAAGGCTAACTTTAAACAGGTGGCTCTAGTTTTTCTTTGCCCAAATTGTTCTATAATTTTTTATCATAACACTTTCTGGTTAACTATAGCAAATTTCATTTTAGCTAGAGCAATTCTATGCTAATCCACCTTTGTTCTTACCTTACCTCAGGTTGGGTGTTTTGCTGTCTGAGCTTCCCAATTCTCAGGAGCAAATTCAAGTTTGAGAGTCTTGTAATTCCACCTCAGCTTAGCTATCAGGGAGTCCTAAATCATTTAGGATCCCATGGATTTGCCTCCTCTCATTTAAAAAGGGGAAAGGTGGGGACTTCCTTCAGCAAGGAGTTGGTGTTAGCTGGCTTGAATAGAAGTGTTGGTTTGAGCTCCCATTGATCACCCAGGTTCCTGCCCCCTCTGAACATGTGTGAAATGGGTGTCCTTTTCTCCAGTTGTTATTATCTATTTTGCTACCTGAAAGAAAATGTCTGCATGGATGGTTTAGTTCAAATAGAGCCCTTCTGGGCTACTTTACAAGTTGGCAAGCTTTGGGAATCAGCAAGTAGTCATCGTTCAGGGAAGGAATCTGCTCTATTTCATGTGTGTTAAATGCTATTTCCTAGTCCATCTATGGATGACCTGACTGAAGGAAACATATTGCAAATGTATGTGTCATATCTAATCAAGCCAAATAAATATCTCTGGTAATACATAGCATTTTCCATCCTGCATGGAGGATTTGGACGTGAAGCATAAGCAGAATAACTCTGCACTCATTGCAACACGACGTCTGCAACTCATTGGGGAGATCTACAGCAAAGAACATTCCAGTGAGAATTCCTAATGTCAGTGTCTACACCATAACTTCTGCTCTGCTGTCTTGGGCCCATCCCCACACAGGCACATCCACTGCCCAGCTGAAGGGTTTGCCATTTGGAGTTCCTGAGCACACAGAGGCTGCTGTGGCTGCAGCTCCAAGCTCCTGCACGTTTCCTCTGAGGTGTCAAGGCACATCCCCACCTGCTCCTCAGATCCCCCAGAGGGATGTGCCCACCCTTGGACTCTGACCCTCTGCACTTGACATCTTGGCTTTGGGTTGGCACCCATGAAACTGATATGAACAGCTAGGAAAGGAGGAGGGAAGTTATTTTTAAGTTGCACCAGGCAAACAGCTGCAGCATTTTCTCCATGGCACAAGAGCTCTCACAGGACAGAGGGAGGCCTGTCCAAATTTCTCCCCTCCAAAGGGTTTCAGCCTTTCAAGACTCCTCCTGTGCAAGCCTCCAGCTCATGTGCGCTGGTGAACGTAACTCTAGAGTGTCATGGAGGAAACCAGAACTATTTTTATTTTAGCTTGAGTAAACATTTAGCATTTAACAGTCAGGTGTTTATTTCACTTCCCAAACTGCCTCCGGCTCCAGCAATGCTTACCCTGATCCTTTTCTCAGGGAGGGGGAGAAGAAAGGGGATTGAGTTAAATGCTCTCAAAATGGAGAGGCCTGAGGAATCACAAACTTGCATCCACTGCCACACATCCCACCTCAGCCCCCCTCCTTCCTTGCTCCAGCCCTCCTTGGAAGGAACCTGACAGGAAATATTTTAGAGGTAGAGAATTTTCAATGAAAATATTATTTCTCCATCTGCCCACGCTTCCGCCCTCGCAGGTTGTATGGCTAAGTGACATTTAGGAATGTGGATCCTGCAGCCCGCTCAGTCGCCTCTCTTCTCACATCTTGCTTTCCCATCAGAAGCACATCTCAAGGCACCAGGTCCTCCTGCCCCCTGAGTGTCACAGGAGACACTTGACCTTCCTGAGCAGCTTTTGGGGTTTATTTCAACCCTCGGTGGCTCCTGTAATTGAAGGGGGTGACCTCCTCTCCATGTGCTCCCCACAGCAATCCTGGGAGGTGCAGGGAAGGGTGGGGTCCACCCCTGCTCCAGAGCTCTGGGATAAAAACCCAAAGCCAGTGAAACCTACAGAAAGTTGGCTGATCTCACCCGTGTGGAGCTATTCAAACCAGATGCTCGCATGCCTTCCTGCCCACGCTACCTTACCCACACTGATCCCTTCCTAGCCCAACAGGAAGCTTCAGTTTTTTTGTACCTTGAGCCATTTTCAACAAAAGCCATGAGAGGAGAGGGACACACGTGTGCTGCAGTGACCTACAAGAGGCTGCAGTCAGCAGGAGACTCGCCTGCTCCTCCATCCAAGGGCTGCCATGTTGCACTTCTATTTTTTGGGCAGGCTAAATTTATCCCAGATGGCTGGGAAGTGTTAAGGCAACATGGCTTGACAAATAGCGTGTGTCTAAGAGGGAAGAGGAAAATGACTGAGGTTAATTTGCGTTGGGAATTAACGCTGGGGAAAAAATTAATATTATTTTGACACATTTCAGCTGTCCCACCATTCCCTTTTTGAACTGGTTATTATAAAAGAAAGCATCCGTGTCTAGTTCTGTCTTGCTCTTCAGCCATGTTTGTCTGGTCAGAACTGCTCTGTGCTCTGCCTCAAATCTCCTGTGTTTAATCCCCTCATTCCTAAATCTTGGCTTTAAAGCATCATTCTTATCCCTGTTTCTAGCTTATTCCAGTCAATTCGTACCAGTGGTTCAAACATGCCAATTTTAATACACATAGGCCTCTCAGAGCAGTGGTCACAAGAAAGCTGCAGCAGATTAGGGAGGAAATCCTTGCCCAGAACCCAACTGAATCCATCCAGTCCTGGCAAGAGGAAGGTCAGGTCCAGAAGTATTTTTTGCCTTCTTGTTACTGGAATAAGAATAAAAATGAAGGTCGGAGATTTAAAAAGGACTTCGCTGAGGCAAACACTTCTTTTTTTTAAGCTGAACATCTCAAACCATACATAAGTGAGTTGGTTTTTGAAGAGTTCTGAACATGGCCTGAAAACAGTGAAATCTGCAACGTTCAGATATCAACTATAAATGTGCAGCTAAGGGCCCAACAAGCCAAGGATCCTAATGAGGCAGAGAATCTGGGCTACCATTTTGACAGGCTCCAGGAAAGCAGGAAATATTGAGCCCAGACTTGCTAAATAATAATCACTTTGCCAATGTTTCTGTTTATTTTTCCTTTAAGTGCTGATTGCATTTCTTAGCCATTTATTGCCACTTCTCCCCAAGTCCCTTGGCAATTACTGTCTTTAAAATCGAGCCTGGTCACACTCACACCTGACTTGACAACATAAAATGGTGTGAAAACTGCTAATAGAGGAGTTAACAAAACATTTTAAAAGTTCCCACCCCTCAAATTACTAATTAATTATAGATGAGGCTCAAATCCAAAGCCTTGTATTAGCATGATACTGTGGGTTTTCACTGTTCAGACAAACCAGTAAGGTCAGTCATTGTTCCATACACAGAATTTAAGCTTCCATGATACCTTTGCACTGCTGCCTGTGCCTACCCTGAGTGCATGGTGCAGCTGCTGTGCTGTACACTGGACCACTGACATTATTTTGGTTAGAAAAAAAAAAGAAAAGGGTTGGTTGTTTGCACCCCACAGGCTGAGGCAGCTGCACAAAGAAGCAGAAATAGCTGTGGCAGAGGGGTGGGACCAGAGGAGGGGTCCTGGGGGAGCCTCTCACCCCACATCTAGGCTGTGGTACTTTGCCACTGTGCCTGGCTCTTTCACACCCAGAATACATTAGCCAGTGCAATTAAAGTCACAGGAAAAACACATGTTAACAATTTTCTTACTGCAGACTTGTCAGGTTTTTATTTATTACTTTTTACTCCCTGTGAAATATGATTATTCACTGGTAAGATTTTGAAGCTTCTTATAATGAGTAAGGAAGAGAAAAATCCCTTTGGTTTGCTACACGAGTTCATCAGAAAGGTGATCAACCACATAAACACAAACCCCTCTACCCCTTCCCATACCCATGCATTAGCTCACAGCTGTGTGGATACAGGCTTTGAGAGCTGAATAACCCATTAATCTCCATGTGGAAAATCAATAAATTGAAAATAATTAGCTGGGTATGAGAAGCAGCAAAGAATCAGACAGCTGTTATTTAAAGCATGACTTAGGCATGTAGAAACAAGGTATAACCAGACATACAGGGAGCAGAGGAGGGAGGGGGAAAGGACAGGAGGATTTGGAAGAAAGAATGGAGTGGTGAATGCAGAGGTGCTGAAATGTGTGTTTGTGTCCAACCCATTCTAAGCAGCTCCATGCCAGCAGTGAGGGCTGTGCAAGGATCAGCAGGGCTTTGGGAAAATGCACCCCCCTGGATCAAACTCCTCACTAACAGGGTTGGAAGGGCTCCAGTAGTCACCAACAATGGAGAAGGGAGCAAATTTCCAGCCACTGTCAGGATTGTATTCCTCTCCAAGTAGGCAGAGAGCAGGGGCTGCAGTGGGAGTGCAGAAGAAGCAGCAGGATGGGCAAGGGATGGGGCACAGGATGGGCACAGGATGGACACGGGATGGGGCACAGGATGGGTACAGGATGGGCACAGAAAGGGGCACAGGATGGGCACAGGATGGGCACAGGATGGGGCACAGGATGGGTACAGGATGGGGCACAGGATGAGCAGAGGATGGGGTACAGGATGTGACACAGGATGGGCACAGGATGGGCACAGAAAGGGGCACAGGATGGGGCACAGGATGGGGCACAGGATGGGCACAGGATGGGGCACAGGATGGGCACAGAAAGGGGCACAGAAAGGGGCACAGGATGGGGCACAGGATGGGGCAGAGGATGGGCACAGGATGGGCACAGAAAGGGGCACAGGATGGGCACAGGAAGGGGCACAGGATGGGCACAGGATGGGGTATACAGGATGGGGCACAGGAGGGGGCACAGGATGGGCGCAGGATCAGGCACAGGATGGGGCACAGGATGGGGCAGAGGATGGGCAGAGGATGGGCACAGAAAGGGGCACAGGATGGGCACAGGATGGGGCACAGGATGGGCACAGGATGGGTACAGGATGGGCACAGAAAGGGGCACAGGATGGGGCACAGCCACCCTGGGCAGTCCCAGCAGGGCAGACACCAAACAGGGCAGGCACAACGTGTTCCTCTCCTCCCTCCTGCTCCCTGTCCACTCACTGACTTGGTGCCAATTGCTGAATACAAACACTCTGAGAGCAGCAAATGAAGGGAATGAGAAGAATGTGGCTGAGCAGTGGGGAGACAAAAACAACAGCACAGGGAGACAGATCAGCCATGGCCCAAACTGCTCCGAGCCCAGTATGACAGATGGGCTCATGGAGGGACATTCCAGCTGAGCTCCTGAGTGCATTATTTTTAGGTTGAGATTTAACACCCATGTCCCTGGCCAAACCAAGGATTCTAGGAGCAGTTTTGAGTGCTGAAGCTTTTACAATTATTTTTTTTGCATTTTGTTTATGGTGGAAGCTTCATGGGATCCATTATGGGAAAAAATATACAGGGCCTGAAGTAGAAACTGCTAGACAAGGTACAACTCCTAGAGAGAAACCAACACAGAGACAATTCCCTGTGGTGGCAGACAGTTTAGAGGGAGAGATTTAAGCAAAAGCACTACAGGCCATACCCAAGGATGCCCTGAGAAGGATATATGTTAATGGGGATATAGAGTTTCATTTGTTTGAAGAATAAAAGTATTTCACACCTTCCTTGCAACTTGCTGATCAGAGCATGAAGCAGATCACCACATCTGCCAAGAGCCTGAAACAAGACCTTTGAGGGCATTATGCACTTAATTATCATTTAGTTTAGGATTAAATTTATATTTAACTTCTCCAGAAAAGCCTACCAAGACTTCTGTCAGTCCACCTGAGATGATGCCCCAGTGATGAAGCTCTGCCTGTCTCCAAGGGGACTCCTGTGGTCACTCCCCACCATTTCTATGTGTGGAGAGACACAACATGTGAGGGGATTCCCAATTTCTATATTCAGCTAAGCAGGAATATGACAGCTGCTATAAAACTGTAAAGAATGAAGGATAGGAAAGGCATCTACTCCCAAGGCTGCTCAAAACTCAAGAGTTTCTATCTTGAGCCTGCTACATCTTTGAGCTCAGATTTCTATCTTTGAGCTTCTAGATGGAGGCTGGATACAAAATGGACCTGTTGCTTTTTCCCCTTTGTATCTTTAAGCACTGGTGAGCAAATTCTACCACATGCAGGTTCAATAATCTGTTTAGATGAAGGTCAGCAAAGGAGCCACCAGCTCTGGGATGACTTTGGAGCTGTGCTTGAGGAAAAGATCCAGAAGCAGTTGTCTAAACATTAGTGACTGTCCCAAACCACTGAGGGAACCAAGTTTTCATGTCCTGGTATTGACACATCCCAGATCTGTAGAATAGGCTGGATTTAATGCAAATTATCTTGTTAGATTGGAGTTGCTTTATTAATCTCCATGCTCTGCTTTCTCAGGGTAGCAGTGCTTTCCTCCTCTATTAATCTCACTTCCACTGACTGTTCAAAGCTTGGAATTTTTCTTCCACAGCACTCCAAGCCTCTGAAAATCACAGTCTAGTTCTTGCAGACCTCTACAAGCATTACATTGCCTAGACTGTGGGGACTAATCCCTTCTGTTCAACCTAATGAAAAGCCTTCTAAATATAACCACTACCTTCTCGTTGCTCTACTATCAACTTCTCTTTCCAGATTTAATGACACATCTATGTCTTTTCTTCTCATTTATAGGCGTAATCTTGGGGCCTTATCAAGATGTGCTCACTACAGGGCAAAAATCAGGTTTATAATTCTTTAAGTGCAAAATTCATGCCTTTAGATGTAGCTTAATGATGGGAGGAGAGAGGCAGCAATGGCACAGTTAGATCAAATTTCAGAATTTGGGATGTTGGCATGTTTTTTTTTTTTCCCAACCACTGCAGCCACCCAGACAAGGAGAGGATTCCAGTTCCAGGTTGTGGGTTAATGCTTATTCTGGGGCTGGTTTAGATAGCCAGAGGAAGGGAAGGTGTTTCATCACCTCCACTTTCTAAATACAGTGTTTCCCAGGATTTTTCATTTTATTAGGTAGGATGACAGCTCGTTCTGCTTTTCTTTTGATATCCAAAGTTAATGTGTTTGCCCTTCTCACTCAAGGCTGTATGACTGCACTCGTGTTAAGGGAACAGATAAAAACTTGAATACTTCTACTCTGAAAAGGCTGCTTTTAATAGTTTGGATGGATCTATTTGACTAACTACAGAGAACAGGACAAAAAAGATTGGGTTACAATAGGAAATAAAAAGACTTGTCAGGGAAGAAGAGGATAAAAAGGGCAGCTGAATTCTAAGGATAGAGGCTGTGCTAGTTCCCCACTCAGACTCTGTGCTGTAGGAAATCAGTAAAAATGCAGAAAGAAATCCAACAGGTTCCAGAGAGTAAATAAACCTGTCTGTGATATGTGAGCCTCATCAAACATAAAAAACAAGGACTCAGAAAGAGGGGGTTGCAATGACTCAGGCAAGTAGAAGGATGACAGCAAAGGCTGTATCAGGTTGAAGAAGAAATCTGGCCAGCTCCAGTCAGCTAAAAAATTGTCCCTCAGCCCTCGTCCCTGCCTGAAGAGAGGCTGCTTGATGGCCAAAGCAAACCTAGGCTTGGGAAGGCTCCAGCATCTCTGCTTGGAGCAATAACCCTGTCCAGGATTATCCTTTTACTGTGCTTCTACTTCACTGACACCTCAAGCCACCAAGAAGAAATAAAATAGAATTAAATTACATGAGGAAAAAAACCTGGGTTGAAGCAAACCACCAGACTCCTGCTTCTGAAAAGCTCCAAACTCCCCCAGTGCAGTGTCTGGGTGACAGAGCCCAGGGTGTGCTGAACAGAGCTCCTTGGGAGTACAAGCCCAGACAGCTTTGCCAAGCCTGGGGAGCAACAACTGCACTCCCTGAGCAAGCCAGAGCCCAGCAGCTTCCCCAAGAGCAGCCAGTGTGAGGCTGTTCCTGAGCTACCCTGCTCCTGCCTGCAGCCCTGGGCAGCAGCACGGCTGCAAGTAGAGTCTTGTGGCGCAGGGAAGGGAGAGACGGGAGAGCTCCCAGACTGACGAGCAGGTTTTGCGGTTTTGTTTGAGATGCTGAATCAGAGTTTCACCTGGAGGGGGGGCAGAAGGGGATGGCTCATGGTTGGCAGGTGCCTGCAGGAGCACTGGGGCTGGCCTATCTCAGAGGCTGGCACAGAGCCCTGCTTGGCTGGTTTCTGGGGCTCTGAAGGGAGTGAACGTCACTGTCAGACCCGAGCGTGCTGGTTCTTGTCGTGCGGCCCTACCGACAAGGGAAGGCTCCTTTGAACAAATCTGCAGCAATTTGGAGGTAATGAAATTCAGCATCCACCCAGGCTGCTAAGCATGCTGAATTGTGAAAGGTTCAGAGCTTAGTTTTGTCCTGCCAAACTGTCCCTTTCTACCTCCAAGAGCAGCTTCTGGCACTGATGGCACAGCCCAGGTCCTGGCAGTCACTTTTTGGGGGTGAACAGTTGCTCTGTATGATCATAAATGGGACAAACACAAGCAACAGTTCCTGGTCATTGAATGCAGTGGAAGAGTGTCATGTAAACCTGTTACCAGCAGAAATGACTGTGCCATAATCACAGAAAATAATGAATATCCCGAATATCCAAAATGGGGATGGGCTGAACTTCCACCAAGAGCACATCCATATTCTGCCCACTGCAGGGAGCACTGGTAAACTTCTCACCATTTAGCAGCACTTCAGGTATTGACTGCAGTGAGTTGCTCTGTAATTCTCTGCCTTTGGCCTGGCTCATTCTTGTCAGTCCAGTCTCGTTGCACCATGGAGGCTGTACCTGTGCCTCCTGCCCTGTGCTGCAGGGACAGCTCACTAGATGGTGTGCAACCATGCTCTGCTGGGGCTCAGGAAGCAAATCAGGAGCACTCTGAGAGGAGGAAATAGAAATCAGATGGTTCAGCTCAAGGAGGAGAAGTTCAGAGCAGGAGCAATGCCTTCAGGTCAAGATCAGGTGCAGGAGCAGAGCTGATTGAGGAAAAATATTCACAGCTCCCAGTGACCAAATTATGCCAAGTTTCTACCAAGCTTCTCGTGCCCTCACTTCCCCATGTATTAAAATTCACCAGGAAGATAAACAGTTACTTCATTGCCATCTGGTTTTATTCTGCTAGATAATGTAATCAAGGCTATTCTATACACGAGAAATATCGCTTAACTAAATATCATCCAAAACACAACCTACGGATTTTTGAAAGTCACCATTATTTGTTGACATTTGAGACTGAAGCAGCTGGACCAAGGCAGGGCAGGTTACCAGGCATTTCTCTGCCCTTTTGCTATTGCTTGAAAACTTCCATGAAAGTTCTCTTTTTCCCTAAAAAAGAAAAAAAAGGAAAAAATGTAGCTGCTGAAATAGAAATTTATTTTTTACATTTTCTTTGAGAAGCTGCAGTTTGGATTTAGGCATGATTTATTTTCCAGATTTCAGGAAACTGGGAAAAAATGAAGAAGAAAAGAGAAAAGAAATATTTTTGTTTGGGTAAAACCTTGGGTTTTTTTAATGTAACATCTCCTCCCTGCAAAAACAAGGCATAAATACTGCAAATACCTTTTGCTTTGGCTGAAATTTTTGTCAGGATCTAACAAGCACATAAACAAACACATTCTCAATCAATTTCAGTGACTTGCCCAAAGCCACAAGGACAGAACTGCAAAGAAAAGCACCGAGCACTGAGATTCAACCCCCACGCTCTGCTCTGGCCACCAGATCCCAATTAGCAACAAGGACACCAAAGATCCCCCAAAGATAAGTGGGCCCAGCTGAGTGCCTGGCTCTGCTAGGTCTGCCCCAGAGTGGTTATGTGGGTGGTGCAGAATTTGTCAAACAAGATGTTCACAAAGATGTCCCTGAGCACAGCCAAGGAAAAAAAAATGAAGACAACCCTACCATAAAGTGAATACACATAATTCATCTGGAGTGAAACACACTCATACAACAGCAGAGAATAACTCATTCCCCTTAGGCAAAACTCATCCAAAAAGCTAATAATGAAAACTGGAGGACTCCAAACCATTATTTTTACTTTGCAGGCCAGCAGCAGGGATAGCTTATGTGGTTAGCAGCTGACTCCAGAGTTTTATTCTGGTTTCCACCACAAAGTCCCTGGTTGATCTTGCAGCATCACTGTCCTGGGCCTCAGTTTACTGATCAGTGGGATGTGGGTGTTGGTCGATTACAGAATATTTAAGTCCTGCATGCAAAATATCCAGGATGAATATGGGTGGGTCTGGATTGCTGAGGCACATGCTTCTGTACCTGTTTTCCAGACAGATCCCTGAAATTATGAAGTAACTCACATGTTTCAAGCTTCTGCAAGAAAAAAATGAGTGAATACACCTGCAAATGTATGGGATGCAGAGCTCAGATTGGCTGGTGTCAGTGGTTATGACTCAGAAATCATGGGAAAGAGGTAAATGCCTTAACAATGTCCCATTTTAACATGCACTCTGCTCTGTAGTTTGGGAATGGAATACAAATGCAACTCTTTCTTGGAAGGTCATTGAATTGAGCTGAACTGACCCAACCAGTTACTGTTGGCTTGTGGAAAACCGTGGACAGCAATATTTATGATGATTACCCTGACAGGCTGAAAAATTGCTTTGCAGCTAAAATGCTAAAAGCAATGGAGCTGGGTTTTCAAAAGAAGTGTTTCATCAGAGCTTCCTAAATAAAATAATTGTGGGAAGTAACTGGAAAATGGAGCTGGTGGCTGGATTTGTGTTAATACATATGTGTGCATATTTATGCACAGATATTTCTGTATACATGTGTAAGCAAAGCAGATCAGGAAAGATAATAAAGCAATCTCTTTAGACTGAAGGATTCTTCCTGAATATATTTATTTGTACTGCTGTCATTAGAATTATTGTTTCAGTGGTAGCAAACATATTAAAAAAAACGTATTTTCAGGGACCAAAAATGTAAAAAAAGGATAAATAATCCATGGGATTGAATTCTCAGTGTAGTCTATAGAATGAAACTACAGCTTTTAACATATTCTTTAAGAGTTAATGAATAGTAAAAATAATGGCATTTTTTCCCTCAAGTATTAGGTGTTAAAGTAAGAATCTGTGTTTTTCAATCAGTTTCCTTACTGGGCATGGCCCCCAGAATGTTACTGCACCCTTTAAGCTCAGCAGCTTCTCAATCCAACACATTAAAAGTTTGCATTGGAGAATTAAGAAGGTAAACTATTGCAGTGAGTCATCTTCTAAACATTTCTTGTGTGAGAATAAAATCTTGAAAGGACCATTTCTATACACTCATGCTGTGAAGAAATCCCTGCTTATGAGTTATCTTTGCTTCAACTACTAAGAGAGTTTCAGCTCCTCTTGTTTCTCAAATGAGTTGATGTTTAAAAACTAGGCTATGTTGGGCAAGTGCTGATTGGAAGCTGGTTCATGAAGTTGAATTCTTTGGTTAATGGATCTTCAAGATGTTTAGATGCTGAAGTTTCTAAATTGCCATGTTCACAGAGGGACACAACCGCCCATGCAGTAATGGAAAATGTACATGTGAGTGCTGAGATGTGGAAACAACTTCTCCAGCAGCTGTGTGACCAATGCATGTGTGTGTCCACATGAACACCTTAATGAAAATGTGATCCTCCAGGCCCAGCCAGTCTCAATAATCAGCAGCCACCTTCATCCTCAGGTACCTCTTTCATGCAATGGCTGGGGATTTACCACAGGCTCTTATTAATGCAAACCCAAGCTCAGTCCTGTCCCATCTCACTGCACTGCAGCAGCCCTCCAAGGAGCTGCACTACAACAGCCCTCCAACTTTTTTTCATAAAGGGATTTCCTTCAGTGCTGGCTCACAGATCACTCTTTGCTGTGCTTTAGAGCCCCCCTTCTGAGCAGCTGCAGCAGCAGCAATGTAATCACTGCTCAGGAAATAACCATTGTCTGAGTTTTGGGACAAGAACCACTTCTGTGTATTCACGGATGCCACAAAACCACTAAGTAGTCAAGTTAAACATAGATACTCTGGATACACATATGAACCAGACTCTATGTGCTTTTGGGGTTATTTTTGCAGGTTTTGGATTTGAGAGTAACCTTGGTTTCTAAGGTCTGTTATCCCAAACTCTGCCCTGTTCCTTGGCTTTGAATGTCATGCCCAGCTTCCTGGGCACTTGCAGAATACAGAGGAGAAATATTCCTCTGATAGATTTGGCAGGAATCTGTTTTTTCTTTATCAAAGACTTCAGAGGTGGGGGATAAAGGTAGAGCTTTCCAAATTTGTGTCCAGAGGGACCCAGAAAATCTGCTGTGCTCTCAGAGATGGAAACACAGAAATTTCCATGGGTGGTGAGTAAATGAGACAAGAGATTGGGATGACTTCATCCTTTTTTCCCATTATTACCAGGTATTCTGTAATAGTACTTGCAGGCTATAACTAAGGCTGGGACCTGCTGTGCTTGCACTTGTATGGACAAGCAAGTAGACACTGCTCTTGCCCTGAAAGGTTTAGACAGAGATCTTGAAAGCAAGAAGATTTCAGGCTTAAGGACAGTATGACAGACAAAATGCAGTAAAAGAGGGTAGTGAAGTGACTTGCTCAGTATCAGGAATACTTTTGAAGTCTCCTTCTGCCTGTTCTGCTGGTTTATCTGTCTCAGATAAGCACCACAGCAAAGTGGAAGTCAATGGAATTAGAAGCAGAAGCTCCTGTGATCACTCATAGACCACAGAGTTCCTAGGCACACCTACTGCTCTTTATCAATCACAATTTTAGGACTGAGTTTTCTTAGTATCTCTCTGACTTCCTGCTATATCTCTTGTGAAGAAATCACACATTTGGAAAATTGCAATCTAAGTAGCAATAGTACTCCACATCCTGGAAGTGATTTTGATATATCTGCATATTTTTTCTCTCTGTCTCTATCATGACACCTGAGAGCATTTGCAAATCAGTCAGAAACATCACTCCATATCAGATATGAATAACTATGAGTTCCTTCTCACCCATCCCCATCCTCACTGGAGTCTTCCACTTCCCAAGGCAGATTTCTCAGGAGGAATCTGAGTGGATAGTCAGCCTTGCTGGATGCTTTGAAGGGCAATACAGATCAACTTTGCCAAATCATTAGGGAAAGCAAGGTGTTGCTTAAGCTGAAGGTCCTGATTAGGAAATGCCTTCCCTCACAAAGGTACACGCCAACCCCACCCACACACAGAGTTCAGATCACTCAGATGCAAGATTGCAGTTGGTCTCAGCATCTGCAGAGATGAAAGGAGCTGCAGCATCCAAACCATGCATGCTGGCCTTCATTTAGGGAGATCCAAACTGGGAATTTGGATTTCATTGCAACAGGAAAAAAACTGGCAACCAGTCCAGCCTGCCAAGCAATGCAGCAATTAATGAATGGTCTCAGGATCTCCCTGCTAGGATATTCCAGCAACGTGCTCTGCAGTTTGCTAAAGTTTCTTTCTGGAAACCTGCACAGTACCAGCTTGACACAGTCCCAGTCCAGAGTCCTGGGGAAAATAAAGCACACCCTGGGCTGCCACTAACGGGTAACACTTCCTGGGTTGCAAACCTAAAAAAAAATTTCAGGTGCTGTAGAGTGGAGGGACAGACCCAAGAAGCCTTGGACAACCTTCCATGGGACTCGTTTGCCTGTGCCATCACTACCAGCATCTTTCTACACTCCATCAATGCACGCAGGGCAAGGGGGATTCTCATGTTCCCACTGACTGAATTGGTAGTTGTTAATCACTGTAGTGATTATTTCACTTCCAGCACCCCGACGTTAAACTCCACCTTATCAAATGCTTTATCCTTTGCATGCTCAGTGCATTTCTGGAATCACCTCAGTGTCTGGACACATTCCCCAGTCTCTTCATGCTGTGACATCCCCTGACATTCCCTGTAAGATATGACTCACATATATTCATCTCACATACAGACTCTGGGACACTGTTCCCCTCATCCTGGAGCCCTGCACTCAGTGCATGCTGAACCTGGCAGCTGATTCAGGTTCCCAGTTCTGAGGGGTGCTGAGAAATGAAGGGCAGAGGTACCTCACACAGCAAACAGAGAGGGTTCTCCTGACTGCAAATTTCTTAACAGAAAAATGTCTGTTTTTCTGGGCAGGCCATCAGGAGAGGCAAAGTGAAAACACTTCTTCTTCTCATCCCACTCACTTCTGTGAAGGAATTTGGTCTGTACTTTTTGAGGTCCTGAAGGATTTAGAAACTTTTCTCACTATTATATTTTGGACTGAGAATATCCCTTGATTCTTCTCTATTTCTTTCAACAGAATTCTTCCTGTTTACATAAATTAAGGATCTGGCCCCTGGTTTCCAACTCAACCAAGGAGGACTCAAGCACAATGAGACAGATTGTCCTCGCAGGATTTTGAGCTGTGTAGAGAATCCAAGGTGCCAGAAATCTTGTGGGAAGGACTGTTTGCAAGGAAATTCCACCCCATAGTTTCCATACGTGTTATATAAGTAATGTCACCCCAGACTATAAACCTGAAATCAAATCAGCCTGCTGCATTCAATACTTCTGGCTTATTTCTTATATATATATATATATGTAATTTTATTAATTTTATTTTCCCTCCTGCTTTAAACTTAGAATTTAATTGTGACACTTGTGGCACCAACATTTCCCATTTCTTCTGGAAGTGTGGAAGGACAGGGTTCATCTGAAGCTGGTGAAAAAAGTGCCACTGAAACCTGTTGTAGTTGTGGCATGTGGAGTGGTACAGCCAAGTGATTGGGAGGTGCTCTGATGGCATCTTTAGGAGATAAACTGACACTTTTTAACTGGCTCAGGGCAGCAGGAAGCTGCAGACTGAGATTCATTTCTGGATCTGTCCTTGCTGCAAACTCTGAGCAGTCAGTGGTGATTTTGATCAGATGAATTCCTCCTATCAGGAAGAAAGGCAAAGTCTGCCAGTGCTTTAATTTCATTTCAATTTGCTTTAGCAGAGATTTATAATTATTATAAGGAACGATTTTATAATGTAATTCAGTGTTGTCAGAGTAGGTTAGCTTTATGACCTGCTTTAAAAAATAAATGCGGCTTTAATTAAAACAAAACCAAAGAGAGAAGTACAGTCTTGTACCAACATGTTGCTGTCAGCACCCTGCTAACTGTCTGAATTGAGCTGCAAGGCTCCCTCAGAGGCTCCTGTGCCAAAAACAAAGCTTGTGGCACATTTAAAGGTACCGCTGGCTTATTTTTAATTTATAGCTCAACTTGCTGTTGCTGGAGGTTTTCTAATAACAGCCACGATGACTGCAAAAGCCACATTTAGTGCCTGACAACTCTTAGAGAAGGGAGGCTGGATGCAGCAGTAAACGTGACCCTCTTTTGCTCAGCATTTCCATTACCTGCCATGGAATCTCTTTTGGTTTAACCCAGTACAAGATCAGAATCCCAGTCATTAAATTTAGCTTCCCAAGCTGCCTTCTTTCATGAGGTAAGACAATTCTGCTTCTACATAATGAATGTCACAGAGCTCATCTTCAGTACATGCTCACACTACTTGTAATTTTCTGTATTTGCATTGCCTGACATGAGACAATATTAATGCTGTATCACACTGAAGGCTCTCTGGCATCAGCAAATAGAGCCACCACACAAACCAGAGCCTCTGCAGCCTCATTTTTATCCTTGTGCCTCCTTCACAAGGTCACTGATATTAGGCTGACATATTAAAACATTTTAGAATCACTTTATCAGAATTCTTCATGTCTTAGTGTTCATCAAGATTCAGAGAGCTGTTGCATGGCTGGCACTAAATGGCTTAAATGGTTAGGTGGTTGTATAATATTCTGGAGAGTAACACTTTAATCCCTAGAAGTCAATGGAGATTTTGATTTCCCTTATTTTAATTTTAACATTAATCATTCTATCAGTTTCCTTCTTATTGGCTTCAGAGTAAGAGAATCATCTAGTTCATAAACTACTACTACTACATAAACTAAATTATTTTTACTTTTTCTTGATAAAATGATTCAGAAATTAGATGAGAGTGGAAAGAGAATAGCAGGAGGCAGAACCAAACAGGTGAGGGACAGATTTCAGATTTTGCCTCCCACCCCTCTGTGCAATGTCTTATCTGGATGCTGAGACCCAAATGAGGCTCCATCACCATGGATTTTCCAATGGGGATCTCAAGCTGTCACTATTAATTGAGGCCATGTGTGGGAATGTAAAGTCAAATATTTGAGGGATAATTTATAGCAAGTGAAACATCATCTGTAATGTGCATTCAAAAAAAAAGAAACAAAAAACAAAAAACTTCCACAGAGTACCTGGGTGAAAAGAGTGAAAAAGTGGTAACACTGTAAGATATAGTTCTTAAAAAGATGCTCTAGGGGAAAATTGTACTTTTCAGAAAAGCTGTGTTTTCAGCTAAGATTGTCCAGTCTGGCTTTAGGACACACAGCATCAGATATCATAGAGTTTCCTTTAAAATTCCTTTTACTAATTGCCTCAATATTTTGTCTTGTGAGATGGATGCACTGAACTCTTCTATCTTGGTGTGAGCTGGGTAATGTTCCCTTCTGTGCCAGATCTCAGCTGGATTTGAAAAGTCTCACATCCTAAATGTTTTGTTCCATTAGAGAGCTGGTAAATCACTCCCTCTAAACATTTTAATACATTTCTACTCTTGACAATTTATGAGTCATCAAATCGGTGAACACCTTAAAAACCCTCCAGAAAAAAAACATTTGTAAAATTTTTTTGTCACCATTTTCCCCTCTGATTAGTGCACACCTGGTGATAGGGGCAGGATTTAAAAATTGTTCATTTTTTCAAGCCTGGTCAATTTTCATGGCCAAATTTTCAGGAGAGCTCAGTGTTCAGTGCTTGACTCTCTTGAGCTGCTCATGGCTGTGGACACCCTTGGACAGGTGCCACATTTCTGCTCCGTGTTACTCTGTCAAGCACTGATTCACAGCTTTATTTCAGGCAGTATCATGCAGTAAATAACACCGATCATTAGCAGCTGTACGTGTCTCCTGAGGCACCAGAACGGGTCAGGAGAGATGCAGGGTGGGTTCTGAGAGCTCTAATAACTCCTGAAACCTTTCTCTAACACTCCTTATCACCACACACCTCTGATAGGGTTGGAGCTGGGAAATCCCACCAGGATCCATTTGGGGATGTCCTTGCCCTGAAAGGAGGGAGAATTCTCTCTGTGAGCACAGGCTTGTACTCAGCACATATCCCATGTTGCCACAGCAGTGGGCTGTGCTCCTCTCACCCTCACCAGTCTGTTAAAACAGTTAAAAAAACCCAAAAAACAAAACAAAAAAAAAAAAACCAGAAAACCCCTCATTGTTTACCACAGGTGTCTTTGCCCGGCAAGAAGCTTTTCTCTGGAAGACACAAGTGTCTAAACCATAAGATATTAAACTTCATCAAGTACCAGGCTTGTTAATACTCCCTAGGGCTATCAAGAATGCTGTTTGCAGTCATGGACAAGGAGGAAGGGTCCTGATCCTGGTGCTGGAGTAACAGGTGAGACACAGTTCCCCTTTTTGTCACAGCATATAAACCAATTTTCCCTTCCTTCCACCTTGGGTTTTAGTGTATATAAGAGCTCAGTGATGGTGAATTGGTCTTAATTAAACTGATTAACTTAATATAATATGTGTAATAGGGAAATAACTATTTTCTCACTTGGTGTCCTGTAGCAGAATAACTCAATAGCAATAAAATGCTTTCATTCTTGCTTCACCGGCCTGTCCAATTGCCCCAGTGGTTCAGAGAGTAAAGAACAAAATAAACTCAGTTTTGTTCTGGACCTTGTTGGGCATATCAAATAAAAGAGAATCCTTAGACCCCACGTGAGAACTGGTGCAAAAAAGCAGTTTGAAACTCTGTCTCTGTGTTGGTTTACACTGGATTCAATTTTCTGTAAACATACAAAAATGGTGGCTTTATTTCCAAAGGAGCAGGGAGTCTTCCTGTCACTGCAGTCAGTCACACTTATGTGGACTCAGCAGTGAAGAGGGTGGGGATGATGTTAGGATAAGGAGAAGAAAAAAGCCTTTTGGTGTCTTGCAATCATTGTTTCTCCACTTTTATTTTTTTTCCAAAAGCAAAAGTAGTTGAAATGCCCACGTTCAAAAATCTCATCCAGCTGAACTCCTTTCAGTTAAATAAAATCAATTTTAAAATATCTTTGTGTTTGGAAAGACAAAAGGAAGAAAACAAAGTGCTAGTATTTTTCCTGTCCAAATTTAAGTGAAACAAAACGTCCTCCTATTTTCCCATTAGAGCCAACATGAGCTATTGAAGAAATTAGCCCTCCCTCCTGCCCCCAGAGCTCTGTCTCTAATGAAACACAGGGAGAACAAGTGCTAACACAAGTAGACTTTGTGCTGTGTGAACAACTTCTCCTGTATTAGCAAAGCAGACTGCTAATATGATATGATGGGACATTACTAATGCAACAGAGTGGAGCTAATGCAAACAAAATATGTTGGAGTGCCTGGTTGAACTGAATAGAGAATTTGTTTGTCTGGGACCCAGATTCTGAAAATCAAAGCATATGCCTCAGAAATAAATCTTACAGATAATTCAATAAACACACAGAGCCCAAGAGATGCACCAAGGTGTTTGTGGGGTGCTGCAGGTACAGAGAGATCCATGAACCTCATTCCCACACTGACTTTTGTAGGGAGATGGGTGCTTGGGTGTCCTTGGCACTTGGGAAAATCTCTTCTTGTATAAATAATATATGATGCTGATTTACATTGACATAATAACTAAGTGTGTGTGATTATCAGTAAAGGCTGTAAAAATGCTGCCATTGAACCTGAGCTGTGTCTGCGTCAGGAATTGCAGCGACAGGACAAGGGGGAATGGCTTCAGGCTGAAAGGGAATAAAATGAGATTAAATCTGAGGAAGAGATCCTTCTCTATGAGGGTGCTGAGCCCTGGCACAGGGTGCCCAGAGAATCTATGGCTGCTCCATCCCTGGAAGTGCCCAAGGCCAGGCTGGACAGGGCTTGGAGCAACCTGGGACAGTTGGAATGTTTCTCTGCCCATGGCAGGGAGTGGGACAGGATGGTCTTTAAGATACCTCCCAACCCAAACTCTTGTTATTCTAGAGCAAGTTTAACTGTAGAGCAAGAAACAATTAGTTATAATGCAGTTTAAAATCTTTTTTTTTTTTTGCCTCCTTGCCCTCCTCCCACTCCCAGCTGCTAATGAAGATATTGCCTGCTGTAAATGGATAGGTGTGAGCAAATGAGAGAATCCTTTCCCCAGTTTCAGCTGAGGGTAGTATCTCCCACAGCAAAGGGTCTGCTTGGGCTTTGATGCATTTCCCTCCAAAGGCCAGTTATTAAATGGAATCCTTGTGTTCTCTCACCACCTCCAGGGCCCTGTGCTGCACTGGGAGCTGCTTTGCAGCCAGGAGCAACCAGTCACAATTTGTTATTAAAACTGCAGCTCCCCACTGCTTGCTGCTGCTGACTACCACGAGGCTGGAGTCTGCTCAAGAAACGCAGAGAAAGCAGAAACTGAGAATATTCCCAAGCTCACCTTTTAATGAAGGCATATGGCAGTCAGGATATTGTTATTCATGTAGTAATTGGCAAGAGCACACACATATTTATGGTACCGCTCATCATGCTTAGGAAATTTTGGAATTGCTCCATTTTAATGTGCCATAAACACTTACCTGAAGTTAAAGTATATAGCAAATACAAAGAAATATAAATAATTCTTTATAATTACGCTCATATATTTATGTACACACACACACGTAGCCATCAGGCAAGGCAATTTATTCTTTTAATAATTATTACTGAAGTAGAGCAAACTGTGCCTAAACTGTTCTAAATCCAGATTAGCAAATTTAATCAAGTCAAGTGAAAAACAAATGCAAGGTCCTGAGACTTTTTCTACGTATTTGGGGCCACAGAAAATGAGTGTAAAAAATAAGATAAATTGTCAGCAATTATCTGCAGAACTTGATTCCAACATTTGCAGTAAAACTGGGGCTGGACAAAAAGCCTCATTTTATACAGGAAAAAAACACTACTTTGTAGACCTCTTTCTACTAAAATATTAGAAAGAGGTGGGGGTTTTGTTGATTTTTTTTTTAATGTAAAAAGTAGCTGGAATTTTCTCTGATCACTATGGAGAGATGTGAGTGTGTGGTTTATATCCTTAATAAGGAAAAATTATAATCTGTAATTATAGAATTCAACTCCTGCTATACCTGTGAGCTCTCCATATGGCTATTCAAGCTCCATCTTTATTTCAGATTTTTTTTAAATTAATTTGACTTATTTAAACCAGAAAAAAAAAAAAGAGTTCAGGCAAAAGTGAAAGATTCATAAGGAAAGGAACAAGAGTTGTTTAAATCCACAGATTCAGATTTCTGCTACTGCTAAGTTTCATCAGTTTGAGAGCAGACTGACTGAAAAGAAAGGGCTTAGAGGAAGGCACAAAAAGAAAATTTTTTGTTGGAGTTTATATGGACTAAAATATATTTTAACACAAAATATATTTTTTTAAATTAAAAATGTTTATTTGTTTCAAATTCCCCAAAATTCACCCAACAATCCCCACAGATAGTTAAGATGTATTTTCAGGAGGGTGCTCAGTTGAACACTCAGAGTACCCATGTTCTGGAGTTAAGACTTCAGTGCTGATTTGGATCATGATCTGCAGCCACAGACCTTTTGATTCCCACCCTTAGTGTTTAAAAATGGGTGTCTGAGACTCTTCTTTCCTCCTCACACAATCAGAAATTGAAGTACCTTATTCCCAACTTAATATTTGAAAAATAATCCTTTCAGAGACCATTCCAGCAAGGTTGAATTTTATATTTCTCCATTAGAATCACAACTCCCCTCTATATTTCTGCTTCAACATCTGGTGTTGCAGGTAGGATACTCTGGCTCGCAGCATCTGGCCTGAGAAATGTTTTCTCTCCTCAGAGTCCCAGATACTTCACAAAAACCCTCCAGAAACCATTTATCAGGCTCAGCACTGAAATGCTCAGTAAAATTTACAGTGAAGCACCTTCTTCCCCTGCCTGCACAGTTGCCCCAGACTCTCCCCAGCAGAGCAGTTGTTAACAATTTGGTTAATTGCTGATGCTTTGCTGATGTTTGCTATTCTGAATATCAGCGATAGCCAACCTGATACCGATCTGGAAATTACCTTAACCTATTGTTCAAAAGTAAAATGGGATTTGTTTCGTAGTTTTAGAATCTGTCCAACAATTATTTCTTCTGGTAACTCACTCTGCATCCATACTGATGCTTCTTCATTAGCAGAAAGAGGAAATTAGGAGTTTTATCAATAATGTGCTGGCTGGCATCTCAGAAAAACTGCTGCAGTTCCTGGCTCTGTCACAAATCTCAGTCATGATCTTAGACAAGTTCTGTCATCTCCCCATGGGACTGGAGTGATGTTACTTCATTTCCTGCCTTTTAAGATGTATTCATCTAGATTGGAACCCCTTCTTAAGAGCTTTGCAGGATTGGATGGAACCTGCCACAGTGTACCCTCATTAACATCACGGAATTAGGTGATGCAATAATACTCATGAAAGTAATTAATGGAGGTAACAAAGAGATAGCAAGCAAAGGGGTGATCTTGCAACCTCAGACTGGAAGCACGCATTTCAGAAACCTTGTGAAACTCCTTGAACTTTTTCAAACAGCAGTATTTCAATTGTTTCGCTAAAGCTGGAGAAATACCCAAACTTTTGGGTGCTGACGGGAAACCTCCAAACTTTCTGAGGTTTCTCTGTCATTGACATAAACCATGGTCTGTGGCTTTCAACAATAACATTTGTGCTGATTTTAGCAATTCAAATCCAGATGCAGCAACTGAGCTTGTCAAAACAGAGGAGCCACAGACCACTTCTCTCCCTGTGAATGCGCTGTTGTTTTTGGTAACTGATTATCTACACAAGCACGGACAACCAAACACCCATCTGGTTTCTCTGATCTGCAGGAGCAACATCACTGCCATGACAGTCTACAGGGGACATAAATAATCTGCAAGCCTTTGCTCTGGAGTATTTTACTGGCATATCTAGCAAGGCTGACTTCAATGTGTAGCTGAGTGTGCTTTTATAGGTTTTATTGACACAAATTCTCTGCTGGAAAAGGGCAACACTCCTAAAAATTCAACCTGCCAGAGGGTCAATGAGAATCTTCCAAAAATGCCTATAGGATAGAAATTAATACAGCAATGGCAAATGCAATGTTTTGAAGAATTACAGGTTTCTAGGCTCACCTAGATGCAGCACTTGCTTCTCCAAGGCAAGAGACTCTCTATTGCAGGGATTGTGTGTAGGCCACCATCAGCACCTTCTGGCAGGTGCCAGAGTTGCCCAGCAAAGCAGCAAAGCCCTGATCCCCTTTGTCCAAGAGTCAGGAAGCAGCAGCAAGTCTCTATGGAAGGGCTGAGCAGAGAGCACATCTCATCAGCACCTCTGAGATTGCCCCCAGTCCTAGGATGTGAGAGGATATTGAGGCCTGCAAGGGAAAGTATAACAATAATTGACTTAACTGAAGCTTTGATTCAACTTTATGAGCATGAGAGAGGCAATTCACACTCCTTACCCAGGAGCTACACTCACACCAGGGAGATGGAAGGAGATATTCAATTAGAAGTATCACTTCACAGGGGAAAATTATACCTGGAGTGAGAGAAGAAATGGGAAATTTCAGTGGGAGCTGCGTTTTCTTTGGGGAGTTCAAAGGAGAGTTTGTTTTGGTAGCCAAGCTCCTAATGGAAAGATAACTTCATCCTGAAATCCCAAGTGATTTCTGCCAATTCATAACAATTTACACCTACAGGGCATCAGCAAATTAAGTCCAACTACATCACTGGCATTGAAGAAGTATTGGGGACACTGGAGCATGGAAGGATTGACTTATGGAGTGACGTGCGTTAAGGAAAAGAAATAAAATTCAGGAGTCCCAACTCCCAGTTGCCTGCTGTAATCACTGTACCTTGTTTTTTAATACTCTTCCACTGCTGGAAATAAATGAATTATTTACATTCTGCCTGACCATTTCTCTCTTTCCCTTTTTAGCATTTTATGCCTCAGCTTTAATTCATCCCCAGTATTTTTTCCATTTGAGTTTCTAGCAATAACATTATTAAATTTCATGTCTGCTTCCGTTTTTATTTCCATCTTTCACCAAAAAGATATAAAGTGAAATGAATCCAAATGAGAGAGCTTTTCTCTTCAAACTGCTCTCGGTATCATCGTTTCCTTAATTAAGTAATTGAAGCTCTCCCAACACACACAACGTCATTCAATCCACTGTGGTCTCTCATATACCCTGGCACTTATACTGGTTCCTTTTTCCAGTCCATCAGTCTCTTCTGCATCTTTCTAATATCCTCTCAGGCCTGCTCCTCCTGGTACCCCCTGGTGCACAGGGACCACGGCTTTAAAGAAGGAAATAATATAAAGACATTATTTTTTAGCATTCCTAAGGGTCTCTATTCCAGGTCTTTCATGGGACCAATCTTGACAGGCCTGGCATCGTCATATTTCTGTTGAACAGAGAAATTCCTTGCATTAGTTTGATATTTGTGCCCTCAGTTTCTTCCTTTGAAATTTAAATTCTTTCCTTTGGAAAAAAAAAATTAACTAATAATTTTGCATTATTAACTATTAATTTCCTCATTTTTACACTTTAGGCTGTCCAAACCCCCTTTTGGCATCCCTTTGCTGAGCAGTTGCTGCCTTAGCTGGATTCTGGAATGCTGTTTTCTATGCTGGGAATCTGAGCCAGAATTGGTTCCAGAGCAGAAGTACATTTTTAAAGGATGAGCAATACACAGGCCATGCTAAAACTTGATAGATCCTCAATACATTCACTCTGGAATAATTATGGCTGTAGATATTAGGCATTGCAGACTTTTTTTTTTTATTGTTGAATATTTCTCAACGAAAATTAAGGATGTGTTTTACTATATTTTTCATGACAATGATCCCCTCAAGAGCTTAGATGATATTTTTTCCTGAAGGATGAAGGGAAGGAAGAGCAGCTAATGCTCTGTGTTCCTTCTCTTCTTGGGATATTGGATAAATGTCTTTGCTCTCACACCCCTTGCATCTTTGCACTGCCAATGCTCATTAGAGGTGAGGAGAAAATGTCCCTAATTGTTCTCTTTCCCTGAATTTAGAATGATAAAGCAGCTCCCATTATAACTGTTTCAAGCTTGGGAAGAGGTGTAAGGTAGCCCAGGAGAGGGCAGGGAATGGGACTGAACTAAGGATAGGGGATAACAAAGCTAAGCAATGCCTGGAACCAATTTAGAATTCCCTGCATAGGTGAGAGGGTAAGAAAGGAAATGAGAGAACTTTGGAGAGAAAGAGCTGGAGAGGTTGTACTTGTATGGAGGAGATATTAGATGCAAGAGCACTTAACAGGGTTCCAGGCATAAAGTCTCACACTAAACAGCTCAATGGGATTGTTTAGACTTCTTGATCTCAGAGCTTTGAAACAAATATCCTGAAGTCTAACAGCCAAACTCATTTTTCTGTGAACATCCTCACTGCTTCTTGCTGAAGTCTTCATTCCCCCAAAAAGGCCTAGATTTGGCTGTACATCTGAATTATTTTATTCCATATTTTTATCAGATTTCAGCTGTGACAACCTGAACATGGGGAGTAGATCCTGATCCACTTAGAAGAAATAATTCGTGATGTAATCCATGACTGTGGGAATTGTGATAATAGCACTAATTCATTTCACATTTCTTTTGCTGGGAGTTTTGCAGGGTGGTTTTGTGTGATGTTTTGTAGGCTGAGAATCCCTAACCCAGCCTGTGACAGTTCAGCTCATGACATATCTGGTGAGTGAGTGACCTCCCAGCTTATGGCCACTAAAGCAGAGGAATTTCACCATCGATCTGGAGAACCACTTGAGACAATGGTAGTAACAGGGCAATAAAGATTGCAATATATCACAGACTCAGCTGCTGGCTTGTATAGATCAGAGCTGCATTAAGACCATTACAGCCTGCCTGTGACTGATCTAAAGAGAGAAAGACAGCTCTAGGAAGGCAAAGAGCAGCTGATATAGGAACAAAACCAAACTAACTAATGAATTTTTTTAAAAAATTTCAACATGACAAAATTTCTTTTGCCAGCCCAGACAAATGCCTCTGAAATCCCATTCTGTCACTTCAAGGAGTCTGGGATTGATCCCCTGATGCATAGACAGAAAAAAAGAGATTTTTACTGCACTCTGAACTGCAAAAAAGTAAGTAGAGGAGTAAATCCCACCAGCCTGAATCTGCCTACATTTACTGCTGTGGAAATACAGCTGAAGGTTGGCTCAGCAGGTATTTAGTTTTCCAGGGCACATGTTTGTCCCCTGGGCATTTTCCTCTTTCCAGCTCCCTGCAGATCACCTGCATTGTCTGGAGCTTTTCCTGTAGAGCAGATCCACTGATAACCTGTAAAGGAGCCAAAGCAGGAGCAGAAGTGATTGCAAAAACCCAGTCACACACAGTGACTCCTTATCACTGCAGACAGTCTAAGAACAAATGCCCTTTTCTGGCCCCTGATCTTTCATTGCCTCTTAACAAATTTGTTGACATTGTCCCCTTCCTATGGAAGTAAAAGATGGAATTTGACACTTTGTGGAGGAAAAAATCTCCTCGAATAGAAGAGAAAAAGGAAAATAGACTTTCACTCATGTGTCCCCATGCTCTCCCAAGTCACTTCCATTTGCTGTGGGTTTGCCAGCACCCAGTGGACCCTTTTAACAGGGATACACTCAAGCATCTCCCTGCAGTGCATTGAGCCAGGTGTGCTGAGCCATTGAAAGGAGTTTTTATCAGCAGGCAGGGCTGCGAGTCAAACCGGGGAGCCTAAATTCCCTAAGTAGAGCGAAACCTCCCTGCAGATAAAAGACTTGCCTGACTCGTTCCAGAGGGAGTTGGTGACACGGCTGCACCCTCGCCCCCTTCTCCCTTAGGAAAATATGGCCCTGGGGGCAGAGTACAGAGGGATGATCAAAGGCAAGTGCAGCTTGGCTGCCTGCTGCCAGCAGCAGCAAGGCCAGCCCGTGTTTAGCAGGGAGCAGAGCTGTTGGAGGTGAGTGTCAATGGAAGGGAAGCACTCGCAGCAGTTGGGGCTCTGCCACTGCGTAGGAGGGGTTTGGGTTGGGAGGGGACCTTGTTTCTTCCCACTCCTTTGGCACGGCAGAACCCAGGTGTGTCCCTGGGAATCCCTAGGTTTTTAACCCACTTAGGAGGAGTAATGAGTGGATGGTGGTTTTCACCTGCTCAACTCGTAGGTAACTCTTGGTGTTCCCACTGCATCTCACCTCTAGAAAACCCCTCACTGCTTCTTCTTATGTACCCTTCCCCAGAACACAAAAAACAAATGTCCTCTTCAAGAGCTCTGTCATATTCTTTCTCCCTTCTGGCTTTGGAGTATACAGAGGAAGGAGGGCAAAAGGGCAAATTTCCTCGAAGTTTTAAAGCAGAGCTAGGAAAGTAAAATGATTTTCAAAAAAAAGAGGCTGGAGAGGGAGCAGACTGGGCAAGTTCTCCTCTGAGTAAGTGTGGCTGCCTTGGGACAGGGTCCAGCTAATTATCAACTTGCAGGAGTTTTGGAGGGTGTGCAAACAGCCTTAGTGAGACACTGGAGGGTGTTGGTAAAAGCCCATTTTTCATCTGGCTTTTTAAGGCAAGCTGAATGGAGATTTATCTGTTAAAGAGCTTGCCTGCATGAACTTGAAACCTAAACTTCAACACATTCATATTACCTGTTCTCCTACTGTAGAGTTGGCAACTTACAAGTTTCCAGCACAGATTTGTGTTGTCAGTCCCAAGAATCAGACACAGGGAGCCCACAGGGAGCCAAAGGGAAGCTGTGGAGCAAACAAGGATTGTTTAGTGCTGCTGCAGCCCACTGGGATGGGGAAGGCTGGGTGGGGGTGGAGAGGGTGCAGAAAGGGGATTTTTTTTTTACCTTCATACTGGGGATGAATCTGCCCCTGGGACAGACACATTGATGGTGGTTGGATTTTGAAAATGAAATTGTTGGCTGAAGATCATGCTGGGTAGAAAACTGTGGGTAGAAAACCCCTGCTGTTCTGTAGAGAAGGGACACAGTGCAGTGCCCTCTGCCAAGATCTGGGAGCAGACCCTGCTACCCCCTCTAACAGTCTGTGTCCAGGATGGAACCCAGGAGGAAATTCAGTTTTTTCCAGGTGCAGCTGAGCAGGACACTGGGCCATGGATTCCCTGCTGCTCTTTTGGGTAGCCCAGCATTCCTGCTGCTTCCAGCCTGGAGCCAGTCTTGTATGAGAATACAAGGAGTGGAGCTGAGTAATGACCTTTTGGGAAGCCCTCTGGTGTCTCTAGCAATCCAGACCACAGTCAGGAACAGCCAGGCTTTTGATTTGTAAAAATTCATTATCTGCCCATTTGCATTTTAGCCATCCCTTGGACTGTCTGACTTTTATCCACCTTGTACATGGGAAAATGTATAATTCTGGATTTTTGAACCCTCACACTGGAAGATACAAATAGGAATTTCCAAGGAGGCAAGTGGTTATTAATAATAAATAAAAAACAACCTCTTACATGTATGGAGCACATCTCAAAGAAAGAAATAGATCCCAAGGTGTTGTACAGACATGTTTCTGCTTTTAGGAATCACTCTGATATGGATTTACAGCATTGGGACATTTTATGCTCTGCCAAAGAAAAATCACATTATCCATCACTGAAAGCAGCTGTCTCAGGGGCTGAATGAAACTGATATTTTCCAGAATTAGCAGCTAATAGTGATTATGAATAGTTTTGCATATTTTCATGAATATGCTTCAATCTCATCTAATACTTGGAGTCTGATTTTCTGTTTGTCATGATGAGATCTCTGTCTAAAACTTGGTTTGAGCCCAGATTCCACTTTTATTAAAGCACTCCAACAGGCACAACCTTTCAGCCTTCCCTGGTGAGAACAATATTTGCTTTCTGATAGACTGCATCTCCATACTTTTTCTTTCAGTGTGTGTTTGCATGTCACGATGAGAAGTTTTAAAACAAACTGAGTTATCCCCAGCTGCTAAGTTCTGACATGCACTTTAAACAAGTAAACCCATGGATGTGGCAGGCTCTGAGGGAAGGGAGAGCAAAGCTGGCATATGTGTTGCTCTGATCACAGAATTATCATCTCCTATCACACAGCTCACCATTAGACCCAGCTGCTGCCAACCTGACCGGTGCATTTCTCCAAGCTAAGCTAACAAAGCACTTATTTGTTATCCAGGGAACTACCTCTAATAGACTTCCAGTGAAATAATATTTGCTTTCCAAGCCTACTTTGAATCCCACTCACTTTGTTAAAAAGATTGCCTCTGGCTGTCTCCGCTGGTCTAATCTAATAGTTTCTAGTTTGTACAAGCAAAGCGCTTTCAGCCAACTATATAAATAACTTAAAGAGAAGAAGACACTTTTACAGCGCTCTGTGCCGGCTGCTATAGAACATGACAGATTAGTAAATGACGCCTCAGTGGAGCTCATCTGGGAACCTCTGTCAGTTGAATATGAGCAATTACAATATTGTATTTGGGCTGAAAGGGTTGTCTGTCTTCTTACAAAAAGGCTAACAAGAAAAATAATTCCTGTCTTGCTTCTCCTGTGCATGAAACTGATCTAAGTGGCTCTCGTCCCTTTTCCCTTCCCTCCCATTGCTGGAGCAGCAGCAGGAGGGGAGAGGGGGGGAGAGGCAAGAGAGGAGAGAAAAGAGAGTTATTTTCTTTCTGTTTTCACTTTTGGTTTGAATTGAGAATGAAGAAAGAATAATATTAGGAGAGGGGGCTCCCTGAGGTTTGAGAGGGGACGTTATATTGTTATATCAAAGCTCATTCCCTGCCTCCCACCTCTGCCCCAGCAGCCCCAAGTGCTGCCTAAAGAGCAAGAGCCTCAAGCCCCTCAGAGCTGCTCCATTTATCCCAGCTCACCTGCTAAGATCACCAAGGGCCTAGAGTTTCAAAGAGCTGCCCAAGGTTTACCCGTGCTATTCCCACTGCTGAATGTTTTTTAAATAGAAATGCTGAGGCTGAGCCCCATGCAACAGAAAATTTACCATCCACGCTGTGATTTCCAAAGGAAAAGTTTTTGCATCCCGTTGAAGCTTCCTTGAGGCTCTTTTGAAATTGCCTGTAGGACTGGAGGGTCAATACCACATGGGCTCCTCTAGGATCACTGACGGCACACCAGTCTTTGTGATCATTTGATGAAGGATTTTGGAAACACCTACAGACAAAGTATTTGTATTTCATTGTTCCTTTTTATTATTCTTTTTTTCCCTGAAGAACCATGAATTTCTTTTGTTCACTTCTCTCTTTTTTTCACCACAGCCTGTTACTGTGGCTCTTTTCAGGCCCGTGAGTAACTGCATGCAACTGCAAGCCCATGAATGTGCACCAGCAGAAAATTGTGCTCTTATTAAATGATGTACTCATGCTGCAGAGAGGCAAACGGTGTCATTCCACCTCCATTCTGCTGTTAAAGCACTGTGTGCCATGTGCTGGGCCACCCTGAGGGTGACTATGGGCACAGATCCATAAGCTGCATCTGCAGGTGTATGGGAGGTTTGGAACAGGATGAAGCCACAGAGATCTGAGCATTAAGCCTCTCACTGCTGTGTCAAACAGACCCTGGCATTCCTGGCATGGAAATTGCTTTCTGAAGTCCAGTAGCTTCTCTGGAAGAAAACGGAGTCATGTTGGGAAGTGACCAAGATACTGCCATTCACTGAGAGCAAGTCACGATCCCTGGGAGGAGAAAATGGGGCCACAACACCATATTTCACTTGGGGTAATGCCAGGAATAATATAATCTAAAACCTGGACAAAAATCCATGTAGAACAAAGCTAATACAAGCCATTCAGGTCTGAAATCTGCCTTTGGTTATGGCCATGCTGCTGCACCTGATGGCAGTGCTGACTGTGCTGGCAGCACTGGGCAGAATGTGACCCACAGATTTCCCCACACTAGGCAACCATGCTGTACGGTTGCAGACATCTTTTATGAAAAATCCTTTCCTTAGGATTTTTTTCTTCTGAGAAGCTGAGAGGCCTCAGGAACAAAATGTAAACAATGATTATCTGCTGCTGTGGAATGCAACAGGTGGATCTGTGACTGGCCCATGTTGGTTGTTTCTAATTAATGGCCAATCACAGTCAGCTGGCTCGGACAGAGAGTCCGAGCCACAAGCCTTTGTTAGGATTCTTTCTTATTCTATTCTTAGCTAGCCTTCTGAGGAAATCCTTTCTTCTATTATTTTAGTATAGTTTTAATGTAATATATATCATAAAATAATAAATCAGCCTTCTGAAACATGGAGTCAGATCCTCGTCTCTTCCCTCATCCTGAGACCCCTGTGAACACAGTCACACTGTACCAATGCCGAAAATATCTCTGAAAACAGGTTTATGAAACTGAGATCATCTCAAGCAAATCAGCCAGTTTTCATCCAGAAATGTGTCTGTGCCACAGCTCCATTCATGGCTCATGGGCAGTTGCAGTGGCTTAGGGATTCACTGCAACCCGTGTGAGATGAGAGCTGCAGCCATCCCCTCCTGCTGCTTAGGAGGTGTTTAACAGGATTTTAGTATCTGATTTCCTCCTCATTTTGCTTTGTTTGATCCTAGCTGATTTAATCACAGATTATCTTTTGCCAGATAGGAAGTACCTGCATATGAAACAACAGCAACTGAGTGTAAAGCTACCTCCCTAAAAGTACAGCCTTGACGGAAAATTAGAGAACATGACAGGAGAGGATGGAAGGAATGGACCAGCAGTTCTGAATCAAAGGGCCTGGGCCACAGTCACAAGCTGGGCCACCAAGTTCATGTTTGATCTTGGACATGATCGTTCATCTCTCTTTGGTCTTCTTAAACTGTGAAATCCAGAGGACAGGGCTTGTCACTCTGGCTGTATAGTATGCAGAGCACAGAAAGTATTTGTTTTTAGATTGCATCTGGCTTTGCATTTAAAAATAGGAGGGCAACCCCTTCCTTTTGCATGAAAAAGTACAAAATAATTTTCAGAACACAGTCACGCACATCTTCAGTTCTAAAATCCAGATCTGGTAAATCTTTATGTTTTCAGAATGCTTATTTCCATATTGACTGCCTTTATTTCAGCCTTGGACATCATACTCTCAAATGTAGGTGAATTCAGCTTTTTAAAACTCTGAAAAGCACATTTTATAAAGGAAACTTTGTGGGAAGTCTGTTCCTGTGGGAAGTGAAAAAGGGAGAATTTGGCAGCCTTGGCAGACTTAGGATTCTGCTGAAGGGATTAATCTGTTTCAGATTGGATGCCTTGCACATTTTGCAGTTGCTGGAGGGGAGCACTGGCAGCAGGATGGGGACTACCAGGGCTAAACAAGGACAGTGCAATGCCCAGTGAGTTCATGAGCGTGGTGCCAGAAGTGCCACAAGAAAAGGCAGGGGCAGCATCTGAGTATCATGAGCATATTTTTCCCATCAAACCTTCTTTAATTGAGTGGTTAGATCTTCAAACTGGCAGCAGGCTGAGCAAAGCCAGGGCTCATACTCATACTGCAGGAATTCTCTTGTAGCTGTACCTGGTCAAGGCCAAGCATCTGCCTGCCCACAGCTCAGCCCAAGCACCTCTCCCTGCCATGGAGCAATCCAGCTCCAAGACCTGCATTTCTCAAACTCAGGGTGGGATGAAAATAGCATCTATATATCTTTCACATCCTTAATTGTAAAGTTGTTAACCTTGCATTTAGTGCTTGAGTACTCTTGTGATGGCCACTGGAGATAAACCTCTGAGAGCCAGACATTGAAATAACATGGTGAACATTTTTTTTTAACCCAGAGAGCTATTATTGACAGGGTGTCAGCAGCTGATGAAGGGCCCTGAAATATTTTATGGGATGTGACAGCTAATAAAACAGGTTGTTGTTTTAATTGTTTGGCAGGTTGCAGTGAATTGTGAACAGATGTGAACTGGGTGCAGAGGAATCTGTAGGTTTCCTGAATTTCTTCCACCTTTCACTGCCACCACCAACACCAAACATTAAAAATATTTGTTTCCTTGTTTTCACCCTATGCTTTGCTGCTTTGGTCATATTTGAAAATTACACATTGCAACCAAAAATGCTCTGCAAAAAGCCTGTGTCCCAATCAGCAACGGCAGGTTGCAGTACAGAGGGATATGAAACCACCATAATTTTCCACATAAAGTTTTGCAAATGATGCTGTCACAGCTGATCTGCCACTTGCACAGATGGTGTGACTCTGCTGTGCTGAGGAACACGAAAATGTCCTGAGAGCTGCATCCCCCTGAGGCTGCCCAAGCTCAGAATTACCTGCATGGCACTGCAGGCTCAGGGCTGGGCCAGAGGACACCTGGGGAGTTTCCATCCCGCTGTGCAGAGCTTCCAGAGCTGCTCTGGGGACAGAACTTATCCTTGGTTTCTGCTGGGCACCCTGCCTCCTTCAGCCTGCTGCATTATCAACCTCCTGACACTTCCATAGCTCAATGTGCTTTTGGGAGGCTCCAAAGAGCCTCTCTTTAAGAGACCCAGAGGGACTGTACAGGGCTTGCATTGCCTGAAAGGAGAGATTTCTTATCAGGTTACACCTTTTAGCTCCTATCTGTATAAGCATGCTGATAAGTGGTGCTTTTTCTTCCTCCATCTCTCCACTCCCTTTCTCTCTAACATAATCTTTGCCAGATCTAGTCAAAGCAGAATAGCTACAGGGGATTCATTAATCCAAGTTTGGAGGTAACCACCACCACCACCGAATCATAAAAATAAAGATTTGAAGTTTATTATTCATGGACTTTAAGTCCAGCCTTTTCTTCCTGCTCCCAGGGTACATTTCCCCTCGGTGTGTTGGGACTCCTGCAGTCACTCCATCCTCTCCCCCTGATGCTGTGTTAAACAGTTATCAATTCCTGAGGGAGACTCGGGATAAAACGACACTCCTCCCATGTGCGGAGAGCTGCCAGGGCTGTGTACCCTGGCACAAGTACAACAGAAACTGAGCCTTGGCCTGCAGCAATGTAACACCCAGATAAACAAGTCTGCCAGAAAGAGGCCGGGCTGAGGCTGCAGCGCAGGGGAGAGGCTGAACCAAACACTCCAGAGCTGCAGATAGCTGCAAGACAGGGTGTATCCAGGAAAGCCGTGCTGGTACATCCCTCCTGGCAGCGGCCCAGTGCATCCCCCACAGCCAGCCCTGCTGCAGGGCAAGAGACACTGTGCAGAGCTGGGCAGGGGAATCCCTCTGCTGTGTGGCTTCAGTGTGTTTGACCATGAGAACATGCTCAGGGAGGGAGAGGGGAATCACTGGCTTGCCCAAAATCCCTGGCTGAAGGTGAACTCATGGCTGGTTGGAACCTGGGGATGGTGGGGACAGACCCCAGCTGAGCTCAAAGTTCAAATGAGAAAGGAGGAAGATTTGCTCAAAGGAGAAAGACTGAAGGAACAGCAAAAACCTGTTCTCTCCTCTACAACCTGAAATTGTTTCTGGCTTTTATAGAGCTGGGCACCATGAAGTACCACCTGCCTCCTGCCACAAAGCCTCTCCTCCACTCCTGGCCACTGGAACCAGGGAGGAAAGCCTTTCCTACAAGGGGAGACAGTGGAAGAGATCTGGGCTGGCAGAGCATCCTCCAGAGAAGGAAGGGGCTCTTTGCATGCAGGTCAAGGAGAGGGCCTGTCTCTGGGTCATTGGGCACTCCCTCAGTCCCTGGCTCCTGAGTTACACACTGTAAATTAAGTAATTTTCAAGAAGAATCATGATCTCTAGATGTCTGAGCACTGGACGCCTGCCTGCTCCTACCAATGTGAGCAGGTAGAGCCAGAAGATGCCCCCCATCTTCTTCTCCTCCTTCTCTGATGCATTCAAGTTGGTCTCTTTCTGCCTTTCCATGGCCCTTGGAAAGACTTGCAAGGCTCATGTGCCCAAGCAATGAAGATCAGAAGTCCCCAGCAGTGACAGGCCCTCTCCACCCCCAGTGCTCCCTGGGCAGCAGCCACCCATCAGGGCTGGTTCAGCTCCTGTAATCCAACCTTGCACCTGAACAGAGCAGCCCCTGCCAGAGCCAGATGTGGCAGCTGCTGTCCACTGAGGCTTAGATATCATTAGGATTGCATGGATTAGAGCCCAACAAGGCTGCTCTAGGCACCCTTTCCTGCTTTTCACATGCAGAGAGCCAGGACATGCCAGGAGCTTCAGCAGTGTCATCACCCACCCTCTGCCACCCAGCACACCTGTGGGAACCCAGGAAATTCCTCTGGATGCCTTAGAGGACTCAGGACCCTGCCCAGGGGGCTCAGAGACCTTGGCACAGGGCCCAAGACCTCTGTGTTTTTGATTTAGCCCTTGGAAAAAACAATTACCAATCTTTACATGAAGGATTACAAGCCACAACAGTTTAAGTAGAATAATAGTGAAGTTATCACAGGGTGGAAAAGTAGATTTTAGGGTTTCTAGAATGGGGGTTCAGGGGGCAAGATGGAGGAATCTGGGCGTGTCCAGCCTTTCTCCTTCTTCTTCTTGGCCTCCATCTTCTGCTGTGATGGTGGCACTTTTAGATTGGTTTAGAGTAGAAGCTCACTGTCTAACATAGGTGATAGGTATTGGGCAGTTATGGTAAATATTGTACACGTAGATTTTAGTATAAAGATATAACACTGCCCTGGGGGCAGGCAGAGTGTCTGGAACTGTCCTGCTGGATGGACCTTGGCAGGGCAGGGGAAAATTTTTTATAGATAAGATACAATAAACAACCTTGAGAACAAGAAATGAAGAGCCCTGACTGCTTCAAGTGCTGGGCTGGGAAAAGAGACTTTCAAAACTTTCTCAAGATCACTCTGACCAGCTAGAGACCCCAACACACACCAACAGTGGGAAGCAGTGAGGCCCTGGAGGGTGGTTCCATGGATATCAAGGCACATTTTTGAAATTGGGGTTATCCTCTCTTGCAATCAGAACTGCCCTGCTTGGTGGGAAGCCATGAACATCAGGGAGCTTGCAAGGCTCAGTGTGTGATAACCTCTGACAGAGGGATGCACAGAGCAGAGGTGTTTGTTAACTGAACTGGGCTGCCTTCAGTGAGGAGAGAAAGGACATCCAATTAAAAACATTCAATCAGTTGAGAGGCATATGCACAAAACCAGCAAAGACCAATCTAGCTTGCAGTGGAGACTGGCAATTTTATAAGGAGAAATATGGGCCATGGGGTGCCTTGTACATCACATATGTTCAAGGAATCATTTTGCATAAGTGTGAAGGAACTCTTGTTCACAGACTCCATTACAAAGGACTGCATTTTCCTTCTGAAGCCTGTTGCCAGTACCAGGCAATAAAAACACCAAACCAGTTTTTCTATGAAGATTTTTCTTCTGTCTTCAAAATGGGGAGAGTGCCTAAGTTGAGAAGGGCACTTGAAATCAGAAAGAATGGTACACCACATCTTGACTTAATTATGGGAAATTTAAAACTGATGAATGACTCAGGAAAAAAGTTTCTGCAAACCTTGACTCTGATTTCATCAGCTGAGGGACAAAACCCTGTCAGCTCTGCTGCAGACTCTGGCTGGAGCAGTCACATGCTGCAGATATGAGAGGGAGGCAAGCTGCCGTGAAACTCAGGGATAATTGGTACCTAATAAGTTTAAGTGCTATCAGTGGTACTGTTAAATATAGTTAAATGCAGTTTATCCACCTCTAATTCAGTATTGATCCACTTCTACTGTACACCAAGGAGGCCAAGTGTGCTTGATTTTCAGTGCATCACTTCGGCATCACTGACTGCCCTGGAACCTGTGGGACCTTTTGGAAACTCTGGTTGACCTCAGCAATCCCCACTCAAGATTAGCTTAATGCAAGTCTAGTGATAATTGCAGTTTCATTAGTAAAGCTCCAGCTCCTTGAATCATTAAACTCTGTGAAGAACTCGTTGTTTCTTTAAACATTTATAACCTCCATCACGACACTGAAAAAGGCACAAAACTCTGAGCTCTAAAATCTCAGGACCTAAAAACTCAATTTAAAAAAGCTTTGAAAATGATTGTTCTCCAAACCCACGTGCTTGCAGTGAACCCCATTGCCTATCTGCAGCCTGACTCAGGCTGCCCAATTGCCTGGAGCTGGCAGTTCTCCCTCCTGCTCCCTTCCCAGTGCTCCTGTGGGCAGAGGGAAGATGTGTGGAGGGGAGATGGGTGCTGAGAGCTGCCCTGCTCCCAGCACTGCCTGCAGCCCTGGACCAGGCAGGTTAAAGCTGGAGCAGGCAGTGCAGGTGCTCACTGCAGATGGTTTGCATTCCCCATGCCAGGGCTCTCTTGGTGAGCCTCAGGAGCAGAGAAGAGCCAGCTTCCCATTATCAGCACACTGAGATGTCCCCTGTGCACTTGGAAGCATCATCCCTGCTAACCCCACCCATGCAGAGCGCTGGGGGATGTGTCAGACTGCTCATGATGCAGAGAGCTCACAGGACAGCACCATGGTTTCATCACACCCTTGCACTTTCCTGGCTTCTCTTCAAAAGCCATGTACCCAACCAGGGCAGAGGGAGAGCAGAAAATGTGCAAGGGATCCATCCTGCAGCCTGCCAAGCCCCCTCCCCTCCCCACTGGCTCCCACCCCCAGCCCCTTGCAGGATCAGGCCCTTTCTTATGAACTGTCAAGTCATTATCGGCTCTCCCTGCTTGGCATTTAATGCCTCTTGGCAAAAGATTAATGAATTGACTGCCTTTCAACAGGTTTTATGAAGCAAGACAAGAGCATGCCAGCACAGACAGAATATGAAAGGGAACAGGCAGGGAAGCCTCTCCTGCCTGGTGTGTCTGTGTGCAGGCATGAAGGGCTCCCAGGGAGCTGCTGGGCTCCAAGCAAGGGGGAAAATTGCAATAAAACCAACATGTGGCCTTCAGCTTACTGCTTTACCTCAGATGAACCTTCATTAAAACTGCTCCCAGAGCTCTGATTTCACACTAAACCCCCTCTACACACACCATGAAGATGATTGTTGTATATATTCACATGATGGAAACATGATTGAGGGATTGGGGTATTTAATGTACCACTTATATTTCTGTGGTTATTTCACCCCAGTGATGTGCCCTGCCAGCCATGTTGTCAGCATTTGGGAGCACAGGATTGCTCTGTCACCTGTCTGCACAGGTGAGGGGGAGAGAGGAGTGAGAGGTGCCTGCATGATTCACACAGAGATAACTCAGCCAAAGGGTTCTGGTGACTTCAAAAAGCCTCTGGAGCAAAGACCTCCCCGAAATAGATTTCACGCCATGTAACATGTCCTTCAATATTTTTTATAGTTTTTAAAATATATGGATTGAGTGTTGATTTAGGTCTTTAAAACAAATGAACCATTTTATTCAAGTAATATCTGTGTTAGCAGTGACTGCAGCCATTGCAGTGATTATTTGCACATGAGAGTAAAGTAATGGAATTTCAGGCCTGATGAGATCGAGCCAAAATGCTCCTATGTGCTAGAGAAATTTCAGTCCTGGACCTACTTTGAACTGCATGACTCACATCCCAGACCTAGATTTTTAATCCTCTGTAGTAATTGAAAATATGTGGCACAGAATATCTGTTTCAGGGAAGTTTAAAGGCAGAAAGCCACAGCCCATTGTTCTGATGTTAGAAGGTCCTGACACTGCAAAGTGCTGAGAGGTGCAAGGAATTTCTGATTCCTATGGATGTGAATGCTAGATAAATTTGGTCAGCATCTCACAGGTCTAGATTTATTAAGAATATTGGAGTCATGTGATGGTTTATCAATTGTTGCCTCTCCCCATATAGCATTGCATGGTTATTGTTTGAATAGAAGTTGATAGTGCTGATGGCCAGCTGGAGTTTGATGGATTAGATCCATGGGGACCCTCCCTGGCAGTTCTGCAGGGGATAGTTTTACACTGGTGTAGAAGCTAAAAGACATTTTTTCCTCCACATGGGCTGGAATGAAGCAGTGGAATGAGCAGACAGGTAGGGGAGTGCAGGCTGCCACAGTGATATTCAGTGGATACAGGCACACACAAACCTTTATGCTCCCTTGCACAGGGTTCATCTGACAGTCATTTTGCAAGCACCTCCCTTTGATAGGACATCGTGACCAGCATGTTCTAACTGGAATGGTGACATGGCTCCACACCTTGAACCACCCACGTGTATATCAAAACAGCCTCAGCACATGTGAGGTCCCTGTAGAGGCAAAAGTTTCCCAGGAGAAAAAAAAATAAAATCAAAAAACCCCAACTCTGACTGAAGCTAGTTAGGGAGCTTGCAACACTGTGCTTTCTAATGTAGCTTGGACATTTTCTGCCATTGCTGCTGTGGACATTAAGTGAAGACTTTAAAGGAAGGGATTTTTAATCTCTAGGCAGGGACTGTGACAAAATTCTACCTGCAAGAAGAAGAAAGGACACAAGTTATATCTTCTGTAATGTCCCATTTTTCCAAGGACCAATTCTCCACGCTCACCCTAAACCTGTATTTTTTACATAGATGCATTTAAGGCTGCATTAGTGCAGTCTTCATGCTGTTTTCGTGCTGACACCAGCATCAGGGTATGCATACCCACAGAGAGACTTTTAGGCATTTGTCTTCTAAAGTTTTGAGTTCAGAGAGCTTTTCATGTTCAGAAATGGGATATACTCACAATGCATATGTAATTGCAGCTTGGGTTCATTTATTTATTTATTTTTAATTTATTTATTTCCATCAGGATGCTTCCTTGAGGCTCTTTAGCAGAAGGCCTGGCACTCACAGCTTGCACACGCCAGCAGGTGCTGGTGACCACATTGCCCTGTAACATCAAAGCACAATTTCAATACCCAGGAAAGTTGGATTTTCTGCTCAGGGGGAAGATTTGCAGGTATTTATTTGTATGTAAAATCCTCTCCGTGCATTTTGTGTGGGCAAATGATGGAGCAAACCAACTTCTCCCCATTGTCTGCCTTCAAAAATATTCACTTTTTGAGCCATATTGAGCCTGCATGAGGTGGGTGTGAGCACAGGTGTGCCACACCTGCCCAGTGGGAGTTGAGGTCCCCTGCAGACCCCTGTGCTCCCTGCCACTGTCCCACCCTGTGCCTGACCTCTGGGTGCTGAGAATGCACAGGAGGTGTCACTGCACAACAAGTGAAATGGGATTCCCTTGCCAAGCAGAAGCAGAGGGGAGGAGATGTAATTCCCCAGTTTACACGTGCACAGATATCTGTGCTAGTGTTCTAAAAGCACACTCTGAGGGCATGTGTGATCCCTGCTGCAGAATGTATGGCTGTTCTCAGCCAGGCAGGCTCAGATACCCGTGCAGGTGACAGGTTTGTGTGCCACTGCTGTGAGAGATAAACCCTGTGTAAATACAGCTCAGGGACTCTGTGTGAAGCAGTTCTGTGCTCTCCTCACACCCATCCACACCGGGCTCACTGATGTCCCCACAGTGCTCACATTCACAGCCTCATCTGCAGCACATCAGCCTCATTTTTACTGAGGTGGGATGTGAAACTCCTGCCGCCTGTAGTCTCCATCCCTACCAAACCCCCACCTGACATGACCCACCCTCAAAGCCCCCATCACTGCAGCATTAACACCTCTGAGATAACAACAACTGCCATGAGATATTGCTCCAAAGGGCTGTTCTGTCTTAGGGTCATGGTCACCAGCTGCCCCAGGAAAGAGGCAGGAAGCCATCTGATGCAAAGGGAATTTCATCCTCAGCCACACAGCTCCAGGGATCCCCTCAATGAGAAAGGCTCCTTGCTGCTCAATATGATGCCTGAAAAGAAGGGGTGCTGCTCATTGTGAAGCCTCCATGGGTTTGCATTAGGTCAGCTCACTCAACTGCCTGCTGAAACATGACTGACCATCCTGGAGGATGCTGTCAAACCTTCGTGCAAAGCAAGACCTGAGCCAACTTCTAAAGTTTCTGAGAAACCCAGCTAACTCCAGGGTGGGGAGGGGATTGTAGCCAAAGGACTTGCTGGACTATTTTCAAGAGTATTCTTTGAAAACACAAGACCAAGAGAGTGTATATGTGTGTGTGTGTGTGTGTGTGTGTGTGTGTGTACACACACACATATACATCTCTTTCCTTCCCTTCCAACAGCTTTTCCTGCTCTTCTCCCTTAATTGAGATTTTTTAGCTCTGACAGTGGATCACAGCAGTAATTATTTTCTTGATCTCTTGCCACACACTCTCTTTCATCTAAACTATTTCACCCACTCACTTTTGTGCAACTAAATGAGACACAGCAAACATGTGAGTGGTGCATTCATGCAGCAGAGGGAAGAGGAAAATTCAAATTGGGGCAGCAGGGCTGTCTCCAGCCTTGCAGGACTCCATGGAAAGGGCTTTTGGGACTTTACATAGTTTCTTTTCATAGTTCTTCTCCCACTGTAATTTTTTCCCCTCTGTTCTAAAGCCTGTTTCTAACCCTCATCATAACAGAACCCCTCATGGTGCATAGAAATGAACCTAGATACTCTGTTAAAATTACTGGAAGGACATCAGAAGAACTCCTGACCTCTGAAGCTTGATATAGACTTTTCCTGGTATTTTTCTTGTTTCTTTAGCCTGAATAATCTGTCCAAAATAGCTGCCATTGATTCGTTTCTGTTTTCAGCAAAACACAGGTTGGGTTCTCTCTGGCGGAAAAAATATTTTGTCAGAAATATTTTGACTTTATTTCCAAACTGTGAAGTGCTTGCTAGTTCCTTTCTGTAATTATTATGCATTTTTTACATGTCAGAGAGAACACTGAAATGAAAGGGATGAGCTGCTCTTGGCAAACCTGCTCTCCTTTCCTCATTGTTTCTTTTCCGTAGCTTAGGGAGGAATATATCATTTTGTACAAGAAGGGAAAATTCCTGCTATTTTCAGTGCTGTGAATGCTGGGAGTTCGATGACATGCAGTCACTGTGCTTGCCAATGCAACAGGACACCAGCTCAGCTGTACTTTTGGCTCAGTCCTGAGCTTTCTAGGAACCATTTCACAGCAGCACCACCACCACGGATGAGGAGCACCAGGGAAGGGGCAGAATCCTCCTGTTGCTGGCTTTTTACACCTGCACCGAGCAGACTTTTGACAAACAAGACTTGAGGGAGGGCACTGCCAGCTCCCAGGGAGGAAGCACAGCCCTCCTTCATGCGGGGGGAGTTGCAGAGATCCAATCTGGGCTGCCCTGCAGCTCCTGGCTGTGCTCCTGCCCGCTGCAGTTGGCACCGCGGGCTGCAGCTCCTGACACCTGTGCGTGCCAGCACTTGTGCCGCCTCTGGGAGCAGCTCAGCACCTGCAGCGTGCTCGGGCATCACCACCCGCCCTCTCCAACCCCTCTGCAGGGCTGCTCCACTGGGGAAAGGCTTTTCTTGGGAAAGGCTTTTCTTCCTCCCCTCCACTTTGTGCGTCCCTCCGTGAGCAGCAATGGAAGAAGGCAGAATGGAGTTTGAGCCTTTGATGTTTTGCTTTTCAGCATGGTGTCGCAGACATCTATTAATGAAAAATCCTTTCCGTTGGATTTTTCCTCCTGAGAAGCTGAGAGGCCTCAGGAACAAAATGTAAGCAATAGTTATCTGCTGCTGTGATTGGTCTCATGTGGTTGCTTCTAATTAATGGCCAATCACAGCCCAGCTGGCTCAGACAGAGAGCTGAGACACAAACCTTTGTTATCATTCCTTCCTTTCTATTCTATTCTGTTCTTAGCTAGCCTTCTCATGAAACTTTTTCTTCTATTCTTTTAGTATAGTTTTAATGTAATATATATCATAAAATAATAAATCAAGCCTTCTGAAAAATTGAGTCAACATTCTTGTCCCTTCCCTCATCCAAGAACCCCTGTGACCACCGTCACAGCGTGGCTTTATTGAATGTGGCTGGTGACAACCCAAAGTCCTGCTCTGCTGAGTTTCTTTAAGTTTTTTTAAGTAAGTTTTTTTTACCAGGCTTCCCAAGCAGCAACTCTGTGGAAATGTGGGAACTTTTCACCAGAAGTAGTTCCTTCACTGAACACTACCTGCAATGAGAGAGCAATAGATCTGAGATCTGGGCTTAGGCTGATGTCTGTTATCACCTTCCTCTATATTTGGAGGTATTTTTGTTATCTGGGGAAAAACAAAAACAAAAACAAAAACAACTCACCCTGAATAAGTGTACATTAAAAAAGAATGCCTGACGATTTAGAGGATAAATATACATTCAGCTTCTTACAGACATCATTAAAAGTGTCACTCTGGACATTTTTCTGGATGATTTTTTAGTTTTATGTATTTTATTCAGTAAT
This sequence comes from Zonotrichia leucophrys gambelii, assembly GCF_028769735.1. Classification (NCBI taxonomy): domain Eukaryota; kingdom Metazoa; phylum Chordata; class Aves; order Passeriformes; family Passerellidae; genus Zonotrichia; species Zonotrichia leucophrys. The sequence continues at coordinate 9,968,828 of NC_088189.1, read as the reverse complement.
AGGCTAGTCCATATGGAGACCACAAGAAGATTAGGCCTGGGATTTTAAGGATTGTCAGAGAGGGAATTTAAGGCAGGGTGTTCAAGCCACAATTGTTACTGAACCCAGAATGCTTCAAATTTTCCCTAATATCATAAATTGACTTTTATAGAACCGTAAACATCAGGTCAGACAGTGCTGGCAGGGGTGCCCGTGGCAGTGCTGGCACCCTGCCAGGTGTGAGAGCTTCTAAACTGCATCCTGCATCCTGCTAAATGACTGACTTTGGGATAGCAAAACCAGGTGAGGATCCAGACTCACAACCAGCATCACCTTTGCACTGGCATGCTGAATGGCTAAAGGAAATTAATTATCCTTCATTGCTGTTATACTATTACTAAACCGGTTATTAAGGTAAAAGGTAAATTAGCTTTGCTATTAAAAACTTTTTTGTGATGTTAGAACCATTCTTTACCTTAGTATTACCTTTCTGGGAAAGTAAACCACCTTCCTGAACAATACAAACCCAATAGTAGCATAAATATGAAAGGTGAGAGGTGATGGTTATTTCATTCAGTGTGGGTCCCCCACTTCCAGGTCCAGCATCATGACACCAGACTGGGTGTCAAACTCCCCAGCAAACATGGAAAATAGAAAAAAATAGTAAATAGAAATAGAAAAGTAAGAGAGTGTTTCTCAAGCTGCAGAAAAGGTATTTGTATCGTTTCTAAAAAAATACTAAAACTCTAAATATGGAGTTTCCAGGAGTGTATTAAACTGATTCGGTGTCGCAGTAGCCCAGGTGAACATTTGCAAAACTGGTTACTTAAAAAAATCAACATCTGCCCTACACACTGAGGTGCAAAAGCAGGAAGGAGGACTTACCCTGCTGAAAAAAAAGTCATTTTCCCTGAGTGCATGTGCTCAGGCCGGGCTGGAGCCATCTGTTCTGGGGAGTGTGTCGCCTTACAGCGAGTGAGCGTGTGCACACAGGAGCGTGTGTTTGCTGCTCCCTGACCCAGAATCAGGCTGTTACATAAACCCTGGGATTATCAATAACCTCCCATTACAAACCAGCTCCTGTTCAACTCATTAAAGGATTGTGTCTCTGCCTGCTCTGACTCATTTAGCCTCTTTGGCATTCTTTCTGTTAACGAAGATAGCAACTCATTACTCCGCGCAAGCTGGAACACCCATAGGTTAACTCGCTTTTCCCTTTTGAAACGAGTCTTCTACAAGGACATTGCAGCAGTTCCTCCTGCCCTGGCAAAGCAGGCACTAGGCCAGCCAGCAGCTGGATATTCTGACCTCAAATACATGATCTGAAATCATGGCTGGATGTGTCTCAAGTACCCAGAGCTGGTTAATCCAGCAAACTTTCACCACTCTTGTGTCAAGCTCAGGTCCCGGCTTTATCATGTACGGCATTACATCACCTCCTTACAATGAAACATAAAATCAAGAATCCAAAAGCTGAGTCTCTCTAGGGCATTGGGAAGAACCAGTTTTCAGGGAGAAGCTGAGATGTGACCTCGTTTCTTTAATCTTGTGCCATATTGAATTAACTTGTCTGTAAGTAGTTTCATAACACTGACCTTTTTTCCTTCAACCAGCTCTACATTTGACCAGGACAATGGGAGCAGCAAAAAATTCTTCCTTGGAATCCCTAGATTTTACTTCCTTGGTTCTTCTGGGTCACAGCTCTTGTGTAATCTGCTGTCTTGCATGGAGCCTTGCTCTTCTCTCCCAGCAACTCATCCCACAAAATCCACTGCAAATTCTCAAGGTCTGCTCAGCAGACCGAAAGGTTCCCTCATTTCTGGGATTTTCTTGTCTCTTAATAGGCTTTGTGGGATTTGACTCTAAACCCAAAAAATCAGCCAAACTTGAAGGTGTAAAACTCTTCACTGCTGGCCAGTGCTGTGAATTTAAATCCCAGGACAGCCAAGACAGAGTTAATTTCCAGGTTACTTTGTAAAAGAATAACTTGGACAAAACCAGAGTAAAGAAAGAAGAAAACAGCCCAAATCCTTCAGAAATCACCTTAAGTTAGTGGGCAATGTGGTTGCGACTTCAGAAAAAAAAAAAAAGAAGAGAAGAGAAGAGAAGAGAAGAGAAGAGAAGAGAAGAGAAGAGAAGAGAAGAGAAGAGAAGAGAAGAGAAGAGAAGATTAAAATTAGGAGGCAGCTAATTTTATTTTTAAGCAAAGCTACAGGACTACAGGCAAAACCAAGGAAAATTATGTTGCTTTTCCTGTGGAAAAGTTATGAAATTCCAATTGAGAGAGTGTTCTGATCCATCTGAAGCTGGCATTTTAATGGGGCTGGTTTCTCCAAGGCAGCCCATTACAGCTCCATTCAACAGTTCTAACCATTGTGGAAAAATGCCATGTGCCAACAGCTATTTTCCACAATTTTCTTCAGAAAATCTGAAAGAAATGCAGAAAATTGATTTGAAGCCCTGGCAGAGAGATAGAGAAACAGTAGCACAAGGCTGCAGGCCAGTAATTTATGTTTCGAATGTCACTGAGTGCTCTGCCTATAATTTCAGGGGAGAATGATAATAATTAAAAGCACAAACTCTCCAGTCATTTCTTACAAGGGGAAAAGTTGAATGTAATAAGTGTAGGGATTTCTTTAAGTGCTTAACTTTTCCAGTGGAGTTTCAAAAATTAAATATAGTAATAATATCTGTCCTCCAAAGTTATCCCAATGAGCTTTCCAATGTCGGGAGGGGAAGCACTTTCAGCAAAGGCAGACACTGCTGGATTGAAATGTGGGGCTGTTTGACAGCAGGTATTACACATAAGCACCAAAGAGCAAACTTTCTATTCTGCAAACAGGGATCATCTCCTCTACAAATTATTAAATTTGCCAATGGCTTTAATTTATACAGAAAAAAGAGGCATTTGTAACTTTTCACATCCATTCTGACAACTATAGGGGCATTTCTCAAGGCATTTGTTACATTCATTGAGGAAAAATTAGACCTGGAAATAGTACTTTACATACTTAAGAAGACTAAAGGAATGGTCATATTTCAGTAGATGCTGTTAAACATACAGCAAAAAACCTAAATACTTTATTTATGAAAACAATAAAGTCAATAAATAGAAGAGAGAAAGAAAAAATTTGGACTGAGGAGATATTTCTATTTTTTTCAAGAGTGCGCCCACTATATTAATACCATATTTTGCCTGTATGTTTTCAAACAAAGTAAATCATAGAATCTTTCTGGATGCTGGCAGTGTCATTGCAGAGATAAATAGCTCTCAGGTATTAGTTTCTAACTGGGTAAACACTGACCCTTTGACCATTAACCATTTGTCCACAAATCATAATATTTACTGAAATACAAAGGAGATGTATGTACAGCTACATATAGTCATCTTTATTTTCAGCAGAAAATCCTCGTGGCAGTACCTCATATTGATTATGAACAGGACTTGAACTAGGACAAATATAGAAAATTTGTTTATCAGTGCTGCTTTCAAATGCTCTTTCATTCCCCAGAATATAACTATTCATAAAAAATAAGGAACTAACTAAATTAATAAATAAACAAGTAAAAGATTTAGAATGTCTTAACATTTGGAAAACTGTGTGACTGTGAATGACATAATCTATGCCTGCCTGAGTTTGAAGACAGCCTGAAGAAAGGTGTAAATACCTAAATCTTGTATTCATCTCAGTCAGGTATTAACTTATTTTTCTTCTTAGCAACACACGTCAGAAGGTGATCTCACAATTTGCTCTGCCAACTTGTTAGAAATTCCCACTGGAAACATTCAGAAGGAAAATTATCCCTCAGAGATATCACGCTTTGAAGTTCCCAGCAGCTTCCCTGGGTACATTTAGCCTTGTAGAGAGCTCCCAGCAGCAAAAAACCCCAGAGGAATGTAAATTCCATGGAACAGGATACCCAAACATCCCTGCTGGAGTGGTGGTGTGCTTTGCTGGACACAGTAATCCCATCTCAAGCCATAAATACATAAAGTAGCTGATCCTGCTGTGGGCAAGGCTTTTGCCCACTGTTGGAATGGGAATGCTGAGGAGTTCCAATTTGTGACTGCACTAACAGAATTCACCTCTTTGCTGATTTAGCTGAGGGCAGAACTTGACCCTCTGTCCTCGTTAGCTCCACTCCATGTCAGAGACACTTCAACCACCAGATCTGTGTTCCAAACCTCCTTATGGTATGTTATCATATAATAAATATGTGATTAATGATAACTGAGCACCACTTAATGAAAGGTTTTCTTGCTTTTTCTATTTATATTACCGCACGTAATCTGAACCTCTGATAATTAAATGTTACATAAAACATTCCAATACTGGCAATCCTGGGAGCATCTTTTTTGAACACTTGGCAACCTTGCAATGGTTTGTCATTAACAAGCATGCCCTAATGTGACATTCCACTTCAGCAGCCTCTCTGAGAAGGTCTATTTTTTATATATATTTTTTTCTTTTTTCCCATTGCAGCCAGGAGCTGAAGGCTGAGTTGTCCAGCAGAAGAAGCAGGTGTTGCAGCGCTGCTCCCTGTGGAGGTTATTTCAATACCCAGACGTCATTAGCGCTGAGCTGCAGGACGTGGCAGTGCAGTAAATGCGTCACGTTGCACTGGCTGCCGTGGTCCTCTGGTGCCTCCTGCCATGGATCATCCTGGGATCCTGGCAGCAAAGGTTGTTTGAAAGGGAGGGACTGGTTCCTGTGAGCAGGAACTGCAGAGAAACGAGGAAGATTGCAATCTATCCCCCCTCTTTTAGAGACACTATCTTCCTTGCATGCACTTGGCACAGAAATAAGGGAAAAATACTGTGAATTCAGGGATGGTGTATAGAATAAACTATAGAATAGTTTGGGTTGGAAGGGACTTTAAAGGTCATCTCATCCAACCTCCCTCAATAAGGAGGGACAGTCAATGGGTCCAGTTTAGTATAATTGTATAAACAATTGTATGTACATACATGAATATTATGTGTATTTATTACATGTATTTATTTATATGACTATTACCTGTATTTATTTTTATATTCATTATATGAATATTACATGAAATTATCATGTATAAACATGAATATTAGCTGAAAAAATGACATTATAAATAATACTAAGTTACTTCAATGTATCTAATGCTGCAGCAGTGTTCTTATGGCTTCACCAGGGAAGGATTTTGCATTGCATTTGATTCATGATCCCATTTCTGAACTGGTAACATCTTGCCAGGGAGGAAATACTCTCTGTGCAAATTCTTGCTTGCCATGTTGGAGAGGCTCTACTCACTCTGGGGACCTGCAAGATTTTTCAGCTTCTTGTCTCAGGAAAACCTACCACAGTTTTACAAGGCGAGTTCTTGCCTTAGAATAACAGAATAATTCAGGTTCGAGAGGATCTCAGGAAGGCCTGTTCAATCAGACCAGGTTACTGAGGGCTTTATCCACTCTTGCATTAGCTAGGATAAACAGGGAATTCTTTCCACTAAATGAAGCTTGTTTTCTGTAGTTTTGTATCAAGTCTGGACTGATTTAGCAGAATCAGATGTCAGCAACACGAGGAACTGGGTAGTCTTATTGTGCATGGTGGGGTAGGAAGCGATTGCTAACACAGCAAGGATGAAAACACAGACCTCTGGCACATGGAAATAAAACCAGGTAGAAACAGGTACTGAATGAAACAGTTCAGAGCAAGATGCTGCTTGTGCTCCATGAGCATAAATCCCAAGTGAGGAAGGGCCCTGCAGACACCCAGCCAGCTGATGGAGAGATCTGAAGCCACTCCAACCAACATGTGCTCCAGCAGGAGCAGGACTTGCCTCGGTGCTGTTTGCACAAGTCACAGTTTACACAGCAGGAAGTGTTTCCAGTTCAGAGCGAGGTTTGCATTTGAATGCTAGTCTCTGGGAATTGAAGAGAATAATTTTATCCAAACCAATTTTCCCACTCCTAACAATTTTACCCAGCAGGTCTCAGGTGCCAAGTGGAGCCACTTCAGTGGCTCTGCCTGTGTGTTCACAGGAGACAGGTTTTTTAATTCTTTAGCAATTCCTTTGTTACTGGAGGATGGGAATTAAAGGCTGGCTGAATGAAGGGAGGCATGACCCCGGTGTCTTAATGAAATAAAATCCTCTGGGGTTGGCCCAGAGGTTATGCTTCCATTGCCACAGGAGAGACCTGGCTTAATTCCTGCCCTGGTCCTTTGCTCTGAGGCCCAGCAGCAGCAGGGCAGGGTGTTGCAGGGGTTTTGGCCAGCAATGCTCAGCAATGACCTTTCTGACTGATTGCAGGGCAGTGTGGATGAGCCCCTGGGGCACCCAGCCCTGCTCAGCTGGGCAGGAGCACCGAGGGGAGTGAGACAGATGACAGCCCAGGTTAAGGAAGGGGACTCAGGGCCCTTCTGGGGGCAAAGGACTTGTCCTCAGGTTTAAAAATTTAAATTAAAAAAATCAGAGAGGGACACACCCCACTGCCACAGCTAGGCAAGATGTGGGATATTCAACAACATATTATTTGCTGGAAAGAAAATGTAGGGTTTTTTTTATTTTAAATGTGGCTCTCAGTGAAAACCACATTTATAAAATTTCAAACAATGTATGTTTTGTGGTTGTTGGGACTGAGCACAGTCCTCCTCACGGAGCTTTAAATCATTTCATATGAATGCAAAAGCACTCGCTGCTTTGCTGAATCGAGAGATCTCCAAAAGAGCCTGAATGTGAAAAAAAATGTAACAGCTGAAAATTCCAACCAGCAGGCTCGAGTTTTCCAAGGCCTGTTTGCTTTGGCCTGCCTCTGCCATTCCTTTCTTTCTTTCTTTAGAAGTGTGAAACTGGTTGGTCGCTGGTATTTGTTCTGTGGTCTGCACTAACTGTTCCATCTGTGTAAACTCCAGCTTGCCAGCCTGGGAGTTTAACAACACTTTCCCTTCAGCTGGAAGGAAAATGAAAGTCCCGTTAAGTGGCACTTTGAAGCTTTGCAAAACACACTGCACTGGGTTTGAACACAGAGTGGGAAGGTCAGCTCCAGCCTGGGCCATCAGCACAGCACCATCACAGCCCAGAGACAGGGGGCAACCCCAGAGCTCCTCTTGGCACATCCAGCATGCAGGAGCAAAGCTGAAACCTGGTCAACACAAAGAGAGAAACACACAACCAAGTCAGCTCTATTTTTATTAGGGGTATCTTTGTCTCTGGCTACGAAGATTCTGATCTAGGGAAGTATTGAGGCTCTAAAATCTCCTCTTAGGCTGTCAAATAGGAGTTAAATGCCCAAATATCTCACTAGGCCTGGTTTCCAGCTTATGTCACGCATCAGACTTGGAGATTTTCTTTTCTTTGATGCCCAACTTAACCCTAAAGGAGTCCAGTTCCCCTCTGAAGAACCAGCTCAGCCATGCCCAACATGACCAAATCATTGATTGCCTCTGATTCATAGGACTGAAGATATTTCTGTGTTGTTATTGTAATTTCAGGTCACTACAATAAGGGATATTTTATCTGTGGGTTGTGATTCTAATTTGAGTCCAGCTTCCAGATGAGTTCTGTATCACTGACCAAGTCCTGGGCAGTGCAGGCTGAGGAGCAACCAACTCCAGTATCCTTTGATGGAGCAGGGACTGGCTCTGCTTTGTGCCAGACTGACCTTGATGAAGGGCTGATCCCACCCTGGCAGGACTCTGGGTCCAGCTCTGGTGGCACCTCTCCCTTCCTAGGCCCATTCCAATTTAGAGTGTAAGGCTGCCTCGGTTCTTCTCCAAATATAAAAAAATAAATAAAGAAAAAAAACGGATTAAATCCACTTTCAGCTTTTTATTTACACAGAAAAGAAGACTGAAATGCTGTTTTGCCTCCTATTTCCATGCTGGTTTTCTTCTGCCCCATGATGTATATTTGTCCTTCCCAGGGTTCAGCCCTCCCTAGATTGTACTCCAGAGCCCCGGGCACAAGGCTGCCTTTTTCCCTTCCTCTTTTTTCATGTTGTTTTTTTTTGTTTCCTGACTGTATGCTTAGCAAGGGTATATTTTTAAAGCTGTGTAGGGGCTTTAGCTGCCTGAATTCTGTGATGGCTAACAGAGAAGCTGTGCTGTTATTACACAAGTAATACTTTCAAAAATTGTAGTAAAATTCAGGATCAGTTACTATCAACATAGGAGAGGGATATATCAGCTCGGAAAAAAAAATCATTGCTGCTGAGAAAGCAGAATTCATCAGATTCTTCTAAAATAATGTTTCTGAACATTCATATGAACTCCCAACATCTGTTGAGTTCAATCGTGTTTCCTCCTAATCAAAATATATACTGTTGGTTTATTTCACAGAAAATTTAGAGGAGGAGAGGGAGGATTGCAAGTGTTTTAAAGAAAACTACAAGTGACACTGGAAGTAAATGTGTTTGAAGTTGACTTTCAATAAATAACCAGCTTACCAAAAAAAGCCTTTTCCCGAAATTCAAATCAACAACACATCAGTGAACATTTTTCAGATTTGTCTTTCCCCTGCTGCCTTTTTCTGTCTAAAACCTGATTCTTTTCAAATACATTTTCCTTCAGCTGCGACATCTTATTTCGGCTGAAAATAAACTTCTATTGAAAAATCCAAGCAGCATTTCTCTGCAAGGATTTGGAGATTTCACTTCAAGAAATGTTCACAAAATATTCCATCACATAGCCTTTGCTGTAGGTAACCAGAGATATTTGTTCTCTGAAGAAAACTCCATTGCATAACGCAGACACCTTTTCATTTTTGCTGCACTCCAGCTCGAGCGCCTGTACCTGCCAACCTACTTCAACCAAAGAAAGGTCAGCTGTACATTTGCATAAAATCGAATGCATTTGCATAAATCAAGCTGCAGCTTTATATATTACATTGATCTGGAACGCACATTGTGTTTTTTGTGGTGACAGGTGATGAGAGGCAGCACCAGGAGTTTTAAGAGTGTCTGTCTTGGGCTCAGCCCTCACTGAGTGAGTAGAGATCCATCCCCAAGCCCACCTGAATGCTCACAGATGTCAATAAAACCAGAGCAGACAGTCAGTCCTCCTTCTGCTCTGCTCACCAGAGCTTGAGAGACTGTTTTCCCTCTATTTTTTATCTGTTGTACTTTCCTGAAGTTATGGAATCAAACCTGTGGTTTGATTGAACCATGGAATCAAACCTGGAATAAAGTCAAATCAGAGGTCCATTTAGGCTGAAAACTCAGATTTAACTATCCAAAATTAGGCTTTGCCAAGATCATCAATAAATTGATATACCCAAGGTTTTTATACCATAAGTTTTAGTTCATTTGAGTTTATTCAAGATCATTATATGTTTGGATCCAATTTTTTGTCTGATTTGATGAAAGTGGCAGAGAAAATCTAGACTCTCCTGACTTTTAAGAACTTAAGACTTCACATTAATTTCAAATTCCAGGAAATATCTAATAAAACCACTGCAGCTGGCACTGTTCAAATTGCCAATATATTCAGAAGCAACTCAGAAGTGCCAAAGTGATGATGTGACAGGAGAGCTTCTGCTCCTGCTCTGAGCCCACACTGGCACCAAGTCCTGTCCTGAAAAGTCAAGGGGCCAGGCCACCTGCTCTTTGTGCTGACCTCTGGCAAAGAAACCACCTGAGCAGCTTCAGACTGGCCTATCAGATAAAATATGTCATTCCTTTCACCCTTAAATCCACCTAAGTAGGCGAGCTGCCAAAGGATGGGTCTCAAAACCAGAATTTGGCAAGGGAATTTTTTTTTTTTGGTTGGGAGAGGAATAATTTCATATCAGAAACAAAAATTGTCTTCAAACACCACACCTGGGCTGTGTAAGTCAGGGATGATTAGCTCTTTGCAGAAAATCCCTTTGTAAAACTACTCAGGGAGCTGAGGTAGTGCCTGAGCCTGTCTCCAGCATGGGGGTTGGCAGAGGGCATGGCCAGCAGTGTGAAGCGTTTGATTTACCTGAATGCTCACCAGTCAGCTCTGCTGCTGAGTAGAAATCAGATTGTTTATCCAACCCCTCTGCTCTGATCTGCACTTTTGGGTTCATGCTCCAAAGCAAAACATGCAGCAGCCGGGTCAACAGCTCAGACAGCAAAGGTCATCGAGCCTGGGCACTAAAATGGGACACAAAAAGGAGTCCAGCTGAGCCCCACACTAACCCCAGCACACAATTCATTATTGCAATGCTTACAGCTAATTAAGAGTGCAAGGCAGGATCCCCAGGCAGCTGATCAGAATCAGGAGACACCACATAATGATAAGTGGAATTGCCTAAAAAAAATCGGCTTTTTTTTTTTTTTTTTTTACTGAGGAACAAGGCCTTGCATTCTTTTTATTTGCCTCTGCTTTCAAAGTCAGCAGCCAGACATTTTTGGTGTCCCTCTTAGCCTCAGTGGCAGTGGCAGGCAGGAAGCTGGGGGAGGCCAGGCCAAAGGAAAAGGGCCAAAGGAAAAGGGACAGGGAAAAGCTGGGCTGCCCCTCCTTTGTGCCTCCCCTTGAGCACCCACTGCTCTCTGGTTCTCTGAGTGGAGCTGCTCTGAGCACACTTGATGGAAGGATTTCCACAGGTACAGGACTGTGGTTTGCTGGTGGGACAAATGGAAGCAAAAGCATCCCCTGGCCTGGGCACAGCAGGTGTTTCCTGCAGCTGTGATCCCTGCGACTGTGAAGGGCTCCAGAGAACGCTCTGTGGTGACCAGAACTGTTCTCATTCCAGAGCTGTGGAGTGTGAGCTGCACTACAGGAGCAGAGCAGGATTTGTGTGTGCCAGGATCTAAACTTCCTCCCATCCTGGAGAAAATCAGGAGAAGCTCTGGCAGGTCCATGGAGAACTTGGCTCTAGAAATGCTGCTCCTGCATGGAACAGGTCTTGAGATACAACCCACTCACCACAAATAAAGCAATAATGCTGTTAGAAAGTGATATCTTCATTGCTATCACCCAGACTCATTTCTCTTCCAGTATTCAACAGGAGTTTTTGGAAAGGCAAGATTATAACTTGGGAATTGCAGCAGGACTTAGCATAGTGCAGTGAAATAGTGCATAGTGCAATGAAATTTTTATCAAGACTAGCTGAGAATGTGACACATTTAAACCAATCAAGTGTATTTATTTTACAATAATCTCATAATAGCAACAATGATTTCAGTAAGGGGACCCTTCTGAGCACTAGAGATTAGCTGGGGCTAACAGTCCCCTGAATGCTGATCTCTCCAAGGCAGTGATGGAGATGTGGATCCCTTTAAAAGGATTCATTAATGGCTGCTGAAGTGTCCATGAACCAGCCCCATAAGGCCTCAGTGTGGTTTTTAATAAATCAGCCCTGGCCCCATCACCCCAGGCGTTGCCTCCCAGCCAGAGCTGCTTCCCTCTGGCATTTTTAGCAGCTCTGGCTGTTCTCATTGCAGATTTGTTTCCTCTGTGGTTTTGTAGCCTGTTGCCTTCCACGCTGGTAGAGCCAACATAAGGGGAAGTAGGTGGGGAAATGCCCCTCCTGTTCCAAAAGCAGGGGAGAGCTCTGCCTTCTTCTATCTTGGGCTGGGGGAAGCAGCATTCCCTCGTGCTTCCCTTTCCTGCCCCTCTGTGCAGCCAGGGCATCCCATCTGGGTGCTGGGAGGAGCTGGTGCTGCTGCTCAGCTCCAGCACACTCAGTGCCTCTCCTGCCCAGTGCCTGCCCTGTCCTGCTGAGCCCAGGGCCTTGGCACCCAGGGCACACCAAAGAATCGGCCCAGGGGAAGTGCACACGAGATTTAATTAGGGGAAAATCTGCCTTTGCAAAAGGCAGGATTTTTTTTTTCCTGTGAGGATGGCATGGATGCCAGGATCAGAGGCTGGTATACCTTTGGGCCTGGACACTCATACAGCCATTACCTGACAGAGCCTGACTTCTCATTTTAACCACATTTAATGATTGAAAACCAGAGGCCATTTAAAAATCATTGCCCAGGCTTTGAAAGTGTCAAGAATATTTTGGAAACTGTGCTGCCCATGGCGTATTTCTTGAGTCAGAGGCCATTTAAAAAACATTGTCCAGGCTTTGAAAGTGTCAAGAATATTTTGGAAGCTCTGCTGCCCATGGTGTATTTCTTGAGTCACTGTGTGATGCTTCAGCTCCTGGCTGGATAATAACCAGAAAAATGTCCCATAATGCAGAAACATCAAGTCATTATCAGATCCGGGAATAAAAAAAAAGTAAAATCAAACTAAATACAAGATAAAGCAATAGCCTACGAACAGGTGATTTGTGTGATGCCATTCTGCTGAAGTTCCAGTGACAGCAGATGAAAGGCAGGACACAGACAGGACTTCTTGGAGCTTGTGCAAAAGTTGCTTTTAACTACAATTACAAAGTCAATTAGAAAGTCATTTCAGCACTAATGAAACAATGAATGATTGATGCTTAATGGTTCTGGCAGGAAATACAGCCTGGTAAATACAGCTGACCAGGAAAAGGCAATTCAAAGTTACATCAAAAGTTTAGGGGGTTGTGTGTGTGTGTGTGTGTGTGTGTATGTATATGAGACTGCAAATTTACAAAATCAAAGTTCTTCAGTTTGGGGGTGCAAATCAACACCTTTACCAGACAGAGTTCATACTCCCAGTCATTCTGGTGTAACCTATAATATGCTCAAGATGCCAAAAGTGTTTCCAGAATCCAGGCTGGACTGGGGGAACTTCACTGCCCAGGTCAGGTGTCAGCTGGTCATTTCACCTCATGTCCAGTGTGCCTTGGCCAGAAGCAGAGGTGAAGAAAGCATAAATCCACTTATATATTATATACAACACACAATATATTATGTATTATGAGGATTAAATATAGATATATTTCTCTATAAGTATAGACACATATAGATACATATATTTTTTTTTTCTTGAAAAGGTGATAGATCAATGCATTATCCTGTTCTCTTTCCTGTGGCTCCTATTGCTCTCGCTGGGCTTAAAATCAATATTGATGTTGTGATGCCTTGGCCTACAAATTTAATCCCAGGTGGGATTAGAAATTCTCTCTGTAGCAGGAAGAGAATCCTAGGAGATGATTCAGACTAAATCCGGCTGCAGAGATAGAGAGAGGTTTCTGAGCTTTGTCCAAACAGAGAATCTCAGATTTCAGTCCTTGGATAGAGCAGCTTTTCCTCCCCCATGGCACAGAGCTGTGTGCCTGCAGGAGCAGGGGCAGTGCCCAAAGCTGATGCAACAATCAGGGAAAATGATTCTCAGCACAAACCACTTGAGCAAAACCTCTTTGATGTAGTTACACCACACCACATCCACACACAGGCCTGGTCTAAAACTTACTGCTGGAGCAGAGCTACCTGTGTGTTATAGTTGTGTCATAGAGGCTTGATTAGGCAAGACAAATTTGCTGTAATCATTTTCCTGTAATCCTCCTGGAAGATGAGTGCTCTGGGAAGGGTCAGAGCATGGTGGCACTGGCAGCACTGTAGGTGCAGGGTCATGGACATGGTAAAACTCCCTCCCCACACAGCCTGTGCCATGCTCTGTTGGCCATGGAGCCACTGCAGGGTTTTTCCCTGTGAGGATGGCATGGATGTCAGCATCAGAAGCTGGTACATTTGCCTGCACACTCATACAGCCATACCTGACAGAGCCTGACTACTTGTTTTAACCATATTTAATGCTTCCCATCTGAGTGTTTTAATGTGCCTTAAAGGTGTGTTCACGGTGCTTGGTCCACTCTGAGGCAAACACTTGCTTGAGGTCTCAGCTTCAGACATCTGACAGCTCTGTGGCTGTGTGGGCACCCTTTCTGCCCACACCATGCTCTTCCCATCCCTCCTGTGCCCAGTGTCTCCTTTCCCTGAGCACTTACACAGAAATCTGCAATTTAAGTGCAGAACAGCAGTGCACAGACTGAAATTGGCCACACTGAAACATTTACCTAAGGCCATTTGTTTACAGCATCCTTGCACTCACCACGAGATCCTTTTCTTGTTTTATTCCAGGCACATGGGTGCTGCATCTTGCAGCTGTTACAGCTTTAAGGGTCCCTTTGAGCAGCACCTTCCTTCCCCTGGGACCTGTGAGCTGGGTCTGTCTCACAGTGTGTTTGCTCTGTCTCTAGAGAGCCTGCTGAAAAATGATTGCTGAACCCATCTCCAGTTCACTCCTGCTAATTAAACACCTCTGGTTCAGTGCTTGCTTGCTCCTTTATTTCCCCCCTTCCCCCTTTATTTTTTCTTTTTGGCTAGTTCCAAGAGGATATTATTTTTAGCTCAGGAGGGTTAAAGGGGAAGGGAATTGTGCCAGAATCAGGTTGTTAGGAGATGGGGAGAGAGGAGAAAAATGCTGGGGGTGGGGGGAGATCTGCAGTGATTAAAATTCCATCTAATAATAAGACAGAAAGCTGCAGTGCACAGGCCTAGCCTAAATTAAGCTCCTGAATTAGAAGCGCTTTCCAAAATTCCTCTGTGGACAATTTAATTAGGCGACAGGTATTTCCACAGTCACACACTGCTTCCTCTTGGCAGTAAATAAAGACTCCAAGAATTCTTACCCTGGAAGCCAGTGAAGAAAGCAAAACAAAACTTCCAGCAGGACACAGAGCAGCGTGTGGTGAGATTGGCCCGGCTCCCCTCCTCCCCATCCCACCCTGGTAATGGATGGTGCAGGAGCACAGCCCTGGTGAGGGGCCAGGAGGTTAATCTGCAGCTGGCTCTCTGATAAAGTCCATAGCCAGGCACTGTGCTCCACAGCCCATCCATAATCTGGGCTTTGCTCTCACGGTGTGGGTGCAGGATGGACGTGTGCAGCCTCAGTCCTGGCACAAACGATGCCGCCCATCCACATCAGCCCTGCTCTTCCCTTCTGCTGTTCCCCTCCTCCCCATCCCTCTCTGGAGCTGCTGGATCCCCAGCCCCCTGACAGGTCTGGGGAGAGAAGATGCTGTTGTCTCAGGCAGCTTGGAGCAGGGGAGAAAGAGGAACTTGAGTGGTTTTCCTCTCCAAAACCATCATCACCTGTGGCGGTGTTTGTGGGTCCCCAGGACAAGGGAAGAGATGAGAATCTTGACTCCGTGTTTCAGAAGGCTGATTTATTATTTTGTGATATTCTATTCTATTCTATTCTATTCTATTCTATTCTATTCTATTCATCATATTGTATCATATTATATTATATATATTACATATAAATAATATATGTGATATTATATATATATATATAATATATATAATATATAATATATTATATAATATGTATTATATATTATATATATTCTATTCTATTGTATTGTATCATATAATATCATTCTATATATTATTTTATTATATTATATATTATTATATTATATTATTTCATAATATATATCATAATATCGATCATATCATATCATATATCATATCATATAATATCATATTTATTATAAGGAAATTATATATTAAAAATATACTAAAATAAAGGAAAGAAAGGATTTCATCAGCAGGCTAGAAAGGAATGATCATAAAACCCCGTGACAGACTCAGAGAGCCTGACAAAGCTGGTTGTGATTGGTTATCAAGTAAAAACAATCCACATGAGACCAATCAAAGATGCACCTGTTGGTAAACCATCTCCAGGCCACATTTCACAGCCATCAGATAGTTATTGTTTATATTTCTTTTCTGAGGCTTCTCAGCTTCTCAGGAGAAAAATCCTATCAAAGGTATTGTTCAGAAAATGTGTCAGTGACAATCACCCTATATTCACCTTTTATATTTAATAAATCAAAATAATTTAAAAAATAATAAAGTCATTTATTTATTTATATGGTATAAATGCTCTTTGTAGCCCATGAAAGCAAGGATTATTTTCTTCCCTACAAAAAAATCATAGAATTATTGAATGGTTTGGGTTGAAATGGACCTTAGAGATCATCTCATTCCAAGCCCCTGCCATGGGCAGGGACATCTTCCACTAAACCAGATTGCTCCATGGCCTGTCCAACCTATCCTGGAGCACTTTCAGGGAGTGTGTACTCACAGCTCCTCTGGGCAAATCTACCCCTGCGATGCTGAAGAATTCAGAGTACCAAAACAAAGGACTTGTATTACTTTTACCTGAAAAGTGTCTTTATATATTACACTGCCTTCATTTAACACACAAGTGTAACAATATAGACCATGAACCGACAGCAACAATGGGAATTTCCAGAATTCCCAGAAATATTCCTTCTTTCAGCACTGTTTTTCTCATGGCTCTTTCTACTGGCTTGTCTTGTACAAATCTTCCTTAATTCCTCTCCCAAATATTTGACGCTGCCTTAACATTTTCTTGGAAATGCTACATATGTGAAAATATTCTTAGATTTCCTTGGGGTGAAAACCAGAGAAATTAAAAACAGGGCTTATCAACAAAGTGTCAGTGGTAGGCACCAAGCTCCCATGGAATATTTATTTGTGTGATATCCTTTAAGTGATCCAGCAATCCTTCTTGGAGGGTCATGTCTTCCAGCAGGCAGCCCAAGATCAAGGGCTGGATGGACAGACAGGCTGGACAACCTAAAATCAAATAAAGCACCCAGAAGGACTGAGAATTTGGAAAATTCTTAAAGATTTTTAGTGTGTCAGAGTTCACTCAGTGCTCACATGGGTATTTTACTCACATGGGTGTTCCCACCTTCAGCAAACACAATCTCTGGTAACTAGCAGCCACTGCCAGGAAGAATTGCCTAATTCCTCAGGAAATGGCATGAGTGTGCATTCCTTCAACCAGTGCTCTGCCTCTTAACTGAATGAGTGTCTGAGTGCCCAGGTTAGGAGGATGCTGGGGATAAAGCATCAATTTTTGCACCATGTTGGAAGAAAAGAGAGTATTTCAATTCATCCTTGTTTATAGAAAACTTTGAAATTATTCAGAAGTATCTGTGTTCTCATTGAACATGTAATAATGATTTCATTTAATCTGTAGGGATTCTTCTAGCTCCAAGAGTTCTTACCCCATGTTAATTAAATATCTATTGATTTCTAAAACAAAGGAAAACACTTGTGCTTATTGAGATTTTACTGCGATATTCAATTTAACATGGTTCTATTGTATGGTTTAGTCCTCTACAAACTTACCTTTAATAAAGAACAGCTAATATGTAGAGAGATTAATTAAGAAAATATAATCAGATAGCAAAAGAGTCATTGTAAATGACAAAAAGGTGAATTGGTTTGGATTTTTTTTCCTTTGCCCAATATATAGTTGGAAATACTAAAATAAAAATAAATATTTTTAATCAAACTAAGTTTCAGTTTAATCCACAAGGGAAACATTGAGGTCTCAGGTACTTATACAGCTAAGACATTTAAAAGTACTATTTAAAAAATAGCTACTAATCTGAAAGGCTGAAAGCATTACCCCAGAAATTCTCTTCAGTATGGACTTGATGATCTGTGTTCTAAAATCACTGCCTAATAAAAGACCAAAACAAAGAAGAAAAAAAGGAAAAAGGTGGGAATAAAGGAAAAAAGAGGAAGAAAAGAAGGAAAAAACCCTGTCAGGTCTCACTTACCTGAATTACAGCTTCAAAATTTGTCCCCCATATTCACCATATGCACTGCTGTTTATCAATTGTTGGGTTTCCCATAGTGCTGCCAATCTGAAAAGTCAAATATTAAGGCATGTATAAAACAATGAATCCTGCCCATTAATTGTTTCTTTTTTTTTTCATTTGGTTCCTGCTTAGCACAACATCTCCCTTCTGAGAAAGCCATCAGCACTGGAAGCAGGCACTGAATAAGCATTGTGCTGAAAATGGGACATGCTTGCTTTCTTTGGAAGGTGAAAGTAGTGGAAGAAGTGGAATGTGACATTAGGGTGAAACTGCAAAAGAAAAAAATGGGGGGGGGAGGTGCATTTTTAAAAGAGAAAGCACGTTTCTTACCATTCAGAATTCCACTTGGATTTCTGTGTGTGTGCACATGTTCCTACACCCTAACAGCTGCTTCCAAATATCCCGTCCTGCTAATAACACTATGGATTCAAAAGGCTCTGAGCTTTTTGATAGTGATATTATCACAGGTTTGTGTAGCTGAATTTGTCATTAATGTGGATTTAGAGAAGAGCCCTGCAATGAGCAGAAATCCCCAGGGGCTCCTTGTGCATGCAGGGCAGTGCGGCCTGTCCCACACAGCTCTGCAGGGCCCTCAGTGATGCTCTGTTCCATATTTCTCCTCACAGAGAAAAGCAAGGCACAATTCTTCCCAAGGATTTCTGAGATTCACATTCTCTGAACCTCAGAGAAAGGGAAAACACAATTCTTATCATTTGCTGTGCCTGTGTTGTGCCAAAGTAGAATGCAATGCGGAGATTGTTTACCCAAAGTGATGGTGTTTTGTTTCCTTGGCCTATCAGGGCCTACCAGTGTGTGTTGGGACTGTTGTGTGACAGTCATGACATTCAGTGCAGTGTGAGCAGTTGTGTGCAGAGTGAATGCTTGGCAGATTCAGTTTAGATGAAATGTATATAGTATAGTGTAATAAAATAATTATTTAGCCTTCTGATATCCATGGATTCAGTTGCATCATTCTCTCCCCTTCGTCAGAGTCGCCTTTGATTTACAGTACTGCTCTTCCACACTTTGTCCATATCTCAACCTAATTCCAGCCCTGAATTCCAGACCAACCTTGGTGATGCTGCATGAGGAGAAATGACACAGCAGCCTTGGCTCAGGTATCAGTTTGATTTGCATGATCTGCACACCCTCCTTTTCCTGGTGTCGTGCCATGCAAATATTTGAGGTAATTGACTTCCACTTGTACAGAACCAGGTAAACAAAGAACTACAAGTGGTTGCATTCAGAAGTCACTGGGGTTATCCTCTTCTTGGAAGAGTGAGAAAATGAAAGCCTGGAATAAATTGGGTTTTGGCCACAGCCTGGGCAAGAGGATTTGGAGATCTCTTATGTAGTGACCAGTCACAACAGAAGGAAGCTTGGGGAATTGTCTGGGCCATGGGTTACCAAAAATTGGCATTAATTCAGCGGATGTCTTTCCTGACATCCTGACAAAGTGGTGATTTAACCCATCCAGAGCAGTCTCTGGCCCTGGGGAATCATCAGCTGCACCTTCCCAAGCACTGCAGGGAAGGAACTCTGTCCCTCCCATGACCTCCACTTGTCCATGCTTTTTGAAACAAACTTCAAGGACCTGGGGAAAAGGTTTTGGTGGTTTTCTCACCTTTTCTCCCCTCACGGACCTGGGGGAAAGGTTTTGGTGTAAAATCCCTCAGCTCAGAACAAGCACTGAAACGATACTTAATGTCTCCTTTAGTCACAATTCTTGCGTGTGTTTTTGTTTCCACCAGGCTGTAGAAATTTTGCTGTTGGCTTGTAGCAACAGCAAAGCAGAATCCTTTCCACTGTGTCTGAGAACATGCTGGTTGGACAGCATAAAGGTAAATCCAAGATTTGGCCGTATCCTGCATGTTTCTTTCTTCTCAGTTTCCATTCTGCAATTTTGAAAGGTTTGGAACTAGTTAGGATATACAAAGATTAAAGGGCATTTCTGTCTCCCTGCTGCAGACCACTGTCTGAGATAGGGAAGGAAAGAAAGTTAAATATAAACTCTACACACAGCCAGCAAATCTCAGGAAGGCTAATTTTTTCTCTAGGATGCTCCAAGTGTCTAATTCCCTTAACCTGTTTATCAGATCCTGTTCCCTTAGTGTCTGCATCACTGATGAATTCTGATTTTCTTCCTGACTTGCAGGATCTATAGCTGTCACAGAGGAGAAATGATGCTGTGTGATCCATGTGACCAAGTCATTAGCTAAATCAGACCATATTTTGCATACTGAACAGCATGTCCTCACAGAGAATTGTTTGTAATCAGTCAATATTATTTATTTTTAAAAATGCAAAAGATACCATTGAGTAAATTTGAATGAGAAATAAATTTGGAGAAATTGTAATCAGCCTGTGAACATTTTGCAAGCAAGGAGAAAAAAGAAACAGGCTAAATTAATTGATTAAATTACTTGCAGCAAGTTCCTCTCTCTGTGCTGATCCTCTTCTCAAAGCCTTCAGTATTTTGGGTGCATACCTCAAGCCTGACCTGAATCAAACTCTGCTTTTCCAATCAGAGCTCTTTCTTCAGGGGGGATTGCCAGTCATACCCCATTAAGTGATGGGTTTGCATTGTCAGCAAACAATCATTAAAGAAGCAGGCTGATAACATAAATCTCATTTTCACTTATAAACCAAAGTGAGTGGGTCTTTAGGTGCAGAACAGACTGATCTATTTGATCTTTTTTGCCTTGCATTTTTATTTTTTCTTTCTCCCCCTTGAGACAGTGGTGCAGTTTTCAGGAAGGAGTTTTCCACACTCAGCCTCGTTTTCCACCTACTGAAGGAGAACCAGCAACATCTGATCAGCTGTATTATCACATCCAAGGATGACCCTGCCATGCAGGGAGATTCCTGAGGATAATAACAGATGGGGGCTTCCATTTGACCCAGAATAGCACCAAGGGCTGGAAGACTTGTTGATCTCAGCATGGACCCTCCCACACTGCAAAGCACTCACCAAGATGCTCACCAGACTGAAGTGTACGTGCCAGAGGCCTCATCCTCTCAAATAGCTTCCTGATCTTCCTGTGTTTTTAAGCTCAGCTTAACTGCCAGGAATCCCCAGGAAGGAAGGAAGGAAGCAAGGAAGGAAGGAAGGAAGGAGAGAAAGTAGAATATCCTCTTGCTCCTCAATGCCCCCTCATATTACAGCTCAGCACTCTGCTCTGATGCTTTGCTCTAAGAAATCCTTGGCCTAGCACTAGAAGGTATCAAGAGACATTCACAGCACTCATTCTCCTTTACATCTCTGCCGGATAAGTAGGCTCTGGAGCTTTCCAATTCCTGTCTTTTGCAACTGGAAGATGAAATTTCCAGAGTAAGAGCTGAACTCTGCAGAGGCCTGTGCTAGCACAGCAATCTGTACTCATGGCAATCCCTTTGATCCATGGATCCTGAGGACTCAGCATGGGTTTGGGTAACTGCATATTGGGTGGGGGAGATAGGAGGGACTGTATGGGGGGAAAATAAAATGTTGACAGAAGTTTGATGCTGGCAATTCTGACCCCAACATCTGCACATGGAGAGCAGCAGCAGTATTGCTATAAAGAAACAAAGCAGCATCTGGCATGGCTTTGACCCAGCCAGGGGGGATGCTGCAGGGCAAAGAGGGTGAATCTGGAATTTCAAACTCAAAATGAAGAGTGAGGCCAGCTCACACAGATGGGGTGCACTGCAAGTTCCTCTCCCCTCGTGCTGCCCGTGGTGAGGGGGAGGAGAGGAGCAGCGAGCCGAGCCTGCTGCAACCTGCAGGGATGGTTTGATTTGGTTCATTGAGCCAGTGAACCTCAGAAAGAGTGAATTATGGGCAGTTTTGTGTAAACCACTTCAGGTGAAGAAGGAGGCGGTTGTGATTGATGCCAAGAATTTACTGAGCTGAGGTGAAAAGTGTTTGCGTATTTCAATGTGGCGTGACATCTAAGCCCTTCCAGTTACAAGGTATTACCCAGCACAAGGGCTGCTTTTTCGTAATGCTAACCAGTGATGATGAAAGTTTCAGCCTCATGTGAAGCCTCTTACTTGAATTTTTTCATCCTCTTTCCCAGTAGGGCCCTGTTCCTCATTCTTGGAATGCAAAAATGGCCGTAAAAAGCCATAGTCTGTCTTCATCTGGGTGTAGGCTTGGGATTTCCTGCAAAACACTGTCCAGCATGGCTTTTCCAAATCATACAGCTCCCAAAACTATCTGCACTTACCCCTAAGCACTGTAGCAGTGTTAGACTTGTCCAGCTGTGCTTCCCACATCCTTTCCCAGTCTGAGGCACAGCAGAGGTGGGTCCCCTTCAGTCAGGGAGTTCCTGATTGTGTTCTTCCACTGAGAGGGAAACTAGCCGAGCTTGGTGGAAAAACGTGCCCGGAAAAGGAACCTGCCTTTTTTCTTATTGTGGGCACAAGAAAGCTGTGGATTTGTTTTATCAGCATAACACAAAAACAGCTGACACCGAGGCTTTGAATGTCCTGACCAAGGAACAGAGGGGATCAGTGCAAAGGAGGAAGAGCAGAGCTGTGAGCCACGTTAGCAGAGTGTACTACAGCACACACCTCCTTACAAACAGGCTGCAGCTCTCCAAACAGTCAGTTTCCTTCTAGCATGTCATTTGAAGGCTAAAGACTGTAAAATGGAAAGTTTAAAAATATTAAAGAGAAAAAAATATATATATTTTGTCTATATATCCAGAAATATATACCTTATGGATGTCCCTACACAAGGCATTCTAGTTAACAGGGGTTCAGTAATGAATCCAGTGTGACATACACCAAGTTCTCAAATTTATAGACTTCTGTTAACCCATGGGAGAGACAAATGTTTCAACATGCTTTAGCAATGAGTCTGAAAGATGAAATTCACCTCCAGCCAGGAGTGTAGAAGACAAATGCCCTTGGATGTCAAGCCTCCTCAGCAGATGCAGCTCCTAGCACCATTTTTAGATGTACCTCAAAAAAACCCAAAAATTAGACAATTGCATATTTCTCCCTCTCAAACAAAACATTCTTTGCCTTTGATGCCAATAGAGATTCACTTCCTCAAACATGCTGTGTTTATAATCCTTTTGAAAATAATTCAACTTTCACAAGACACTGATTCACAAGTTTTGCTTGGTGGTCTCCTAAAGACATGCAAAGTATTATTCACAACTGAGAATTACAATTCTCCCACCAGCTTCCCAGCTTCAGCTAGGAGAATCTCAAGTTGTAAAATGAGTTCTTTTCTGACAGGTAACATCTATGAACACTGGTAGGTTTTTTAGTTGTTCTTTGAACTACTATTAAAATATTAATATCTGATATCATATTACTGCTCTGGAAATATATTGGAGTTTCAGAGACATGACAAACTATATTTGCCTCTGTAACACTGTTAGACAATATAAAGACTTATTTTTAAGTACTTTTATTCAAGCTCTGTCCACTTTCATTGTGGACACAGCTTGAATAAAAGTACTTAAAAATAAGTACTTTTTGTTACTTTTGTAAATATAAATGCAGTTGGCATTTATATTTTTCTTTTTGTTACTTTTGTAAATATAAATGCAGTTGGCATTGGCCGAGCTCTGCTTGTGGTGCTGTAGAGAACAACAAAATCATGTTATTTTCTGAAAGGACTGTTCCACTGGGCAGAGAGAAACTGTACCATTGTTTGTTTGAGGATGTTGTCCCAGGGAAGGCAGTTCTAGTTTGCTGAGAAATGTGCTTCAGGGTAAATAAATGGATAGACACAAATTGGGTTCTAATGCATCTCCAGACCTTTTGGCTCTTCTGCCTCCCTCACAGGTAACTGAATATTAATTTTCGCTGTGGTGATGCTGCTCTGAGCAGTCATGAACACTTGTGTGCCAGCACAAGCCAGAATCTAACAATGAACAAAGCTTGTTAGTACAGAATATTAAAACATGGATATTCACTCCTCTACAAAGGCATCTGCAGTAGTCATGCACAAAATTAAACATGTCATAAATTAAGGCACCTATTGGATATCAATGCCTCTCTTAAAAGTGTATCTGTCCCCAAAAGGGGAAAATCTACTTATTTGATCTCGTATGATATTTCCATTGGACTCTGTGGAGCAGCACTGGTGGAACTCATGCATATGATTAAAATCAGCTTTCCTGGCAGAGTATTTAATATAAATAGTCTTTCTAAAACCACAATTATCCTTAAGGAAAGGAAAAAAAGAAGCATTCTACCATAGCAGTTAAGGTGAAAGAACTTTTTCTTCCTATTTGAGGAGGAGATTTTGAATACATGAATGTGTGAATGGAGGACAAGAGCCCCTCACAGACTCACCAGAGCTGGAGGTCATGCCAGAAGTTATTGGAAAGGTTATTTTTTCTAGAGATGTAATATGGTTTTGAATTTGACCTATGACTTCTTAGTTGCTACCCATGACCCCAAATAATCCAACTTCAGCTTCTTGCAGGCCATTAGGAGTAGAAGGTCATGCCATGTGCTTCTACATTTACAAGGTAAAGTGTTAGGCTGAATAACAGGCTGCTCAGAAAATCTGTAGAAAATAAGCTGGTGAATAAAGCTTTTCTTTATGTTGCCCACCTTGTAAGATGTGATTTCAGATTATCCTGTGTTGAACAAGCCTCTAGCAGATTCTGCTTCCTTATTTTTTGCTGAAAAGAAGAAAGAGATGCTAATTAGCTACTAACTGTTGTTATACTTTTAAACATTCAGGTATTTTTTGATAAGAAAAAAAATGTTCCTGTCACCTGTGCTGATACAAATACCCAAACTTTTCTATTTTTTGTGTTATTTAGGAAAAGCTGAGATTCACTTTTTCCAAACTTTCACTGTAGATATACATAAAGTAGAAATGTCTAAACACCTCCATATGAGTCAGCTATGCAAGTTCTCCTACAGACTATGGTGAACAGTTAACAGTTCTGAGGAACAATACATTTGTCTTGATGTGCTTGACAAAAAGTGGTCATTAATCATGATTTACAAATCCCTACTTCTCTCCATTGACTCAGCCATAAATGAATCATGGATGACTGGATCACACCACTGCCCACACTGGAGCTCTCTGGAGTCAGGTGAGATGAAACCCTCTGCAGGTTTCTGAAGAGATCCAGGGACCTTCCAAGGAAAGTCTGGGACAGATCTTTAAATTGTTAAATGCTCACCTTTTCTCTCCTCTGTTAATTGTCTGATTTGTGATTCCCTTCAGTAATTTATTTATAAAGACATATTAGGCTCTTTTCAGCTTTTGCTGCCTTTGTGATCTAATAATTTACATAATTATTTTCTTCTTAAGGAATGCTGAAGAATGTCTGCCTTGAGCACTCATGGTACAGCACAGCAGCAGACAAACATAAGTATTTGCTATTTTTCAAGTGAGTTTCAGCCAGGAGAGACTGAAGCACAAAAAAATAACCCAGTCCTTCAGAACAGACTTAACAATTTGCCATTCTGTTAAATGAAAAGTTGGAAAACTAAAACCTCTTTTCTGAAAACAAAGTTCCCCTACAGGTCTCAGAAATGCGCACTGGAAACTGCTAGGATTTCAAAATCTTAAACACTATAGCCTTTGAATTCTGTGTTCTGTTCACTGGGATTTATCAAACTTATTTTGTTTTCGCCACATTCTCCATTATTTTAACTCCTCTTATCCCACTTCCCAAAAGCCCACATACTTAGTTTAATAAAAGCAGTGATTACTTCCGTCTATTTCTCCTCCAGGCAAGATGCTTCAAATGTACCACGTTTTTGGAAACTCTGCTGTCTGGGAAGCAAAAACACACGTGAGAGCTGAAACATGCCTGTCCCTCCATGTGACTTCTGAATAACTGAGGCAAGTGAACAGAGATGTGAAACTTTGAAAAAAGGGGGGAAAAGGGGAGAAGTTAAACCCTGAATGAGTGGCTCATGTTGCCTCATTCTTGCTCTCTGTTACCCTCTGATGACTCAGCATCACAAGGGGAATAGTGACTCTGCAGTTCTTATAAGCCCTGCCTAGTAATTCCTTCCACATATCAAGTTGAGGTGGAGTTTTCTTCAAAAGCAGCTAAAACTGGTTTGACATCTGTCTCTGAATCCTGCCCACAGTTTGTGTTGCTCTCCTACAATGTGGAGTGAAATGTAGGATACACCAAAATGTGGATGCCTTTTTTTCTGCTCTGGGGAGAAAATAAAAAGGAAAAAACAATCCTGCAAAAATTGACTCTTTATCTCAATGACTTTCCAATGTAAGTAATGCAAATATAATAAGTCATACCATTCTGAGGAATAGCTTTATACTGTATTGTTGACAACTATTTTCCATAGACAAAAGAATGAACTCTCCTGGGGAAGTCAAGACAGTTTAAGTACATGGTGCAGCTCTCACATGACAACTGGTACAACTTCTCAAAACTCCTGGTAATGCCAAGAGCAGAGTCAGCAGAAGTGGTGTACAACCAGAACACCCTCAGCCCCAAAGCTGAACAACCTCTGAAATGCCCTGCTCAAGTGTGCCTTGGGAATTTTTTATTGTCCTATTAGTTTTGACCATTGCCAGCAATGTGGTGATGTGTCTGGTACAGAGCTTGGAAATGTTGCAGGCTTCTCTTGAGAGGTGGCTTGGAGAATGTGCTCGTGCACATGCCTTGCAGGCAGTACTGCTGTCCAGCAAATATCTCTGCAGGGAGGTTTTCAACTCATCTGAAGCCAAAAGGTTCAACGACAGGACATGCCCTAAAGCTGAGCCAATGGAGTGTAAGCTGCTCCTTCAGCTCCTGATATTATTCTTTTCTTTTTTTACAGATTTTCTCTGAGGGATGTGGCTTTTTTCCTGTGCAAAACTTCTTCTTTCATATCACCCCATGAACCCCTCCAGGAAGGTTCATCTGTTTTGTAAGATGTGTTCTTCTCCTCCAGGCTGCTGACTCACCAAACTAGGAAAGTAAAGGTGGCTCCTTCCTAGAAGGGGAGTACAGCTGAGCTAA
The DNA here is from genome assembly GCF_028769735.1 of Zonotrichia leucophrys gambelii. Lineage (NCBI taxonomy): Eukaryota > Metazoa > Chordata > Aves > Passeriformes > Passerellidae > Zonotrichia > Zonotrichia leucophrys. The sequence continues at coordinate 9,942,390 of NC_088189.1, read as the reverse complement.
TATGCTTCATCTAAGAGAGAGAATAAAGGGGAACCTTTATTTCTGATGAAAATGAGAAAAGAGCCCCCTCAAGCAGCATTGCACTAAAAGAGAAAGAGAAGGTTCTTCTACCCTCATCCCTTAGGTGCTTTTGACGTTAGTTTCCATTCACTACCAGATTTCCCTTCAGAAGGTATCCTGTCTTGCATGACTGTAAGATAAAATAGAATCTCTAGTAGTTGTTTCCTGTTTCTGCACATGTGCATTCACTATTAAAGGCCTCATTTTTAATTTTAATCCAAATCCCTGAGTGATAAGAACAAAGCTGGAAGCCCATAGGAAATTATTTTGCTTAGCTACTCTTTTGCTTCTGCTGTGAGTGGACGGACAGCAGTAAGAAAACAAGGAATTTCAGCTGTCCCAGACTGCAGTGCTCCCAAAACTCCAGCTTCAATCAGAGCTAAACCAGCAGCAGGGACCCAGCAAGGTGGCTCTGGCTGTGATGGTGTTATTTGGGGCAACCCTGGGGGTTCAGAGCCACACACAGATCACCTCTGCTGTGCAGGGGCATCCAGCTGTTAAACCTTAAACAAGCACAGGAATCTGAGGGCTCTGTTGGGGAATAAAGAGAATAGTGGGAAAATGCCAAGAGATTATTAGCTCAGCCAAAGATTATGCATTTGCACTAGTAATTAAAGTATTTTGCATTGGATGCAGGCTTTGGCAAGTGCCACCAACAAAAGATTTCATACATGCATGCATGAGTACAAGTCCACAAGAGCTTTCTGTCTGTCTCACACACACACACACACTCACACACAGGCAAACAGAAAGAATGAAATAAGCCATTAAGAAATATTTCCGCATAATGCAATTATTACAGCTGTATAATTGAATGGGGAAACCATTGATCTGTAGTAGAAAGGAAATTGCTCTTTTCATTGTGTTCCTATGAATATGTGAACATTAATCTCAATCTATAATCAACGTTCATTTCAAATCTGATTGCGTGCCACTAAACACCCGTAGCTATGCTAACATTATGTTAATACGGTTCAACATCATAGCTCCCAGCTTCACAGCACAAATATTTTTCTTTGGCAATCAATAGTAATTTCAGCTGAGTGGATGGAAGTCACGTTTTAATGGTAATCTTTCCTCCAAGCCTCCAAGTGGAAACTCGACTGGTACCTTAACACGGCCGCAGCGCATTGCATGTAATCAGATAAATTAACCTAAAAGAGAGAGAGAGAAAACACAGATCAGGAATAAAAAGCGGCGCCAAGAAGCTCTACATTTTCCTGATGGATTAAAGTGCTCATTATCATGAGAGAGAGAGTGGATTTCAAGAGGGGAACTGAATTCCCTTGGCTTTGAGCCGTGGCTGGAGAGGCAGCGGGTCACGATGCGCTCGCACAGCCGGGGATGCCTCCAAGGAGGGGGAAGCCAAGCAATTCAGCCAGGGCTGAGCTGGGCCCTGCTGCTGGGAGCCCTGCTGGCCTCGGGGCACCAGTGTTTGTCCAGGAATAAGGAGTCTCAGTTTTAATGCTGCAGTGCACTGCAGGCTTCCTGTGGGACCTTGGGTAAATGGCTTATTCTGCTTGTGCTTCGCTCCCCTGGCTCTGAAAAAGGACATAACAGTGCTCTGCTGTCCCCTGGGGATGCTGTGGAGATTTGGGGGGGATCAGTTCCTGGGAATGGGAGCTACAGAGCTATGATGCATTGCTTAGATCTCTGTTGGCTTTGCTGTTTCATAGAGGTAAAGCTGCTACTGTGTTATATCAAACTGCTTTATTTCCTTAATGGCATCTATTTTTAGGTATTTCCAAAGCCTTTTTCTTTTTTTTTTTTTCTCTCCATTTGAGGGGCCAAGTTGCTGGACTGAGTCCCTTAAAATCTTGCTTGTTTTTAAAGCAGAAAAAACCTGTGGTCATTGTAAAGTCTAGAAAGAAATCACCAGGTACAGACCAGTGCCACCTTCACAGTTATCAGGAGCTCTATAAATCCTTACCTCCATAAAGGTGTTCAGACAGGATAGGAAAACACCTGCACTGATTAAGACCAGGCTTGCTTAGCCCCATATCCTCTCCTTGAAAGTGGATGGATGGCAGGAGTTTAAGGCAGCATGGGAGAACTGATCAGACATATGGAGATACTTCCCCACAGAACTGTCTCAGGATCTGATGACTCAGGTGTTTCTTTAGCTAAAGAAGTTATCTTTATCTACAGTAAAGAGTTTCATTTCTTTATTATATTTTTTCTCTTTTGTTTTTTAATTGTTGATCATGTATTTCTAAGAAACCTCAAGGTTTGTTTGGTTGTTTTTTTTTTTTGTCCAAGAGGTTTTCCAGCCCCTCCTTGACCACTTTCAAGCCCTCTGCACCTTCAGCTTCCTCTAGCAAGAACTTCCTCAGATCTTCTATGGACAGGAGTGAATTGCTTTGGATTCTGCTGATCTTAAAAAAGATTTTCAATAGCAGATATAGACTGTAGGTTGCCTTGGTAGTACCTATTTTGAGTCATTTTATTTTTATTTCCTACCTTGAGGCAGCTTTTAAAGAACCTGATATGTAAATCTGTTATCCTTAAATCTGTTTCTTCTTGAAAGTCAGGTCCCTCCTATGTTCCTTAACAGATTGAGGTGTCTCGACTTGTGTACCCCAAAAGATTCTCCAAACAATGAGTCACTTAAAAAAATCTTATCTCTGTTATTTTACTTTGTGCTGGATAAATTCCCAGTGTCCCATTAATCCAAGGCTGCTTGCAAAGATGTTCTCTATGGGGGCCAGTATTCTCTGCTGTCACTCCAGGGTCCATGGGCTAGGAGAGGTCTTTGGGACTTTGCTCCAATCCCAAATGCCTCCCTGTTTTAGTAAATTTATTTTAGAGGAACAGGAACCTTCTCAATGGCTGTCATGTCTAATTTTGCAGATTGTTTTCAGAGCCTGTTCTCTTTTCTAATTCCCTCAAAGGTATGGGCTTTCAGCAACCTGCCCAGATTCACCAGGGAGGAAACCAAAAGCAGCAGGACAAGCTCTGAAGTGTTTACAGGTTCCACAAGAACAGGCTCCTTTTCTCAGAGTACACAAGTTTTACATCCTTTGGGCCAAAGCAGGAATCCCTCAAACTATTATTTGCAATTTAAACATATTGAATTTTCATTCTGTGTAATACCAGAAATTTTGAGTAATGTCGCCTTTACCTGCTGGGTGACATAAGAAATGTGTAACATTTCTCCATAAGAAATGTGTAATCACTTGGTAAATTTGTGTTACTAAAAGTGTCCACCCAGGATATTTTTGGTTCAACGATGCTATTCCATTGCCTGGGTGGGAAGTTGTGTTGGAATATGGAACTTAAATCCACCTTGGATATATCTAAGGTAGGCTCTTAAAAACAATGTTATTTCAAAATTAACAGAATGTACTTGTGTGTGTGTAAGGAGTGAGGTTACAGCAAAAAGCAGTCCCTTCCCTCCTCTAAAGCTGAGCCAGTTTCAACTGGCCTCTGGCTTTCCCCAGGATCAGGAAGTTGAAAATGTGACTGAGAGCCAACCCTCTCCCTTCTCCTATTTGATTCCTGTGCCCAAGCCACTGTGGATCTGACCTCAGGACCTCCTGGCTCTAAAAATGGATTTTGTACTGCCCAAGTGGCTCCTGTAAAGTGCAGAATTGGAAATGCAGTGTTTGTACTTGTAATGATTTGCAGAAGAGGTGGGCCTTTGGAAACAGGGAAAATTGGCTGCCATCACCTCAGTGGCTTCTTAACGTGGTCCAAAGAAAAGGAGAACCATTATCTCCTATTTGCTGCTGATTATTCAAGCCTTTTAGCAAATGGGCTAAATTCCCACTGGTGTAAACTGGATTAGCTCCACTGGAGTCAGAGGAGCTGAGCTGTTTCATACCCTATATCAGGATTTCTCCTGTTATCTCTGAGCATGGCAAGAATAAAAGTTGTAGCATTACAAAAAAAGTCCCTGCTATGCTGTGGATGATAATCCATGCCTTTCCCTGTCCCCATGGAGCTGAGTTGTGTTAAGATTATGAGCCTTAGATGTTTAGAGCAATTTTGACTGGATCAGAGGTTATAGCCTCTGCTTTTTAACATTCTGCTTTTATTTTCAGGCTATGAAGTGTAATAGTTCACCATTTTGGTTTAAGTATCACAATAAAAGTCAGTGAGATGGAACAGGCAATAAGCAGCCGTTTTACATCAGTGCTGCTGAGACTGAGTGCTTAAGTCTTCATTAACCTACAGAGGAAGGAGCTACAGAAAAGACACTTGAAATAAAATACCAGGGATGAGGCTCAGCTCATTCCTGGATGTGCACAGGCAGGCACTGTGGAAGGCTGGTCTCTGGTGGGAATATCTCCTCGTGTCTGTGCTCTCCTGCAATAAATAGCAGGGTGAGGAAACCCCACACTGGAGAGCTGGGCTGTGTCACTGCTGCTGGACACCAGGAGCTGAAAGCCAGGCAGGCTGTACTGCAGGGACTTCACAACTCAGGGGTGGCATTTCTGCATTTACAGCATCTCTTTGTTCTTCATTAGGCCCTTTATTAGAATTCTGAGACCGCTGGGTCTCTCCTGACACGTGGTATTCTGTTAATGGTCTGTGTTCCTACATATAGTCCAAGAGAATGCGGGGAATACAGTGGCAGAGGAAAGATTTTCAGATTTCCCTCAGCCCTTCCTCAGAGCAGAGAGGCTCCAGGCCTCAGAACATCTCCATGGTCTCTGGATTCACTCCAGCAGGTCCAAATCTGCCTTGCCCTTTACCCGCTCTCTGCTGGGGCAGATTTGTGGATGCCCTATGTAAGATTTCAGGCTCATTTGGAGTCTGAAATAACACTTCCCCTGCAGCCCAGGAACAGCAGAGCTCAGATAAAGATATTGCTGCTTTCCCTCTTGCTGAACCGAGCCTGCTCCCTGGTCCCAAAAGTGCAGAATCCCAGCCCTGCTTTACACAACACTTTGCTGCTGCTTCTGTAAAAGGTCTCCTTGAGATTGCCTCTATTTACTCTTCAGTATAATGAAGATTGTTTCCCTTGCCTGGGGGAAGAAGTAGAAATGTTGAAAATTTACTGTTCTGCTTTATTGCTTAAAAGAGATTTTGCTGTGCCATGAGTGTGTCTCTGCCTTGTCCTGGGTTTTGCCATGTCAGAGCACTTCCAACATCTTTTGCAATCTCTGCAGGATCTGCATTTCCTGGGCCTCTGTTTGAAACCCAGAACAACTGTGACAAACTTTCCAAGAAAACAGCCACTCCCTGTGTTTTTGATTCATATTTCCCCCATTTTCATCCTCAATTTGCTCCTTTTCCAGTTAAGTTAAATACCCCTTCCTGGATGCTGAATAAAGAATGGTATTATGTGTTTCAGCTTTTTTTCCTAAGATAAAACCAGGAAGAAAAAACACACAAGGAAAACATCTATACAGATATATCTGTCTACTGATGTGGAAAAAACAATGAAATTAATGAGGTGCAAGGTGAAAGACAAGGTTTAGAGTCTGTTCTGTTTTCACCTTTATTAGAGGCTTCATAACTTGTTTTCTTAGTGGAGAAATTCAGAGATATTTATTTACCTGTTATCTAAAGTCCTCCTATGAAGGATGAAAATGAAAATGAAACATGAAAATGGCTGGTTACATGGAATTTTCTTTCAATTGGAATTAGAGGTAGTAATGTCCTGCTTTGTCAGTCTGCCTTGCCAAGTGGAGATTTGCAGCAATGTGAAAATGAAATAAAGCAATATTTTCACATCATTGTAGGCAAACCTGAGCCAATCACCTACAGGTAGATATTCAAATCATGGCCTCAAGTCCCTCATCTTATCAAGGGCAGAAAAGTACTTTATTTGCAAGAGAAAAGCAATGTATTAATGATAAGGAAGTCAGGATAAATACTTTAAAGACTGTGAGGCATTTTGATGCTACTGGGCTGAATTTAATGTAACTGAGATAAGTTGGTGGTTGGGAATAAGTAATAAAATAAATTGGGAATAAGTAATAAAGTAAATAAAAGTAGATAAGTGTTTCATAAAACTCTGCTGTTTCTTCAGAGAACAATGAGCTTTCATGATGTCCTAAGATTAGAAGGATGTGTGTGATCTTAGTGGCTACCAAAATTCATGGAAGAAAGTGAACAAATCACAAAGGTTTAACCTAATTTTTGTTTGTGTTTTTAGGTCTGCATTGCTGAGTGTCCTTGCCTTGAGAGACAAGGACATGCTAAAGCTGAGCTGAAGCCTACATGGCTTTGAGCACGGGCTAAATGAGGCACTTTCAACAATCCAGCCAGTGACTCAGTGTAAATCTTATACACTGCTTGGAGATAACATCTGAAATAAAAGTGCTTTTTTCCTCCTTTTCTTCAGGGCCGCTGTTGTCCTATGAGAAAGGGCTCTCTGTGTATTTAAACATTGATGAACTCTTAAGTAAAGAATCAAAACAAGGAGAAAAAAATAGTCCCCAGGAGTGTGTGAACAGCAAGGGCTTCTCTGCCTTTGCCCTGATTCTTTTCCCCCTTCAAGCAGCTGTAAATCTTCATGATGCCTCTCCTTGTCCACTGACTCTGCCAGAGGCAGATGAGCAGGGACAGACACGAATATTCAATCCTAGAGAGAGAGAATGGTAAAATAAACACTCTCTACTCCCACCCCCATTTACTCTCTCCCCTCTCTGAGCAGCCACACCAGTGCAGAGAAGTGCCAGAACATGCAGGTTTGTCTGATTCCATTTTGGATCTCCTATTTGCTTGCAGAACTTGAGCAAGTGCAAGTTTTATAATGGGCTGATCAAAGATGAATGGAAATCTCTTCTTATCTCCATCTCAATTTCCTGAATAGTAGCATCTCTTTCTATCCATCAAGCTCTGGAAAAGGGACACTGCCTCTCTCAGAATCATTTCTCTTCCCACTATTTTTCCTTCCAATAATTAAATAAATTAAAAAAGGATAAAATCTCTGAGAAGTGTATAGCAACACCATCCAGTTTGTGCCTGGGAGTCCAGCACATCCCATTCACAGGGAGCTGGGAAACATCACAGGGATGTTGCATTTATCCCACCCAGAGATATCCCTGTGCTCCTCTCTGCTCCCAGGGACATTGACTGCACAGACCTGAGGCTGCACAGTGCAGCAATGACACAGCTGCTGCAAACCACATCTGTAATTACAAGGATTTTAATGCAAATAGAAACAAACTTTTTAAATGAAGAATGAACTTTTTAAATCAAGAACTGAGACTTCAGAGACTTGGACTATGTGGCTTTGTTGATTGCTTCTGTGACAAGGTTACTCTCTTTGTGTCAAAGGGAATTTTATCATTGCTTTTAAAGAAGTTTAAACAAAATCAAGATGTTCTTCTCTTTAATCCTCTTTGTCTTTTCTATACAAGAGGCATTATGTCATATAAAGAAAAAAATGCTTTAGAACTGGTATTTTTCCATCCTGTTAGACATCTAGAGGCCATGAAGGCATCGCCTAGATGTATATTTAGCTAAAAATTCTAAAGTTGGTTCAATTTTTGGCATTTAGCACCTGGGGTCCCAGTGGCTTGGCCTCAGTGGTGGATTTGAACACAGAGCAGGCTGGACACGGGTGACTCCAGATGCCCTCTAATGCAGTGACATCAAAATGAAAAATCCCTTCTGAGCTGCTGAGTGCATGGTGTATATTTTAGTCCCCAGTCAGATGGTCTGTGCAGTGAGCACTGCCAGAATATCCTTTTATTTCTCTATGAGAGAGCTCCTGTGCCTTTAACCCAGTGTGACAGTTCCTTAACCACCGTGCCCCTCGCCAGAGGTTCATTTTCTTCCCCTGGGACATCACTCAGAGTAATTGTCCCCAGTAATAATCAATAAATCCAAATTATCTTGAATAAAGCCAGATTTATTTAACACAGTGTAACAAATAGAAAACCAGAAAGAAAATCCATGTAAATACAATTTAAGGAGAGCAGGCTTGTCTGAGACTATGGACTATGTAGCAAGCACTCCAGCTGGTCAAGGTATTTTACAGCACTATGTAGAGACCAGCACATTAACCCTTTAGAATAAGGGGAGTAGATTTTTGACTTTGGAAAACTTCAGGCTGCACAGGACCTTCTTTTCTAAAAAATCTTCTCTTAAAAAAAAATTTCTTAGTGCTTCACCTTGGAAACCTGCTGAGTAAATAAGAAATACTAAAGATGAAGGCTTTTTTTTTTAATATGGAAAGTTTTTTTTTTTTTTTTTGGATAATGCCACTCTGGAACTTTTAGTGGAAATGCCTGAAATATTTTTCATTTTCTTCCCTCAGATGGAAGGCCATTAGAATATTCTCTAGAATCATCTAGTGGTCTTACAGCCTTTGGATTCTAATGACACTGGGATCAAATTCATGCAAAACAAACTTTTACATCAGATTTCTTTCCCGTAACTTAGAACTCAAATGCCATTCCCGGTCCTTTCATCAGCTGTTTTTTTATCTCCCTGTTCCTAGAAGTCAAGTTCTCAGAGGCTGTGATTTCAAAATGCCTTTTTCTTGGGGCTGCTGGGTTCCAGTGCCACTTCCCAGTTCCTGTAGTGACAGCAGTTTCTCCTAGAGCAGCACCACTGAGGCTCTTTCTCCAGCTAATTAAAATTTACATCTACAAATGATCTCTACTGCTTGGTTTTGCCTCAATCCCTGAACACACATTCATAGAGGTGCTAGTGAGATTCCTCTTCCCCTGGATCACTCCTGCAGTGGCACTGCCCTGAATGTCCTTCACTGTTTGATTCACTCAAACACAGTGAGAGCCTGCACCATTCAGAAACTTATAGGGGATTTCAGCTGGAGGTGAATTTGTTCTTTCAAGGACTGGGTGTTTAGAGGCTGATTTTCCAAGTCTCCCTTGTAAGATAATTGTGCTGTGATGCCATCCTTGAAGCAGCCTCTGTTGGCATCCCACAGATCAATTACTATAAATCCATCTTTGAAATTATGATGGCAACTTGGTTAAAAAGGAGGCTTCCAACTTTGGTGGTTTAACTGTGATTTTTTTTTTTTTGTTGCTGTTGTTATAATTTACTTGAATGTGTTCATACAGCTGAATTAATTTTATAAGTTCATGCCTCCACATTGAGGTCCCATGATATTTCAGCACTAAGGTTTTAGGGCACACTGCAGCCTTTCCCTTTCCTCTGAAAGCCTTTAGGACCTTCATAACTTTGAGAAGCATTCCTCTGCCAAACACAGTTAAAATTAGCCAATGATTTCAAAATTTTGGTGTGCCTATGTGCATGCCCAAAGCATGAGTGTGCAAAGCTTACTCCCTCAGAGAGCAGAGATAAAAGGAAATTGGTCACTATAATTGAAATTGATAAAAGTATTCAACATTTTTAACAGAGCAATTCAAGACTCTTATCACATTCTTCCTTTTTTTGCAAAAAATTGTAGTGACCCACATCCTCATATTTGCTTTTGTCACTGAATGCAAGATTGTGATAAGCAAAAGGTATGCAGTGTATCCCAAAATAACTGTGGATTTAGATACTTGTCCCTCTGAAAACCTTGTTTGACCACTTTATTGTGCAGTTCTCAATGTGTGTATTTAGAATCCGTGGGCAGCTTTTAGCATGCACACAATTCTCTTCAGACACATTCCTTCTCACGCCTGACCTCCGTTTTACATGATTTTAAGCTGTTTTCCTCTTAACGTGAAGCTATTCCCAGTGCATTTCAACAACATATTTAGCATGCCATTAATTTTTTTCCCCTTCAAATCTCATTCCATCTGATAGCCTGGCAGCTCTGACTATAACCAGTTTCCTTCTCATTACCAGTCCTTTAAAAGGGAGGAAGAAGACATCTTCAGGGTTTTGTTACCTTTCTTCTTTCCCATTGTGAATTTCCTACTTTGTAAAAATACCACAGAGATTGTTGTTCACAGTACACATCCCACTGACAGAGAGAGAAATAATAAAACCATAATGCTCAAATTGAATCAACTGCTGTCATTGTGTTGCAGATTATTGAGCATATTTTTAGAGTCCTTCTCTGTGGAGGTTTTTTATTTTCTGTTAAGTCATCCTCTGTGCAGGTGTTTTTATTTGGGGGGAGGTGCTTTTTCCTTTGCTCTGTTTCTGGAGCATCAAGAGCACAAATGCTACCACAATTCCACCACAGCCTTTGCTCCTTTTCTTGAGGTTTAACAAGTTGCTACAAGGAAGTTCAGGTCCCATCTTTACCCAAGTGTATCAGCAGAGCCTTAACAATCTGTGCAGAAATTGTTAAATAATTTTTTCTTGGTGTCCTTCCCCGAGAAGAGGTGCAGTTTGGCTTCTTGGACCCCTTCTTCTCTTTTCACAGTGGCTCTTGGAAGTGGAGTCAGGAATGAAGTCTCATCATACTAGGCATAGGAAAGGCTAATTCATTAAAATCAACCTTGAATTTGAGTTTAATTTTTTTTAATTTTAGATGTTTCCCAAGGATTTGCTTCAATTGCTAAAACATCCATTCTGTCTGAATTTTTAAATAAAAATATTCTGAATATGGTTCCAAAGTGATTTTTTGCATTTTCAGAATTGCCTTTCATTTTCAGTAGAAGATTTTACATGTTCATTGGCCAGATTCTGCATTAGGGCAGACTTCTGCTTGTAAAAGTACTTGAAGAGAGTTGTTTTTATATTTTTGTCCTAGTTTTGGGTAGGAAAATATTTCAAAGTACAAAATCTGGTGGCATGGAAAACACTTTCCTTCCACTTCACTTTTTTGAATAACTGCCTCTGTTGAAATACTATTCTACTTCTTTTACTTTTTCCTAGTGCCCATCAATAATTCATTACATTATTAGGAAATGGATAAAGATGGAATAAATCATTTAATACAGTATTTTCCAAATTCCTATCAATGTGAGTTTGAGTGTGTGGGATGCAAGAAGGTGATTACCATTTCCAGCAAGTGAGAGAAGCAGATGAACTGTACAAAACACTCAGTAAATGCTGAATGCTTGGCAGTGCAACTTTCTGGCTCCCTGGATATGGCACAACCCGAATCACTGAAACTATGAACACACAGACCCAAGCACTGGCTGATGTGGCTGTGCACAACCAGGCTGTGAATTACTAAAGGATTTAAAGGCTGTCCAAGGCTGATAGTTGCTTTTTCCCTGAAATTTTCAATGCAGCCTCTGATGTTGTACATTGACATCTAAAGCAAGAGGGTTTCTGCCCCTCACGCCTTTCAGCTCACGTATATGGAGTAAATTTTTAATAGAGCTCCTTTCTGTATCCCCACTGTGGAGCTCCACCTTTGTAAGTCCCACAGGCAGCAATATCAATCAGATGAATAAAATTGTGCATGTGCTGAAATGCTTTGCTGAAGGGGAAATGCAGGCTGCAACAGCTTACAACCTGCACAGACCTAAACTGGGACCTGAACATGAAAACCACTATAACATCCTCTCTCCCAGATAATTTCCCCACCTTTCAGTCTTCATGAAGAAAGGCTGCAAAGCCTCCCAGACAAGCAGTCTGCCCAGAAAGCTGATCAGACCTCAGCCAGTGCTCACAGATTTCACAGGAGCAGGGAGCAGCACGTGGTACCTTCCTGGTCATTTAGGAATTGCAGAAGGAGCTAAGCTGAGACTGGCTACTGAACCTGAGGTCAAGTTTAATTGCTCTAAAGTAGTGCTGTGGGAAGGAGGGGTTTAGTTAGTCTCTCCAATGGAGCTTTCAGGAAAGCAGGCACTGACTCAGCTTATTTAAAACTGCCTTAGGAACATGTGGTCCACAGGGCAGAGGTGCCCACTTTAAAACACTTTGGCCATGGATGTCCATTCCTGCTTGATTTACAGGAATGTGAAACAGGTAGCTGTCTGACAAACCAGATTGCATTCATTCTGTGCTTCTTCCCCAGCTCATAAGCCATGCTAATGGTATTAATCAGGATTAAAGGAGGCTTGAGAGAATTAGGAAAGCATCCTGTATGTCAGGACTGCAGCAAAGCAACGTCTTAAGATTTATTACATTTACAAATGCTTCTCACAAAAAAAAAAAAAAAAAAAAAAGGAACCCAAAACCCCTCCTGCAAGCTCAGAGCTGGGGCAGAAAAGTTGTTGAGCTGAAAGGAGGTGGAGGACCCTGAAGCTGAGGAGAGGAGAGGAGAGGAGAGGAGAGGAGAGGAGAGGAGAGGAGAGGAGAGGAGAGGAGAGGAGAGGAGAGAAGAGGAGGAGGAGAGGAGAGGAGAGGAGAGGAGAGGAGAGGAGAGGAGAGGAGAGGAGAGGAGAGGAGAGGAGAGGAGAGGAGAGGAGAGGAGAGGAGAGGAGAGGAGAGGAGAGGAGAGGAGAAGAGAAGAGAAGAGAAGAGAAGAGAAGAGAAGAGAAGAGAAGAGAAGAGAAGAGAAGAGAAGAGAAGAGAAGAGAAGAGAAGAGAAGAGAAGAGAAGAGAAGAGAAGAGAAGAGAAGAGAAGAGAAGAGAAGAGAAGAGAAGAGAAGAGAAGAGAAGAGAAGAGAAGAGAAGAGAAGAGAAGAGAAGAGAAGAGAAGAGAAGAGAAGAGAAGAGAAGAGAAGGACAGCTGTGGGAGTGGAGGAGCTGGCAGGGCTGGCTCAGCCCTGGTGCCAGCACTGTGCTCCATTTGAGCCAGCTGGCAAAGGGGAGCTGCAGAAATGCTGCTCTCTTGCTCAGCAGATCTGCTCTTAATTACCTGCCTGTAAATCAGGATTCATTTAATAAGTCTGTGGAGCTGGACAAGTGTGTAGGCAAAAGTATCTGCAAGCTGAATTTCTCTGCTCTGGATACATGCAGGGTTCAGCTGCTACTGTGAACATCTTTTCTCAAAAATTCTACATTTTGCCTCTCCATCCAGAACTGAAGCTCTCTTAAAACATAAAGCTGAGTTTGGATAATGATTTGTTCCACAAACAAGAGTTTTCCAGCTGCAGCAGCAGGGCAAAGGCACCAGCTCCCATCTGCACTGCAGGGCCAAGTGCTGCCCTGAAGGGCCCAGTGCTGAGGTACCAAAATGAGCAGGAATGAAATACTGAAGCAGTTTGTGCATATGAGAAATATAAACGAAGAGGGCTTTTCTGAATGAAAGAAAAACAAACCCCAAACATGATAAGCAAATGTTTTAAAAGGCCCTTGACACGGGTCAGTTCTGGACATAAACAGTCCCTGGCAAAATTGGCTTAGATGACACAAGTCAGAGGCGATGATTCCAGCTGACAATTCAGGTGCTGAGTGCTTTGGGTACCCTGGGTTGCTTTTACATTATTCAGAGTTGTAGGGTGACATTTTACTTCAGAAGAGCTGAATGTCAAGACCCTGTTTTGGTTATTTTAGAAGTATGTTTATATCAGAAAAGTACTTCCTTCTCCATTATTTTCTGAACCCTCTTAAAATCAACCCATTTAACTTTTGACTGCAGAGTTTATCCAGTTTTAGGCCACTGTATCCTTCCAGCAGCCACCCTTTGGCTTCTGTAGAGGATGAGTGACTGGCTGTCTATCACAAAAAAATGAACCTTTTCCATCACTGTCTTCATTTCTAATTTACATCCACTGGCACTTTCAGTTATATTCCTTATTTTTGTCTCCTGAGAAGGAAGCTTTTCATATATCCATTGTTAAGTAGAACCACCAGGAAATTCCAGAATAAGGAGAGAAAGAGAAGAAAGAAAAAAAAAAAGCAACCTTCTTTTCCTTCTTTTTTTTAAATGTCTTTTTTTTTGTACTCCAGCCAGATGGAATTAGGGCAATTGTTCACTTGAAGTACTATAGAGATTAATGAGGTCCAGAGGCAGAGCCATGAGAAAATAGAAATGTAAAAAAGTGAAGTTTCCAAAAATACAGCCTCCACGATACCATAGGGATGGATCAGATTGAATGTTTCATCTCATAGCCTGACTGGGCAGGCTGCCTCATGTTCTTAGCTTATTAAAAACCTGAACCCTTTTTTCACTCTCTCAGGCCAAGCCCGGTGCAAACAGAGCTGATGCTCAGCACTTGCATGTCTGCAGCCAAAGAGTCACAGCCCTCACCCTGAACATGTTTAGGAACACATTTAAACTCCTCTAAAGGTTTTCCACTGTTCTATTTGCATTTCTTTGGTGATTTTGAATTAGAGAGTGTTGTTTAGAGTTTTGTGATAGAGGGAGGGAGCACTGGGAGGCTGCTGTGATTAAACTGGGGGTCTGAGTTCCATCTGGCTTGGGGCACTCCACTGAGGGACCCTGTGAGCTCTGCAGAGCACTCAGGGACTCAGCTCCCCCTCCTGCAAGCAGAGGCTCTTTGGGGAGATGCTTGCAATGGATTGGAGTCTGAAACTCCAAAGGGTCAAGTCTTTTTCACTTTCTTTACCAAGGTCAAAGCAGTTGTAACCTGCAGATGCCAGGATTGCGCCCTCAGTGTTTATTCCTGCCTGTGCTGGGAAGCTTCCCAAGGCAGGGGGTGAGGATAAAAAGCTGTCCTGCAAAGGGTTTGTGCCCCAGTCTTGCTTGCAAAGTGATTTCAAAGCTGCAGAGGTGATGTGCAAAGGAAACAGCAGAGACCCACCTGCCCATGATCTATCTAGAGACCTGTGAGAGGTCTTTGGCTGTGTGCTTGCACACACACAACAGCCCTGATGGGAAATGTTTGGAGACAATTGCTGCCCAGTTGAAGTTCCTGAGTACTCAAGAGTCTGTTACACCAAGCCATTGGCACAAGAACATCTAAGGAAGAATCACTCAGATTGTGGGTCCAGCTTTCCTACACACCCATGGTCTGGAGCAGCTGAGTCTAAAAGTTATGTGTGGAGAAGGAACAGAGAGAGAGGCTTAGAAAATAACATATTTATTTTCATGCTTTGTTCATTTCAGGTGTTTTTTGAAACAGTTCCTATTCTGCTAGTAAATCCAAGACAGTCTTTATTCAAGCAAGAAATACTGTTTAAAAGTGTTGTTTTAAACCATTAGATGTGGTCTGAAACTTGCTGTGTTAACAAAGCATGGAGAGGAAAACTCACAAGGCAGTTACTACAAAATTTCAATACTCAATACACGGCACAGTTAAATTTGAAGCAGCTTAAATGACTCCTGTGTTTTACCTGCTCTTGCTGCCACACACAGATCTTGTCACTTTAAATCTTCATTTGGCAATTTTCTGTTCCATAACTGTAGGGTATATACTTGGATCCACAGAAGTATAATATTCTGACAGCTGTTTCCTTTGCTAGCAGTTTATTTAAGCACATTATTTGGTGCAATTTAGCCCTTATTCAGAACTACTTCAAAAACTTAAAAAGACTCATTTCTCCCCCTGCTTGTCTGTCTGTCTGATACCACTCCAGTCATCAGAGCTTCCAGTTCACTGTATCATTTCAGCCATAGTTAATCAAACTCAAAGAGGAAAGGCATATGCTTTCAGGCTAGATTTAACCTTTCTATGGGTGCCAGAAAATCTTTGCATGTAGAAAGAAATAAGAAGAAACTGCTTCTGCTGAGAATATCAGGAGGGTATCACTTCCATTTACAAGGGCTGCTCCAAAACTTGAATTATATGAAGCAAATTAGCTGCTTTGAATGAAATATGATTTGGGTTTGAGACTCTATAGGAAATTCTTGTTCTTTATGCACTAGCCCCTGGAGCTCAGATATACTCCAGTCCTGCAGATACCCTTGGTACATAACTCCTGCTGAAATAGTGGGAATTCATTTCCTCAGCATGGGGAATAAGGAGGGATTTTTGGAGTGAAGTGGTTGTACAGGAGCAGAAGGAAAGAGAGGAGGCATGGCAGAGGTTTGTGTGATGGGAGAGGTGGCAGAGGTGGCTGGGAGGGAGCAGAGTGCCTGACCTGGCTCCTGAGGTGACACAGCACCCAGAAATTTGGAAGGCACAGCTGCTTTCAGCAGGGTGCAGTACACTTGTGCAGGTGAACAAAGACCCAGCTCAGTCTGGGCTCATGCCCAAGGTTTCCTGAGGCCTGAGTAAGCATCATGGCTTGTTGGTCTTTGAGCCTTTCTGCTGTGCTGGGAGCAACCAGGAGCTTTTGGAGGCAGGCAATGGAATCATTTTGCAAATTGTGCTAAAGGAGAGCCACAGCACGTTCCAAATCCACCCCGCCCCAAAGCTTTGCATGAGACAGAAAAGTCCAAGTCTGTGCCTTGAAATCCAAATTTCCTACGTGGTTCCTGCCCCCTGGCAGATGGCAGAAGCTGTGCATTGCCGTGCATCCCTCCTGCAGCCTCCAGCCCTGCTGGCTGCAGCCCTGCACCTCCTCCTGCCCCAACCTGCGTGTGCCGCAGGAGGGGCTGACATCAGGCTCACTGATGTGGCTCCACAGGCACAGATAGCATCTCCCAGAAGTAATTAAATTAACCAGATTTACGCAGGCCTTCACCACAGACTTTGGGTTTTCCAGAAGGCTGCTAAGAAGAGGGGCTGAGCTGTGTGCTGGGAGATGCAGGGAAGCTGGAGGTGTTCATTGTGAGCACAGCATGGAGGAGATGTCTTTGTCCACTGCCTCAAATGCCTGGATCTGCTGGTGGAGATCCAGGATCTGCTGGTTTGCCTCCTCCTGGCTCCTGGCAAAGGGCTGTGGAGTTTTGGGAGGAGCCCTGCCCCACTGCACATCTCAAGACAATCTCTGACTGGGGAACAGGTCCTTCCAGGTTCTGTCTGCTCCCACCTTCCCTGTGCTATCAGGCTGCATCTGATGTGGGAGCTCTTCCTCAGTTGTAAACTAATTTGTAGCGGGCAGCAGAGTGTTTGGTGGTTAGAGGAGGGAGGGGAGGGAGGAATCCCTTCTTGCACCAGCAGATCCAGGCATTTCAGCTGGCCCCCACAGCTCAGCCCAGCAGTCTCAACCTGCCAACCCGTTGCTAATATCTCCATTAGCTCATTTTCAAGTTAGTTTAAGTAGATCTAATCTGCAGTCCAGTCACGGTGTACAGTGTGCACAGTCATTTATTCAGTGCCACATCTTCCTCCTCTCAGTAATTCCCCCAGACCTGCTCACCATGAGGACACTAATTGCCTGGGTGAGGTGTGTGAGATGCAGCCAATGCTTCAAGTATTTGGGCAAGTGGTGTTAAAAGCCCGATGAGTCAGTTTATCCAGCTGTGTAATGGGGCATTCCCTTTGTCTCAGGGCTGTTGAAAGCCATAATGAGATCTCACAGAAATGTTGGGCTGCAGGAATTCAGCGTCTCCCAGGGCTTGGTCATTAGTTCTTGATGAAGTCAACCTTGCTCATGAAAGGAGAGGCAGAGACTTCCAAGAGTCCAGCAGGACTGCTCAGATGAGGAAGTGCTGGAGAAGTTGCTTTGTGAAGTTCTTTGGTTGTTGCTCTCCAAAGAGCTTCAAAGCATGAAAATTCCTGCCCTTGCCAATTTTAATGAAATATGACCAAGTTTGTTTTAGTGGGGTTTACTTCAAAATGTCCTTTTGTGTCTTAAGAAAGCAAAGTGGCTTTGTCAGCTTGGCTTGTGAGGTAGCAAAAGTATTACACTTGAAATGGAGCTGTAAAGGGAGCAGTCTTTTAATTTAGTGGCATTTGGTATCATTCAATAAATGATAGACTAACAGCAGCTAGTGTTTGTCTCAGAATTTCCCAGGCAGATTTCTCCAATCTTGGGGAAAAAAATTACAGTGAAGAATAAAGTTCAGGAATATTGAAGCCAAAAAGTCCCTTCTGTCACAATTGTACAAATGCAGAGCATGTGAACAGTGTGTGCGTGCCCTGGAGAAGTGAGTTACTGCTCTCAGTTCTCCCAGAAGCAGGGCAACTCTGGTCTAACTTGCTGTGCACGTGTTTTTCTGTTTCTGCTTTGCCTTTTTTATGGCAAGTGCTCCAGTGAAGGTCTGCTTCCTTTTGCTCATTTTTCACAGCTTTCCACAATTCCTGTCCCAGTTAACTCTGGCCTTGTTTGGACATGCTGCTGCTGCTACAGCTCTGATTTTCACCATGGAGCTGGAGAATGAGATGGTTTCAAATGGCTGGAGGGTGCTGTCAAACAGGTGGGGATCAGCTTGGTCCCTCAGTCCGAATGTTTGGGATCACTGAACACCTTTCCTTTTAGTGTCCTTATGGAGACGCTACTTATTACACTTATTTCTACCCTTAAAAATGCCAGGTATGGGACAAAGGCTGTTTTCTCAGGGAAAAAAAAAAATATTAGCCTGTCTGAGGAAACTGGCACAGCTGCTGAACATCACATCTTCCTAAAGGACAAGGAAAACATCTTCTGGCATCTTTGTTCATTCACCCAGTTCCCCACCTGGCAGTGAATGTGTTCACTTTGCAAATGTCACTTTGCCATAACACTTTGTCCTTTGCTGTCTACTAAATTTCATGCAATGACAGTCATGGTGAACTAAAGTTTTAAAGTCCTGAGGGCTAGTTCCATTCTCACATGAGATGCTACCTAGTCTTTCCTGAATATTTTAATTCAACTCCATGTCTTGAATAACTCAGCACTTCTTGGCTTGCAAAATCTCAGGTTTTATACTAGGAAGAGGAAGAAAATAAGTAGCACTTTACACATTGCTCACACTCAGATAGTAGCTGTGATGGCAAAGTGCAGTGTTTCAGCATCCTGGCCCCACTTGTTGGATTATCCCTTTCCTTATTGCATGTCCACATACTGTGACAGCAAATAAGCATGCATGTCTGGCTTTCTGTCCCCATTAGCCTCTCCATTTCTTGTGACCTTCCAATCTCTTCAGTGCAGGTGTACCAGCAGGTTACCAGCCAGTGACTTGATGACAAATGAGTCCCTTCTCCACCTGAGCTGTCTCCGTGTCCCCTGCGCTGCTGCGCTTGACGGAGCACAGCTCAGGATCTGTTGCAAATTGTTTATTTTATATTGCTCTACCAAGCACCGTTTTGTATGGCCAGGATTAATCTGCTGCCCAGGCAGAGCACTGGAGAGGAAAACAAATATTCAGCTTCTGAATGGAAAGGTGACTGGGAGGGAGATTGTGCGAGTTCACTGAGCGTTACTGTTACGAAACATCTGTGCTGTTTTGCAGGATTGTGCAGATAACCAGAATGAAATGACTTGCCCTGAATGATGGGAGAGAATATTCAAGATATTTCTATATCTCTCAGACTCAGGATGTTGTACCTCAACCACAAAAATATCTTTGGGGATTTCCCTTTCTGACCATAGTATCAAAGCTAAAAACAGATCAGAAAAATGCCTGGTTTAAAATGAGATCTGTTTTGTGGGTTGAGAGAAAACCACTGCAAAATCCCAGATCATTCTGCCAAGCCTATGAATTACAAACAGCAGACATGCTGGCTCAAGCAAATCCTCAGTTGCCAAATGCTCACCGTTATCTCCTTTGCGATGCTACTTGCAGGTGTCAGGCTGCTGTGGGCTTAGCAGGCACCACAGATTCCCTTGGACAGGCTAATGCCTTTCCTGAGAGACATCTGCAGTCAGGACACAGCTGGAAACAAATGTGTCCCGTGTCTTCTCTGTCATAACTCATCTTTCCAGGGAGGACTCTGTGCTATGACTGGTTTTTTGTTTAAAATAGGAGAAAGCACCATCCAGTGCTGAGGCCTTGCAGCTTCTCCAAGATCTGGCCTGTAGAATTTCCCTCCTCACCTGGAATGCAGAATTTCTCCTTCTCCCTGCCTCTCCAGGGCTGTGCCCTGATGCTGAAAGGGATTTGTTCTTTGTTTCAGAAGGACCATGGTTAAGCTCTGCCCTCTCCTCTGCAAGATGTGGCTGCCACAAGCATCAGGCTTTGTTCCCTCGTGTTAGATTGGGAAGGATGGTTGTGGGAATTTGGTGTTCTACAGGTAAAAGCCACTTCAGCAGTACCTCTAGCTACATTGGTACCTGAGGGTTTTTATGATCACATATTCCACAAGTGGCTGAACTGGCTGCTGGTTCCTGGGCCTCTTTTCTCCCCATCTGGGCTTCCTCTGCCAAAGCTCTCTGCTCTGGGATCTCTGATGGATATTCACCCTCTCTGTTCTGCTGCACTGCAGAGCTCTCCTGCAGGGACTGCTGACGCAGCAACTTCAGAGTGGGACCCTCTACAAGAAGAAATCTTGCACTTAAAAATCCCCTGTTAACAACATTCAAAATGTGATCCGTTAATCAAAAGCACATTGCTAAAAATACTCCCAGTGCTTCTTGTGCTAATTCCAATAAAGAATAAACTTTCACAGCAATCTGTAAGTCGACTGAGTTTTCAGTAAAAGTATACACAAAGAAAAGAAAATCTATAACTTTCAAGTAATTTAATCGAAAGGATACATTTACAACTTGCCAAGTATATTTTGGGAATGTTGTTAAACTAATGAATTCTGAGGAATGACACCACTTAGATTCAACATGATAATAAGCACAGAGATATCCCTTGTTGATCTCAACTTCTTCCCACTGGGAGCCTTATTAAGCCTGGCAGTGAGTCTCAGAAAGTTTTTGCTAGGAATGGGCTGTTGAGACCAAAGGAATACTGTGCCATTAGAGGTAGAAACAGGCAAAATATTGGGGATAAGCAAGAACATTTTCAGTAAGTTGGGAAATCTTAAAAAGAAAAAAGTTCCTTTTGAAGGACAAGTCAGAGGAATTCTTAGCATTAAAATTGCCTTTGTTCCATGTTTTGTTCAGTCAGTCTAATAAATAGAGAAATCATATAACTTTAGTGACCAGTCACACGTTTCAGTGGAGAGCTCTTGAGCAGTCCTGCTGTGATCATGTCATGACCAACTGTGCATAATTTGTTTGTACCATTTCCTTGCTGAAGAAATCATCTCGAAAGACCAAATTGTAACACACCAAAAAAAAAAAAAATCTTGATATGATCATGTAAAATCTTTGAGTAGAAAAACTAAGGAGATACATTCCTCCATAAGGAAAAGTTCATAATGAATAATTCAACTTGCTATACTAGTTACTGCAAGTCCTGCCCTAGTTAGCCAGGCTGCAGAGTGCTGAGTTAATGAAGGCTACTGCTCTGACAGGGAAGAGAAAGAGCATTGTTTCAGCAGACTTACAAATATATCTCTCTATCTATATTTTAAACTTCATTAAGTGGAGTTAATAAAACTGTAGAAGCATATCCTTAGTGTGCAGTACATGAGTGCTCCCATTAATTCAAGTGTTGTTCCTTATGTTTAGAGTTAAGGAAATGCTTTTAACATTTTGCTAAATCCAAGCTCTGTTCCATGGACTGGAAGTTACCTTTGCATTTGTACTGCCCAAAAAAAGTCAAGAAATGATAAAGGAACAACTCCTGGAATTATTAAGAGCTTGACCTGTCTGCATAATACTCATAATAATAACAATTCTTTTGTCATCAAAGAGATTCTCACTGAAGCCTGGGAGGGTGTAATTTTCTCGGGGGCCATTGTGTGTGTGATCCACAACGCTGTCTCATCAAATCATCAAGCGCTGTGCTGCCGCTGGGATGTGTCAAGTTACACAAAGAAAATTATGCTTTTTGTGAGTCCATAAAACGAGAGTTCAGGGAAGCTTTTTAGGGTGGGAAGTATAAAAAAAAATAAAAATAAAAATCCATCTCCAACTGCACAGCAAAAGAAGAAAAAAATCCTTTTCCTTTCTCCTTAAATAACAATGATCACAAGCAGCAGATTGTTGCGACAAAAGAGCAGAAAAAAGCACTTAAATGCACAGCCCCAAAACAGACAGAGGATAATTACAAGGTAGACATGACATAGGTGAAGTGGCTTCTGCTTTTAAGGAAAACAAGATTAAGGAAAGCAGTATGGCTCTCTTTTTTTTATCCACCCAATCTAATCCCAACTGCAAGCAAGGAGTGGCACAGCGGCATCACTGTTTGGCACTGTGACCCCAGCTGAGGAAATTGCCAGAGCTAGAGTTGGTGTGCCATTAGTGTGTTGTGCTAAATGTTCAGCAGGAGCTTCAAGGGCTTTGCTGAATTTGGGGATTTGGAGCATTTTAAGCAGTACTTGTTTAGAGCTGGATGGTTTTGATACTGTTAGTTATTTGCAGTTAGAAAGAGGTTTGCCCCAGTAAAACATTCTTTTAGCTGTGTGCATTCTAGTCTGCTCCTTAACACTTTCATCTTATTCTGCTTCTCTTTCTAATATGGACAATATTTCAATTGTTGGTTTTGTCTTCTGTTAGAATTTAGGCTCTTGGGAATGTGTAGGTCCTATATGCAGTTATTTTCCAGTTATAGTTATTGAGGTGGAATTTAAGAAGTGTCCTGCTCCAGCCCAGCTCTGCTGTGCTGGAGTCAATGAGAGTTTTCCCATTGATAGGGTGGGTGGGATAAGCAGGGTAGATCTTGATGTTAAGGAAATTTCCTCCACCAGTGCAAATAACTCTGCAAGTCAATTTGGCAAGGGTCAAATATGTTTATAGGTTTTTGTCCATGTTAAGTTACTGTAAGTCTTGCTTTGACCGAATCCAGGATTAGATGTTTGCATTTTTAGAGCTCTCAGATTTAGCTCTAGTTCCCGGTGGACAGGCAGAGGCTCTTTACTGTAAAATCTGTAACTTTGGTGTGTGCCAGATCGTCTTTCTCTGCTGAGAAGCAGAGTTTGCTGCAGCGGGTGGCTTGAGAACCTGCCTCTTCAGGTCAAATCAGAGGTCACTTTTCCAACCACAAGCTGAAAAATCACTACAGCTGGGCAAATATTGCAAAAAGCATTTATCTAGGAGGGGCCACGTGTTTGCCTCAGTGACACTTGCTTTCTGCAAACATTCATGTAAGCAACCTTTTGTTTGCACAGTAAAACAAAATATTGCAGAGATCATACTCTAACTGTGCTCACTTTTCTGTTTGGAGAGCTCCTGCAAAGGCCTGGACTATAAAATTATACATGGAATAACGGAATGAAAACATTTGATTATCATGAATCTTCCTTGACCATCAGAAATGGAAAAGAAAATCTCAAAGTATTGCCAGATTTGTGATAGAATTATGACAGCTGGTAACTAAATTTAATATCTTTATGCTTTTTATCTTTGTAAAATGAAGATAATACTTTCGTAATGCTAAAGGGCTGAATAGGAGGATGAAATATTTTAAAACTTTGGGGTTCTCAGCTTTTGAACTGGCAAGGGCTGTGTAATAGGTAGACAGATTGAAATGTTGATCAGTTAATGGACACACCAGTTAATAGATAAGTTATTCATAGAATAAAAGATAAAATTTGAGTGAAATTGGGTTTGCACTATGGGATTGCAGTGCTAGTATCCAGCATTCTCTGTCACAGCTTCATTCTACCCCTGAAGGATGCATCTCCTTTACATATGGAAGTTTTTTCTGTTATCACCTCCCACCCTATTCTTAATCACTGTTTTGCAGAAATGGTGTCTCATCTATCCTTTCCCCAGGTCTTTACACTCTGAGCTGTTCTTGCAATGTCTCCAGTTTGCGTTGTGTTATCCTGCCTGTCTTTAGCTCTGTCTCCTCACATGTGGTCTCCCTCTACTTCCCTCAGTTCTGTGTGTTCTGAGGACGTGCACACTTCGCTTTCCATCCCCCTCTTGGGTGGGTCACTGATGCATGAACGAGCCCCCACCTCTGCTCCCAGAGGCGCTCCACTTCTCACCTCTCACCGTTCCCCCATCTGTATCCATTTATCACCACTTTCCAACTTGTCTAACCTCGGTTACTGAGCCATTCTTTTTTGTAGCCAATTGAGAATTTCACTATCAATGCCAGACTTATTAACCCTAAGTCTTTTATGTGGTATTGTATGGAGAAAAAAAAAAAAGCCTTGTGGAAGTCCAAGTCAATTATGTCTGCTGCTTCAGCCCTGTCAGCTCTCATCGTCACCTCCACTCCAAGGAGTTAATCATATTTGCTGAGGATGACCTACTCTTCATAAATGGATTCTGCTGGCTGCCATTGCTTAGCTTCCCATGGCAAGAGCCTATGTGGCATCTATAATCTTTCCCAATACTGGGGGTTATGGTGTAATAACTCTCTAATTTTGTCATTCCTCCAGCCAACTGCCTCCATGTGGCATTTCT
The DNA here is from genome assembly GCF_028769735.1 of Zonotrichia leucophrys gambelii. Taxonomy (NCBI): domain Eukaryota; kingdom Metazoa; phylum Chordata; class Aves; order Passeriformes; family Passerellidae; genus Zonotrichia; species Zonotrichia leucophrys. Next base: position 9,918,477 of record NC_088189.1, on the reverse strand, counting down.
TTTGTCACCAACAGGAGCTGGAGAGCTTGAGAGGGATTTCTCCCTTAAAGGACTGCACCAAAATGACAAGCACAAGCACACAGCACAAGGTGACAGCTGATGAGCTGCTGGAATTGCAGGGAGGAAGAGTGGAGAGAATTTTCAGGCGCCCAGAGGGAGAAAGAAGAAGCTGGGCCATGTCCCCCCAGGAGTCAGGAGCAGAGCTGGGAACAGAACCGGCTTTTCTGATGTCCTTGGGCCTTGTTGTGGCTCTGGCTATTTTTATCTGGGAGCCTCTTGGCACTGGTGTCCTCCAGCACAGGAGCAAAAGGTACAATGATGCTCCCAGTGCACCACTGGGGTGCTGCTGCTAACAAAGGCTGATCAGGCAGAGATGGGAAAAGCGGAGCTGACACGGGTGATGAATGCACGCTGGGGCAGAGGGTGAGCCTGTGTAATGAAAGATGTCAATTCAAGTCATAATAAAAACAAGGAATGGGAGAGCTGACAGGGAGGGTGGGATCCATCCCAGGGAGGGTGAGCTGGCTGTGCCAGTGCCCCTGGCAGCAGGGGAAGCAGACTTGTGTCCCCAGAGGATGGCCTGCCACCCGTCACAGGCACCGAGCTTGAGGTCACCTGTCCTCCAAAGGGCCCTTCTGTTGGAGAAGCAGCTGTGGTGGCTGATTTTCTGCATTCTAATGCTAGAAAGGCTTTTATAATTGTGTGGCTTGATGGAGTTAAATGCTCTTTCCAATCTCTCAGAGTAGCTAAAGCACCAGTTCTCCTCTCTGCCACACAGCAGCATGCAGGACACAATGTGATCCCAAGGCTCCTCAGGCAGAGAAGAGAGCAGTGTTGCCTGTGGATTATGATAATTGCATCAGGGGAGGTGCTAGACTGAGCTTTGTGTTTTTGCATTAGAGGAGGTGTTAGACTGAGCTTTGTGTTTTCACTCCCATGCTGCCCAGAGCCCCAGACAGTGCACTAAGGCTGTGGCCTTGAGGAACAGGGAATCCCCTCTCAGCCACAGCATCCAGCAAACAAGAAAATCAACCTGGAACTCCTACAATGAAATTCTCTTCAGTAATAACTGAATACATGCTTTGGAGTGTCATGTTGAAAAGAGATGAGTCTACTTGCCATAGAAATAGACACCAGGTAGAGGTTATATTTTCTACACTGCAGTCTAAAAGGTGGGAGATTTATACTTTTTATCTGTAATTATTTTCCAGAATTGCAGTCAAACCTACTTTGTGGTACAGCAACAATAACTGCAGCCTGAAAAGTCATATTAAGGGAAACTGAGCTAAAACTCCTCACAAAAAGGAGGAAAAAAAGAATTCTAATGATAATCCTGTCTTCAGTGAGAAAAATTTTTATATCAAAACAGTAATTCTGACAAAAAGTGCTGTTAAATGTCACTTCTTGCTAGTTAGTCATGAAGTTGTCCTTAATACAAGCAGGTATTTCAAGTACTACATAAATGTCACTCCACCAACCACTTCTCTTGTATATTTGAACTTGAATCTAATTGTTGTATTAAGCCAGTAGCAGCATAATAATTAGATTCTCATTGTAAAATGAGAAAAAGTTCACTGTAATTCATGGGATCAGATCTCAATAAAATACTTTAATTTTGTTGAAAATAGCATGGATCCACTTGCTCATTGATAACTATGATCCTGAGACCTCAGAAGATCTTCATAGAGCAGGTGAAATCTGGGCTTCACAATTTCTCTATTTCTAAGGACAAAAATTAAGATGCTTGTGTTTTTGTGTTTAAAACTTTTGTGTTGATTTCAATTTATATATCTCCTCTTCCCTACTCCTAGTCACTGAATTCTAAGTAAAACTCTTTTTTCCTTTTTCTATCCCCCCCTCTCAGTTCTCCATCTGCCTGCAGTTAAATGTAGAAGCCATATGAATTCTGTGCTGCCTTCCTTGTGTTTTCACAGCAGACTGTTACTGCAAGGGAGGCTTCCATGAGGAGCCAGAGACCATGCACTGCATTAGCATCTGAGCAGGCAGTGCAAAAAATCAGATCTGATTCTGCCTGTGGAAGATAAATGAGCCAGAGTCTCCAATGCCCAAGATTTGGTCATCTCTTTATGAGTTCTGAAGTACCTATTAGCAGCTTTGATGAGTGCTAGGGGAGATGAAGTCTACCTTGAACAATGTTAGAAAGCTGAATCAAATAACTTGAAATCTCCCAGAGGGAGAAACAGCCTGAACTGGTTATAGGTTTATATGAACACTCTGATGGTGGGGGGGAAATTGGGCATTTTTGTTCTTGAAGAAAAACCTCCCATGGATTTACTCTTATCTATAAGAGCTACTTCTCCAGCCATTTTATAGATGTAGTTAGGCAGATTTGCCGAAGTTTTTATCCCTGTTCTGTGTCTTTTCCACTGAGAGGTACAACCTGCTAAGATGAAGCAGGTGAAAATGAACTTTTCATGTGCTCTGCCAAGGGCTGTTCAGGGTGGCCCTGAGGAATATTTCAGGACAGTATGACATTCCAAAGCACTACACAGTCAAGGAATGTGGATCCTGTGCTCATGTGTGAGTTGCTGGACACAAAAGTGTATGAGCACACAGTTAAAATTGAGTTTCTCTGGCTTAGCAAGTCACTGTGTGTCAGTGCAGCCACAGGAACTGCTTTTGGGTTTGTTTTTAGCAAAGCAGAATTGCTGAAAGTGCTTTCAAGCTTCCAGCTGGGGTTCTGCTTATTCCTCATTAGAAATGAGCTCATCTTCACTGATAACAGACCCTAAAATCCATTTGCATACCTGTGCCCCAAATCTCTGTGTGCCAGGCACTTCAGAATTGGAGTTCAGCACTCCTAAAGATTCTTGGGACACAAACAAACTTTAGGAGTGCTGAACTACAATTCATAAACTGAGCTCTGAGATCAGTTTACCAGAAACACAGATAAAAACTCCTAAAATTTTAATCTGTGTTTCTGATAAACTGATCTCAGAGCTCCCAGACATTTTATCACCAGTCTTTGGCAGAGGTGGCTGTGGCAGAGAAGTGACACCACAGGGGCAGGGACCACTCTGTGCCTTAGGCTGCATAGGTGGGGGCACACAATTCTCCAACATTTTCCTGCTCACCTCTTCATTGTGGACTGGGGAAAGCAAGGTGCTCTGAGCTCGAGCCCACAGACTGGGTGGGAGAGAGGAAGAACTGCTACATCCTTTATTTGTGGGAGAAGTGGAGCCATGGTGCTCCTAGCACCTGACCACTGTCACTGCAGAAGCCTGTGGTGCAGCCAGTTAGGATTCACCAGTCCCAGAAAAGTTAGTGTATTACCAGTCCCAGAAAACAGGGATTCCTTCCTGTTGTTTCCATGACTGTCCCTGTACATAAAGGCCAAAAAAAATGAGCTGGGAGGAGCTGATATTTTCAGAGTAGTTGAAGATAGGGAGCACGCTGCTATCAATGCCCTGACTCTGTTTGCATCAGGGATGCTCCAAATCCAGCCAATTTGCTGGCAGACAACAACTCTCTCATCCCCCTCTATTACAGCTTGCATAGTCACTGGAGGCCTTTCCTTAAAATCTTGGTCAGGGAGGATGAGCTGAGATCCAGCTGAACACAGTTCATTTGCTTTTTAATGCATTCAGTGGACGCTCTGGAGCAGATTTGGATGCCAGACAGCTGTGCTGCCTGCACGCACACAGGAAAGGCTTGTTCTGTCATGACAGAGCTTAGAGCAGGATTATTTGTGTCTGATAGTGATGCTTGGGAGCAGCTCCTGAAGCCTTGAACATTGCAGAGCATCAGAGGCTGTCACTGCCAGTGCTTTCCTCACTGCAGGGAGCTATGTAAGTAATGTTCAGCCTAATTTAGAAGAAAAATGAGTTGGATTTGCAGCAAGAGTGATTTTTCTACAGTAGGCAGTGAAGTGGAACCCCAGGCAGTGGTGAGGGCTGTGTGTGGTGACTGAGGGGCTTAGGAGGAAAAGTGTTGTACCTGAAGGGCAGGCAAAGGGTGGGTGATGGCAGCACCATGCAGGAGATCCCTTGCCAGCAGCTCAGCCCCTGCTTTGTGCCTCTGGAGTCAGGACTGTGCATATGGGGAAATGGTTTGTTTATTTGTTTATTTATTTATTTACAGGTGCAGGATAGTCCATCTAAAAGATAGTCCATCTAAAAGCTTTTACACTTAATCCCTTAAAGGGTCTTTGGGCTTCTCCTTTGCTCAGTGTTTTCATTACAGGTGTTGGCTTGTGATCTCCCTCTGGGTTGGGGTGGGACATGTGAGATGTTGAGTGTGGACACCATAATACTGTGAGTCTATTTTGACTTGGAGACAAAGAATCAGCCAATTAAAAGAGATTTCAGCTTCAGACGATACCACCTTTGCCTTCTGTTCTTTTCCCCTCATTGCATGGAGCAAATGGTTAGTGATGGGTTGAACTTTAAGCCCAGACCAAGAATTTCAGGTATACAAAATTATTTGAAAGGAAAGCTTGGGATCCTTACTGTTCCACTTCCCCAGGGAACAAAAGAACTTTAGAAACACAAGGGGAAGCCAGAAAAGCTTAGTTAAGCCCTAATGATTGCTGAAGGAAACCAGTAAAATTAAAAGAGGAAACAAGTCCCAGTATAAACCTACCCACTCACTCTGACCTGAGGAGGTTGCTTTGTGGGCTGTGGTTTTGAATGCCTGCAGTTCACAAAGACCCCCTCCTGCCCTCCTGCCCCCACAGCCATGGTGGTGCAGGGTTTGCAGGGCACAGGGACTGCTCAGCAGGAAAGGAATTTTCCCACTCGGCATTAACCAGGCAGGAAAACTGATCACAAGGTTTCCCACAAGTGAGGCAATGCAAAACAAGTAACACAAACATCCCAAACCATCTAAAATCATGGTCCTTCCATGGCACCTGCTGCCTGCACAGGATGTCCCTCAGAACTGAGGCCTCAGCTCTTTATCCCCATGAGAATTTTGAGGCAGTGTCTCATAGCCACTGGCAAAACCCAGACCATGGTGTAGCAATGGAGAGCAGCAGGCACTCTGATGCTGTGAAAGAAAAAAACACAGACTGCTGGGAGTCAGCTGCACAGCAGAGGGCTGTAGGTCCCACCCAGCTGGAGCAGTGTCCATCCAGCTGAAGAAGTGTGAGCTCTTTCCTGGACTGTATCACTACCTAGCACCCACAGCAACCAAGGGTTGTGGTGCTTGCCCCAGGAGCAGAAAGCTCTCTCATGGTGCAAAGCCATCTGGAACTGATGGATTGTGCCCTCTGTTACTCACCCTGATGTCCCATCCACTGCCCAGCTCTCACCACAGGCTGCAATCTCACTTGTCCTGAAGGGCTCATGGATGGATTCTCCTCCTTTTCTTCTTTGTCTGCATTTGACTGAAGAGTGATGAAGGCAGGAAAATCCTGCAGAGACTTCTCTAAACATGCATTACACAGGAGAGTGCAGGAGGGAGAGCTTTATGGCTGCAGTGGTAGATCTCTAATCCTCTACAGCATTTCTCCATAGAAAAGCCACCTGGGGTCCCTAAACTTTTGAGAAGCCTCAAGCAGGTTTTATCATCCTTCTTTGCCTGTTTGGCTCAGGTGTATTCCAGATGTTGGTTTGAAGGGTGAAGGGAGGCTGCTAATTCTGGAGCCTGGTGGTGTGAGGTCTCTCCATCCACCATTTCTGCATATTTAACTGTTACCTCAACTGCTGTTGGGATTAAACTGCCATTAAACTGTGTGCTCTACAAATCCCTTTCCAGAGTATTCTTTTCCAAAGAAAAACTTGGTCAGAAGACATCTTATGTACCTTCTTCACAAAAGCACTGTTTTTCCATACTGTGGAATTCCCAGAATTCAGAATTCCTCCAGGACAGAACATTGGTGAGCAGCTCCACATCAACATCCAATCCTTCCCAAGCCTTCCCAAAATCAGACTGTAATAACTAATTCAGGTAGATCCCATTCATCCTTGTGTTGCTATAACTCTTCACAGTGTTATCCCAGCTTTGTTATCATTAAGGTAAAGCTGCAGATGTTGCAGGTAGACGATGCCTTAGGCATGGTGCCAGCAGCCAGAGGATTTTAGCAAAGTAAAGAAGTACAGATCAAACACTGTTATCAGCTGCTCTAAATAAGAGTTATGATCCTTTGGGATCCTCAGACACAAGTAACTAAATGCTCCATTGGGTTTTTACACCTGGGTCTCCCTAAGAAAAGAGAATTCTTGGAATAAATGCAGCTTGTCTGACATACAGAGAGAGAGCTTTAGGAAAATTTCTTCTCTGCTACATTAAGGGTACAAGGCTCATACTTGAAGCTTACTAGTATGAGCAAAAGACCTGAACACCAGGGGTTTGTTTTTGCATTAAAAATCTTGCTTTCCTTTTTCCCCTCCTCCTTCTATTTCTCATTCTTTCTGCCCTCTCCTTTGCTTCTTTGTTTTTTATTTTTGGTCCACTCTCAATTTAGTTGATAAACAGAAAAGGCAACAGCACTGGAACAGTCAGTGCATTGTCAGGGGGGCTGCCTTAATCCCCTGAGGAATAGAAGGGCTGTGTTAAGTGGGCTTCAAAGGCAGAAGGTGGAATGAGGTGTGATAGGAAACCAGCTCTTACTAACTGGTTCACTTCAGGCTAGCTTTAAATAAATTGCAGCTCTGAGCTGCTTGGACGTTGACAAGAGGGCTGTGATATTTGTGGCTGCACTACAGAGAATTTCAGCCTTTTAAAGCAGGAATGGGAATAACCTGAAAGGACTTAAAGCTGTGAAATTGTAAAGCAAAAAAAACAAAACAAGCCTCTCTCAGTGTGGAGGCTCCCTGGGTTTGTTCCTGGATTGCTTCTCTCATAGACAAACTTTACCTGTCTCTTAGGAAAACACATCCTGCATTCCTTGTTATTTCCGCTTGGTTTGGGCAGTGGCTGAGCCCTTTGGCAGCAGCTTTGAGAAGTGCCACAGATGCATTTTCCGGAAGAACTCGGGATAATGGGAAATGAGTTTTGGGAAAAACCTGCTATTTAGCACCAATTCAGGATTTACCAGAATATGACTGAAAAAAAACCCCAAGTGACTACTACATTGGGTGCTGTGAAGGGAAACTCTCAGTCCTGGAGTGCAAATTGAGCACTGTCAAAGCAGATGTGGAACTTTTAGGGATTATTGGGTGTCACTGTCATATTTTCTGAAAAATCTCTTTGCCCATGATTTTCTCCTGGGAAGCTGAGAAGCCTGAGAGAAAAATGAAAACACTAATAATCTGATTTGCTTCTCCTGTGTTTTGCTGCTTTGGGATGTGTTTGGACATTGTTTACCAACAGGTGATTGTTTCATTGGTTGCTGCTGTGAACTGTTTTGACTTAAGGGCCAACTGGGGCCAAGCTGTGTTGGACTCTGAGGAGAGAGTTGTGAGTTTTCATTATCTTATATCTTTTAGCCTCCTGTCTGTATCCTTTTGTATTCTTTAGAATAGTTTTAGTATTGCATTGTTTAATATAATATACATCTTAAAACAATAAATTAGCCTTCTAAGAGCATGGAGTCAGATTCATCATTCCATCCAACAATGGGGCTCTTGGAAAATACCACAACTGGGGTCTCCTCATCAGCTCTCATTACCACCATGTATATTTGTGGGTGTAAAACTGTACCCAGTTTATCTGAGCCTGTAAGACCAGTCTGGGGCCTGGTTTTTTGTCCATTCATGGTAAGTAAAATCTTAAATCCCAGCAGGCTCCTAAGAGCATGGATCAGGCTCCTACTCTCCAGGTTTTCAGTCACAGTTTGAGTATTAGATTCTCCCTTATACGCTCCCAGCTGCTTTCCCATCCTTAATCACCACCAGTCAAGATGCAGATTATTATAGATATTGGCACAATTGCTGATGTAAATCAACAGAGAGAGCAATGGGATGGTGCAGATTTCTATCAGATGAGGCTATTTTATAAAGGTGACTGTTCAAAGTTCATCAACAGCCTCTACACATGTGGAGGTCTGGAATGGAGAAAATAATTTTATTTAGTTAAATAACATTTGTGTTTGCAACTGCGGCAGTTGGAATATCTTCATTTTTAATAAATTTGACTAATAAATATGTTGATGAAGATTTAGAGCTCTCCTACATGCAGGTAAAGATGTCTTGGTAGCCATTCACCTGGGTGACAAGTGTTCTGTATTGCATTTTCCTGGCTCTGCTTGGAGGAATATGGATGGTGGGGAATCCATGAGAGCAGCTACACCCACATCTGCTCCAACAAGATCAGCAGAAACACGTCTCTCCACATCTTTCATACAAATTATTTCTGACCCTCAGTCTCCAGCAGCATTTGTTTAGGATGAAGTAATAAAATCCCCATAGGAGGAGTAGGAATAATCACTTTAAATGATGGTGGAAACAACCTAAATTGCTACCACAGTTGGAAGGGTGGAATATGGTTTTAGCTGTAAGACAGCTTTTCATTGCTCTGATAGGATAAAGGGGCCTTAAGGTAAATAGAGTTGTAACTTCTGTCTCCTCAGGGGCTGATTTGCATTGGAAATGGTGCAAATAAGCTGGTTTGGGTGATGGACAAGCCAGTTTCTACCCAGTGAAGAGCACCATGTAATTTGGGTACACTCATCTCTCCAACCACAGCCATCCTCCAGCTTGGCAGCGTCCCTTTAGGGGCCACTCTGAGCCAGCCCTGGTCAGACACAAACCCAGCAAACACAGAGCCTGGGCACGAGGGGAAGGGCAAGGAGGAGAGCAGGGAGCTGAGTAAACACCAGGGGAAAGAATACAAACCTCACAGCTGGGTTCCTGCAGGATCTCCACAAGATGTGGTGCTGTGTCCCGCACATCCGCTGCGCTTCCCAGCACAGCTCTGCTCCCTCACACTCGGGGCTTTGTTGGCAGGGCTGTGACTCAAAGGGAGGTGAAGCCACACCGAGGTTCATCCAGAGACCAGAGGGAATCAGTGAAAACAGGGGCTTTTCTTTGCTTTTCCTGGCAAGAAATCCAAGCTCACCTTCTGCAGGGTCAGGCTCCATGGAAAGCTTGGAGCTCCTGGCTGTCTCCTTTTTACTGCAAGGCTGGTCTCTTTCCACAGCTCTTCACACATCCCTGTTTTCCCACCTGTCTGTGCTGTGGGAAGGCTGCTGGGAGTGCAGGCTGTTCAGCAGCAACCACTCCTACCATTCCCAAGAAGATGGGGCAGGAGGCTCCCAGATGGCAGAGCTGGCTGAAAGGACAAAGCCAAGTTCAGTCACTGCCATGTGCAGTTCCTCACAGGCTCCAAGACTGGAGGACACCCTCCAAAATACCCTAATTGACAAGTAATTGACAAGTAATGGCAAGGAAAAGTTTTGGATTTTATGGGGGGTTTTTTTGAGAGAGAGAAAGGGGGAATATCCATCCATCTATCTATCTATCTATCTATCTATCTGTCTGTCTGTCTGTCTGTCTGTCTATCTATCTATCTATCTATCTATCTATGGATCTATCTATTTATCTACACACCTTTCTGTCTAGCCATCCATCTCCACAGATATGCATGTAGATACATAGTTATATAGATGAATGTGCAGATATATTTTGTGAACACATCAAAGACTCAACTAGCCAGCTGTTGCTGAACCTGCAGCCCCAAGGAGAAGGCTGTGGGAGGGGTGGGCAGTTCAGACCTGCTGAAGAAGAGCAAACCAAAGGAGAAGAAAGTCAGAGCTGCAGGGAAATGCTGCCAGGGAAGGGGGCAGATAAGGCTGGGCCATGATCCTGCCAGTTCTAGTCCATGCCCTGCTCTGTCCCTGGGGAAATGCAGATGGATGTCATCCCATTCAGGTCAAATTGCAAGGTACAACCAATGCCAAAGGCAGCCCATAGCTCAGGGCTGTACCTGCCTTTCACACACTGATTCAGCCCTGCTGCTGGAGGAGTGTGAATGATGTGACAAAGAGAAGCAAAGTCACAGAGCTGTTGGAGCCCACTGATAGGGTTACCAACACAGGGTTATCAGTGTGGATGAACCCTTCCTGCCTGGATGCTGCCAGCTGGCAGAGCTCCATCCCCCAGGGATGGCCTTGCAATTATGCAATAGTGTGGCATTGCAAATACTCCTGCTGGCCCTGCTGCAAGCTGCAAGGGCAGCCACTGACCAAGGCAAGAACAGCAGAACTGTGTCTCTGAGGTAGAGCCCTGGGTGGTAATTCCCAGTGATTTTGTGCCAACTGTTCCAAATTTTCAATATCTTATAAAAAAAACGAAACAAGAAAGGACTCCCAGGATAAATGGATGGATAGAAATCCAATATGTCAAATGCCCCACTGACATTTAAAATACTACCTAATCTAACCCAAATATTCACACTTAGGGTGACAAATGTGTGTATGATGACAGCTCTGATGAAAGGAGACCGTTACCAACATTGTCCCCATGACATCGGAGGCCTAAATTGTGTCAGGAGCAATTCTAGTTCAGGCCAGCTTCAGGCAGATAAAAGAGTTTTCTCCTTTCAGCCTTTTCCAAAACTTCCTGTCTCCTGAAATCAAGTCATTTAAAGACACACTTCAGAAAGTCACAGGAGCATTTATTCCCTTGAGAATGCCACTGGAAATTTAACTTTGGACACAGGCTGACCCAGTTCACTCCAGTCCCTGCCCAGGGTGGGTATTTGGCTCCCATTGCCTTGACCAACTAAAGCACAGGAGGGGATTCTGCCTTTTGGTCCTTCCAGCTCACATTGGTAGAGCAGGATAGATGTGGGTTAATGACCAAGCCTCTCTGCCTGCAGACAAGTGCTTGGTGCTGGATCTTCAGCAAATTGTTGATGTTTCCACACAGCTCAAATTGGGAAAGCTCCTCCATTAATTGGGAGCATTAGCAGTCTCCAAAGGAAGAACTTCTTGGAGGTTAATGACACCATATGCTATGGTCAGGAAGGTCCTTCTATCATTCGCCTGTGGAGCAATTATTGTATTTGATTTTCCAAGCTTTTAATCTTTTTAATCTTGCACTGAGAGGTTGATCCTTCTGCTATTGAAGCCAGTGGCAGTTTTGTGATTGACTTGAATGAAGCCTGAGTCAGGCCCAGAATTACCTTTTGGTCAAGGGTCAGATAATGCTATAAGTGATAAAGAACATGGATGGGAAAGAGAAAGCTTGGTGAGTTGGCTGAACATTACCTAAACAGGTTTGCTTCATGCTTTTGAAATTGCAAAGGTTTTACTTTGTACTAACCACAACTCATTCATTTCCGCTTTGGATGTTTAAAATATATTAGTCCTTAAAAACAGTTTCAAAATTGATCATAGAACTCTCCCTCCATTCATAATAAATCCATTTTTACTAAAATTGAAGTGATGGGGAGGGCAATCACCCTGTGTCCATTTTCAGTTGTTTAGTTCCTAGACTAATCAGCAGCAAACTTGAGAGTTTGAGGTTTATGACATAACAAAAATTAAACATATCCTTTTCTCAGACAATTGTTCTGGAGAGGGTAATTACACAAATACAGTCTAAGCTTATTATCTTTCTCTTTTTATTTTTTTTTCCCTTGTGCTGTCTTCCCTCCTCCTCTTCCTTTTTACAGTACTATGTTTCCTACATGTGTTCAGTGAAGCTGAAAATGATATTTTGATAATGGACACACAATGAACATGTAAGAGGACTGGCTGACAATGTGAGACTTTGTTAAGGAAAAGAGGATACAATGAATAGCTATAATTGGAGTCATTAATGGACTGCTTTTTTTTTTTTTTTTTTTTTTTTTTCCTGAGGAAGGCTGCATCTTAATGCTTCTCAGTTTCCTTCTCTATTTATACAACACTGTGGAGGTCAAACCTAAAGTTAGGTCTTTCCTGGTGATGTGTAATGAAACCGAGGTCACTAAAGAATTTGTTGAGCACCTTTTAGTCTAAATTTGTTCTGTCTGAAAGAGATTCTGTCCTGCTTTTTGTGAGTGTTCCCCTCCATTCTAAAATTAGGAAATGAAAAATTAAATAAAAGTATCAAAAATGCTTGCATATCCCTGGCTAACATTATTTTTATTCCAGTAATATCTAGGAGTCTTGGTCTATGACAGTGCTGGACAAAGAGCTGTATAAACACTTAAATACAGATAATTCCCATCTGCAGAAGTTTACAATCTATTTGTTAAAAAACTTTATTAACCTTTAAAGTGGCACTAAGGTTGTTTATCCTCATGATTTCAAGTGAGCTATTCTCATGAAAATCTGCCTGAAAAATTAGAGGCACTTTTCAGTTCAGCAAAAGCCCAGTGGCTTTCATTCCAAAAGCTTGTCAGAGCTGGCTGCTCCCAGGGATGTCACATCTGTTGCAACCCCCTGGGTTATCACAGGTTTTCCCAAGGCCAACAGGAGCATCAAAGCCAATTTTTCACTGCTTCCTGCTCCCATCTCAGCCCCTCCTAGGCAGGGACATCCTGGCACCAGCTTGACTTGGGGACCATTGCTGTTGGGGTGGCAAAATCCAGCTCCAGGCTCATTTCTGAGAAACCTTGAAGCTGCTGGGAAGGTTGGTGCCTGGATTTGCTGTACTGTCCCGTGTTCAGCAGCTGTGTTCAGCTTTTGCCCAACACCTCTAAAGTGGCCACAGAGGTTTCTGTGTCTGAGAGGAGGGAACACACCATGAAGCAAGCAGATATTAATGTCTCTGCTGATTGTGGCCCAGACGAGCAGGTGCGGGGCAAAGAGGAAGAGAGGGAAAGTTTTCTCCTTAAGCAGCAGCAAAGTAGCAGCATTTGGCCTTATTGCTGAATTGCTTTTCACTAGAATAGCCTGCAAAGGAAACCCACCCTTCAATACCTCCATTTCCTTAATGACAGAGAAATCCTGAGATGAGTTATTCAGTGTCCACATCCTTCCTGTTGTATGCATCCTGTCCACAGCAAAGGAGGGTTACTAATGAAATAAGTATTTTATTTTATTTTATTTTATTTTATTTTATTTTATTTTATTTTATTTTATTTCTTGTCACCCCCTTCCCTCTGCTCCGCATGTTGTAATTCACCTCTTCTGTTTGCCCAGAAAGGAGCAGGAGGAGGCACACCTTGTTCCAAAATCCACCAAGTTCAGAAATGCCATTCTTGAGGGCCAGCACCTTGTGCCTTGAAGACTGAGCATCTGGATTGCTGGTGTGGGACATTTGAGATGAAGCTGATATGATCTTCAGGCCAGGGGCACAGAAGTTGAGATTATTTCTGTATTGCCTTTGCTGTTGAAGAGAATGAACCAAATTCCAGGCTCAGGCTCCCCTGGATAAGAAAATACTTAAACCTACTCTCTCCAGAGGAGGAGGTTTGATGCTGTAACAAAGTTCTGTGCTGCTGTTCCCTTTAACCACCTTTTTTCCCAGTTTCCTTCCCCATATTTATTTAATATGACCCATATTGTAATATAAACTCTTCATGTTGACACAATAACAGTAAGGCCAGAGTACATACTACAGAGAGGGAAAAGCAATTTATATTTTTATTTTTATTATAAATATGCTGGATATGAGATGGCTTCCATACTCTGCTGTCTAAAGAGCAGAGCAGTCAAGGCCTTTTAATAAATGCAGCCATTACAGCTAATTAAATATCTTCAGAAGATGAGAACACTTAAAAAAACCAATAACCACATGAACATGTAAGGGATGTTGAAAAACCCCAACTTGCTGATCTTCAATAAGCAGGCTTTTCTTATTTTTAATGTAATGCTGTATTATCACATATGGTTCCACATGCAGTGTTGGGAAGCTATCTCTGAACACAGCTCTTTTACAAGCTTGTAATAACACCAGATGTCTGTGTGGTGAGAGGGAGGAAGGGGCTGCAATCGAACTGGGAATTAGACCCTGTGGACTACTTGAGCCCCAAAGCTCTAAAAAATCTCTTCCTTTCATACAGCACCACCTGGATTATTAACTGGCATCTAGAGATGGAAGATGCTCCAGGTTTTTAGATATCATAATTCCCCAGCCATCTGTTTGGTAGAGGCTAACTTCACGATACTGCTGCTTCTGCCACCCTGAGTGCTGAGACATTACACAAATATTGCAACAAAACCACTCTGATTTCTGTTGCTATTGGTCTTTTTCTCTAAAACACACAAGTGTTTTGTTGTTCCAGCTCAGCAAAAGACACCGGATGGGCTTGAGAGACGAAATGCAGATTTATTCTCATGATCTCACCAAAGTGGAGGCAGAAGTCATGTCCACCTGTAGGGACATTGTCCACAAGTCAGTGGTGGGATAGAGAAAATTTCTCTGCTTCAATGGAGTAGAATTTCATGCATACATCATCATAATAATACGTATTATGTATATATATGTTATAATTATGTTTTCATAGCATAATTTGACTGCAAAGTGAAGTTAAATGTTAAATAACCCTGGCTTCCTATCTGCTGTTTTCCACAGAAAATTCAGTTATCTTGTAGATTTACCAGCTTTCAATGTTTTTTTAGAGGGGGGGGTTTAGAGACATCTTTGAGTGTTATTCCTTTTACTTTGGATGGTTGTTGAAGGGAACTGAGGACAAAATTCCTTTTTGTATGTATTTTAAAATCTCATTCTCTGTATTCAACAACAGAATTAAACATGAATTAGTTCGCTCACTGCTGTGGCTTTTATATGACAGAAACAAGACTCTGGACAAACTCTAGCAGGGTGTTCTGACCAGGTAAAGACAATGATACTTAAGTATGTTTATCTGCATCCTAGAAGATCACAGAATCAGAATCAGAATTGATCAGAATCCAAATCAGTGGAGGTGAGGAGGGATCCCTACAATGACACTGAAGCAGCTGAGATGGATCCTGATGATGGGAAATGAGTGTGAATCAAAGCATCTGCCCCTTGAATCAGCCCATTTGGAACCAGTCTCCCTCCATCCATCCTGCTGGCAGCCCACAACACTCATTATTGAATCCTTGGTGAGATGCAGAGAGCAAAACTTCAGTCTCCCAGCACCTACTCCTGTCTCCAGTGGCTCCTGGCTGGTGGCAAGTGTTTGGTAGGAAGAAGTTTCTTCCAGGATGGGAGGGGTGCAGAGCAGCTCAGCTGTCAGAGCCATTCTCTCTCCAGAAGGATGATCGTACTGATCAGTACATTGATTTTAGTACCAAAAACTGTGAGAGTGGTTGAATGTTCTTTATGCCTTCCTTTTCTCTCTACTGAAGGTTGAATTCCTGACAACCTGATACCCCTGAGAGGAGAAAATATGAGTGGGCACAGCTGTGACCAGAATGGTGGGACAGGGTGTGCCTGAACTGTGTGGTGCACCACAGCAAAGGGACTCTGCTCACCTCTCCTGGTAAACCCAACCCACGGAAGGAGGAATGTTTTCTGTGCACCTCACACTCTTGTTTCTCATTCTTTGGAGAAGGATGTGGCCTGGCAACCTGTGGTACAGCCTGTATGTGAAAGTGTGTGCACAGGGCCCCTGTGTGAGTCACAGGATAAATGCTGTCAGCAGCGGGGCACAACAGATGCTGCACTGTTCAGCTGTGGTCCATGGGGAGTGAAAGGTGGAAAAGCACCATAAACCCTCATGTGTGCTCACTACCCTCGAGCTGGTTTGTATTTGCCTTCCAGTGGGCTGCCACAGCCTGCCAGGCTATCTATTTATCACAAACTACCAGGGTCACCAGGTAGCATCCAGGGTCACTCCCTGACCCGTCAGCAGCTTGGGTTTGCTTCCTCAGAAAAGTTTTTGAGGCCCATAAAATAAAGAATCACTGGTAAACTGGAAATTGATTTCTGCAAGTTTTTAAAATCTGGAGGCCCATCCTTTCCAATTCAAACAAATACTTTTTGTTGCTGCTTGGGAATCCAGTGCTCACAGTGTCAGGGACGTTTTGGGTGAAGGACAAAGCTCAGTGTCAGAGCTGCTCCAGGATGTGGATGGGAATTGGCTGGTGCAAGCCATGTGTAAAATACAAGCACAAAGTTCTCCTGTGGGGACAGGCAGGGCTGAGTTAGAGCTGAAATGTATGGCAACACTAATGGATACCTGCTGCCTCCCTCACTTCTTCATGAGTAGCTTCCCACTCCTAGGACCAGACTCTTCTTTCCTCCTCCATGAACATGGATTGCAAGGAGAATAAATGAATGCAGAACAACAAAAGCACATGGGGGCAGAACAGGGACATCCTCAACCTTCTCAGAGAGCCATCATGTGCCTTTTGGAGCAAATGAATACTTTGGCTCACTGTGATTTTAATTTTTGTTCTTGTACTCTACCTTGCTGTTTTGGTCCAAAAAGCAGACACCTGTGGGAACCACTGTTTTGAGGAGAAATAAAAGGATGATGAGGAAACCTCTTCACTTTTTCAGATTGTGCACTTTTTATCCTCCTGCACAGTTTGTAAACAGGCTATAAAATACAGAACAGCAGTCCCCAGACATAATAAATAGAACATGGATTCAATCCAGCATTTTAAGAAAAGATAGTCCTACTTACTGCAATGGAGAACAACAATGCCAAGATGAGAAACAAATAGCTGTAATAATTTCTGTGTTTTTAAAGTTTTAGCAGAGAATAATCATAAATCAGGCCTTGAAAATCTCAGTGTTTTTAGCCACAGAAAACTATTCTGCAGCAGCAAGTAGGGCTGAAGGCAGATCACTCAGGCAGGCTTTTGTTTAGAAAGTGACTGTCATGTTGGAGTCTACATCCTCTCACACAAACCATCTGCAATCACACCTTGTCCAGTCTGTCTCTGTGCTCTGTGTTGAAGGGAGCCACTGCACAGAAACATTGGCACTTATCCATGTTGTCTTATCCACCTGCCTCTTTATCTGCTCCTGCTTGGGATGAGGGCTCATCCTCAGCTCTGTATTCCTGAGAGATGATGCTCAGGTTGACACCTAAGGGAGGAGACAGAGCCTTGATTGTCCATCACCCTGCAGTTGGTTTGGCCATTTCCACCAGTGCAGAATAGGCTGGAACCCCCACTCAGGCAGAGCAGTGAATGCTTACACAAGGTGCACTGGCAATGAGACACTGGCAGTATTGATTTAGCAGACCATGAGTGAATTTTTGTTGTTTCTTTTAGAAATGTTCACAAAGTTTGGTGCCAAGAGCAAAGATAAACAAATTTATTATCCAACAGTGGAAGGGGAAAAAAATCACCACTGTGGAAATTCAGTTCTACAAATTTTGCATTGCTAAACATAAAGAGATAAAGGAAGCAATATTCATTTTATTCCTTGCTATGGTAGTGGACATATATTAGCTACTGGAAGCCTCAAAGCACTTCTTAAGGGATTATAAACTCTGCACATGCAGCTCAGCAGTCACTGAACTATTGCCACCTCTAGGCTGCAGCCAGGCAGCCATTAACATGGCCCTGAATACTGACTGGGGTTTTCTGGTAATTCTTTTAAATTGAAAAATGACACTTGATGGAAGTCACATCTAAATGTTTTATTGGAGGAGGAAGTAAATTAAAAAGGAATGTTTTGCTCTTAATGTTACTGTGATTTATATTTAGTGAGTAAACATTCTGGAAAATGAAAATATTTTATATCTACACACAAACATAATGATAGATAGACACATAGATAGATAGATAGATAGATAGATAGATAGATAGATAGATAGATAGATAGATGGATGGATGGAAAGTTCAGACCAATTATTTCACTAATATTTTCTTAATAGTTTAAAGTTCCAGGTTTCTACTTTTCGCCTGGTATTAGGATGGGAAAAACTCTAAACTGAGAAGTGCTTGTGGATAGGAAAAACTCTTTCCTGCCCACCTCTCTTGGCAAACCACTATGTTTCTGTTTGCTGCTGAAACTTGAAAAAACAACAGGCAATGGCTGGATCAGAGTAGTTCTTCCAATGAGTGAGAAATCCTCCCAGGATACAGATTTGCTCAGCAGCATGTTCATGGCCATGGGAATGTTTTGAAAGGTGAGGTTTCTCTAATAACTCCTGTGGCTTCTTCGCCGTGGGAAGGTAAGGGAGAGATAAACATGCCCTCCAAGTCCCTTTCCACATTTGTGTTTGCTCTTCTGCTGCAAGAAAACATTTCTCTGACTGATTTTCAAGTGGGAAATGGCTGAGCCATTGCAGCCACTCAGTGTGGCTGTGGAGGCTTGCTGGGATGTTTGGGTGCTCTCCACTTTCCATGATGCCTTTACTTTCTTTCCTTTATGAGGGAGAATTCCTAAAATAAATGCAGATTGAAAACCATACCAAATCACCTTTTCTGACTAATTCTAGAGGACCCATGGAAAAGTGTGTTCAGAGGAGGTGACCTCAGACCAGAACTCTGCCTCAACTCTGCAGGAGAAAGCTGAACTCAGGTGTTTGGACTGGTGCTGTGAAGATCTCAACAAAGTGATTATTTCTAACTCCAGAGTTACTTTGGAACCAAGCTCCAATGTCTCTGTTCCTTGCCCTGAAATGACTGAATCGGGGTGATCTTTGCACTCAGCCATTCCTCACTAGCACAACATCCATACATTTCACAGCTCCCATCAGGGAAAGGAGAGCAGAACCTGTCCCTTGCCTGGAGGTTTGTTCTGCCACCACAGTGAGTAAAGGCAATGGCAACAGTCATCTTGGGAAGGGAACAATGTCCAAATATAACAAAAGCAATAAAATAGTAATTTTCACAGAGGAAGAAATGATATTGGCACAGAGCAGGAAAGGAAAGACCAACACAGTCCCTTGAGCTCTCCAGTCTCCCTAAAGAAATTGAAGACACAAGGCTCTCCCCTCTGATCCAGGAAGATCTCCTCTTCTTGAGGAGACATTTGACCTAAGGTCAAACCCCTCCCGAACTCAGTGCTCAGATATCCAGAATCTGATTCAAGGCTTGATCCTCAGGCTTTAAGTCATTTGCAGACACAATTCTGATCTGTTGGTTTGCAGACCAGGGCTGGAAACACACAGCTCCTCTTACGGGGGCGTTCTGAGCCAGTTCGTGTTCTCAGGACACTTGGGAGAGGTGGATCTGGGCAGCACAGAGAATCCTGGGTGAGGAAGGGCTTCCTTCATCAAATGGAGCATGACACCGACCTGGCTGGCTGGGCAATCAGGGCCAGCTCCCATCTGACAGCTGATCTTATCAGCAGAGCCCTGCCAGGAGATGAAAGAGCTCAACGCTTTAGCAGGCGGTTTAATTCCTCATTCCCCAGAACCAGCTCATGTGCACGCCTTTGTTCTCCTCTGCCCCCACAAGTGCAGGGAGGATGAATCCCAGAAATATTTCAAATTAAGAGGGGACTTATTTTTTTCTCTCTTACCATCCCAAGCTTTCAGACCTGGGGGAAAAGGAAGGAGGGATGCAGGGTGTCAACAACAATAAGCAGGAGGGGAAAAGATGCCTGGCACAGGGAGAGTTCAGTCTGGGACAGTTTGATCTCTCCCAGAGCACTCTCAGTGCTTGAAGATCAGTGCTTTTGACACGTTTCTCCGGCTGCTGAATGAGAGGATTTACTTGGGTGAAATTTAGGCCCGAGGGGAACATGAAAATCATATTCATAATTTGAAGTGACATGTGATTCAGGATTAAAAAGCTGGCTGGCAGAGAAAAGAGCTGAGGTTATCCTTTTGAGCTGTGCTAATGCAGAGAACTGTGTTTTTAATCCTGTTTTAAAAAGGCCTAGAAGGTTTCCAGCTGGGGCAGTTAGAATATAAAGGAGCAGAAAAGATGAGGAATCCCTTTTACAAAAGGAGGGGAAAAAAAACCCAAAACAACAACAAAAGATCAAGTTCTGCTTTTGTTTTTCTCCGATAGCAAGTGCCTGAAAGCCAATACAGGAGATTTTTTAACTACCCTTCCTTTGTCTGACTCTTTAAAACACCACAAGCAGCCAGAATGATCAGTGGGACAAGGCAGAGGTGACTGCTAAAGGTGACACTGGTGCCAAAGGGAAGGCTCCTAGGGGTGGGATTGCACTTTCCCTCAATTTGTGCATTCCCCTGGGAAAATGAAGATCCAGGAGTATCTTCTCCCTTTCTCTCACTGCCCAGAAGTCCCTTGTTCCTTCAGAGGACAGAGCAGAAAGGTGCCCCCAACCCCACCAGGTTCAGGGTTGTGTAATTATTCTCTGCTCCTTTTCTTGTCACTTTTCCCAAGAGCCCCTAATTGTAGCCCAAGGGTGAGGTAACATCACTGATTATTGCTCTTATTATACTAATTTCAAGGTTTTAGTTTATCTTCCTCTAGATCCTTATTTGTATTTTTCTCTACCATTATTGGCTGTCCTTCCTTCTATTCTGATAATATTATTTGACTTTGTTTAGCAGAGTAATTTTCAGCATTTTGAGGCAAAACCTCACTTTTCAGTATAGATATTTCAACCATAGTAAATGCAAGTTCATATTCCAATCAGTATCTTAAAACATCACATTTACAAAGTTAGCAGAATGCTTCTTGAAGCAAAGTGCAGGATGAGCAGCAAATTACATGCTCATCAATTAGCATGCTAGGTATGTGGTTTTTCTATATTTACCTCAATAGTTTCCTGAAAAATGAAGGTAACTTCTGTAGTTTTTCAAAATTGCATTTCACAAGGGAAACTTCAGGCTTATTTGAAATATTTTGTTGTAATACACTTGAGTTGATTTGCTTGTGATTTTTGGGGGGATTTTTTTATCTTTTACTATTTCACCTAAAATTCATTTCAAAACATAAATTTGAATGAAAAAGCAAAGTCACTGTGCTCCAGAAATGGTCACATTATTTTCCTGTTTTTCATTGTTGACATTTATTCTCTCTTCTCCTCCAAAAAGCCCTTTTAAATTTAAATATAATTTTTAATAAAAACCAACACTGACAAAACTTCTGTCCAGCTCTGTTCAAAGCCTATCACTGGTGCACTGGAACAAATCCCATTCAAATTCCCTGTTCCTCAAAGTCCAAGGTATTTCCCACACTTCTTTTCCTCCTCTGGAAAACTTCTCAGCTCAGAAAAAAGAAATTATCCAAAGCTGGAGGAAGTCAATGAGAGTTCTTCTCTGTATTGACTTCAGATCTGGGGAAAGCTCTGCATCAATAGGGTGCTATTATTAATCTAATAACATATATATAGAATTTAAGTTGTGCCATCATATTAGGTGTTTTAATCATTGTGTGGAATTCAGTGGAAGGTTATTCCATTCAATTGTCATTACTGAAAAGGAATACTTACTATTGTTATATCTCTCTCACTCTGTTGGGGCAGTCTGGCTGAGGCAGACACATTCTCTCTCTCCAGCATCACCCCTGGATGCTGCAGTCCCATCATGTAGGCTCCTTCAATTCCTTCTGATAAACAAGAAACTGAAGGAGAAAAAATATATTAAGGACTGCAGGGACGTAACCTCAGGATATGATCTGCCCTACAAAAACCCTTCCCAAAAGAGCAAGCTTTGTGTGATGCTTCCATTGCTGCATCCACACTCAGGGCAGGGGAAGCTACACCAGAACCCAAACCTCTGTCCCAGCACTGTTTCCACTGTAAGCTGAACACACCTGATACCAGAGCATTAGGAGACCATAAACACAAAATGCAATGATGCTATTTTTTACTGAGACACTTTTCAGAGTAGAGGAGCACTTTGAGTGTGACAGATCTGGCTGCAGGCCAGCGCATGACACGATCCTCCAGGGAGCTCCACTACCATTCCTGTGTACACGGAGAGTACATTGTGCATATTGTATGTAATCAGGGAAGCAATGTCTCCCCAGGGTTCTTAATGGATTTTCCTGCCTTTACAGCTTCATTGGTAATTTTTGTTTGTTTTCTTGCTCCAAGTGTTGGCACATCACAAACTGGATGTTTTTGCCAATTGCTATCTGTGTCGCTGTCTCCAAAAGGCACCGTTTTGGGGGACTGAAGGGAAATGTCTGATTAGGTTGTACAGTTTGTTTCCCTGCCAGAGAATGACAGAGTGGTACTGCTCAGGGCTGCATTGACTAAGGAGATGCCACTCTGGGTGTTCAGCCAGCTAGGTGTAGCTGGAAATGCTGTTTGGAGCTCCATGGAGGAAGTGCCATCTCCCAGCCTGGATGTGTAATTGATTGTTTGCCTGTACCATTACCACAACTGTGGTCACAATTACAGTAATTACATGGGCAAATAAACGTGCAATTGCATGTTGCCACTCCTGGAAATCTGGGCGCAGGTAATTGCCAAAGACCACAGGGAGCCTCTGCTCAGAGGAGGAGATGCAGCACCAGCCCTGGCTGGGCTGAGGACAAGCTCATCTCCCTCCTGGTGCCTCGAGTTTCACATCCCCTCATTGACTATCCTGGAGGAAAGTGAGCTGGATCCTGTCCTGAGCACCTCCTCTTGGACTTGCACACCCAGCCTGGCTCTCTGAATTGTCTTGTGAAATCCCAAACAAGGAGGAGGCCATCCTCCTTTGGATATCATTGGATCTGCATGGGGAACATGCTATAAATAGCACCATCACACATTATCAACTGCATTCCTTGAGAAACCCAAAGCCAGATGAGATCATCTTTTTGCAGGAAAAACTCCTAGGCATATTTGGAGAGCATTTCTCTATGTTACTCTGTCCAGTATTATTTAACAGCTGCCATTGCTCTTTGTGTAAACGAGTTGGCTTTTTGTCTGTCAGATGAGATTTTTGTCTTCCAAAATGAGATTGGAAATCTAATTCTAAAATATAGGATGCATCCAAAATTATCTCAAAACAGAAAAAAAAATATCAAATTAAAAGCCTAATAAAAGTCAAATATAAGATTTTTAAGGATAATATTTTGTGAAATATACTCACAATTCCATTGTTAAAAATAAAATTTACACTTTTCTTTTATTCTATCATTAACACACATGGTTATAAAAATTGCATGAAATGTAATTTAAAAGTCCTTCCTGTATTTTGTTACTATTTCATTTCAGAGTGTAATCATACAATCATTACAAAAAAATTCAGATAGACATGCACATTCAGAATTACTGGTTTATTTGAAAACAGCCATAAGTCTGTTTATCTGTAGATTATTTTAAGTGTTCATGGTGATCAGAGTGCAATAAAGCATAATAAAAGACCAGTGAAAAATGATGAAATAAAAAAACACTCTGCTTTTATAAGAAGACTGTTATAAGACAGATCATTTTCTCTGAATATGTAATTTTTATTCTGTCTCTTTAATTTACATGAATAATTAAAATAGATTCAATAAATCCTATGCTCGTATGGTTTTTCAGGATTAGAAGAAAATGTACTATAAGAAAAGACTAATTAATGAATTGCAGCAAATCATAACAAGGAGTCTGATTTGGGTTAAATGGTCTGAATTTCAAACAAATATTGAATGGGAATATCTTAATGTCTATTGATTTTTCATCCCAAATTTCAAATTATACAAATATCTAATTTAGATCTACAGTCATGAGAAAGAGTAGGAGGGACAAATGTCCAAGAAAATCAGGTTTAAATCCTAAAATTTGAACTCAGCTTTCAAAACCAGTCATAGTTTCAAAGTAAATGTTTTTAAACAAGATTAGATATTTGCTGTGCACTTCATGAAATATCTTGCAAAGATAGCTGCAAGTGTAGTAAAATGTGTTACATGCACATGTAAAGGATTTAATTAGATAATAAATGGGTATTTCACATGGCCATGAGCCACCAAATATTGTAATCTAATGGAGATTTTCAGTATTTTTCTCTATCTACCCATGTCTATCTGGCCAGCAGCATGAGGGAATCTTTTACATCCCTTTCTTGGCTGGGGGAATAACCTACAGGCAGCTTTTGCAGAGGAACATAATGTGACATAACTGGGAAGAAGCTCTTTTGTAGGAGATGCTCCTGGGGTGCTCGAGCATGCCCAGGAGTCCCACAAGGGCTGCCCAAGGTTGGAGAGCTTGGGCTCTGTCTCTTCAGAATTTGGGGTGTGCCAGCCTGGGTGCCTCCATCTCACCTCATTCACAATCTCCAGGAGCTCTGCACATTCTCTGGAGAGGTGTTGGCTTTTTCCCACTTATTTCAGCATGGGAGGAGTTGTGTTCTGGAAGTGTCCACCTCTCCTCTTTAATGTTTTCATAGCGAATAGCAATAATGAAATTCAAATAACCTGCAGGCTGTGAAATCTGGGTGGGTGAGTCCCCAGGGCTGGCCCTGTTCCTGTCTGGGGGCGCTGCAGCAGCAGCCAGGCTCCCCAGCAGACACCAGATTTTGGCACCATGGGGACAAATCCATTCCAGAACCTGGCCTGGCTTCTTGGGACACCCCTCCTCTGTCCATCAGAGCTGTGAGTCCCAGGCTGAGCCCTGACGGCACCAGCACAGCCCCACTTACAATCAAGGTTCACATTTTGCAGCACATTATCCTTCCTCGGCTTGGCAAAGTGAAGCATGTCCACTGCAAGCAGAGCAGGAATTATGATCAGCTTTTCCCAGCTGGACTTCTTGTAATCATCACAGGGATAAATAGTTTCTCAAGACTCCAGATCTTTTCCTGTCAGGCTCTAAGCCTGTCTCCAGCTCTTTTGAGCTTGTCAGGGGTTTTATTTACAAGATTCAGCTAAAAATCTGTCCTGTTAGACTAAGCCAGGCTGTTTCTGCTTGTTCCCTAATCTCCAGGCTTCTTCCCTCTGCATGTTAAGGAACACTTAGTTTGTTTAAGGCCTGAGGCAGGCATAATTACAAAATTTAGGCAGAATCCTGAACTGACCCCAAAGGTCTTCCTACTCAGACAGAAATCATTTGTCATAATGAGCCTACTCGTAACCTGCTGACCCCTGGAGCTCAATTAATTTCACGCAGGAGAAGTGCTCACAGCCTCTGGACCCTGCTGCAGGAGGGATTTGCACAGTGGTGTCTCCCACTCACACAGGCCAATGCGGACAAATGGGCTTAGAAATGTCTCCAGAGAAAACAGGGAGCAGTGACAGGGCATTGTGTTTAAAGCAGGATGGTAAAATCAGGCATTTCTGTGTTTGGTTGCAGAGTAAATGTGTACTCCATAGAATAATTAATTTAGAAAGGCATATTTTTGCTTATAGGTTATATTTATGTCCCTTAAACTCTTTAAAAGACACTCACCTCTGTCTAGGAGAGAAGTGGGCATTAAATGAGCCTGATTTGCCTGCCTGCTGCAACAGCTCTATTCCAGAGAGTGCTGCTCTGCCAGCTCTGCCAGGCACAACTCTGGGACAGGGGTTGCAGACAGCATCAATGATCTACAGTGGAAATAACGAGCTTGGGCAAAATACTGCAGCAAAATGTCCATCCTGCTTCCCACAGGCACAGCTAGGGGTTTTCTGCATCACACTGCACTGAGTCAGGCCAACCCAGAACACATTTTGGGGTCAGACCTTTACTAGCTGAAGATGAACTGCCTGGACTTGAACTCTTGGTCTTTCTCAGCTACTGGCACGACCTCTGGATTTTTGTATTGTTTTGCCTAAATAACACACAAATTGCAGCAAAAAATAGAGCTTTAATCTGAATATTTTTATGTATGTTTTCTGGTCTTTGTCATCTCAAATACTTCAAAGGAATGTCTGTGCAGTTCAGCAAATGAAATTAAGAACTGCCTAAACTACCTAAAATTAGCTGTCTCATGCAAACTGGGTGTGGAGATGACAGGGAACAGATGAGAAGGGGGTTGAGAGCACTTGGATCAGTAAATATACAGTCAGATCCTGTAGCCAGCTGGTTTTTGGTTATAGGAGAGGGTTGCACTGGACCCACTTGTGTTGGAATAGATGTTCCTAGCCATAATAATAAAAATCTGGCCTGTTCTATCTCTTGGCATGGTCCAGCCAGCCTATTTAATTAAGATGAAAAGCACAGTCAAGAAGATAATTCAAGAGACATCAGTCATCTTAGACAATATGAGGCAGTGATTTTTTGTAGCAAATCATTGAACCTGATTATGCATTTGCGGGAATGCACAAGGCTGGACTGGATAACCCCAGAGCATCTTTCCAACAACCATAACTATCTGCACTTACATGGAACCCTTTGGCCATGGATCCCAGGGTCTATAAATCTGTGGGCTCATAGGTGAGAGCTCAGCAGTGAATTTGAGAGCTGTGTGATAAATTGTGTTTATTATGCACTTTCCCTCTACAATGCTCATAATAGATTTTCACTAGAAGCGGCTCCTGGACTGTGTAAACTCTGTGTGAGCTTAGCTGCTCCCTCTGAAGCAGCCAGAAATCTGTCTTAAGGAAATACCCAGATGGCACAAAATTGGCATTCCCTGTTCTTTGCCACACATCCCTTTGGCACAGTGGCAGTCAGTAGCTGCAAGCACTTTCTTTAGGTAACCCAGTCAGCTTCACTGTTATGCAGAAATAGACTTTGGATGCTACTGGGTTAGACCTTCTGAGGGCAGGAAGGTGGCAGGGAATTGCCTCTCCCTCCTGTTCATCCCATTTTGCCTAAAGAATAGGCTCACCATTCAGGATAGACCCTCCCCTGAATTGTACACAACATATTAAATAGTGCAAGTGTGCAACAGCTCCAGCACAGCCCCCTCTCCCTGGCTCAATAATGTCTGTTGTTTACATGGTTTAACTGATGATACAATATTCCCCTGCTTTTTGTCACAGTCTGACAGCATTCAGAAACTGCTTTTCCCCTAAACTGTTGTCTCAAGTGTTTTCCCTCCTGAGGATCATAGAAGATAAAAATAATGCATGTTGAGTGTGTGGAAGTGTGTATATATATATGATACACGATTGCTGAGCATTTATGACATTAATCTTCACTCACAAAGACAGAAGAGATAACTCATAAGTTATCCCTCTGCTCAACCATGAATATAAATGTCAGACTCCTAATGGAGATGTTGTCTAATGAAATATCGTGAATTATTGAATCTCCTGAGCCATGTGCAAATTTCATTTCTTCTTCCCTTTTGGGTTCAGATTGGGTATTTTTGAGGTGATGCTATCAGCACTGTGAAGAGCAGATGAAAAGATTCTCCATGTAGCATTAAAGATATAATCTCCATAGTGTGGGATGCCTGGGGGGATGCTGGCTGCCCACTCCCATGGCAGCCATAATTAAATGCATTTCAAATTTACATTGAAAACTAATATTTTGGAAACCTCTTCCTTTAAGGATCCACTTGAAAGGTGAAGCTAAAGAAGGCTATAACAAACAACAGCACATTCTATAAATAGCAGTGGTGTAATTAAATCAGTGCAAAGCAGATCAAGTTACTTTGGTGCCAACTCAACACACTTAAAATGGTTTAAGTGTTGTTTAAATAGGTTTAGCTTCATTTAGTAAATTAGTATAGGCAAGCCAAAAATCCTTTGCAATTTGCCATTGCTTCTGTTCTCATCAGTTTGTGTGTCACACTGGCTTATATCATCTTCAGGACACACCAAGGTGCAATTTAGATCCTTATTCTCCTTTTTTTGCTTTGGCCTACAAGAGGGGTGGGATTTGTGAGTTGAACACTTGGCTTGTTCCAGAGAGAAGGCTTCTTCAGAAGTGGTGCTGTGTCTAAAGGCAGCACTTTGGAAACCTTTGTGAAGGTTCTTGGGAAAACTTTCACCTTTTTCCTAGAAGGTCCCAGCTTAGACCAGCAGTTGTCACCAGCAAGAGTGCTGTCTGCTCACTGGTCTGCTCCTGGTTTATTCCCAGGCCCGTTTCAGTCTAAATTGCACTTGTTCATGCCACTGAGATCAGAGGTTTCTGCCACTTTGGCCTATTTTAACTGGAAGGACTCCAAATGCCTCCCCACAGCCATCTCTGCTCGCAGATCTGAGGTGGCAGAAACCTCACCAAAAGCAGAGGGTGCTGGCACACAAAGTTCCTTTGCTCAGTTTAACCTCTTCCTTTTATTTATCTGCTGGAGAAACACGTAATTTCATTTTGCTGAATCCCATCATCTCCTGCAAGGCTGAGCTCTTACTTTGAGTGGAGAATTGGAACTTGCAGCAACCCAATCACCGTGCAGGATATCTCAGTAAATGTAAAACCTGTGGCAGATAATCCTGAAGTTTCAGTTTCATCTTTGCAAGGTACAAATAACCAAGAGATGATGGTTCAGAGGGCTGGGCAGCTCCCAGGGAGTGTTTGGGGACAGTATTCCCTCCAGCCCACCAACACATTATGCAATAGTTGTGCTGATACCATCATGCTTACCCTCACATTTGCCCCGTGATGTAGAGATCTGTTATTATCCCTGCTTACAGCTGCAGCACAAAGGATGAGGGGAGAATAAATGACTTGCCAGAAGGCAGATGGGGAGTCTATGGCACAGAAGATTATAGGAGCCAGGTGACCTGTGTCTTGGTTTGGCTCTATGCCCAGAAAATCTCCTTTTCTTCTTGTAGCTATTGTGCCTTCCTTCTGCAAAATGGAAATCTCTAGCCCTTTAAGGCTACAAAATATATCATATAATTCCCAGGTTTGAAAAAAAATACAAAGGAGCCCTTTCTTATTCTGTAGGCCTAGGCATGCTGCATGGCTATGCTATATATAAGAAATGACCCAGCTTGAGTAATACCTGCATTGTGATGTGGCACAGTTCTGGCCAGAACATTCCCACTGGCCTCTTTTTTCCACAGCCATGAGTCATCTCAGTGTTGCACACCCACAACACTGATGGTGTCAGTGGGTGCTGATCCCAATTACCTGGAGAAACCTGATAGATGAGGCACAGCATTTGTGTATGGGGTTGCCCACGTGGCACTGCCACTCCCTGCTGCTGGAACCCTCAGTGGCAGAGCCAACGTGAGCTCCAGCACATCCTCACCACCATCCACCGACACAGGGCCTGCACCGGGTTGTTAAATTCCTTAAGTATTTATTGGAATCAGCAGTGCCTGAGGCTCCATCCCCCCCTTTCTACATACCTAGCTGAAAATTACTGCCAGCCTTTGCCAGTGACCCTTGCAGGAAGCATTGAACCGATCCCCTCTGACAGGCCGGGAGCAGCGGCTCGGCCTCGCCGGGTGACCCGCGCTGAGCTCAGCCTGACACTGCAGGCAAGGATTGATTGCAGGTAGCAGGTGAGACCCTTCCCTGGGTCTGACACTGCAGGCAAGGATTGATTGCAGGTAGCAGGTGAGACCCTTTCACTTGGCTGCCCCTGGGACGTGGCTGAGCGCTCCGTGCTCCAGGCAAGACACAGCCAGCGTGGGGATGGCAGCCCCAGATACTTTCATTAGGGCTGCCTGGCCACTCATTATCTTTTTAGGCTTATAATTGCTGGGTGTGTTGATGCTTTTCCTTGAGCACAGCTACTGGGGAGCAGCAGAAGCGTTTCGTGCTTCCCTGGGCAAAAATGGAAATGAGCAGGATCTCTCCCATCTCTTGCCTTTTCATCCTCCTACTCCCTGACTGCCTCTGCTGTGGCTCCATTGATCTGTGGTGAAGATGCTCCACATTTACACCCCTGTCCAGAAGGAGAGAATTTGATTTGAGGTAATTGTTGTCCGATGCAGTCGATCAGGCCTCTATCCAGGCTTTATGGGAGCAATGTTACTGTGGGAGTGATTTTGCTGTTGCAGTGGATTGCATCAATATATGCTGGAACTGATGTGTTAGGATCAGGAAAGTGACATTTACTGTAGTAAAGGGAGTATGTATTTGGCCCCAAATTTAGCTGGGAGTTGAGAGACATAACTCTATCTTCATCTGGAACCATTTATCCCAGCTCTGGGTCTTGCCAAGACAAATAAGTGCTTCTTCATGCTCACATGTTAATGCTGGTGTGATGAGCAAAGGGTTCCTTTACCTTCTAACCATTCAAATTAAACTGTTAAAATCAGGCAGAAGCCCAAATTTGAGGGACCTGGTGTATATATGATAGAGTTCTTTACCTGCTCTCTATAGCCTAATATGACTGGGGTACATTTCTACTCAATTTATATTAAAATTAGATGGAAGACAAAGAAAAAGAAAGAAAGAAAATGCCTGGTCTAAATCTGGTCAGGGTTCTGAATCCCAAATCAAAGGAGCAAGGCATCCTTCATGATGAATGTTTTATGAAGAGCACACACAGCATGGTAATGCCCACAGAAATCTGACAGTTTTCTCTGCTTTCCCTCTCTCTGCTCTACTTTCCCATCCGTGCCTCAGGTCACACAGTTGAGCCTTGTTGCTCCTGTCCTTGCCTGTGGTCCCTGATTCATCACTTTTCAGACATCACTGTGTCTGGAAGAAGCAAGCAGGAGAGACAGAACTTTCCCTGAATTTCCTCATCTCTGTTTGCACTTCTGCTTCCATTTTACTTGCCAATCTTGCTCACTTCTTTTACTCTGTCTCTCACGTGGTGTTTCTTTTCTCACTCCTGGTTCAATGTTTAGTGTCACTTGGGTGGAAAACGATCTCACAGAGCTTTGGGAAGGAGTCCAGGTCCTGCTGGCCTTGACATTCCTGGGGAACCTGTGTATGTATCTGCAAACCTGTGCTTTTGTGATGGTCCATATATTTCTCTGGGGAGTTGGAAATTGTGGGTTTAAGGTGCCTTGTAATGTCCTCAAGAATCCAATAACTGGGATGAAGGAACTCCCCATCCCTTGGGCCCTGTGAACCATTCCGTTTCCCATTACAAATGGGCTCCTGTTTTCCAGGTGGAGCAGGCCTAGCCATAGTTGCTATTTTTAATTTTTATGCAGCTTTATAGGAATCCTTTCCTCACAATTTAAAAATTTAAAAATTTGAGGACTTGTCCAATTTTTGCCCTCAGCCACTTACCCCACATCATACCATAGCAGAGACAGGAGTCTCCATGACAATTCTGCCCTTTCCTGAGCTTTGCTTTAGCCTCTTTTTCCATTTCTGCATCAGAAAAAGATACAGATTGAATGGCCTAAGTTGTATATAAACCCCCTTGAGCTTTCTTCTGCCAGCAGACCAGGACAGGAATCTCCAGTTTTTGTCACACCTCCATCACAGTGTAGTCCTGTGTCACAGCCTGGCCCCAGCTCCCTGCCCAGATGAGATGGAACTGTCACCCAGTTCCAGCCACATTCATGCTGGGGCAGCAGCAGCCAGTGCAGCCTTCTGGACATACTTTTGTAAAGAGATAAAAATTGAAATTCAGTATATTTACTGCAAATGACAAATGAGAGTATAAAGCTGAATAGAGAAATTGGCCAGGGAAAAAAAAGGATCCCCTCAGGAATTAGATCATATTTGAGACTGTAACTGGATCAGACAAGCCACAGCCAGTGAAAGTACAGAAATTTATTGTGCACTGAAGAGCTGCAAACACAGACCTGTGGTGGCTCTGCCCAGCCTCTCCTGCATGCTCTCTCCTTGGCATCAAAAATGTGCATTGTGCTCTCCCTGGATTTGGAGTTGGACCAGTTTTAAAGAGAAGGCACTGTGAGAATGCTTGTCCTGAGGGCTGCTGTGCTGGAAATGGAATATTCTTCTCAAAAGTGTATTTTTAAGGCTTGGGCAAGGCCTGGGCAGCCTGACCAAATGATTTATTGGCAGGTCAACACCTCCACAGCCAGCACTGCAGAGTAGAGGATTCTCAGGGTACTAAATATTTCATATCCACTTGATGAACTAGGTTTTGCATGAATTGTACCCAAAGGATCAACCCAAACTACACTGTGCTGGGTTCTCAGCTCTGCATTGAGATCTGCTCTGCGAGAATTTCATCTCTCAGCTTCTCAGCTCCATCTGCCAAGGCAAGACATTGATTTTTCCTTTCCTCTGTACTTTGTCTTACCTGCTCAGATTGTTGTGGACTTGTACAGCATTACATATGAATATCAGCAAAGTGTTGTTCCAAGTTTAGTTTCAACCTCAAAAAAATTAAGCACAACAAAATCCCAATAATAACCGGGAATAATTTTTACCATCTTGGGGAGTTGGGGGTTTTTGCTTTTTGCTGGTGTTCCTCATAATTTTTCATATGAAATCTGTGCCTTATCTAACATGGAAGCTATAGCAAAAGACTTAACTTTTGCTATAAATAATAAAAACCATGCTATTTATATGTGCAGGGCTCTTCAGTGATCTGGTCATGGGATTACAAGATGAGCTCCTGGAGCCTATGAGCTGGGCTATGGAGAAATCTGAGAAGCAGAAAAGTGGAAATAAGGCAGTGATGCTGGGACAGGGGAAGAAAAATTTTTGTTCATTCTTTGCACCAGGAGTTATGCCAACCCTGAGTATTTATTTTCCAGCCAGGTGGAGTTAGCAGTGTGCAGGCAAGAAAATGGGGAGCTCCTTTCATTCATGGTGGGCACCAAACCCCCAAAAGAGGGGTGAGCCAGGAGGTTACACTCATGAGGATTTCCTGGGAAAAGAGGTTTTCAGAGTCACAGTCAGTGAAAGAGAAAAGTGAACATTATGGAAAGTGAGGTGAGTGAGATATTCAGGAGGTGGGAATGGAGGAGATACAATCACTCAGGGACTGCAGATATGAGGAGCAAAAGTTTGCTTGGAACAAAATACCAAAAGGAAACAGATGAAAAGAATCACAGAGAATGTGGGCACAGTTGAAAAAAAAAAAACAAAACAGCTAGTGTTTAAAGGTTTGAGGCCATTGTGACCTAAATGGGAAAAGATAAGTGAGAAGTCTGAAGACAAACATGAACCATCCAAATTCTTCTCCCTGCTTTTGGAATTGTACAACAGGCTGACTACAGATGGGTTCCTACAATTTGTGGGTATTGGTTTTATCTGGAATTTATGAGTTTTTCGACTTACTGTCAGAGCACAACTTCCCTGCACTTTTTATATTTATTTATTTTTTACTTTTTTCCCAAAGCTGAATGGGTGCATGAAGGGCACATAAAGGTTTATTGCGTAAAAGCCCTAAATGCTTGCAAACTTTTACTATCCTTCCAGGGCCTATAAATATTTTTCTCAATCTTTCTCTTCAAGGCAATAAAAAATTAGTTTAGAGGTTAGCTGTGGGACACTTGACATGAGCCTGGCTCTAATCTCATTTTGAGTTTGGTAAAAGTAGAATTGAAACAACAGTCCAGAGTGCCAAAATATTGCAATAGATAATGGCATGGTCCTGTCTATAAGCTCATACCTGTCTGTGGCACCACAAGGCGCATGGATGGGGAAAAGACCAAGTACTTGTGCATAGGTGCTGCCTCTCTCAGGGGCACTGCTGAGGTTTGCAATTGCAGCAGAGTGGTTTTCCTTTCAGAGGGCATGGTTTGCACCCCAAAATGGGGCCAGATTCAGAACAAACATCATAGATTCACATCTCAGCAGTGTGGTGCTTGGCATCAGGGACACAGCTGGGGAATCAGAGGTTTAAACACACAGCTTTAGAGGCAGGGAGGTTTCTGCAGCGTGCAAAATTCTACCCAAAAAAGATAATTAAAAATAAACAAAAAATCCCACAAAGATACAGGGAAAAAAATCTACACTTATTTCACTGTTAAAACATATTTTGCTGCTCCACAAACTGAACCTGTAAGGAAGTAGCTTTACTTCAAGACTAGCTTAGTCACATTGTTCACAATAACCTGAATCCCAGATTCCACCACTGTCCTCTGGATATCTCTGCAGTTTGCTGTGAGCCTTCAGCTGGGAGTTTGCTTAGCTGTGCAGACTCAGGAGAGGAGGAGATGTTAAGAAAGCAAGTGAGAAAAGCCAGTGTGTGGCCCAAAGGGTCGGATTTGTTGCACAAGGCCCTTCTCTTCCATGTGAGGGGTTATGTGACAGATATCAATGTGGCACCTTGTAACCACTCCACATGGAGCTGGGCTAATTCCCTGTCAGGAGAGAGCAAAGGAATTAATGCAAGTTGACTTTGGACTATGTAAAAGATGTTCCTGGTGAAACAGCAGACATCTTTGTCTTCTTTCATTTTCCCCTCCCTTCTAGGTCTCTGCCTTCTCGGTTTGCCACCCTAACCTGGGAGATTCATGGAATCATAGAACAATTTGGGTTGGAAGAGACTGTTGTCGTCTTACTGCAGGGGTTCTATACTGTTGTCTCCTTATCACAAAAGTTTCAGACCTTCTTGCTGTTTCTCATGAGCAGCTCTTCAGGCACTGACTCTTTCTCCTTCACAAAGCAGCCAAACTACTCCAGTTCCCTTCTCAACCCGCCACCCCACTCTTTTATAGCACTCTTCTTCTCATTGGCCTGTTAAAGTCAGGCCTGTTCCTAATCTTTGATAATTGGCCCAGCTGCAACTCCTTAGAAGTAAGATTACTTTCTACACTAGCTTTATTTTCTTATATTCTATCCCCCTACAAGAGACCTTAAAGATCAAATCTGCCATGGGCAGGGACACCTTCCACTAAACCAGGTTGCTCGAAGGCCCATCCAGCCTGGCCTTGGACACTTCCAGGGATGGGCCAGCCATGTTTCTTCTGGGCAACCAATCCAATCCCTCAGCACCCTCACAGGGGCTGTCCCTTCTGGCTGGTGGCTGATCCGCAGTGTCTGTCACCTCCTGCAGGGCCAGGAGGCTTCATTCAGGTGCCCCCAAGGTTTTTGGCTGCTTTTAGGGTGGGGATACACTGGCTGGGAGTGGGATCAGTGTTCCCTGGTGTGTAAGTCAGCGAGCCCAACGCCCGAGCAGCAGGCTGAGCTCCTCAGCAGAGCAGCCCTGTGAAACTCAGCACTTTTGGTTTGCAAGGGGACCTATGAAAATATTTTTGGTGTCAGTTTTCCTGGACGATCCCAGCTTGTGAAAATTGAAGGCAAGCACTGACTTTCCTGTTCTGGAGCAGTTGCTGCTTCAAAAAAAATACCCTGAAACCAGGAGAATGTCATGGGAACGCTCCTGAGGGCCCCCAGCTCAGAGGTGGTAGGAGGCTTGCAATAACACATTCACTCATTTAAAAGATTGTTTTGGAGGTAAACCCACTTCCTATATAAATGCCTACACTGAGGCAAAAAAGAGTAGATCAGTGTCTATTTCACAGGGGTTTTTTTTATATAAGAAAACATATTTTTAGTGAGAAAAACTTCATCTATCTATGAGGCATTCCTTTAGGAAAGCTGATGTAAACATACTTAGCTGTTAAACATTTAATGAGATCCCACCAGTATGTGCTGTGCATTTATCTAATGAGATCACACAGGTTCTCCTCTCAGCACCTCCTCCTCTATGAAATCAGGCACCTTCTCAGCTCCAGCTAGGCCCCCAGATTAATATTGCCTTGACATAATTGTTCATTCAACACGACTGCTAATTTGTCAGTGGAGCTATCCCAGGGTCTTGCTCCAAGAGATATGAAAACAATAACCTTGTGACCAAGAGGCAGGCCTAATGTTTTCACTGCTAAACTGTTGAAAGGGTGTTTTATGTGAAGGAGAAGGGAATGAGTCATCAAGCAAGGGGTACTGAAAAGAAAGAAAGGGAGCATAAAAACACCCAAGTTATCCTTCCTTAATACAAGTCAGAGGATTGCTAGACAAGCAAAAAAAGCAAATATATACAAAGTGAACCAGAGGAATGCATCAATCTGCAAATCAAAATAATTCTGGGCATAGTTATTAAAAGTTTGTGTGTTCACAACCACACATATGCCTGCTTTCTCTTGCACACACAGATGCACCACTAAAGCACTGATGTGCAGCTCCCAAATAATTACCTTCTAATAGCAAAAATGTGCCCCATTCCTGTAATGACAACTGCAGCACAATGAAAACCAACTGCCAGTAAAAAACAAAAATCATATTTCAAAGAAGCACTGTAGATTAGCCTGTGGCTTTCACTAAACTGTGTCTCTCTGATTCCTGCTGGGTGACACAACAGGCTGGCTTAACACAGCCTGGCCTCTGAACTCAGCCTTACAAGCCTTGGATCCTTGAAACAGCATCTTCACTGTCTGTCTGATTTTCAAAGCTACACATATTCTTCATAATATTCTCTCCTTTCTCTGTCCCATTTGTCTGTGGCACATCTGTATGCCCCATCTCTCTGTTTTTTATAAAAGTCTTCACAGTCTTTTGTGTGTGTATTCCTTTCAACATCTGCAAAAGAAATCATTTCTCTTAGAAACAGTGTAAGGGTCGGGGAATATACACAATAGCTGGAAATACTGTTTAAGGCCCAGAGGGGAGAACTTTTTTTCTCCCATGAAAATGTGCTTTTGCAAAGCAAGGCAGTGTTCAAACTCAACCCCCTTCTCTCCTATCTGTCCCCCCCCCAAGAAAAAAAAAAATCACAAGGTGGAACAGGCTCATCTGAAGCAAAATATACTTGAGAGAACAGATGTGGCAAAACAAAACCCATAGCTTTCCATGAAGAGCTGCCAAAAATAACATTGGCTCGGCAGGCATGTGATCTTCAGAGGAGTTTGCTACTTGAATGAGTCAGAATGGTGATTCCATTTTTACCTCTTCAGTGAACAGGAAACACATTCTCCTTGAGCACCAAATTCTCCTGCAGTGGCCCACTTACACTGGATTATATCAGTCAGCTTTGCAGGTGCTGAGACAAAGTGGAAAGAGTGTAATGGTTTCCTCCAGTTTGAGAAGCTGAGCTGAACTGAGGTGAAGTCCAAAAGGTCATCTAGAAGTGTATGTAAAAACACATACCTGTGTACATGTATCTGAAATGAGGAGCTAAAAGAGCAAGAGAGAAGTCATTCAAAATATCCATTTCCATAAAGAAAGATTTGGGTTCTGCTCAGGCAATATACTTTATTCTAGGTTACAAAAATTGCAAACTTTAAAAAAAAAGTCTGTGAAGTGACTAATAGCTACCAATCCAGCATGTGTCCTTCAGCTCATTGTTCTTCAATGAAAACACTGTGGTTTCATTTTTTACAGGGAAATGGAGTGGCAAAGGCCTCGGAAAGCTTCAGGTTTTGGTATCCAACTCTCAGAGGCTGGGACTCTCAGAATCAGCATCTGTATTCTAGTTGCTCAAGTTTTATAGTGAGAAAGCAAATTGCATTTTGATTTCTATGTCACAGGAGGAGATTGCAGAACTTCTATTTGAGTATGCCATCAATTGTCCAGTAAAAGTAGAAAATATTGAGGTGCAGTTGACAGGAAGAATGAATAGAAGTTTTTGCAGTTTCTTTTTCTTTAAGAACTGCATTTAAATTAAAAAAAAAAAGAAAATAAGGAATATTCCATTAAAAACAGTCACTCTCTCAAATGGCTTCCATATCTCTAGGAAGAATAATTTTAATTTTGCAATAAATGAACATATGGTACCCCAGTTCCTTGAGGGAAGTACAGTGATTTTATTTGCCTTTTCTGCAAGAATCACAATGATCCTTTTTGTGTCCTCCCATTTAAGTATTTTCAGGTTTCCTGTGAAATATTTGGGAGGTGGTTTCTGTATTCTTGACAAATGTTGCCCACATTGTCCAGTACAATACTGAAAGAGTAGAGAAAAGTCCAGTTATATAGCTGGTTGTAAGTCTGGTGGACATTTCACCGAGAACAAAGTTATAGCAGGAGTTGGGAAATAATGATCAATTGGGTCCTGGGAAATCTACCTTTCATTAAAAAAAAATAAATTAGTATTGAAATATCTTGGATGCAAGTACTGAAATAGCAAAAGCAATGGATCATAGACCAACTCCAGACAAATGCAGTCTCTCATCAGACATCTGAAGTCATGTTGTTTCTGTTGGAGATTTCAACAACTTGAGCTGTTGTCCATTGCCAAGACTTTCAAAAACAACTGATGGGGAAAGGAGTTCAGAGGCTTGATCAGAGCCTGATTTTCACCGAGCTTGGGGACTCAGCAGTTTCTAAAAATCAAGCCAAGAGCTTTCCAAATTGAGAAAACACATCTGACAATTAATGGCTGGAAAATGTGGTCAGCACAGAGCTGTAGGTGCTCACGTCTTCAGAAAATCAGTCCAAGGTTCCCTCAAGTTAGAAACCTGACGTTTCCACAATGAGAAGTCTCTTTGGAAAATGTTAGCCTCCAACTCTGTTTTAGCTTTTCTAGGTATTCACATGGGAAGAAAAATATTGTCTAATGTCTAAATATGATTATTATGTAGTAGCTCATTGAGCTGAGAAAGTGCAATACCATGTGGGAAATAATAGTGCCACACTAGAGGTGAGGTGCAGTTCATTGGTGAAAAGGCAGTGACAAACCTGTCTGCTCTCTGTTTTAAAGGAGCCTCTTGATACAGGAAATAGTGACATTGTCTCTTTGCATCTCCTCATTGAAAGATTTCTGGGTTTGTGTTACTCTTTAGTTATTTAAATACAAATGCGACCCTTCCACACTCAGGGGAAATAAAGAAATCTGAAAGCACCAAGGATTTCCAAACTGGTTAGTCCTTCTTGTCCACAGGATTCTGTGGGACTTATTTTCTTCTTATTTTTCAGGAGTTTTAGATTTAAGAACTGACCTCAGAAAAAAAAAAGACATTTGTGTTCAAATCTGAGTGATAGGTGTCTTCACTGAAAGATTTCATATCTAAACAACATAAATGAAACTTCCTTTCACTTTGACAGAGCATTTGGCAGTGAAGTCTGTGCTTGCTGACCAACTCATTTGTCAGAAACACCAATTCTTTCATACTTTCCATGGTCTTGTTTATAAGTTTTGGTGCACCTCCCTGTTCCATCCAGCATTGCTCAGACTGCTTCACTGTGTCAAAGCAAAACAATTCTGGACATTTTGGTAGACCTTAATTTCCAAGAAAACCGAAGGAGCCAAGATCAAAGACCAATCTGCACAGGGAAAATAGACCATTTTTTGGGTTTCTTTTTTGGAATATTCACGGCCCAGCACCTTCCTCCTCATCAGGATGAGTGGGAGCTGCTTACAGGAGAAAACATAATCAGAACACCTGTATATACAGTTTGATAACAGGATCATTCATCATCTCTCCAGTTTCCTCCTCTTTGCTTTAAATTTAAAACAGACCAGAAAGTTGCTCTGTCACCTAGTTTTTTCAAACACAAAGGGTGTTGTAATTAATTCCTGCACATTACAAGACCGCAGAGATATTTTTGTACAACATCAAAATTATTACGTAATGTTCTGACACATAATGACTGATTCTTTACTGCTGCCTAAGTACATCACTGTGCACTTGGGTGGCATCAGCTGATTGCTGATACAGTCAATCTCTTCATTACTTTTTTTTTTAATTATTATTTCTTTTAAGGTGGATCTTTTTTGTTTATGCCAGAGCTTGGGTTCTTCTCTCAATTTTAGAGGCAATGTAGCTTTTATAGATTGATTCTTGTTTGTTCTTCCCTGTAAAAGAGAAATCTACTAAAAAATCATATTTTTATTAACATTTATAAGTCACAATGTTGGTAACTTTAAGGCCATTTTTTACCATAAAAAATAAGAAAAGGAATCAAAAGAAAACTGAGATATGAGCCAGAAGAAGACTCCCAAAGGGCTGCTATCATGACAGAGTGTTAGTAAGACCTATTTTCCCTGCTCTGGTGAAAGACTCTGCCTCCAGTCAAAGATTTGACTTAGTTTTATTAAGTAGTAATTGTTGGTCTCTGCAGATCTTTGAAAGCTCTGATTTCCCTGTCCTGCATTACAAAGAAAATCCTATTGCTGCTTTTTTCAGAACGTTCCACCATGAGGTCAGTCTGCCTGAAGACATCTATATCACGTACCCAAATACACAATTTTGGCCTTCTCAGAGTGTTGAAGGGCTGTGTTTTCCCCGTTCTCCTAACTGCATGCTCAGTTGCAGCCCACACGGCAGCTGGATGGTAGATGAAGCTCTGGGAAGCCAGAAGGAGCTGCGTTCCTGGAAAATGATGAAACCAAGGATTCATTTTTCATTCCCACTGCTCTCATTAGCAGATAGCAGCCACTTTTATCACTCTGGATATATTACTCAGGAGGCTCTTACCACATCAGGGCTTCACAGGGCTGGATGCTGTACAAACACTCAATGTCTGCGTTCCTCCCATGCAAAGGACAAGAAAATCATTACAGCCTTGCCACAAGCACCTCCCCTCTCCTAAGGCACCCTCTCCACTCCCTGTGTGTATCTCCTGTTAAATCATGCCATAGATCTCACTGACTGGTGGAAATTCAATAAACACAGGTCTGATGCATGGTGATAAGAGAGACTCACAAACCAAAACAAGTACAGAGAAGAAAAACTCTCTTCCTCTCTAACCCCCCTCAGCAGCACTCAAAGGAAGTCTCACACACTTGATGATGCAATTGCTTTTCAAGCCCCAACAAGCAATTTTTCTGCCCCACTGTGAAATGAAGAGACCCCAGCACCTGTTGTCCCATAAATTCAACCAGCATGAGTCAGGAAATCAAGAGATGTATTATTGCTAATAACAACAAGAACAACATGAAATGTTTTATTCTGTTCTTTCAAAGCTTTGAGGTCAAAGTAACATTAGGAACTCAATGGTAGGGCTGGAAAATTGAGGGGAGTATTTTCTTTTCACAGGAAAGATAAAGCTCTTCTGTAATTAATTAATTTTACCTGTGGGAGACAGGGTTAAACCCAATCTGCAGGTAAATGCAAGGTATGTCCTCAAGCTGAGATCACCATGATATGGAGGTTTCCACATAAAGAAAACCCCCTTTCTTCTCAGCAAATTTGCCTTTTTTAACCCCAGAAAGTCTGATTCACACAGTGTGCCCTGATTAAAACCATCCACTCAATGGAGCTGCCCTTTCCTATCCCTTGTCAAGGAGACAGACCCAGACATGTTCTGGGAGGAACCGGCTGTCTGTCTCTGACACCTCCCTGAAACGTGGTGCTCAGAGAAGCTCCTGTGCCTCAGGGCATGGCTGCTTTCCCCAGAGCAGGCAGCACGTTCTAGGAACACCCCACCCACGGGCTCAGCCTCTTCCAGCACCCACTGGTGCCACCCAGGTAATTGCCAGCCCAGAGAGGCTGTGCCTGATCCACCACTCAGGCTCCCTGCGTGGTCTACGTGGCAGGGTGATGCCTGTCCAATGGCCTATCCATGCTGGGGAGGGAGATCCTTGTGTGATTTGTCAGTGTCTCCTTTTCAAAAATGTGTATTTCCAGAGGGGAAGGACAGTAGTGTAGGAGCTGAGGAAGCCAAGGTTTGGCTTGTCATTCTAAGAAGGTCTTCTTGGGTGACCCTGATGTGACACAGCATCTCTGTACCCCAATTTCCTGCCTCTGAAATGAGAATAGGAGCTACCTTGACTCAGAGGTATGCTGGAAGGACACCAAGGAACAGTTATGAAGTGTTTGAATGCCACAGCTGGGAAGGAAGGGGAGCAGAGAGCCACCTTTGATGAGAGATTTACATTTCCTTTAGAGTCATAAGTACGAGGCATCCTTTGTGCCATTCTTCATCTACTGATCCCCAGATTAAAAATTCAGTGGGTGCACAAAAGGAACCAAATTTTTTCCTTAAAATGACTGAGCTGGCATATAAATCCCTTAATAGTCTGGCTCAGGGCAGGATTGTGTCTCCTGATGGACAAGGCAAAAAAGCAAGTGGAACAAGTTTGGGTGACACCAAGCTATGACGTGCGTGATAGTGGCGTGTGTGATGGTGTCATCAAACACAATTCTGCTGCCAGAAGCTCCACTTGAGTCAGTTTTACTATGGGAGGCAAAGAGAAGAAATTCATTCAAGGCACCTATAGCCCAGGAGATGCAGCTTCTGCCTCTGCTGGGTTAGAGACTGATCAGAAAGTGTGTTTTTTTTTTTTTCCAAGAGATATGTTGAAAAGGTCTCAATTTCATTCTGCCAAGAAACAACAGCAAAAATAGTCATGAAATGTAAGGCTTGGAGTTTTGCCAGTCTAGATTTTAGAGGTTTGGGGAAGAATTTGCATTCTCACAGGGAGGCCAGAAGGCAAAGATCATTTGTAAGTGATAGAATCAGATGTTACACATATAAACCAGAATCCTTTGAAAAACAGAAGCATCCCATTCTCTGCACAGCTTTGCTATGATGCATCCTGACAGAGCCCAGGAGCATCCTCAGCACAAGGCATGGCAGCATTCAGCAGAAGCACTCGTGAGCACGAGGACAGAATCCTTTTTCCTTGATTTCAGCTGGAGCTGCATGCACTTGCAG
Organism: Zonotrichia leucophrys gambelii; assembly: GCF_028769735.1. NCBI lineage: Eukaryota > Metazoa > Chordata > Aves > Passeriformes > Passerellidae > Zonotrichia > Zonotrichia leucophrys. Next base: position 9,876,664 of record NC_088189.1, on the reverse strand, counting down.
CCCGATCAATCCGTCCCTGAGTAACACAGCGCACAGGGCCGTGTGTGCCTCTGTGCCTCTCTCACACACACCCACACAAACACAGACATGGGCCTGTGACTCACTGCCTTCCCAGCAATCAGGGCTCCTTTGCTAGTTAAAACACGCTGAGATGCTCCCTCAGCCCCGTGGATTAACCCCTGTCTCCTCTCCACACCATCACCTATGGCTCAGCAGCACACTGCAGCCTGGTTCGGGCCTGATGGGCACTCTTGGTGCTGATGTGTGCAGACAGACAGATTTTTTTCATGAGCTCACTTGACCCTTCAGGGTAAGAAGTGGAAATACTTGTTGTGTAGTAAATTGAGCAAACATGACATGGATGGTAAAAGAGAGAGACAAGGGGAAAAGACACAAATAACTGTGAGGCTTCAACTTATTCGCATGTAGAAGGAGGCTGGGGTGGCTTCACCAAAGGGAAAGGGTCTCTCCTGATGCGCCTAGAGCAGAGCTTATACCTGCAAATTCAACCCAGGTAGCTGAACAATGACAGCTAATAGTCTAAATAAAATGCTCTCCAATCCATTTGGTTTGCTAACATTCAGATGTTCAAAAAAGCAGGATTTTATCTGTCTGGATAGCACTTGAGAGTGCTTTCATGACTTTGGTTCTTTTGTCTTCAAGGTTCAGAGGAGGGTGAACCTGCCTTTGTTGTTGTTTCACAGGTGAATACAGTTGCAAGAGCCTCAAAACCTCATTTTCCTAGTCCAAAAGAACTAGGAAATAAATAGAACTATAGCTTTAAACATGTAAAAATGTTTAAATACATTTAAACTTAAATATGCTTGCAATGCTTGCCAGGGCACAAAAATGGCACAGGGCTGCTGTTATTGCACAAAAACAATAGCATATCACTGGAATGAATGACAGATATTAGAACTTTCAAAATCCTTTGATATGTAATATAATCAAACTCAACATCCTATTTTACAAATATGATGGTAGGTTTTGCTATTAATTCTACTCTGATCCTTGCAGTTGCATGTCAGGCAGAGATCTCTGCTCATGAATTCACATTTCAAAGTATGCAGAGCCCTTCAGTTTGCAGAAAGGGTGCCTGGACACATTCAGAATAAAACCTTCTCTTTTCCCTTAGGCCTACAGAGTATGTGGAACTTTGCCCTCATACATTAAGTTTCCAAAACAGTGTTATTTCATCTCAGTGCCTCACTAAAGAGCAGCAGTTGGGCTGATTGGAGGCTGCTGTATTCAAACTTCCCATCACCACCCAGTTGCTCCATCTCGAGCTGGTCCTGTTTAATAACTGGTTTGACACAGAGGTGTGATGGTGCCACCTCAGTCTGTCAGTCTGTCACTGTTCTGTGGCACCTGAGGCATGAGGACATGAGCAGCCCAAAGTTTTATCATTAACTCTGGTGGTTTGGCAGAGGAGAGAAGCTGCTGCCTGGGAAATATCTCTGTGAACACCAGTTCCAGAGTTTAATGTTTCTGTGACCATCTTGCTTCAGCACAGAGGGGACACCTGCAGTTTCCCAGGGTTCAGGGGTGGGAAGGCTCCATTTCAGTGCTGAGCTTTCCTTCTCCATGTCCCACAGGTGCTGGCATTCTCCAGCTCCTCTCTCCTGTAGAGCCCTGGGTGTTTTCCTGTGGGAGATGCACTCAGCAGATAGAGGCTGCAATCCCTCGTTGTGCAAGGAGGCAGAGCTTGGCCCGACAAGCTGCTGCAGACGGCTCCATCAAAGCATTTCTGTCCTCACCTGAAACTTCCCTCCATCACCAGCCCTGCAGCCACAGTGCATCCCTGCCCCATGGCTCCACAGCTTCAGCTGAGCTGCCACTTTATCTAAACCACGAATGTTGCAAGATAATCCCTTCTACCTGGAACCTCGAGTCCATTTTAACAGAAATTGTTTGTTCAGGCATGTAGGCATAGATTCTATTGCTATTTACTCTGCTTTATGACAGTTTCCCTGAAGAAACAGATTTTATTAAGAAAGGCACTTTGGGGGAGTTTGTGATACTTGCATTTACCTTGGGCTGATACTTGCATTTACTTCTGATACTTGCATTTACCTTGGGCTGTTGGGGTATAAAAACACCACTGAAGAATTTCCCCTCTAACCACTCTGGCTGTATTATCAATAGAATGTAGACAAAATCTGGCCCAAAGGGAAAGTACCAGGCTTGCCAAGGTTTAATCATATTTGTGAACCTGAGTCTGAAAAAAGGAGAGAAATTAGTGATTTAATCCACCAGTACCACATCAGTCAGACAGATGAAAGGCCTGCATAGAGCAGCACAAAGTTATCTGGCTATTTCATTCCCACTGAGCACCAATTTCCAACAGCCAGAGACAAAAGACATGAAAAAATATCCTAATGTAAACTGGCACGGGGGCCAGAGCACAAGCAGTTAACGTTAATTATGTATTACCCAAGCACTATAGATAGCACCAAACAGGAAGGGGAAAAACTCATAAAGCTATTAATAATGAACATAAAATTTGTAAATGCACTATGAGGAATAATTTGCATAGCAATATAAACATGATCTCTAATGCTGAAGAGCTGGAAACAGCACTCTGGTTTAAAAAAAAATCATTTTTTTATCTGTTTAAAGCTATAGTTCTATTTATTTATTTATAAGCATGTACTATGGTCTCTAATTTTCAGATTCCTGACTGTGTGGAACCCAACCACTTGGCTGCTGCAGACATTCCTGTTTGCTGGACACACACAAAAACAAACTTGGAGCGTTTGCTTTGTAATGGTCTCGGATGGACAGTGGTTACTGGGGATACCTGTGTGTGTTTGAAAACAAAGGTCAAGAATGCCTGGTAATTTACTCTATCCTTGTGTTTTAATTTGCCTTACAAGAAGTCATTGCTTTGGATTTTGTCTTATCAAAGCAGCCGGACCCCTGTCAGAGTCAGCCCTGAGTTCCCTACTGAAATAAGGGAATGGCAGCAGTGACTTTCACCTACCCCATCCTTCAAGAGTTCACGTGTTTGACTTCAATGTACATCATCCTGCAGCTTGCTGAAATCTCTCTAATCATCAACATTTTGGTGGGAATAAAAATTCATCCAGTGTATGTGGAGCCCAGCTGGTGTAAAGTTTCAGGGGCCCCAGGATGCTGGCCTGGCTGGGATGGAAGTCTGAACCATGAGCAAGGCACTGCCTCCCTCATCACCCTCATGATTAACCTCAGGCTGTTACATTTTGTCATGGGGGGAAAAGGTGCCAATTTGCCTCTATTTTAACCAGAACTGTTCCAAAACATTCAGAATTAGTTGAAACATGTGGAAACAAATGCCATTTGTTGTATAACCCGCAGGGTTTGCCAGGCTTCTCTGGAACTGCTTAGGCTAAGCCAAGGGACTGCAGGAGCAGTGCGCACCTAGGAGCTGGTCAGGCCTAGGAAACCTCAGAGCTAATTCACATCTAGAGATTTCAGCAGAATCCTCCTCCTTGGCAACCTGCACCTCAGGGTGTGACAGAGATTTCCCCGTGACAAAGCAGGGAATGGGTCAGCACCTAATTCTGGGCTAGGACCATCTCTCTCCTTGTCTGGCACTGGTGCAGAGCAGCCTTGCCCTGCTCTGCCCCTCACCAGGAGCTCAGCTCTGCCCACTCCCCTTGGCTGGGGAGGTTTTCTGAGGGCACTGCTGAGCTCTTCACAGCTGGAGGCTGCTTCTGCATATATCACAGACACCTCTTGGTGGGTTGAGATTTGATTTTCCACAGAGGCCTCCTGGGAATGTGTCTCAGGAACACGGTGTGGGGGAGGATGGGGAAGGATGTGGCCGCATGCTTGATCAGAAAAGCAATAATGAAAAGTGGATGGAGAAGGGGAGAGAGCAGTGGGAGTTTTCTCATCAATCCTGGGTCCTGTTGGGCCAGCAGCCCCTCTGGTATGTTTAGGGATGCTGTGTGCCTTAACAGCTCCATTTACTAATGCAGTAATGACCTGCTGGAGGAGGATTTGGCTGCTGTGCTAATTGCATTCCTCTGCTGCACAATAACTTAACACGTTATTAAGATTCCACAGAAGAGGGTCAGGGAATTCATCTCTTTCCAGTGCTCCCCTGACCCCAGCACCATCTCACACACACACACAGACACTCCTCTCCTCTCTTCCCCAAATCCAAATGGATGCTTGCAAAAGCTGGAAAGGGAATACTCCATCATTTGTAATGCCGGTATAGTCACTTTTTTTTTTTCCTTTGTATTCAACATTTTATGCCAATTATGCTTTACACTGTTCTTGCAGTGCAAAAAATCTCAGAGATGGAATCCACAGAGTAATATGTCACAAATCCAGGAGTGAAGGTCCAAGATATGTTGAAGATAAGACCACCCTTACCCCAGCTCAGGTTTTCACAAGCTCACCCATCTCTGGGGGAAGTATAGAGCACGCTAGAGATGTTTTTTCCTTAGGAGCTTTGGTTTGGTTTAGTTTATGGGTAGCAAAATGCACAATCTGACTCAATAATTTTCTTCCATTGGCTCAAGGGCTGGGGCATTGCCCTGACTCACCAGTGAGGCAGAGACCAGCCCTTCTCCTCCCAGGGCCTGCCCTCAGCCCTGCCCACCCCAGCCTGCACATCCTCACCCCTCTCAGACACCTGCAGCACCTTCCTTACTCATCTGTCTCAGCATTCTATAGCTTATTTCTTCAGAAATCTTCTTGAGAGCCTCCCCTGTACCCCATGGTCAGGATGGTATAAGGTTATGCTAGATCTAATTCTTATCCTCACATTTTTGGACCACTGGATTTCAAGGGGGAAGAGACTGTTTATTTTGTTGGCCCTTAACAGAATAACAGGTACATTCAGCTCACTAAATTAACTAATCAGTAATCATCTTAAATAATAATTATAAATGAAGGTGTGAGCAAGGTTAAAACTCACTCAGTGGAAGCTTTCCTCTGACTCTGTCTGGTTTGAACCACTATTTGGTTTATTATCTAGTATCTTCTGCTTTTTCTTTATTTATATATCTCCTCACCTATTGTGCTTGTAAAAGCACAAATAAAGGCAGCAGTTTCAGGTTATTTCTACTGCTGACATACCACAAAGCTTCAGCATTCATCCCTCATCTGGAATGAATCAGAGAATCAGAAAATCACAGAATGGTTTGGGTTGGAAGGGACCTTAAAGATCATTTTGTTCCACACCTTCCCCTATCCCTGGTTGCTCCAAGCCTCACCCAACCTGGCCTTGGACATTTCCAGGGACCAAGTATCCACAGCTTCTCTGGGTAACTTGTGCCACAGCCTCATCACCCTCAAAGAGAAGAATTTCTTCTCAATATATAACCAAAAACGACTCCCTTTCCATTTAAAGCCATTCCCCCTTGCCCTGAAAGGCCATTCCCATGTCCTTGAAAAAGTTTTTCTCCATCTTTCTTGTAGGCCCCCCTCAGGCCCAGGAAGGCTGAAATTAGGTCAGAATGAAGCACAGTGACTTAAAATCCAGGAGCACCCACATGACCATGTTCCAAATTCCTTCACAGCTGGCTGCAGGGAGGCTGGGAGCCTGCACTTGTGCAGGTGCGCTGATCCCAACTCATCCCCACCCCCTGCCACCCTCCCTTCCCAGCAGGGACACAGCAGAGACAGTGCCTGAGTCACCCCAGGGGCTGGATCCAGCCTGGCCCACAGCAGCTCCCAGGAAAGGTGACTTCTGCAGAATAAAAGAGGCTGCAAGGCCATCAAAGTGAAGGTAACTTACTTTGTTGTAATTAAGAGTTCTCCATGAATGCTGGGGTTGTATTTGTTCTCTGCTGCAAGGATTGGTCTGGTTTGAATGTGCCAGTCCTCTGCTCTGCTGGGATCACAGGATCATAAATTTGTTTAGGTTAGAAAAGCCCTTCAAGATCATTGAGTCCAACCTTCGACTCAGCACTGCCCAGGCCATCACTGACCCACGTGCCCAAGTGCCACATCCACACACCTTTGAGATCCTCCCAGGGATGGTGACTCCACCACTGCCCTGCGGCAGCCGGGGCAAGGCTGGGCAACCCTTCAGTGGAGAAATGTTTTCCTGATATCAAACCTAAACCTCCCCTGGTGCAACTTGGGGCTGTTTCCTCTTCTTCTGTCTCTTGATGCTTGGGAGAAGGGGCTGAGCCCTACCTGCTTACAGCTCCTTTCAGGTGGATTTATAGAGGATGAGCCTCAGCATCCTTTTCTCCAGCTGAGTCCCCCCTCAGCCTCCCCTCACCAGATTTGTCCTCCAGACCCTTCCCCAGACTCATTCCCTTCCCTGGGCAGGTGCCCTTCATGCTCAGGTGCAGAACAAGGTGGTTTTGGATTTTCCCCAAATAAGCTCATTAATGTATTAGTCACAAACATGCTTTAAGGACACTTGACCTCAGTGTCTCCATTTTCCTCTGTGATCATCTTCCAGCTTCTGCTTCAGCAACAGAAAACTACAAAGAAATGAAATAGCAGAGTCAACAAAGCAAGGAAAAGCCAAAGATTAGGGCTGTGGTTGGCTCAGCAAAGCCCAGCCTTTGTGCCATGATCCCTGGAACTGTTTCCAGGTTACTCCCATGATGTCAATCCAGGTAGTTGAATAAGGAAGGATTTTGTCTCTTCCTTTGGATAACTTTTTTACATCTCTACTTGTGCTGAGTTTTAAAAAGTTGTGCCCAAAAGTAAAGCACAGTCATCTTAAATGATTAGTGTTTTATTGAATGATAATTAATACAACTGGGAAAAGTCTGACAAGCAGATTGGGTAAACAGCAAAGGAGGCCATGCAGAAAGAAAGGGGAAAAAAGAGCAGCAGACAATATAGGAGAAAACAGAGTGACTTCTGAGCTGAAATTTTTTTAACAAAGAGCTTTTCTTCCCAGCTCTGCCATTCCCCAATTGCATTAAAGTGGTTGGCAAGATGAATAATATTTTTAGATTAAATATACTGGCAGAACAACAGGAACTGCAGCCCCTTTACTGTTCTGCTGGAAATTTCTGCTGCTGTTTCTGGTAAATATGGCTGGTGGCAGGACCTGGCTTGTAGCTTTAACCACATGTGGGAAGTTCATGGGGCAGGGATGCCAAGTCTAAAATTAACCCCCTTAGAAAGAAAAAAAAAAGAATTAAAAAAAGTGCCCGGAGCAGGGTGAGAGTGTTTAGGTTGTTATTTTTAGGTTTTCATTATATTAAAACATGTAAAGATTTAGATTAATTAAGGTTAAAAAAAATAAATCTCAACGTTTTTCTGGATTGAAATGAATAAAACATTTCCATGGAATATTTTAGTTTAAATCCTTAGACAAGAACCAAGTAAAAGACAGAGTACTAAGGGTGAGGACTCTCTGAAGCTTCCAGTATTGCTGTGGAGAATGAATCCAAGGTGTTGCCAGGTTTTGCATGAGCTGCACATTTCTCAGGGCTGCTCTGCTGGGACCCCTGAAACATCCCAGGAAAAACTGTGTGATGTCCTTGGGATTGTTAGAACTCAAGAATGTAACAGGAAAGGATCAAAATCTCTAAAGCAAGTAAGAAGCACAGCACCAAAGCATTGGTGTTTCCTCATTTTTATGTGTTTATTTTTCTTTCTTTCTCAGCTTGTGGAATGAGTTCTGATTTCAGGGGCAATTTAACCTCTGAGCTTTGAACTGATGGTGCACACACCAGTAAAATAATTTTATTAATATCACCATTATCACCAAGGTGAGTCTAAGATAACCACTGCAACATCTTTCAGTCCATGGAAAACATTCTCCTCAATGTTTCATGCTTTTTCTAGTCTGTACTTTGAAACAAAACTCTTATGGGAACAGCTGTTGTAAAGCAGAGGTCTGTGCTAATAAGGGATAGAATGGAGCTATTTAAGTACATTGGATTCCAAAGAAATATTAACATGGAACTGCTGAGAAATTAGTATTTATCAGTTCCTTCATGAATCCCCACCTTTAAAAATGATCTAAAATAGACATTTAATTATGCCTCTCTGCATATATTCTATCAATTTCTTCATGTCAAATCCCTCCATGTTACTCACTCTGTGGTTTTAAAGCTTCAGTCAAAATACCCATGTCAATTGGCAATTTAATTTTTTTTAAATTCATAAGTCCCTGTTGAATCTTTTATTCTGCCATCAGACATGGACACTGCTGCACAAAATGCTACATATAAAACAGTCTCTGCTCCAAAGATATAATATATAATAACATATAGGAAACAGTCTCTGCTCCAAAGAAATAATCCTATGAACCATATTAATAACAAAAGAACATCAATATTTTAACTGATTTCCAGAGATGTCATTTTAAGCACAAGTATTTCCCAGAAGCTGCAAAAAAAACTCAAATAGCAGAGTCTGAGTGCAAAACACTGAAATCCTTGCTCAGAGCTCAGACCCCTCCATGTTTGGGTGAGGAAGGATGGAATAAAATCCCAAAAAAATCCATCTAATCTCAGACAGAAAGTATGGGCATCACATGCAGAATGTGTGATGATGGAGCAGATCCTGGCAGTAGAAACATGAGAGAAATAATAACTTTCTTGGGGCTTCCTGTTGTCATTCAATAATAAAAATCATCTCAGGGGAGAATTCCTGGCATAAGACAATGGTGATCAATAACCAAGTCCCAGCTGTTGCTGGAAAAGGTTTCTGAGCTCTTGCAGACAGGACAAGAGTGTTCTCAGTGCCATTACTGAAAGCAAAGTTTTCAGTGAGAGAGCTAAAATGAAACAAAGCAGGCTTTCAATTAACTTCTCAAAGTGCTCCCAGTTCCCAGGTCGGGGCAGATGAAAAGATAAATATTGAACCAAGAGGGTTGATCTGTATCTGAAATATCTTAAAGAACACAAAAAGTTATACAACATTTCCAAGGAGTGCTTTTGCCTCACATCAACTGCTCCTTCCTCCAAGCCAGGGATGAGATCATGGCCCTCACAGGTGATCAGTTCCTAAGAGTGATATTGGATGATTTACTTCATGCCTAAAGTCAAGCTGGAGTTTTCCCCTGAACTCTGGAAAATCAGATTTGTGACTGAGTGGGGAAATTTCTGATTAGAAAAAACGCAGTTTTCTGAGAAAAGGGGCAAAAATATCCATTACTAGATGTTCTCATGACTCTTGCTTCTGAGTTATGTGGCATGGGCAAATGACACAGTTGCTGCCTGTCTGTTGTCAGTATTATCACCAGCTATGGCCCCATCTTGGCTACTCAGGCAAAAAAACTCAAACCTGACCACTGAGAAAGTTGCTGTTGCTAAACAGAACAACCAAGATTTTTCAGAGCTTGAATAAGACATCTGCAGCTTCCCAAAGATTATTCACTTTCTCTCTTTATCTGGTAGTACAGCAAACTCAAGAAGAATACATTGGAGGGTCAGGGACATTAAGTGTGTATAAATAACATCTGAGTTTGTATTGCTAAGGCCAGAAAGGGATTTCTCTAAGAACCCCAGTAAGTGCAGTCCCTGAGGGTTTTGCTTTAATAAACTATTTGGAGGGTAAATTGGTTCATTCTTGTCCATGCTATGGATTAAATAAGCATGTTTGCAATTTATCCATGGTGTATTCTGATCTAATGTTACAAACACTGATCTATCACATAGTGGAATCATATCAATTCAAATAAGAGAAAGAGATTTTTGTGGGCAAAAATTCATTGACATCAAGAGGGAGGCTCTCTACTGATTTCTGTAAGATTAAGGCTCCATAAATATGAGCAGGTTATTTTATGGCTAGTCCTGAAAAACCAAGGAAACTTGGGAGAACTCTGGTTTGTGCCTCAGACATCATTAGCACACTCATGAGCTAAATTGTGACTATCAGAAAGAGCATGGCTCTGCTTCTAAATCCTCCATTGTTTGCAGGGTAGTCCCAAAAACTTTTAAGAATGACTTGGGATTGAGATCTGCAGGGAGAGCAGAAATACCAAACCCTGTAATTCTGAGTATAACTTGTAAAACTTGCAGCCATTGTTATTCTTTCTTAATGATGAAACAGACAAACCCAATATTTTTTTTCTCAATACAATTGAAGATTCAAAAGACACCCAGAGTACAAATAATTCCCGGCACTAAGTTGCCATGATCTGAAACCTTGAAGCTGCAGGAGTTTTGCTGCTGACTTCATTGGGTTAGAATTTCACCCAAAGAAATTACCACAACTTTCAATCTCCATAAATGTTGTGTAATGTTGGATTGTCTAAGCCAGCTCTCACAAATGAATTAAATAGAATTAAAGTTAGAGAAGCTGGAAACTGAAGTTGTGACAGAGAATACAACAGTAATATTTTGACAGTTATAGTTTAGGGGCAACCCTCTAGGACCTGGTATTGACACGACAGTCTTGCATGAAGTTACAGTGGAGTTTCACCAATACCACTCAAACAAATAATATTTTCTTAATTTTCTTTCCCCAGCAAAGTGTCCCGAGCACAACTACAACCAAGGTATTCCACACTGACCACAAGAAGAGAAAGAATGACTCTGCACTTTCCTCTCATGTCCAGCCATTCCTTTTTTCTCTTAATGTAGCCATTTCATTTTGTAAGAGTTGGAAATGAAATCTCACATTGCATTAACATTGAGACCCTTTCATGTGTATGTGCCAGATAATTCTCTGTGGGCGGGTGTGTGGAGAGGAAGATCAGGAGCTGTCAACTTCTCTTCCTTTTACTTGTTGTCTTTTACTGGTTTTATTTTCTTCTGGTTTAATGCTTTGCATGTGGATCTTTCATGTTTTGCTCCAATGAGTGAGAGTGAAAAAGAGAAAAGGGAAGGACATCAGCTTCACTTTTGAAATATCTCAAGAGGAGCAACAGATAAAATCCTCAAGAACAAAATAAACAAAAAAAAAAGGAAAAAGAAGAAGAAGATAACATAAACCCTTTCAGAGTCTCATGCACTGCTTAGAGTTTGTACTGGACCTGCAGTACCCACTGCTGCATCCACTTTTCCATCTCACGACAGAACATTTTTTTTATTTACAATGACCAAACCAAAGATGGGCTTTAAAGCCAAGCTAGCACTGTTGGGCTTTATCTAAAATAACCTTCTCACCACCTTTTCCAGCCCATACCTTTGCTGCAACAGGCTTGTACTCATTCCCTTTTCATCCAGTCTCATCTAGATTTGGATTGCATGTTAGAGTTGCCTGCATAGGGAACCCAGGTTCTCTTTTTTTCTCTGCAGTAGGAGCCAGCTGTTGCAGATCCCCTGCTCTTTAATCTTCCTGTTTTAGAGAGAAACAAATAAATGTTATTTCTACATGTTGCTTCGTCCAGTGTGCAGCCGTGGCCAAAGAGGCTACCCATGTAATGACAGCTGGATATATGACAAAAACTAAATAACAATGAATTGTGGCATAATGAGGAGTCCAAGTAGAGATCCAGCCCCTTGAATCTCTTTTCAAGGCCTGAACCAACACAAAGCAAAAGGCAATCTCAGGGAAATAGTGAGCAACAGTACCTGCATGCATTTTAGAGCAGCAGGATTGCCAAACAGTTTTATGCGGAAATAACAGTGATAACCCCAGAAAAGAACAAGACTGAAGTTCTGTCAAAGGCCGCGTGCAAGGAGAGCATCCCAAAGTATATCCCACAGGATATCTCTCTCTTTCAGATTGTACAAGTCAGTATGCAGAATATAGGGGTTGACAACAATAATAGATCAGAAATGAGACAATCAGTTGACTCAAGTGGCGACGTGATTAATTGCCAGGGTCCAAAAATGCCATTAAAAGCTGCAAATGATGTGAAAATTTGAAGTGAATTTTAAACAAGTATACATTTCCTGACTCAAAGGCACTTCAGCCCTATAGCCTGCAGCTTAGGGACATCTATCTGGCTTTCTTCCGTCAATCGATACCATTAAAGCCCTAAAAAAACCCTTCTCCATACAGTTATAAAATATCAATTACATACATTTTCATTAGCTGAATGCAGTGATCAGGACTGATACATTGGTTGTTTGTTTCTCAGTGAGGCACTGCTGGCATCCCTCCAGCCCCAGCCTTATCCAGTGGGAGCATGCTGTAATCCCAGTGATGGGACCCAGCCCCTCTGCCCATGCCCCATGGCCCCAGCTCTGTCACAGGGCACAAACTGGGGGTGCCAGGCTGGGGTTCCCCCTGACCATCACCCTAACATTGCATCAACCTCTGGTGTCTGCAGAGGATTTTCTGCTGCAGGATTTAAAAGCTCCAAGCAGACACTAATGAGTTATGCTAAACTCACTGACACTCCTGTGGAAAGTGCTTTCACCTCTGTTTCACTGATGTAGACGTTTAGATAGAGGAAAGATAAGTCACTTGCCTGAGGCCATGCACTGATTGAGTATCAGAGACCAAATTAAACTGACATTTCTTGGCCCTTAACTCTGTATTGTGGAAGTTCTGTCTTCTGGAGAAACTGTTGCAACAGAAACTAAAACACATCATGCCCGCATTAAATATGCCAACTGCTCTGTGCTCTCCCATCCCTTTGTTTTAAATGCCAGCCTGGCAGCACCAGCATGCAGATTCCTCTATGTCCATGAGAACCTATCCCCTTTTCATCTTGGATCTTTCCTATGTCCACCAGTGTGCATTGACATCCTTTAAATGGGCCAGCACTCAACTGGAGATCTTTTCTGAAAAAGGCAGGAGCTGAACGTGTCTAGAAGTGTAGAGATATTTTTAAACCAAGCACAAACGTGCACTGCCACCACCAAGTGTGGTTTTGGAAAATGCAATTTTGTTTTCATCCAGCACTTCTCAGAAACAGCACAAGAAAGGGAAGGCAGTGGAAGAAGGTTTGTTCTTCAGAAGAAACATGTTAAACCACAACATTAATTATTACTGGGTTTTATCCTCAGGGGGAAAAACACATAAACAAATAAACAAACAAAAAAGATGACACACCTCTCTCCCAACCTGCTGGAATTTATGGCTCGGCAAGACTCATTTTCACTGATAACCTTCTTGCTGGCAAGCTTACTGGCAGCCACCTTTGGAATAAAAGGTCTCCCTAGTTCCCAGATCCATCCTGTGCAAGTTCAGAATTATAAATTGCAACTGAAGTCCTAATGGGAAGGGACAAGGGCATAACCAAAACACTGCAGAGGGGAAAAAAAAGTCTGTATTTTGCTGCTGTAACGATGGACACAGAAGGGGGCAGGAAAATATTCCCCTGCTGCAAAATTGTTGAGTTTGCACAGACTAAAAATATTTTTATTGCAAGAAGAAAAATCCATTGATTTATTTTTTTTTCCCCGTTTTCAACAACCAAAGAAGATATCCAGCTAAAACTTGCAGGAAATATCTGCATGACAGACTGGAGACTTCCACTTTTTGGTTGTTAGAGAAATTCTTTGGTTACTGCAAACTGAACGCTTTCAATTACATGGGGTTTATTTCTTTGGAGGTAATTAAAAACCTGACATTTTTCCTTGAGGTTTCCTTCCATTTTAATGATAGAAAAAATATACCTAATGCTAAATGTCAACTAGCTCTTCTTCAGAGCAATTTGCAGCTTCCCATGATCACCAGACCTAGAGGCAAAACACAAATAGACCCAAGAGCTGCTTCCCTATTTGGTTATACAGGAGGTTATACAAGGTTACATGGGCATGTGCCGGAGATTTGGAAATTTGACTTTGGGTGGAAAAAGTGCAAAATAGAGCAGACGATGTCCTGCAACCCTGTGCTAACATGGAAACCTGCACAGAGGTTCCTCCACACTGCCCACACACTCAGCTGAGCCCTGTCCCCAGCAAACCCATCACTTCCAGGAGCTGGGTGACAGCACAGCCCATGGCTCTGTGCCTGCCAACACCAGACCTGCCCTCACTGTGCTCAGGCACTGTGCAGACTGAGCTGCAGCCCCATTTAACCATTCCAGGAGTGTGGTTGGATCTGCTCTGTCTCTTGGCTTCTGCTCCGCATCTGCCAGGAACTGAACCTGCTGGGGTTACATCCACACAGGGATGTGTATTTATAGGTAAGCCCACTGCCTAGAGCCATAAAAGGAACTGAGTCAGCTCTCTGGATCTGGCCCTCCAAGGCTTGCAAGTTCTTCCAAGCCCATGTCTCACTGGAGAGGTTTTGGACAGATGGGAAGAAGTGAGATGTTTAGTGGTAAAAATGACACTGCTGTTGATTAAGGGAAATGGTGAAGTTTCTCTTGAGGGCAGAAAATTGTAAATTCCCATGAAAATATATCTTCCTCAGAAACTCCTGAGTACAAGAAAGAAGAATTTTATAGGGCTTTTTTTTTTTTTGCCAAGGAGCTGTGCAGATGTGACTCATTTGCTCTCCCCAGGCCAAATGTTGGTTGATGCCTAGAAAGAGGCTTAAGCCTCCCTACAGATTCACTGAGACTCTCTGTTAGAAACAGCATCACAGGCCAGGTTCCTGCTGAGAGAAACCTCTCCACAGCTTGCTGGGGCTGTCCACAACATCAGCAGAGGACTCTGTGAAGATTGCACATCCAACAGACCTATAACCGTCCTGAACACCTTCCTCTGTTTTGCTCTGTGCCTCATAAAAAACAAGATTCTGTGTTTCTGGAAACAAGCCTTCTATGGATGTTGCAAGAGATTGAGTGCTTGGCATGAAAAATTTCACTTTATTCTCTCTGCCTTCGAGCCAATCAAATTTGATAGGCAGGAAGGGGCCTTCAAAACATCACATTTCTCCAAGATTTGCAGAAAGGCTCCACCACACTCTTGCTCCATCCTGCATTTGCACAGGGGAGAGTTTACAATGTGGGGAATTTCTTCCTTCCTCTGTTCCATGGGGTGGGAGGAATCAGGGACCTCATGATCCTTGCACAAGCTGTACCCAGGTGAGGGCTATGAGATATGAGGAGTAAAAAGTTACCCCCACACACACAGGCACATGAATTTAAATCAGAGGATCTTGGTCACTTTTACAAGCAAACCAACTTTGGGTAAAATCTAGGGGTTTTTTAACACCTGGCTTTCTAATGATGTACATTATTTTATAATCAGGAACTAAAGTTTCACCAGCATGCACTCTGTCATAAGAGAAGCAAAACAGATCTTTCACCACATGTCTTTTTGAGCTTATTCTTTGTCTGTATAGTACCATTACACATTATTTCTATCATTAGGGTTATCATTGTTAACATGAAGCTTTGTTACTTTTATCATGTGCCTGGGGGTTTTTTTATGCCCTTAGATTTTTCTGTGCTTTGCCATGTGCTTTCTTCCAAATACTTCCAGACAGCTGTAGCTAACAGAATCCATGTTCTTCTCTAGCAGGACTCTAAATCTCTTAGAAAACAACACTTTTTTCTCCAGCAAAAAACCTGCATTCCTGTGTACCTAGGCCATTAGCACTTAAATTTAATTGCTATTAGAGGTGACAGTAACAAAATTCCTGTTGAAAATGCATTATGCAATGCAACATAGATGAGTTTTTCTTGTTCCCTGTACAAGAAGAGGGATTATTTACCCATTGTCCCAAAACAGTGATGAGGGCCATACTGGGAAAGGAATTCAACCTTTTGCTACAGCAAGTCTGACACCCTTCTTGCTGCTACTTATGAAGATTTCATTTCTCTAGAGCCTTATTACTGTTGGAGCATTGAATGTTTTGGATGTGAAAGCAGATGTGCTCAGACATTTGGTTCTGAGGGTTCAGCCTTCCAGGCAGTTTAGGTGTCTGTCAGGGTTGTGTGGTCCCAGCTTAGCAGGCTGAGATGTCTGAGCTCCTGCTCCCACTCAGACTGGCCACTATCATTCAGAACATCTCAAACCCACAGCTCCTTGTGCTCTTTCCAGGCAGGATGAAAGGAGACCCAGGCAATTCATTTTGTATTTGACTCAAGCTCCAAGGTGGGCTCAGCAAACTCTAGGGCAAAAGCACCACTGCAGCAGCTGTCAGAGCAGCCTAAAAACTGTGTTTGATCTCCCCTTTGCTTCCAAGGAGGGTTTTGCAGCCTGGATGTCTTGATGAGGATTTCTGCCAATTGTGACTCAGGAAAAGAATTTAAATGTGATGGCCTCAGCCTAGTCCTTGGTGGAATATTTGTCCACATCATAAAACCGCTGGACACAATATGGAAATGCAATTGACATTAAACCAAATGATATAATCCCATCTAATGATATTATAATGAATCCCAAGTGAACTCAACATGATTGGGCAAGTGTTTCAAAGTGTTACTGAAACAGTTTTTATAGTGTAAAGGTCTGCATTTGCCAACCAGTGGCCAGACACACAGCACAGACTCTCAGAAGTTAGCCAATTCCCACCCTGTAAACCTGTGGCTGCTTCTTAGAAAAACATGTTTTTTTAATTAATGCTTTTACTTTTTGAAGGATTCAAAGGCGTTTTCTGAAGTGTGTTTCATTGTTTTTAAATACATTGCTTCTATTCCCAATTAGCTATTTCTGGTCTCTAGTGAAATCCCCCGATGAGTAGAAGGGGATTAAATTTCTGTAAATCTACCATTTATGAACTTGTGAGTTGCTAAATGATGTTGGCCTTTCACCTAATGGCTGGTTGTGCCTGATGTGTCTGTATGGTTTGCTGTGTTATTCCTCTGCTCTGGTGTTATTGTTTTTACTAATTTTGCATAAGGTACATTCTGGCATGGCTCTAAAAACCTGATCCAAATGTGTGTGAGCACAGCTGAGTGTCTGCTTGATTGAATGCCTTCCAAGTGCAATTTTCAAATCTTTGCTCTGGAGAAATGGGGAGGGAAGAGAGAGAGAGCTTTCCCTCCAATCTGGGATTGCATCTTCATTTTTGGCCAGCTTGAGAAGTTCATCCCTACAAAAAAAAAAAATAGAAAGATCATTTCTTAGCTCAATGCTGCTCAAGGACCTGGATGTTCTTGAAAGCTGCCCTTGGTGTCCCTGTAGATCACTTGAAATACTGAACACATTCACAAAATTTGGAGATTGTGTCTGATGTCTTCTAATGTGTTTCACACACAAGCCTGAAATAGATGAAGTTTTTTTTTTTGATTCAGCAACATTTGCAAAAAGCATGTGTTTTACATTTTCTCTTTATTGATCTAAAGAGCTGCAGAATATTCAAGTTGATAGAAAAAGAAACTGTATAGGTGGTCTTATTGCAGCTTGCATTCTATTTTCTGATAATTAAATTATTTTCCAGTAAAGTTTGCCTGGAGACAGTGATTGTCCAGAATTACAGTGTTACAGACAGCACAGGCATCTCTCCAGTTGTATGGGGTTGTAAAAACCTACACCAGTGATCATCTCAGCTGCAGGGTGACCTAAGAGCCAAGGACCCATTGAATGGAGTCTGGGCTCTTTCCTCACTCCAGCCTCTAGGGCAGACAATTATTCATCAGAGTTTTGAGAACATAGTTTGGTCCTGTCCAACCTGGACTGCAGCTCCCAGAGGCTTTAATCTTTACCCCTGTTCAAGTTGGAGCAAAAGCATCCTTCATCTTCAGACCTTCTGCTCTGAGCTTGCTCACCCTGTTACACCTATACCAGGTTCACCTAATGCTCACCTGACACACAGTCACCCTTCTGTAATCCTGCCTGAATTCCTCTGGGCTCCCTCAGCAGGAGGTTACAGCTCTTGCACCTCCACTGTGAAATGAGACAGGTCTTCTGCTGCCTCCACTCATATTTGGTTCTGGGACAGAGCAAAAACAACCACCCAAAAACCAAAAGGCTGTGAACTGTACAGAGCTGTGTTATACACTGGGGCAAACATGAGGGTAGGACATTTTTAAAGCACCTTTGCTGTTGATTAAGAAGTGCAAGGGTTGCTCTGCAAATATACTGGAGACTGAGCTGATCTAACTGAGGTTACCTGATGCCAGGCAAATGTTTGTGCACACACTCTCAGCCACAGAGCACAGCTTGTCCACTGCTCTCAACAGCTTAGCCTACCTGAACCCTGGGATTAAAAGATTAAAATGTAAGAATCCATAATCAGTGATCAAAATGATCCCTCTTGGCCTTGAGACACAATAATTCTGTGACAATCTCAAACACCCTTGGAGGTAACAGTGGATGAGAAGTGCCTCTAGCAGGCAGTTTGAAATTATCCCAGCAGAACTTGCATAACCAGTTAGGTTTCTACATCACAGCAATACCTTCACTAAGACTACTGGAAGTCATTAGAGTGCTTTTGAGTTATTTATATCCAGTGAGGATTTCCCCAAGAAAGAGAACATGAAAGATGATCTTGTCCCAAAATGCCTGGAAAAGAGGCAATGAGCTCTTTCTTGAGAAAACAAAGGATTTGCCATCTTTGCAAGCAATTGGGGTCCCTTCATGATGTATTCAGCAGAACATTTCTGGTCAGATGTGTCATAATTCTTTTTGACTATTATTATAATGTTAGTGGCTGAAGACAAAAACAGATTGATAAATGTATTAGGCTCAAAAGTAAAATTCATTCTGCTTGCAAATCTCAAGAACAAATTTAGCTGGACTTGTTGATATTTCCAAGGACACAGCACAATGCAACACCAAGAAAAAATTTAAGAACTCAGTGCTCAATCTCTGTTTGGGGAAGGTCAAATTCAAAGAACCTTACTTGGTTTTTTCCTGATTTCAGTGATTCATTGGACTTCTGTGTTGTCCCTTAGAGTACAAATCCTGTATGTTTTAGTGGGGGAGTAAGCAATTTTCAAGGGCACTTTTCCACCCTCAGTGAGGAGAAAAAGGTGTGATTACTCACAGATATATATCATGTTACCAAAGTGTCTGCCATTGCCATAAGATATTGACTATTCCATGATTTTCACCTGTGCCTTTTGGGTTAATGAGTCTGTGTAGGAGCAGCTCACCATCACACAGCAGCAGTCTTTCAAACAAACAAAAATTAAAACAGAAAGAAAGAAAAGAAAGAAAAGAAATAAAAGAAAGAAAAGAAATAAAAGAAAGAAAAGAAAGAAAAGAAAGAAAGAAAGAAAACCATTTTGCCAGAGAGGAAAATAAAAATCCTAGAGCAGGCAACAGTCACGCAGTTTTAGTTTTTTCTTGAGTAAAGTGTGGTAGGTACAGATCAACTTTGTTTGTTCAATACTTACTCTATTTTCCTTTAACCTGCTCTGAAACGGGGACTGGAAGCACTTTGCTAAATGGATTGAAATTATCCTGGCTTCACAGCATGCCTTGTAAGTGCCTTGGTACTGTCTGTGGTCCTGCTGTTTGGAAACTGCCTGGAGTGATGCCCTTTCAGGGGTTTCCATAGATCCCCTCCCCTGCTATGGCAACAGCACACTCAGCTCCAGAGCTCTGTTTGCACCAGCCAGGGGCTGCTCCTTGGGGAACCAGGCTTGCACTGGCTCTGAAAGCTCAGCCCTGCCCAAGAGAAGAGTTCTCTCAGAGTTTGTGGGACCCCAGAACCACCAGCACCTGCTGCCAGGTGTATGACACACCTCAGATTCGGTGTCTCATTCCTGAGGCCAGGCTTGCTCTGAGAGTGGGGAACAGGTCACTGAATCTCTTTTTGGCACTTTCACCATCTGAGACACTTTTCTCTACCCATCATTGTCTTTAGATAGGGGTTTCCTTGTAAAAAAGGCAGTTTTGGCGCAAGGGAAGGTGAGAGATGCTGCAGCCTCTCTGTAGCACAAACTCTGCTGCTTTCAGAGAGGCAGAAGGACTCAATGACATCATGTGAACTTATTGCCTCACCTCATTCATTTTAGGTCTGGTAAAAAGAATTCTGAGCTCCATCCATAGACAGTTTTTCCACAGTCTCATGCTTCCAACAAATTTTCAGATGTTTTGCTGTATTTAAAACTTTTCTTCATGGTCTAATTGCACATCTCCTGTGGCTATTACCTCCTCCATCCCCCCAGCCTGGCAGATAATCTTGTGGCAACTTCTTTATGTGAATTATTTGCCAGGCATTATTGATATTTTCTTAAGCTTTTGAAACTGATAAGTATCTAAGGGAGCAATCTACACACATGTACAATACTCACCTCCCCAGATAAATGAAAAAAGTCCCCCCCTATTCCAGAGTGCCAGGAACAGATGGTGGGAGACTTCATTGCAGTTGTATCAGTGTCTTTTCCTCCTAAAAACTTCTGTACAGTTCAAGACCCAGAGATGGAACAATTTTTTTGCATTCACTGAATTCTCAGTCTATGTGTGTATCTGTTGATTTAGTGTTTCTCTCCACCATTATGTGGAGGGATGTTGCCTGAGGCAAATACAGTACTTAGAGGTGTAGTGTTCCAGGAAAGCCCCAGCTGGGAAGCCTGGCCTAGACCCATGGCAGTGTCCTCTCTACCAAAAATCTCTCATTTCTTTTCCCCTCCCTGCCTGGAGTTTGATGTGAGCTGCCCCTGTTTGGGGTATTGAAATCACTGAACAAGATAAATATGGGAAAGAGGGGCTGAGAGAGATGCAAATGTAGCACTTGGCCAGTCCTCAGAGAGCCTACACCTTCCCTCCAACCTTCACACAATATTGATGGTTTCATAATGGACATGCAGGAATATGGGATCAAAGAGAATATCTGAGTGTTATTGGTTCTAACTACCCAAGCTTAGCCACACTTTTATCTTTAAAAGCCTTGGAGAAACAGCTTCTGGTTTGTTTTCCATTTCATCTGATACAGCTTGCCTTAGTAACCAATTAGCATTTTGTGATTACATGTAATAATTCCACATGCTCAGGCTGTGCACTTGGTGTTTCTGAATGCTGTGCATCAGGCTGAGGTGGCACATGGGGGACTGTGACCCTGGCCCTGGCAGCTTCAAAACACATTATGTCGTCGCTGTTAATAAATTTTTTTGGTGTTCAGTCCAGTATAAATTCCCTTTCTCTTTTTTGTTTTTATTTGTTTTTTTTTAATATTGCTATATTGAAAAGAAATCTTTATTCTTAAGATTTAGAAAAAAAAAATCTCTTCTAGAGGAGATCTAAAAAAGGGACAGTGTGGGGTACAGTTCTTTTCAGACAGTAGTTAAGATACTTTTATAGTCATGTATAGGGGAAAAAGGGGGACAAAGAAAGCAGTTATAGCTTTTTTTACTAATCTATATCTTGTGAGACTCCATTTCTTGTGCCTATAGCAATACAATTTGAGGACTTGCTTTATTTTACTGTCATTTCCCAGTATTATAGATACTGATCATTAAACTCCCAGAAACTATTACGTTTTGTGAACCACTTACAAAGTAGTTGTTGAAACATGCAAGCCATAAATCAGCAAATACCTGCACCAAAATCAGAATTCACCTCTGCTCCTTTACTTAATTCCTTTTCCCTGTTTCCTCCATAGAAAGTGCTGGTTGTGACAGACGCCATCAGGGGAAAGGAGCGAGTCCCCAGATGCCAGGCTGCAAAATTTACATGCCAGCAGTGCCTCCCTGCCCTGGAGCTGGTTTGTAGCTGCCAGCAGCCCTCAGGACTCCTGGTACCCCCCGAGCCGGGAGCGTGTTCGCTTTCCAGTGGCTGCCTGCCCTGCAGCATCCCTGGTGCATCCCCAGCGCTCCCAGCCCGCATCCCAGCCCGGCCATCCCGGCAATCCAGGGCCCAGCAATGCGGGCTGGGCTCAAACTGCTGGCCCCGGCTGGGAGGAATCGAAGGGAAGGGATTGTTTGGAGTGGGGAATGAAAGAACAGTGCTGAAAAGTGGCTGTGAAGTGGCTGGTGATAACTGGGAAACAGGGGTGGTGCTGGTTGCAGGCAGTGGCGCCCTTGCAGGCTCCAAAAGGCCAATTATTTCCATCATTTGCTCCCTCTCCTTCAGGATGCAGAACAGCTCTGTGCATAGTATCTTTTTTTTTTTCTTTCTTTCTTTCCCCACAATTTTTTTAATCTCCATATTTAAACCCATTTCAGTTTGCTTGTGACACTCTCCTTGACTGAGGGGTCAGCTCTGAAGGACTGAAACCCTGGACTAAAAACCTGGTACTTGAGTTTCCAGCTGAGGAGACAGCAGAAGTGAGTAGGGGTGCAAACTTCCACAGCAGCAAGATAACAGCTGAAGGGACTGTTGATCCTTCTTGCAGCATGATCCTGACCCCTGAGCTGACACAACAGCACAGAAATCCCCAGGGACCTTTGTAGGACCAAATGTCAGGCCGTGGAAATCAGTTTTATACTGATTTTCAAATATCTGCATCATGTCTTGTTAATTGCTAGCCAATATATCTTATGTTTTCAGGCTTTACAGAGTCTTTATTTGCCTATATCAATATGGAATGGGTACAAAACAAAGAGCTCCTCGTGGACAACCTGCCTACAGGTAGAAAGGTTACTTCAGTTGAAACCTTGGTTTGAAATGAATAATTGAACCATCCATAGCTACATCCATGTTTAAACACTCTCACCACTGCCTTCTGCCAGGATCCAGCTATTAAAAATAGCAACAATATACAGTAGCTTGAGCCAGCTCTGTGTGTGGTTTACAAGAGATATTTATGAATGGTTTCTGATGGTCAACAGCCACTGTAAATAAATATCAAGGTCTGTGCCATTCATGAACTGTGATTAAAAATCACTGCTGGACTTGGCCTGAGTGGTGAAGGAATGAAAGGTATTTGCTGTTTGATCTCCTGGGTGCCGTGGTGTGACACAGGGCACTGGCCCACTCATGACCTCATCTGTGACAGATCTGTGCTGAGAATGTGTCACCTGCACAGCTGGGATGGTGCACAGGGGACTCTCCACATTAAAATGGGATGTTTGCCAGCAGCACTGACACCCAGGCCAAAGCCTGCTGCAAAATCAGCTGCTGTGCAGAACATGGACAATTTACCAGCAGTGCTGAGCTCTTACAGAAAGGGCTTTAGGAAAAGTACTTTTAGTCATTATTTACAGAAAACCTGGGAAAGAGCAGGACTGTGTGTTCAGCAGGCATGGATCTCACAGTTCCAGCTGTCTAAGGGCTGGTGAGTCTTATCTGATGCTGTTTGGAGGGTAATAATACTGATATTCCCAGGATAAAACTGGAAAGCCACTGGACAGATGGGATAAGAGAAACTGCACAGATAAAGCAGAATGTCATTCCTCATAAGCTTCTCCCCTAGTGCTCCCCAGGAGCAAGGAGCTGAGGTGAGATTTGTATTTTACTTTGCTTCCAGCTCACCTTGCTCCTTGACCAAATCATTTATCTCCCTCCTATTTCAGCCCAGCAATCTAAAGAAATGCAAACTTACCAGAAATGGGCACGAGCTATGTGCACACACAATTAAAGTGCTGGTGAGGAGTACAGGATATAATTCCCCATTTTGTGCACATCCAGGCTGAAACTAACTGCAAGCCTTTTTTAATTTTAATAGTGCATGGGAAACTTTGTTCCAGAAACCACTTTAGGTCACTGTCAAGTACCTAATTTCCCCATACTTCTAGAACACTGCATCAGGGAAGTTGCCTGTTTGTGAAATACAGGATTACAGAAATGAGTCACAAATGCTTACTGATAATAGAAAATAATTGTAGAAGTGTTATTACTCTTTCTATATTTACTACTAATGAAATTAAGGAAATCAACAAGATGAAAGTTTCAAAGTCTGCATAGGAACAGAGAATCTTTCCTCTAAAAAAGTTTGATTTCCTGTGAGGAAGATTAAACTCATTTCTGCATTTTTGCTCTGCTCTAAACTGCACAGCTCTGGCACCAAGCTGGAGACCCTGTGCCTCCTACAAAAAGACTGGGAGAGCATCTTGTCACCTTCTTTGTGTATTTTACAACAGCTGAATCATAAAATAACCACTTCTTTCATCTTAATCAAAGACCAGTTTCTCGATTAATACTTTTCCATGTCACTGAGTGAAGTGGAAGAGTTTTGCAGGTTTCTGAGGTGTACAGCAGGAACCAAGGCAGGACTGCAGAAGGTGCCTTGCTCTTTGCAATATTGATCGTGCAGCTTTTCAGAGGGAACATTTCCAATTTTTTTTTTTTTCAAATAATTAAAGTATAATATTTTACAGCCTGATAAAATTTACAGGGACCCTTGGCAAGTAATTATAGTGCTTCTTTAAAAGAGATCCCATAAAAGATGCATGATTAGAAAGTTAAGGATCTGGATAGAATTACAACGATGTGACAAATAATTTACAAGCGATAAACCATCCCAAGGAGAGGGGGAGGGTAATTAAAATAAAAAGGGAGAAAAAGACATTAAACTAACCAGTGGTGAAATATCACAATTAAAATAATATATTTGCCCCCTGTGTTTAGTGTTAAGTTTTTGTAACTACAAGTTTCTCTGCTTTGGCTAGAGAAAAGATTCTCCCTGGCTAGAAAAGCTCCAGCTTGATGTTGATGTGAGGCATTTCTTTTCATCATAGGTTGTTCTGAATTTGGCACAGTAGCTTTCATTTTATTACATACTTAAGATAAATATTCTGTATAGATGTTCTGCAGTACTAATGATCCCTAAGACAGTGGAACAGTAGCTTGGAAGATTTTTATCTGCCTCCAGATGTTGGCCAAACTCATTTTTTATAAAGCACATTTATTAGGTTTCAGCTGGGGGGAAAAAATTGTTAATTCCAGCTTAAAACACTTTGAGATTTGGGGAAAATGCAAGTTTGGATCTGGATTGAAATTTTGAT
Source organism: Zonotrichia leucophrys gambelii (assembly GCF_028769735.1). Lineage (NCBI taxonomy): Eukaryota > Metazoa > Chordata > Aves > Passeriformes > Passerellidae > Zonotrichia > Zonotrichia leucophrys. Next base: position 9,852,174 of record NC_088189.1, on the reverse strand, counting down.
GGCAGGACCCACACTGCAGGAGATGAAGGGCAGCTGTGACAAAATGAATAAAGGGAAAAAAATCTTTCTCATTTTTTCCTCACATTTATTGCTTCCCCTCATACAAATACCGAGGTCAAAGTAACAATCAGCACCAGACCAGACCTACAATGAGTGGCTGCTGCCACTGGGACTGGTGACCATCAGCAGTCCTGAGCTGGGGAGGGGATCCCAGCTCCCACCCACATGAGGAGGTGGAAGACAGGGGTGCAAAATGGGCTTCAACTCAAAAATGATGCAGAACATGGCACCCAAGAACCCCTGTGTGAAAGCTTTTCACAGCACAAGGCAGTGCAAAAGGCACCTTACACCAGTGGATCTTCCCACTCACCTTTCCCATCACATGGACAACAAAACCAGCCATAATCCAATCTGTAAAGAAAACTTCCTTAATTTTAAGTCCTGTGTTGGCTTTGTCTCCTATAGCAGCAAGACCTTCAAAGAAAAAAGCAACATGTGCTGGGACTTCCAGCTGATTTACAGAGCAGGGAGACTGATTCTTCACCAGACAATCCATTGCATCCCTCATCACTTTAAGAAAGATGTATGCCCCTTGAGTCATCTATATTTTATATTATATATATATATAATATATATATATATACATGTATATATATTTTATATATTTTTTGATATATTTCTATTTTGCCTTCACAACTTCAAGTAATATCTAAGAAGCTCCAGCAACTAAGTAAGAAAGGGATATTTCTGCCCTGTTAGCACACAAGAAAACTTGCAGCTATTTTAAAGGCACTGATTTTTTTCACTGAAGCCCCATTATTGATAACTCCAGATGTCAGATTATCTGAAATGCTCCACATCCTGGCACTGAAGATTTTATTCCAGCTCTTTTGTATCTAAAGAAGTTTCACAGAGCAAATACCTAAGTCAAGACAGGCTGGGTGCTGAAGGTGTAGGAGCATGAATTTGACACCAGGTTGATTTTAGTGCGCTGCTGATTTATCCTGCAGTAATTGCAGAATCAAGCACATTAATCAGATTGATTTGTGCACATCTGTTTTTCAAAAAACCAGATGTTGGATCATTGGAAAAAGAAGTGCAATTCGCCTTAAACCAACTGACGTAAATCAGGAGTCAAATAATTGAAGGTACCTGCAATAGATGCCCTTGGCAATGAGAGAATAATGATGCCTGAGATCTCACGGTCCTTAAGAAGTCTTTTTGGGTTAATTTCATTTTATTTTATTTTATTAAATCACTCACATGAGTCTCCTCAGCTTCTGTAGTTTATTGATAAAAGAAAAGGCTTTCAATGGTTTGTGAAACTCTTGGTGGGACATAACCATCTCTTCCCGTATTCTATTATGGCAAAAGAAGATTATAAAATATTTCTGTTCTGAGCATATGTGATAATTCCTCTCTAAACTCCTTTATTGGGGCAGACTCTAATTTATTCACAAGTAACAGCGAATTAACAGGAACTGGAATAAAGTGCATTTTTGCAAATAAAAGGTAAAATACTTCTCTAGAACTAGCAAAACGCTCTGGGCTTATCACCTCCCGAAGATGAACTGAAGAAAAGATTTCAAGGCCTCAGTTGTCACTTACAATATCAATCAGACCTTACCTTCCCCATGGCCTGAGTGCAGAACAGTCAGTGAATAAAATCAGAAAGAGAGAAACTACAGGAGAAACTGCGGAGATTTCCCAAAGAAACTCCTCTCCTGCTTCTCTCATTCTAGCCCTAGGATCCAAACGTTGTAACCCCGCTGCCTTATTCTTGCGGTTTGCTGAGTGGAAAATGCACATGTGTTCAAACAGCTGTATCGTCGGGGGCTCCATCCCAAACGCAGCACAACATCTGTAGGACAAGGGAGAGGTGTCAAGTGAAGTGTGTAAACCTGCAGCTAACGGCACGGAGCCTTCTGTGGGGGCTGAGATTCCCCTCCTGCAGCGTGGCAAGCTTGACATTTTCCAGACATTCCCAGGGACACCTCCTGTGGCATCGCTCGTGCTTCCCTGCCCGCACGGAGATCCCGGCAGCTCCGCGGCAGCAGATTGTGGGATCTCGCCTTCTGGGGGCTGTTTGTTCACACCGTGTCTTCTGAGCAGCTTGAGAGTGGAATTTTGTTACTCTTCAGCCCTTTCCTTTTCCTCAGAGGATTCCTGTCAGGGGTAGCACGCGCCCAAGGAGCTCTTGCTGCGCTCACTGTGCCGCATTTGTAACTCCTGCACTAAAGGCACTGGTGGTACTGGCAGGATTGATGGCTGGGGCAAGAGAATTCTGGTGGTACTGGTGGGATTGATGGCTGGGGCAAGAGAATTCTGTCCCAATTTTTTTTAATGAGGCACTACTCTCATGCTCTGAAGCCAAAATGCCTCTTGTCCATCCTGCCTTGCCCTGTGACACCCACTCCCTGCATCCCTGCTGCCTGGGGACTCCTTGAACCTACAGTGGGACTGGGTCTCATCGTGTGAGAGAAGTTTTGCATCAAATCAGCAACAAACACATTAAGGATTGCTCCTCTACATCCTCGTTTTGATTTCAGAAGCCAGGGTTTGGCTCCACTACTCTCATGCTCTGAAGCCAAAATGTCTCTTGTCTATCCAACGGGCAAATTGAAAGCAAGATGTTTTTTGCAGTTGAAATAAACACAAACACATATTTTCTTTTTCTTCCCTAATTTCATCATAAGAACTGAAATGTAACAATCACAGGGCTAAAAATCCACCAGCTAGGGAAGAAAGCAAGGAGCATCCTAACATGAGGGCAGTATTTCATCCTTGTGATGATCCCAGCATCAAAGATGGGTTGTGAGTTTCTCCATAGTCTGGGAATGTTCTGATCCAGGGTTTGGCTCCAATCTTTGAGTAAGTTACAGCCATGTGCTAAGCTTGGATCCAGACTGGAGTCTTCCCAAAATCTGAGGAAGTTCAGACCCAGGATTTTGGCTTCAGCCCACAGCTAATTCAAACCAAACTGTCATCTAGATTCTAAGTGGGAATGAGTCAGAAGGCCTCAGCAGCTGACGAGGTGTCCACACTGTGTAATCACCACACATGGTTTGGCAGCCAGCACGGGCCCTGACTCAGGAGTGGAGATCACGGTGGCACCTGTGACTTGCAGAGCTTTGGTGGCCTCCAGGACCCCTCTGTGTGCCCAGCACCCACACCACAAGCACTGCATCTTGGAGGGGGTGATGGTTCAGCCCTCTGAAACATCTGGACTTCATCCAGGTTTCAACCAACATCCAAATGAGGGCTCTTCATGAAATGTGGCCGCCTCCGTTATTACACAGCAGGAACCCTCTGCTCCTGCACAGGGAGAAGTTACTCTGTGTTCCCATCTCTGTACTGGCTCTACTTGCTTGCTGCTGGGAGTCTCCTGTCTGAACCTGTTGTCACTCAGAGAACATCTTTATTCCAGAACACTGGGGAGACCTAATTAACTGAGCAAAGCTGCCCTGCACAGCAGTGGGGAGGTTCATTGTGCTGCTGGCAGTGTCAGATGTGAGCCTGCCTTTCCCTGTGGCACCCACTCACTGCAACCCTGCTGCCTGGGGACTCCTGTGAACCTGCAATGGGACTGGGTCTCATTATGCGAGTCTCTTTTTACATCAAATCAGCAACAAACACATTAAGGATTGCTCCCCTACATCCTCGTTTGGATTTCAGAAGCAATCTTTTCTGAACACCGCCCTGCACACGCAGTTCCTTGTCCCAGTCTCCACAGATTTGGAAGCAGCCATAGCCAACTTTGCCTTTCTCATGCAGCACCCAGTAAACAGTTTCTTCCTGCTTTCATTATTAACAGTGTTTATTAGCAGCACTGCAGTAATACAATCAGACCCTTAAGTGCTTTGCAAACATGCAGGAAGACAGTTTTACAAGCTATTCCCCCCTCTGACCAGAGCCTGGGGTGGTGGCAAACTTTAGTTGGTCTGCTTTTTCCCACTAGCAAAGAGTGCTCAGGGAGGGAGGAAGGGCACAACTCCTCTTCTAACTGCCTCTTGCCCCAATATCTCTATTCAAAGAAAGCAGGAGGGGAAAAGCAGTGCTGTAAGAAGAAAGCAGGTACTTGATAGAGAAATTTAAACAGGACTTCTCCATTTTATGCCCTTCCAGGATTTCAACTTATCTAGAGAAGGGGAAAATCTGTTTCATCCCAGACTGTGTTGCTCCCTTCCTGCAGCCATTCCACAGGACTCGGATGCCCATCAGACTATTTTAGGAGAGCCAGAGTGTTCTGGGCTGGCAAACAGTCACCACGAGGCCAGTGCTGGGCTCTGCCTGTGCATAGCACTTTATCTGGAGTCCAGGTATCTTTAGTGTATCAAACAAAAAGCAGCAAAGCTCCTTCACACAGCTCCAGCCATGGCACATGCACTGCTCTCCAAGAGTGCTGCCCTCCTGGTTCAGAGCATCTCCACCCCAGAGGGCACTGCCAGAAATTGCCCAGCATGTGTTCCACAGATAGTAGGGCACATATCAGTGTTTATCCAGTGCTCTTCCTCTGAGAGGAAAGAGTTAAGAAAAGAAAAAAGCCAGGCATGGAGTGGTGTCTCTTATGGAATCACGTGTGGGGAGAATAATGCAAGTGATCTGCTTTCGCAACAGTGCTGAGGTCACTCGACCACAAGCCTCCAGCTCTATTATGTGTGAGGGAGATAATGGGACAGAACTGTGGGCAAAATTCTGTTCCTGGGAATCCTGTCAAACCTCCACAGGCCTTGGAGACACCTGGAAGAAGATAAGCATGATAATTATTTTCTAAAATAAGAGGCACTTCTTTCCCTCCAGCCACCCCCACCCCACAGCAAGTCAGCAGCCTGTTGTGGTTTTGTTCCACGTGATTCCTTGAAGAGAGACAAAGAAATGCAACATCCCATCAGAGTGAATCACATAGCTTGGAAATGACCTGATTCACACGTTTTTTCCATTCCCTGTCGCTGATGTGAGTCCTAATACAAAAGTAGAAATTATATGTCCTGATGTTTAGTCTGTAAATTGGTGTCTGTGCTCCATTCTCCAGCTCAAGTCACAGGAAAACACTTTGTTCTCCTGAAGAGTCTTCTTTTCAGACATAGCTCAATGCCTGCACAAGACAGATGCTCAAAGACCTTTTGTGGGGTCAGAAAAGCAAAAACGTGACATTTGTGTCAGTGTCATACTCTAAGATATGGAGTGCTCAAGATGTGGGCCCTGGTTCCCCATGAAACACCTGGAGACAGGGTGCAGCCAGAGGGATTCACACAGCTTCTGCTCCTCTGGGTGATGATACCAACCTGCCTCAGCCTCAGCACTTCTGACCCAGGTGGGCCCTTTTTCCCTGAAGGATTCTCACCTCTACACAACTGGTTCAGAGAGACTTTCTTCTCCTCAGCCCTTATTGCTGCTTTCAAACATTAACCATAATCTCACCGGACACTTCTTTAGATCAGAAGCTGTACTTTTTCCCCTTTTTATGAAGCATCAAGTGTTATCCCACTAAGGAGATGCTCCACAGAATAAATCACAGACACAAATAAGAAAGTGGTTTATTTCTGTATCTAATTGCATAGAAAAATCTAATTGATTTCTTATGGCACAGAGAAATCTTCATGGCTGGGCACTGAAAACCAACTGATGCAGCTTCTTTTGCCTGACAAATCTATGACAAAAACTGGTCTCCACAGTCAGCTGAAAATTTCCTGCTGACTGGAAGAAGGAGTCAGGCTCCCTGTGACTGGAATAAAGTTGCATAAGAACCTCATTACAGGAGTTAGCCTGGCACAGGAGGGGACACAGGATCTGGAGAACATGCAGAGTGCATGCTAAGTGCTGCTTTGGCTTATCTTGGTTTCAGTGGCTCACTCAACCATTCAGACTGACACATATGTACTTAATATATTTTTTAAAAAAACCATATTTCCAAAGCAGTGTGAGCCCCATGGCTGGCATCTGCTTAGTCCAAAGTGCCAGCTGCTGGCAAGTTGCTCCTTTCATGGTTTATTGGAGTCATTTACACAGGGGTGGGCCAGCAAAAGAGGAGAAGGGAACAGTGAAAGGGAAAACAGCATTTCCCCCTACCCTTGTTTTCTTCAGTTTTTTTGATATTTGCCATTATTATGTAACTCTGTTTCAGGCTTCAAAAGTTTTTGGTACCATGTTTGGTGGCAGTCCTGCCTTGCTTCTGTGGGAAAGCAAAAGGGTTGGTTCTGCTTGGGGTTTTTAATAATTATTTAGTTTTAAATTACTTTCTTCTGGGACATGGACCACATATTTGGAGCAGTAATTGCTCCAGATGTGCTTGAGCTTAAAATCTGGGCCTAAATTATTTAGAAACTCAGTGAATTTGAGATGTGGCTTTACAGCCTTTCTCCAAAAGGTTTTTCCTCCCCAAAAATGCATGCTGTCTTCCAGATTCACTTCTATGTCTGATCAACCTTTTCACTTTGGAGATTTCCTGGGTCAGTGTGGACGATAAAATCACTGCAGCCAAGCTGTGCCCAGGCCAGCTGAACAGCCAAGAGCTGGGTGGAGAGAGAAGGAGGTGAAAGGGTTTTTAAGGGCAAATGGGCACTACCATAATGACAGTAGTATCTTGGGTATTGTGACCTAGAGCCCAGTGGTCCAGGCGTGCTCTTGCCTACCCAAACAGTCCTTTTGCATCACTGGCAGCCAGAAAGTCCCAGTAGATCTCATCTCTCCCAGGGCACCACTGTAAATAACTCCTGGTTTGTACCGAAGCATTGACGCTGCATGGGTAAAACCAAGGTCAGGCTTTTCAGTATTATCCTAAAGTGGGCACTCACTGCTGAAATCTACTGTGCCACAGAGTGTGAGCGCTCAATTCTATAACATTTAGATACCCCTTGCCTTAGAACCAAGAGTTCTTGTGTCAGTAGATTCTGGATGTGTGTTTCACATGCTCATGTCTAAGAAAAAAAAGGAAAATAAGTAAAGATTCATTTTTTTAAGAAAATAAAGCCTAAAAATAAGGTCATGAATGATGGGGGCATAACATCCCTTGCAGATGACTAAGAGTTTATAGTTAATATATGGTGGTTTACACAGCCACAGAAAATAATACCTGTGGCCTCCCACACAGAGCAACAAAAGTGGTGTTGGTCTCACCATAATCAGTTGTGATGGACTCCCACAGTGCCTGCTGGAGGCCCCACTCCAGTGCAAGGGGAAGGAGACGCAGTGGTTGTGTCTTCCCTGAGGTTGGAACGCAAGTTTCGCACAAAATCATTTTCCTGCACAGCCATACCCGTGGTGGGGGCAGAGGAGACATCCTCTGGAGATGGTTGGGGTGGGATCAGCAGTGGCAGGCAGTTCTGTGGGGAGCAGCTGGGTTAAGCTGAGGTGTAGGTGGTCCCAGTGTTTGGAAGGGAAAGCACTGTTCACTCAGGGCAGCACACTGAAATTCCTGTCACCCTTCAGGCACAGAGGACTGAGAGGGAAAATGCTGCATCCTGCTCTGAGCTAAACTCTGGAGCTTCACTGGTTTAGAAGGCTGAGGTCTGGTTCAGCTCTGCTGAGGTCTCAGAGAAGGAGAGTAGGCAGCTGAGTACAGCTGCTGAAAAGGAACAACAGAACTCCTTCCACTTCCCCTTGAGCATGGTGTTAAACATGGACAAATCACCCAGAGAACCTTTCAGAGACATTGGACACCACCAAGAGGGCTTGGGCTGTCAGTCCTTCCTGCTCTGACCAACTGCTCTGTGTGTGTGGCTCTGGGGGATTATATTTTCATTCCAGGTATTTGTGTTTACGTTTTTTTATTTTTATTTTTGCAGGCACTTTGAATCACTCAGGGAGCTATTTGTGGGGCTGAAATAACATCAGATCAGACCTTCTCACGGTTCTTCTATTCCCTGGGAGCCAAAACATGGGGGACAGGACAGACCTCACAGTATTTTTTGCCACACAAATTGTACCCAGGGGAGGGAAGGGTAGAAGTCCATTAAATATATAATCATAAACAATGAGATATTTAGGTTTGGGGGGGAGTTTCTGTAGAGTCTTAATTCACAGGTTAAGGATCAGAGGCTGATGGGGATCCCTTCCTTGGTTCCATACATCTTACCTGCTGTTCCCCAAGCTTTGTACAGCATCCTGTGTTCATCATTGTATTTACACCCCAAAAACACACTCAAAATGCTGGCTATGGAATGGATTCCACATTTGTAGGGAAGATGTGATGGATCTGGGCCTTGTGGAACTGCTTGAGAGCTACTTCAGTGTGGATTTTTGGAGGATCCAGTGTTTGCTTATCTTAGCTTACAAGGCATGTTGCAATATGATTTTAACCCCTTTCAAAAGCAGAGTTTCAACTTGCTTTGTTTCCAGTCCTTTCCAGGGCTTTGTTACAGAATAAAGCAGGAGATAAGGCATGGAGGTGCTCTGGATTTCAAGTGCAGCCTCAGCTGTAGGATGAGGGAGGGATTTTAAGGAACAGGCAGTGAAATGGTTCCTCTGTGACAGTAAGTTTTAAAGCTCTTGTGCACAGATTCATCACATCAGAAAGGAAGAAAATTAGCACCTGAAAAGATCATTTACAGACCAGTACATTGTGCAGTAATCCCCTAAAACCCCTCCTGCTCTGAAACAGCTAGACCAGCACAGAGCAGTTTCACATATATGGAGCCACAGAAAAAAAGCTAAAACTTTCCAATGTGAAACAACTCCAACATTTTTAATATTGTGTTTTTGCAAAGTAGATAGGAAATATAAAGACAGTAGACTAAACAATAGCAGGAGTGCTAGAATTAGATGGGAGGAGATGCAAATAGGGAAAAATTGAAAAATGTAGAGTTATTGTGATATTGAAGAAATGCAAGCATGAAGAGATTGGAATTAAAAATGTTTGTGATTTAGGTCCTTTTATATAAAGTGACTAGAAAAAGTATGAAAGCATAAAGGAGGAAGCATTACTAAGAGGCTGGTGAGACAGGCTGAGAGGAAAATGAAAGGAATGTAGGGGTGTATCAGACCAAAGAAAATCTGAAGAATCAAAGGCAATTTATGGCAGAAAACACTTTGCTTTCAAATTGTCCCATTTCAGAAAGATGCCACTAAATTCTGTAACAACCAGCCAACCCCCGGCCTTTGGACTCAGCATATTGAGTTTTTTACCAAAACCACCAGAAACATTTGCATGTTTTTGCAGTCCTATCTTCGCTGAATGTGTTAGCTCAGAATTGCCCCATTTTTTAAGATCTTACCTTGACCTCTCCCAGGCACAAAGGTGCTTCAGCTCTTATGGAGCTGTCATTGAGTTTTGCCCCAAGGTTTTACAAGCAGGGTGGCAATTAGGCTCTCCTCTCTTTAAGGCAGAACCTTTCAGGGCAGGAGCTGAAGCCGTAATTTGCTTCACACCCGCCCAATGAAACACCATCCATGAGTGGATTTTGACACATGGCACAGCCATGCTGAGGGCTCAGAAGGTGGGACAGTTGTTAGAATTTTCTGTGGAACCATCAAATTCTTCCTTCTTTTCAGAATTGTGAAATTTCAAGCCAATTTTAAGAGATTTTACATCACCGATACACGAAACAAAAAGCAAAAATGTACTGCTCTATTTTTAAACACCAGAGAGAAAAAAATGGAACTGCATTTTCTTAAAATGTGGAAAATTAGATTGTGATATCTTGAGTTCTTAAGAAACTTGTGGAGGGCAGTAACCCACTCTGTGCTCTTGCTCTGATCTCCACAGAGAGCTGACACAGGCCATGCAGGAGGAGCAAGGTGGTGGGGATGAGTCTGTGGGTTAAACTGCTGGTGATGGGAATCTGACCTCCTATCCCACATATTTGGGGGATATCCTGCAGTGGATCAATCCAGTGCACTGGGCTGAGAGCTCATTAGCAGTTGAAGTCCCTTGAATGCACCAATTTTGGTTGAAATTTCTCCCAAAATAATGTAATTTGTACATTTCAAGGCTGTTGTGCATTTCAAATCCAAGCACAGTAAATCAAGAGATTTGGGAGATTTCCTTCAAAAGGGGATTGTGAAAATGGTAATGTAGAGGTATCTATTTTATTAGTAGCTGCTTAAAAAAACACACAAAAAGCTCAGTTTAGAGAAGGAAGGTGTCCCTGTCAAGAGGTGCACTGAAATCTGACCTGGCTTCCTAAGCTACAGAAAAGTGACCTCTTAAATACCAAAGGTGTGATGGTGGGAACACAGCCTCATTTATCAGCATCAGGTTGTGAATGTAAGGATGAATAATCACCAGACTCATGCCACAAATACCTTGATTATATTCCCTACATGCAGAAATTATTGTTTCAGGCCTCATTCACGTTGTGAATATACTCATGATGAATAACTGTTAACTTAATTGTTTACCTAGCAAAAACAGAAGACAGCTCAGTCTCTTCCTTGTTTACTGAAAGAAACACTTTCATGAGCAACACAAGTAATGAGTTTAGGTTTCTTTGTGAAATGTGACTTTCTAGCTTACTTGAAATCTGGGAGAGCTGCATCAATGCTTCTTCCCTCATAAAGCAAGTCTGTGAGAGGGAAAGAGTTTTGAAAATCTTTACACATAGGAAGAAATCTTTCAAATATCTGTAAGAGAGAAAAAAACTTTACTGAGGAGTGGAGTATCTGCAGTCTAGGACTGGAAAACTGAGCCACATGTACTCTGTAAGGACACTAGCTGTGTTCTCTCCCCTTCCTCTATCCTCCTCCCTCATTTTTACAAAGCCTAAAACCTTTGCCACCTCTGCAGTTTTATTGAATTTGGTTGCAATTAGCCAACAAGTTCAGATGTTATTGAAGGTGGCTGACAGCTGGACACTGGCACACAGTAAAGTTTGCATAAGCCTTGTATTGTTTGGGATGTGCCCTGCAAATAAGCCTGGATTTTTCAAGTATGTGGTGGGGGGGTGCTATATTCCCTGTTTCTGGGGAAATGAGCACTTTTTGACTGCATCAGAGATCCCAGCTTGAACAAAGTAACTGTCCTTTTGCACTGGAGCTGCACAGATGCTCCTCCATCTGCCCATTGTCATGGCACCAGCGATGGAAGCGCTCTGCCCCAGCCCCTGGTGTGTTTGCTCAGCCCGTGCAGCAGCAGCGGGGCCTGAGCAGATCCTTTCAGATCTGTGCATCAAAGCAGGAGGTCACTGCGGTCAGCAGCAGCCCTGGTTACCACCACACCCAGCCCAAGCATTCTTCCTTCTCCTCTGCTGACAGCCAAGGCTGACTCCCTGCATGTGACTCCCCCTCCCCACCACAGGTTTCTGGTCTTGCACAACTGACGCTACGGATTGCGTGGGCAAATTTGTCACACTGCAGGGCAAGAGTCCGAGCAAACATTTCCCCTTTTCCCCATCCTCTCCCCCACAGCACACCCACCAGAGGTGCTGGAAGATTTCCCCTTGCCCCAGGGAGCCCCTCAGGAAACGCGCAAGGAGATATTCGGCAAAATCAAAAGGCTAAGGGTTGTCCCCTCAGATTTGTCACAGGCAAGAGAAACATGAGTTAATTTTTCCAGGAGTTCTTGAAAGCTAAGATGAGAATATGTATATATAATTTAAAGAGAGAGCAAATTGGTGGGAAGCAAATAGCTCTTTGGAAAATCCTCAAAATGCAATGGATATCAACAGAATGTTTCCACCACTCTCGGGAAGTACTGCCAGCCCACATCTTTCTGCTAACTCCTAATGGGTCCATTAACTACTCCTAAATAATGATGGAAACCATATGGGTGCACAGGTGGTCTCTCAATAAATACCAAATGAATTCAGTATGATCACCATTAACACAATTAATACCCAGCCAATCTACAATGATGGAACTATTAAAATTAAGCGCTACTATATTTCCTCAGTCCCATGGCAATTTTACAATGGAAACAAACAAAAGACTAGAATTAACTTTTTTTTTATTACAGTTATTTGGTTTTATTTACTTACAGGAGGATTTTAGGCTTCTGTGCAACCTGCTGTGTCTGTGCTCTGCGCATTTTGAAGTAAGTTTTGACTCTGAGAAGAAATAATTTTGGGAGAAATAATTTTAAAAATATATGTTTGTTTATTTGGGGGGGGAAAATTACATGTATTTGGGTGTTGAAGCACAGTGCTTCCTACTTTCTGCAGAAGGCTGTAAACACAAGTAATGAATATAAGATTGCTACAGCTGCTCTTTTTATCATCTACACTGTGAGTTCATCGCTGTTCCCTGATGGGACTATTAGTGTGGTCGGGATTTTAATTTTAATTTTTTTATATTATTACTGTTCCAACATATATGGTGGTCCACCCAGTTGTCAAAGGAAGGGAAACGTTCACACGTGACCTTCTGTAATGAAACACCTGATGTAGGCCCACTGCTGCTATGACATTTTGGCTTTCCAAAAAAAGGAAGAATTTGGTTTTATTTTTTAGGACAAGATTAGTAAACTGGTTTAGGTCAGATTCAGCCTCCATTTTCATGTTTCCCTTGAAATCACTGGCTAAGCTCCCTAGAGCTGAGCAAGGCTGTGTTGGTTCCAAATCCTGTGTGGTCGAGCACAGGTCACATTGAACACCCTAGGGTTTATCCATTTTGACAACCAATGAAAAAAAAATGCTTTACATTTTGAAAATTTATGCCTGTTTGTCTCCAGAGCCTGTTTTATATGAACCATTTATGCCTGGTTTGTGGAAGAAGATTCAGAGAGAAACATTTTGGATCCTCTTAACCCTAATGAAGTTGTGTTGTGCAGGGCAGTGGGGTCAGGGAAATGTTGATGACAGCAAAAACTGAGTATAGCAAAAGTGTGACTTGAAATCGGTGCATTTCACCACTGGGGCTTGTGAGAGAAAACCAGTGTCTCATCAGTTTCATGGGGCAGCTCAGTGGCAGTTTCGGGCTTGCTGCAGCTCATGCCAGGTTAAAGGAGAGATTTCTCAATTCATGGGTGCACGTCCTGTTCTGAAAAACACAAAGGATCCCTTTTTTGGTGCTGCAGGGAATGAGATGGATCCTTTGTTCTGTGGCTGGAGAGATCCCAGGAAATCTTGAGTTTCAGGATGGACTTTTGGATCTGCTCTGCTCAGCTGGGCTGGGATTTCAACCTTACCCTCTCCCTGGGGTGTTCAATTTCTGCAACTTCTCTGTGCTCACTTTGAATCTCTCTGGCAAAATCAAAAGGACCCATGCAACCCCAAACTGCCTGTGATTACACTTGTGCTTGCTATTCTTTGTGTCCTTCAACAACAAACCCTTATTTCTATTTATTGCACCAGATTTACACCCAAGGAAGCTTTTACTCAGAACAATCTTTGTGAGGTTTGGGAGAGCTTGGAACTTCCCTAAAGTTCTATGAAATATGCTACATGTGGAGCACAAAGCTCATTTCACAATTCCTTCCTAACTTTTCTGATAAATTGTCTCACATCTATTGCTCTTGAGTGTTTCTGATTAACTCCAAGTATCAATGCTCTTGTTCTTGAAGAGAGAAGTCTGTGTTTCTAATTTGAATAACATCATTTCCAACTGTATTAAGGTAAATAAGGACAATGCACTCTTGTTCCAGAACTCAGATGCCCGTGAAGTTATTCATCAATCTCTTTTTCATTTAAATTCACTCTTTAATTCGTGTTTCAAATGCAGATGAGGCCTTAATTAAATAAAAATTCAGCAGATGGTTTCAAATTCTCTGTTCAATTTACATTTCTTGTACCTCTCTAAGTGCTGGACTTTATCTTTGGAGACAGAAGCATTGCTATTAGACCTCTCCCTTTAAACAAATGTGTAGGAATTGGTAGCTGGAGCTGTCTAAAGGAATAAATTAAATAAGGATTACCAAATCTGAAAAGCCTCAAATTTATGTTTTGATAAATTTCCCAAATCTTTTCTGAACCTTTACAGATTACCAAAAGTCAAGTATGTATCAGAGGTCTTGTTCTTTTTCAGTTAAAAAAAATAAAATTGGAAGAGCAGCCTCTACCCTTAGGTTTTATGATATCTTTGATTATTGACAGGTCCAAGAAATTGATTACACAGAAGTGCCAAATGACATGGGAAAAAACTCACTAAATATTTTTGGTCTCTAGAAAAAGTTTCTGTGTTATTCAAGCTCAGCACAGGAACTGAGTGACTCTGAGTGTGTTTTGTTCTATCTGAAGCTGTTCATTATTAAGAACTGTGAAAAAGTAAAGGAGAGTAATAAGCAAAATTACAGGATAAAACCCTTCTATTATCTCTGAATCAGGACTCTGCCTATTGAATAAGTAAATGTGTCCCATCCTTCTCTGACTGGCTCTTAGGAGAAAATAATTTTCTTCTGCAGCAGTTGCCTCCTTCAGAGGAAATTATGAAGGAAAGGAAAACACTGCTTGTCCATTTATGTGACTTTTGAGGTGGAGGTATAAAATACAAAAAACCACTTTTCTTCCCCTAGTTCCTCTATTTTATGCACCTACTGTTGCCCATGACCTTGCCACACACTCCCTGGTAAAACCGGGCAGCATTTCTTCTTCTCACTTCAGTTTCCCATTCAGCACTGATTTACAAGCCCACATACATTCACTCTGGCATGCAGGCTTTCCTACCTCTGCATTGCTAACCATATCACTGTATTACTCAGAGCTAACTCATAAATTGCTTCCTTTCAACTTCCTTCCTTTGCATGTTGTGCAAGGGGAGCAGCCCTGCGGCGGGGCCGTGCATGGGGATTCCAATTTTACACCCTGCAGCTGTAAACCTCCATCCCTGCCCAGCCCTCAGGGCTTCATTTATTTATTTTGAAATAGCCCCAGCAAATGGGACAATATTTGTGTATTTCAGCAGCCTGGGGGAAAAAGAAATCGACCCCACCTCTCCCTTAGAAGAGATAGCCCCTTGTGAGTAGTAAAAACTTTAATAAAAACTTTGTTGATGTGTTGCAGATGTCTCCGAGAGCTGAACGCTGGGTGGGCATAGTGGAACTACCAGGTACAGGGAGACTAAATTTGGGTCAGAGAAGCAATTTTATGACTGTTAGAATTGAATGTGAGTGAGAAGGGTGCCTGCAGGATCCAGCTGGGGTTTGTGCTGAGGCAGAGATGCAGCATTTCAGCTGCATGGCTGAAGCAGGGCTCTGGTTTATGTTTGCAGCTCCTAAAATGTCCTTATTTGTTCTGACTGGGCAAGTATTCCTTCAGAAGAGGGGAAATGTTATCAGCTTGGCTGTCCTCGTGAGATTTCTAGTATCTGTGGGTATATGCAAGAAAGCATTTCACAAAGCAAGTTCCTCTTTTGGGATCATGGGATTTGAATCTCCTTCTGCGGCCCTTGATGCTCTCAACATCTGTTGGTTGTATGTTTGAAGTTCCAGTTTGGACCTGCTCTGGGCTCAGATAAAAGAGGAAGAGCATGGTGTTGCACTGAAGGAGGGTGCCTGACATGAAATCTTGAGCAGTCACTTGTAGCAGGGGGCCATGCTTTGTCCCTCTTGTAGAGGAAGAACACACATTTGTGGAGCTTCAGGCTGCTCAGAGGTCCAGATTTCTACCAGAGGCAGAAGATTCTGAAAGATTTGTCTCCTCCTCCAGCTAGGATGCAGATAAAAGTGTCATATTTGGGGTGGGGGAGGCCAGGAGACTTGTCAAGTCTTGGTAGTAAATTGCTTAAATGTAATAAACTGCACAGCAAAATGAGTGCTCGCCTTAATTCCAGCACTCCTCATTTCTCAGTTAGCTCAGAGCAGGCACACTTTCAAAAAAAATCAATGTTTCCTTCTTGCAGTGAGTGTATTAAGGGCACAGACATGCAGGGCTGGGGGAAGCTCTCAGGCAGTTGCTGTCAGCTGTGCTGTGCGTGCTTAAATGAGGATCAGGACCTGCTTGAAAAGAAGTGAAGAGTTCCGCTGCTCCTTGTCCTGTAGGGAGAACATCACTGCTCTGCATGGCTGGAAATATTCCTCTCTCCAGCATATTTCTTCATTTTGTGGCTGGTTTTGTTTCTTTCTCAGTTAAGGCTGTAAAACCTTTATTTATTCACTAATACATTATTCCCTGGTCCATCCCTGACTGCATTCACAGCCCACATTACCTGCTGGGGTAACACACACAATTTTCACTGGCATTTCTTTCTATGTCTGATTTTGTATTTAACATGCTACACCTTTACAATATAATCAACTATTTTGGCTTCTTGATGACATTAAAAAAGAGCAGGAAACATAAATACCTTAATATTTTTAAGAAAAGAGGTCAGTTACTGATACATTCACCTATTTTCATGCAGCCCTTGCCAGCTAAAATTCTAAGCAATTAAATTTGTATGAAAGTGGAATGGAAAAAAAGCTGAGTGTAAACTGGCTGATTTTGCTCAGTACAGGACAGCTTAATTTTGGGAACAGAGGCATGAGAGCAGTTGTGATGCCAAGAGAGACTTTCTTGGTAAAAGTACTTTTTTTTCCCACTGAACTTTTTCCATGATCTCTTGATGAAAATGTCCTAATTTGAGAAAAATGAGATCAAATAATTTATTTGATTCTTGAAGAAGCCATCAGTGTAGATACAGTTAAATTTGGAGTGTGTTGTGCTGCAGAAAGAGATTTTTGGGAGAGCCATCGATCTATGGAAAAGAGGGAAGTGAAGATATTCACTGCTGGATAAAAATAAGCTACTTGAGCAAGAGATGGCACAGTCTGTTGTGGTTTTCTTTCACGTGATACCTTGAAGAGGAATTAGAGATGGCTTGGAAAAGGCAAGGTAGGGCAAAGCCCTCAGAATGATTCATATAATTTCAAGGCGACCTTTTTACTTGTGTGCAAATCTTGTGTCGTTTGACGTGAGCCAAGAGGAGGAAAGGGACAGTCTGTCTTGTGCCATTCCCCTGCACACAGAGCCCATGAATCAAAAAAATGGCTTTTGTTCTGACTTCAGCCACACTGAAGTATATTAGCCTAGGCTGGGTCAAGTGTTTTTAACCCAGATTGCCTACAATATATATGTACACAAAATTCTTAACCACCTGCCTTCAAATGGTTCTTCCAGAGGAGAGGAAATATGTGGTTTAGATGTCTAAAGGGAAAGTTTCCTTAAAGCCTTGAAGAACCACACCAAATTATCATAAATGCATCCCCTTCCTGCCTGTCGCAGGTGGAGAGGGGAGTGTGGACTTCATGGAGTGGAAAGGTAAAGGTCTCACCATGGATGGAAACAAGAAGTAAAAGGAGGTAAGAAAATAAAAGTAGAGCTCATAGAGGCTCCATACCTGGAAGCCAACCCATGCAGACACTGAGATGAGCTCAGAGATCTTGGAGAGGCTGAAGGACTCCTGGTATTCTACCGGGGCTCTGCAGCCTTATTCCAGAGTTCTGGTTTCTCTCTGATTTCAGCCAAGAGAGAGGGGCTCTTTCTCTTTGAAAATAACATTCAAACATTGAGTCCAGTGGGTTTTTCCTCCGTGTGCCTTGGGTTTGTGTGCATCACACACAAATGTTCTCACACATCAAGCACAAGAGGCAGGGAAGAAAAGAGGGATGGAGGCAAAGAGGATCCAAGGTGTGAGCTGTACCCTTGTGAAAGGCAAACCAGAGAGTGTAACTCCGAGATCAACACATCATGGATTTAACCCCCTTAGAAGCAGCAAGACCTCAGCCCACATGTGGATCCCACAAACCTGGAAGCTCATAAGGGTTCACAGTGAACTATTTGCCTTTAGAAGAAAAAGGTTTGGACATCCAAGGGCTTGGGTAGCTGGGGCTGGGGCAGCCTCCTGCTGTGCTGCACTGTCAGCTGTGAGACAGCCTTCCCCAGGGCTTCTGGTCTGGCTTTCATTAGGAGACACTGCTTAAAAATCAGAAGGAAAATCCAAGATGGCAGCTGGGGGGCTTTGTTGGGTACTGGACAAACAATTAAGCATTTTTCTGCTGCTTTCAATATCCCATTCCTCTCTCTGGGGGTGGTTTGCTTGTACTCTTGGCTACACCCATGCTTGGCCCAGTGGAGAAATGAGAACGAGGTCTGGTGTTCTGGGGCTGATCTGTGCATCCTTTATTTACTCCACTAAAAACACTATTATCCCCAACATTTAAAATATCAAAACATACTGAGAGTGGTTTAAAAAGTTATTATTTTTCCCAGTTAAAATAAATAAATAAATAGGCTTCCATGTATTTGCTTATTGTTTTTGTAATCTACATAATGACTATTTTGAAGTCCCTCTCTGTAGCAAAAATGCCCTACAATCCCAGTTAGTGAAATAAATGAAGTCTGAGATTTCTGGGTAGGTGGAGGAGCTGGGGACTCTCTGAAAGGGCCCTGAACCCCACAGCTGCTGTCCGCATCCCTTCTCTGTGCCCCTGGCTATCACATGGAGCCGTGTCATTCCCCCTGCTGCCCTGCCCAGCACTGCAGAACCCGTCCTGCAGCCCAGAGACAAGGAAAGGGAGAGCCCTGGGAGCACAACCCTGCACTGAGGGCCAGGAATGGGGCATTCACCCTGTTAGTTAGAACCTGTAACATCAGCAGCTCAGTCCTCAGGCACCAGCCTGTGCTCCCTCCTCTGCCCTCTCTCCATCTGAAGAAAAGACAAAACTCTTCACCATTTCTCCTTCTTCTTCTTCTTTTCTCCCCCACAAAGAAGAACTTGCCAGGTCTGCATCTTTTTTCCTGAACTGTTTCCTCTTTCTGATGTTAAAAAGCATCTGCCAGACAGCTCAGTTCCATGCTGAGATGCCAACGCTTTTTCAGCACTGCCGTCCCTGTGGCTGCTCCAAGGGGTGGCAACAGCTCCCAGGGCACTGCAGGACATTGTGTGTGGAAAATGTGTCTGTGAGGAACAGCACAGGTGGAACCAGGGGCTGCTTTGCCCATCTGCAGCACAAACTCACCCACAGGAAAAGCAAATCTTGCTCTGGGTTTTGTGTATCTGTTGCAGGGTTTATTGGCCCTGAGCTGGAGCTCTGCTTGCTTGGCTCCCAAAGGGACCTGGGGTGAGTCCTTTTGGCTCAGAGCACGAGCAAAGCACACTCAGGTTTGCACCCAGCACCTCCCATAGGTTTTGGATGATTTATGTGTCCCACAACTCAGCTGGATGCACAACCCAGTGCTGGGGCTGGGCACCAAGCAGCTCAAGAGGAGTGGAAAACAGCAGCAGCAAGATTCCCTCAGCCCAACTGGAGTCACCTCAGCCCTTTTACACAGAGTGATTCAGCTGCAGATGAAGCATTAAAGCTGTATTGGAAATAGCTTTTGTTTCCTGAATGGATGTTTGAAGTTTTGATTGGATTTTTTTTTTCCCTCATCTAAATCAGGATGAAAGGAAAAAAAAATTGAAATTTCTTTGCAGATCTGTGATTTAAATATAAGGGGAAAGGCTGGGCCAGTAGAATGATTCATTTTTTTTATGTTGACCCTTTTTTTTAAAATGAGTATACATTATGTGAATTTCAAACACAAGACTTGTTTCAAACAGAAAAATGGAAATTTTGCTTTTTGAAAATAAAGAAACCACACCTATTGTTTTCTTCTAAATATCTTTTAAAGACAGGAATCAGAAACCAGCCCTTTCCCACAAAAAGGTCTGGTTTTCACTGAATTTGCATTTTTGACTGAAAGCCTTGTTTCAAAGTCTTGAAATTAGATCATGAAGCAGCATTTATATCTAATTGGCCTCGAGGAAGAAGAAAGCTCTGTGGGTGGGATCCATCTCAGCTACTTACAGGTGTTTAGTCTGAATTATATGTCAATAATCAGGGGCACCTCCAAAAGACTTTTCTCTCTATTCTGGTGGTAAGAAGTGTCTGGAGAGGTGGCTTGCACTTGATACCCACTTTTTCATGGTTAAAACTACATGGGAGAAACCCTATCCTTGCTGTTCACACTCTGGCTGAGAAGGCAAACTCAGCATCACAGCTCTGATGTTTTCAAGCTGGAGCATGTTGGGAGAAGGAAAAGGTGCCAGGTTCTTCATCAGTTCTTCAAAAAGGAGCCAGATATTTTTAGGTGACAGAAAATAGAACAGTTTTGTGAAGAATGAATCAGCTGAAGGAACACTGGTTATTTTCATGGTCAGGTAAAACTTTAAAAATCTATTTTTTTTCTAAATGTTCCTTGGCATATATATATATATATATATATATGTATACACACACAATTTCTTTGCAATTTAATTCCAATTGTAGATGGATTTTTTTTTTCAGAGTGATATTTGTTTTTCTGCCCTGCTGTGTTCCTTCCCCTTTTTTTTTTTGTTTTGTTTTGTTTTTGGGTTTTTTTAGGTTTTTTTCCAGCAAAGGGCTTTGAATCTATTTGTAATGCTGCACCCAGGACAGGTAATATCACCTGCAAAACTCCCATATGTAACTGAAGCAACCTGGTATGGAAATCAAAAGTGAGTACAACAGTGCATGCATTTTGCTTTATTTAATACTTTCCAAAAGGAATATGCTTTTTGTTTATTGTGGTTATGTTTGTCCCTTTTTGCAGGGGTGTTTGGCTCCTGTAATATTTGTGCTCACAGACTGGTTTGTAAGGGGCAGAGCTGTAAAGCCATTTGCCCTTTAATTTGAGATCCAGGGCCAATTTATAAACAGAATTCTTCTGATTTCATTTTCAGACACCTGTGCTGGATGAAGCTTGGCCTGTGACTGGAACATTTTGGAGAGCATGTAGGATGTGACCACAGCAGACTGTGTGAGCACAAGACATTTATAATCACCAGGCATATTCATAATAATAAACAGCCCATTGACCAAACCCTGATGACTTTGATGGTCAACTTATTTGAAAATTATAGTGATAAATACACAAAGAGCAGGGTTATGGGACAGCTCACACTTGACCAAAGAATCATAGAAACATGGCATAGTTTATGTTGGAAGGGACCTTAAAGACCATCCAGTTCCAACCTCTGCTTGGGGGTGTTTGATGCAAAGGAACTTGGGGTTTCCTTTTGTATATGTGGAGTTTTATAGGAGATATATTTAGTTAAGAGTTCCCACAAGATAAAAAAGAAAGCAAATTTGTAAACTACAGAAGTTGGAGAAGTTTCTGGTTTTGTTTTTGTTTGTTTCAAAGAAAAGAAACAGAAAGGGAAAGGCTATTCCGCTATGTGTTACAAAACAGTACAAGGGTCTGTGTGTAACAATACAACACAACTCTCTTCCCATTCTCACATTTGCTCTGTGCCTTTAGCACTGCAATCCCACCTGCATGTGGGGAAGGGTTTCAAAAGCATCTGGATCCACCGCAGAAATCTTTCTCTTCTACATCCTAGTGTGCAAAATTCCTTGCAGGGGAGCCTGCAGCTCCCTTTCAGCTGTGCCTTGGCAGCTGGGCAGCCCCTCTCACACTCTGAGCTGATGTGGCACAAAAGAGATGGAAATTGAAGTTTCTCTTCATAAGCAAAGGGGCCACAGCTCTGAGGTGTCAGGGCCTAGCAGCTCTTTCTGGAGATCTGCCCTGCTGAACCTGGTCTTTGCTGAAGGGTGACCATTGCCAGGGCTTTGTATAGTTTTGAAAAACAAACTGGGTTTGTCTGATGGGAGCCTCATACAAGTACAGCTTTTTATTTAGAACTGACCACAAGCTTGGAGATGAAGGCCTACAGAAGAGTTTGAGGCCTCAGAATTAAACTGAAGGACTGCCTGTATTAATATATTTTTGACAGACTATTTTTAAACGTGTCTCTCTGCAGCAAGCAAGCAAAGATATTATTTCTTTGGAAATAAAATGACCGGGCCTAAGGTCCATTCTATTTTCAGGGCAGACACATAACTTCCATTCATGTCAATGGAGAAGCTTTTCTTGCTTCCAGGAAAGAACAGACCCATTGGAGATCTAGGATATTATTTTAGACCCCCAATCCCCTGCAGCAGTGGGAGCTGGTGCATAAGTAGGGTGAGTGTCAGAGCTTTTCCCTGCTGGTTTGTTCCTCATAATTCTGTCCCACAGCACAAATCTTGCTGTGGTACAAGACCATGGTGGCTTTTGACATTGCATTGTATCAACCTGGTTTGTTTTGTGTTTTTTTTTTTCCTTAATGACGTCTCAATGAGACAAAAAATGAAAGGTCAACCCTGCCAAAGCCAGGATTGCCTCCTAGAGGAGAGCCCATTGGAGATAAGGCAAAGTTCCATGAGTTTGGGACCTGGCATGACCTAGTTGCAGGCAGAGTTATGAGAAGCCCTGTTTGGACAGTTTGTTTTTCAGCCTGGTTTCTCATGGGAACGAGGCTTATGCAATCGTGCTGTCTGTGTGTCTGTGTCTACATCCTCCTCCCCTCCCCAATAACTTTTGGACTCATTGCTCAATTTCTGCAGGGGGGTAGAGGTTCCAGGGGTGCTTCTGGAGCTGCAGGCATTTTAAAATCAGTAGAGGAGAGTGAGGCTACAGGTGCTCAGTGCAGCAAAGTTGGTGTGGCTCAGCCAGGGGAGCAGTGCAGGGCTGGGGCAAGGGCACAGCCACAGTGCTGCTGGTGGATCCAGAACATTATGCTGCTCCTTTTTGACACTGAAACACTCACTGGTGAACCTCTCAAGCCTCATCTCCTACTTTGTTATTTTTTCTGTAAAAACAAGGTGAATTTCAGAGGTTCTGTTAACTAAAAGCCTTTTAAAACACACCGAGGGATGGCAGGGGAGCATCCCTGCTGCAACCTGAGATGGTTAAAGCAAAGTAGAGGGGGATGAGGAGTTCCTGTGGGCTCAGGAGCATCTGACCTGAGCAAAAGTTCCCTCTGCCAGGCTCCAGGGGCTGTGATGCTGCTGAGGTTTGTGTCTGTAACACTCACACACCCAGGAACCAGGAATCAGCTTGAGTCAGGGTCTCACTCAGACCTAGAGCAGCTCCTTTTAACCTCCCAAAGATTCCTTGCCAGTGCTGCCACGTGAACTCAGTTAATTACAGGGGTGGAAATCACAGCCCCACAGACTTCACAGAGAATGCTCAGCGCAGGTACAGCACTTAATGATAGGCAATTAAAGCACTCTGTACCTAATTCCTAAGAAGTGGTGGGTTTGGAGAGGGACCACTTCCAGTGAGCAGGTGATAATGAACTCCCCAGATCACAGAGGCATCATTTCAAAATGATAGTGTGAATTTATTAAACATGCTATGCAAGACAAATGTTATTATATCACTATACAGGGAAAGACAGTAGATCAGGAAAACTCCTTGGGTTTTTCTGCTAGCATATTACATGCATGACAGATTCTTTTGCCTCATAAATAACAGTAGAGGAATGCAGATGAATACTTTTAATGATTTGTAGGGGATTTTAGGGATCTTCTTCTCATAAATTCTCACATTTTGGGCAAATTGGGTTGCATGGTGGATAAACAGATGAGGAAAGACAATGTTTCCTTTAATTTCATTTAAGTTTCCCAAAAGAGCTTGAGAAACTGTTATTTTAAACATTGCAGTGTTAGATTAAAAAGGTGTAATTAATTAATGAGTTTTTGGGAGTTAGTGCAGGAGGAAAAGGACCTTCCCAGGACAGAATACAAAAATTGTGATACTTCTTGAAATGCGTTCAGGACAATGTCAGACTGCTAATTTTTTTCTAGAGCAGATATTGGAGACTGAAGAGTTTGTCAGAAAAGTCTGTTTGTGACCCTCAGTCTTATTTGTTGTATCTATCTGTGTCCCCCTAACTCTAGAAATTAGAGCTGAATTTCCAGGCTACATCTGCTTTGTCCCGAGAAGAGCCTCAGTCAAAGCTGGGTCACCTTTAGGTGCTTTTCCTCTTTACATAAAGCTCTTTATAACAAAAAAATATTCCCCACTCTCCTGAGTGGTGATTGGCTCTGCTAGAGGCTCTCTTCTCTTTTTGAGTTCTGTAGACTTGGTACATTTCTCTCTGGATTGTTTTCCCTCCTTCCCAACCGGTGCATCCCCTTTGAAGTCAAAGGAGCTACTGTGATTTTTTGCCCCATAGAGATGCTCACTATGGAAGGAGGATATAAAAGACTACTGCTCACAGGGTGGGAGCTGCTGGTTTCCAGTTTCTCATTAATTTTTCACTTGTCTTTCATTTCAGTGGGTCAACACTATGCTCCACCTTTGGCACAGACACAAATGCGATTTTTTTATGTGGTTCAGTGGGAGGAATGGTTTTGATCATTAAAAGCAAAGCAAAAATTATTTCAAGCAAAATTCCAGAGCCTCTCTGCATCCATTTATCTTTCCATGGCTGCCTTAAAGCATTGCCTACTTGCTGTCTGGCGAATATGTGCTCCAACTGTGTTTCACCACATTTACAGGAGCAGTCACATATGACCAAGACTAAAATTTAACCTTAATTGCCCACAGGCTGCTGCCGTTGAACCTGTTGGCATGTAGGGGTTTTAAAGTGTTGAAATGAACCCAGCAGAAACAATAAGAAAGGCAATACCATATTTAGTTGTGAACCATCCTTAAAAATATTAATATGCTAAAATCTGAGTGAAAAAGGCTTATATCCCTTGAAAGAACGTGTGATCCCTGTAATAATCTCAAAATATTCCTGACTGGGACTTTGAAGCAGTCAGAGAAGAGAGGGGTCTCTGGAGAGCCCACCAGTGCTCCTTGCTGAGGCAGGGCTTTGGAAAGTGAATCACTGCTGTGTGACTGGATCCCTGCCACCCACCAAGGATCAATAAAGTTTTATGCACCTTCCTGCCAGCCTCAGGGTTTTGATTCCAGGTGTTCCCATTAATCTGGGGCACAATGGAAGGAAGAAGTTGCTATGGTTGCATGGAGATGGCAGCACAATCTGGGCCGACTTTAGTCAGCAAGTGCAGGAAGTTTAATTATCTCAAATAATTGCACTTCTTGGAGCTTTTACGCTGTTTGCTTAAGTCCACTGAGTACTGATGTCATGGGTTCCAGATACCAGAGTGTTTGGGGTCTCCAGTGCTCAGTAACACCATGCCCTATGAGGAAATCTTTGTGCCTTGTCATCCCACCCCTGGCAGAGGTGAAAACAAGGAACATCCTGGTGCAGGGGTGTGAGGGGAAGTCACAGCAGAACAGGACATAAGTTCATTTTAGATTGGAGTTTTACAGCTGTGTGATCTCAGAGTGTCAAATCGGCCCTTAGCTCTTAAGAGTAAATCCTTCCTAGGGACTGGGGAGTTTGCATGCTTTTGTAGGTTTAGAGCATCATTTTAACCCCTGGGCTTGTGAAAATTCTGTTTAATGACACCTGCAACTGTTAGAAATTATTACAGACTCAGACTGCAGTAATTGGGGACCACAATTTGTGCTGCAAGCATTGCTCTCTGGAGCTGCCCTTCCCAGCCAGAGCTCCTCAGTGGATGGCTCCTGAGAGCCACCTCTCATCTCCATAATTTCCCTCTCCATAATGTGCCCTTTTTTGTTTCATCTGACATTTCTATCACCTTTAAGAAGCCTCATACAGAAGGCACCATGAAGTTTGGATGTAATTGGCATATGGATGGTGCTTAGATTTTTTAATACATCGTTTTTATAAGACTGCTTTTATGGTTGCCTTCGCTCTTTGATCTCCACTTGAAAAATGTTTTTCATGGAGTTTGCTTGAAAGCACAAATAATCGCTTACCACAACTAAGGGCCAGCAAATAGTTCTAGAAAAGAAAGAAAACCAAAGAGAATCATGAGCTGATGGAGATGATGCCTTGGAAGATGTTTTAGAAACAGCTTGTAGCGGCACATTTCGCAGGACTGTTCATCAAGTTAATTCTCCTGCCACACTGGCATTCTTGGATATGGTAATAACAACAAGGAAAGTTGTAATGGATTTCTAAAATGGGAGTGTTTTAATAGATTTGAGTAAATTACTTGTATTCAATACTGTAGTGTTGTGATATGACACACTACAATGAAAGATAAAGTCACTTGCAGATATTATCCGTGGCTCAAAAATAAATGTGATGATTCCTGTGTAAGATGATATTTAACTAAATATGTTCTTGTAAAGGGAGAAGCCCTGATAACCATAAAACATCACTGCTCTGGTCTGATAGAAGCAGGAGCAGTCACAGTGGATGGGAAGAGCTATTCCAGCCTTTTGTAGTGCATTTGAAACAGAAGCCACTTTTTCATGGCAGATGAGTTGTAAATTGAGATACTCTAATGAAGGAGAGTTCTCTTTGGGTGACTCAGCAAGACTAAAAGTCCCAGAAGCCTTGAAGTACTCTTTATGCAGGGCAAAAACCATCTGCATCATCCTGCTGATCTTGTGGGTCTTCATAACAATCACATGGGGTGCAGGTGTGTGTAAGGAAGCCCATGCTGAGATAGGATTTATTCCCTTCAAAATCTCTCAGGTCTGGAAGAAATCTCCCTGGCAAAGACTAATCAAATGCCAGAATATTTTGAAAAACTTTAAAAGTCAATTCTTTCTGTCACTCACATTAAACTACTGTAATGCAGACCAGTTAATAATGAGGCTTCATGAAATAAGACATTAATCTCTACTTGTAATGCAAGAGCCATACAACTTCCTTCAGCCTTAATCTTTCATGAGCTATGGACTCTTCTGTGATTCATAAAACAAATAAATCACACCTCTAAGCTACCATCTATTTATTACCATTTTTTAAGTGTTCAGCACAGTATAAAAATGGTATATTTTGCTTGCCAGAGGTTGTCAGCTACTGAGCAACATTTGGGAACCAGAGGCCTGGTTGTGCATGCACTTGGACACAGGTTTTGTCTTTGTTCCTGAAGACAGCCAGCTCTGTGGAAGTGCACTCATGGGGCTGAATGTGCAAATTTTATCCCATTCTTTGAGGCTGTGCTTATAGTGAGGAAGCCAGCTGACCTAAAAGATGACAGAAAGTCCCTGGCCTTCCTTTTTAGAAAGAGATAAAGGCTGATCAGTAAATAGGATTTGCCAAGTTTTGAAACCATGGGGAGAATAAGGGAAAAGAGTAATTTGGAACAGCAACAATCAGACTAGGACAAATATTCTAATTATTAGGAGACTTATTCAAGCCAGAAATCACAGTTCCTCTGGTACTTGAACATGTTCTGTGCTCATTTCAATGTTGTTCTCTTTGCAGTTGAACCAAAGCCTCAGAGTTCATGGACACAGGCTGTCAGTCCAGCAGAGCTGGGAGGGGTTTATTGCTGGCAGCAAACTTTGCACCCAGTGTTTACAGTGAGAGAAAAAAAAAATAAAATAGAGTAAAAGCATCTGCTTTTAGGAGCCTTCTGTGCCTCCATTTTTGGGAGAGTCCTCCTGGTTGGTTCCCAACCTACATCCCAAGGTTGGCAGCCTGGTTGGTTTGGCTGTTCCCAGATCCTACAAAGGTGTCAGCAGGGAATTCAATTCACTCCTTCCACCTCCTGCCTACAAAAACCACAACAACTCCCATTGTAGCTGCTGACCTTGGCCTTAGATTTCAAAACCTCAGGGACTCAGAGGAGTTGCTGAAGTAAATAAATAAAATGGAACACATGCCCCTAAAGTGCACAAGGCATGAAACCATGAAACCATGCCCATCTCTGCTCCTGCCCAGGTGGAAGTTTATGGACATGGGGCTGTGCTTTGGAGCTCTTCTTCATATTTGTCTTGTCTGTGATTTGTTTGAAGGAACTATAAAAATATGGATCTCCCAGAGCACTTCTTGTAAGTTATAGTGAAACCTTGGCTGTGTTAGGATTTCAGCACTGACTTTATTACTAAAAAAAACCAAAAAACTGCTCTGTGGACTCGAAGAAAAAGCACAGTAATTGCATGTCCTTTCCAAGAGTGTTAAAAACCATATAAATACTAACCAAGTGCAATCTTTCCTCTTGTTATATGCTGCATATTCCATTAGACAGCATTCAAATCCTGTGTCATATTTGGGTCATTTCTTTCTGTGAAATGCAGGTGGAATTGGAAAACTGGAGCTCAGTTACCCAGATGATGCAGACAATATTTTCTGCTTCCTTTGGCAAACAAATAAAAAGATTTTTTTCTATATAAAGGACTACTATAATAAAGGAAATTCAAGAAGCACACTAGTCAAACACAGTCTCTCAAGAAAATGACTGCTTTCCCAAAAAAGAGGAAAAAAAGCAGAATTCAGAGAAAGAAGAAGAGGAAAAGAAGCTGAATTCAGAAGCAGAATTTAGGAGAAACATTCCTAAATCTCAGCATGAGTAAATGCCTGCTGCTGACCCGCTCCTCCTTTTGTTTTTAAAGAACTGAAGGTCTTGGGGTGTAGTGGTGGTTGCATCTTTAATTTCAGTTCGCTTTTCCCTCAGAGATATTTCCTCACTCCAAGTCCGTGGTGGATGTGTCTGGGGGAAACTCCTGCTCTAGATGCTGCTCAGATATATTTACAAAAAGAATCATAGATATTCATTTTAAAGCTCCTATACAGTTTCATGTTCTTTAGGAAAGAAGTATTAGAAGTATTAGAAAAGAAATTCTGGAGCAGCTTCTTGTTTTCAAGGGAGCAAAATGAACAAGTGGAAAAAATGTGGTCATTAATGACAGCAGAGCTGCCTATGAGTGATCACTGTAGCATACCTCAGGTTTCTGAAGCAGCTGTTGATAAATGACACCAGAAGGTGTCTTTTGGCTCAGAAAGCTGCCCATTTTCATAAAGATTTTGCTCTGAAACCCCTGCAATTATATTATACTGCTCTTGCACCACTCCGTGGAATTTTGCTTTTGATTTCTTGCCGCTTCATGCAGACTCAAGCAGTTTGGCCCCTTTATTAAACTTAAGCATCAATCTGTAAAAAGCCTCTTGATTGTCTAGACAACTACTTGTGAAAGTCAGCTTTGTTTCCTTGGCTCTGCATCCCTGGGGGTACCACACTGCTCCTTCTGTTCTTGTCTGTCAACACTCTTTTGGCCAAAATTTCTTTTTTTTTTTCCTTGTGTCTGCTGATATTTTTTTGTTTTGGAAACCAAGTGAAAAAATATTTCAGTGCTGTTTCTTGATACTTTTTCATTTTTAATAAATAAATGCCAACAGCCTGGAGCTTATGAGCAGCCCTACAGTAATAAAAGGATGTACACAGCAGGCAGTACTCAATTTGCAAAAGAAAAACAGATTAACATTTCAGGTTTCTGAGGGCTTTTTGTCAACAACAGAACATTTAAAAACATCAATCTAGCAGTAATTGCATTTATCAGTGCATCCTCGGCTGATTCCTTGGCTAATTCCCTTAATATCATGGAAAGGAGTAGCTGTTGAAAGTCCTAGATATAGATATAGATATATAGATATAGGTATAGATATAGATATATAGATGATAGATACCTAGATAAATATATAGATATATAGATATATAGATATATATTTATGTATAGATATATAGATATATATTTATATATAGACATTTATGAAGGACTTCCAATATATATATATATTTATATTTTTATAAATTTTTATATTTATATATATGTATATAAGAAGTCATTTTAATATATATGTATGTATATGTGTGTTTGTATGTGTGTATATACATATTTTTTTTTTTAAAGTGAAAACTTGGTAACAGTGAAGTAGATTTAATTGTATGTAATTCTCATTTCTGGGATGAGAATTACACACACTAGAGTGATGTAAATACATGGGTAATGGTGGGAGAGTGAACATCCACAGCCAGGCCCACAACAGCTACAAAAACTGGTACCAAGTCCTATTCCTGGGCACTTTTAAAGAAAGAAAGTTCATTGTAAGCAACAATGGAAAAAAGCACTTAAAAAAAAAAAATCCTCAGCAGAGACTTTAAGAAAACACCACGGGAGTATCATTTCCCCGTTTCTTTAGCAGATGCTCGCCAGTCACTTTTCAGGTATAATACCACTGATTGCATCCAGGCAAGGAACAACACGGAACGAGACGCTGCTCTGCTGCTCCGAATTCCCTATGAGGCTGGAGAGCCGCCAGGAGTGCCCTGAATGCGGCGGGCAATCAGCTCCGGGGCACCTGCTGCTCCTCCATCCCAACCTGAGCACCTTCCCCAGCGGGCTGCTGCTCCTGCCCCTGCCAGAGCAGAGCTGGCATTCTGTGCTAACATCTCCTGGGAGTGGCACGGTGTCCTGGCTCAGGGCAAATTTGGGAGAGAACCCCCTGTTGGGGAAGATGAAACAGAAAAGCCTTATAAGTATGATTGTCTAGCAAAAGATTTTGAGAATATAGAAACTATAAGGGAGATTGAAATGAAAGCAAGCTTTGAGATACCTGAGTTACTGACCAACTGGAAAACAATGGCATGGCTGGCTGAAGGTGATCCCCTTTTGATGGAACAATTCCCTCTGCCTGCAGACAGGTCCAAGGGTCAGAGCAGACCCTGCCAGCTTGGCAGAAGGGGCCCAAAGAGGAGTTTTTAGGATTTAAAATGTAACACAGTATGGTAATGTAGTGATTCTTATAGGCTGTATGTAGATGCTATAGGATTTGTATATTGTACTAGATTGGTTAGTGAGAATCAGAATATTCAACACAGAAGAAGATTTATTGTATTGTAACAGGAACCTCGCTCTCTTACCCTTTTTATTCCTCTTACACTCTTGCTCTCTCACCCTTTTACTCTCTCACCCTCTCATCCTCTCTCCCCCTCTCCTCTCTCGGGCCTGCTCTGGGCTGTGTCTGGCAGCTCCCAGCAGGGCCCTGCCCCCAGGCCCTTTGCAATAAACCCCAAGTTCCAGCCCTGGCTGCAGAGATCTCTCATCTCTGTCTGTCCCCACTGTGCTACCCCCCAACACTCCCACACCCACAAAGGGCTCCTCTAGGAAAGCAGATTCAATCGGCGCCTCCCCCCAACCAGTCCGGGAGAAAAATACCTCCTTGGAGAAAAGTGGAAAAAAACTGTTTATTGAACAATAAAACCTAAACAATATTAAGCAATAAAATGCCTTGCTGCTCCAAAAGAGATGACAAACTGAGAAAGTCCCTCCCTGGGTTGCAGGTCAGCTCGCTCAGTCTCTGATCAGTCCCTCCATTGCTGGAAATGTCACAGACCAGGCCCGGCCCGGTGGGCCTCAGGTGGAGCTGCTGGTGCTCCCCTGGGTGTTCAGTCCAAAGCAGGTTTAAACAGGTCAAAAGAAAAGAGAAAAAATTAAAAAAAAAAAACCCACAGTCCAGGGAACTTCTTTGCCTCAGCTAGCTAAACTAACTAAAGCAAAGGAGAGCTCTGTCCCACTGTCTGTCTATCTGCAGACAACACAGTCCAGGAGCAGGAATATGGAGGAATGAGTGCAATGTCTGAAAACAAACTGCTGCTTCTTCTCTTCCCCCTTCACTCTCTGCAACAAGTCTTAAAGGTGCAAAACTTATTATTCAGCATAAACAGAGCAAGATAATTGGGGATAAAAGCATCATATAGTCAACCTAGGACACACCTAGGGGATACAGACAGGCTGCTCTGGTCACAGGCTGCCGGATTTTCTTATTTCTTCCTCACACAGTTGCCCCAGCTGTTGGGGGTTTTGTCCCCTCTGGTGTTTCTCCCCTGATGGAGAACAGAGATTTCTTTTCAAAATTTTGTAGTATAGAAAAGTAATGTGAAGCCTAATCTTATGATAGTTCGCTTAGGCACTTCTGATAATTTTGTCTTATGTATATTTATTAAGGTGTTTTTTTTTCCTTCTAACATCATTAGATATGTTTTGAACTCAAAGGTCAGTTCCTACACCAGTATAAATCAATGTAAGTACATTGATTTCAAGGATTGTGCATCTTTCATTAATTCCCATTGCCAGAGAGAGTGTAGTTGTCTCTGAGGAAGAAGGTAGATATACGTATATATTTATATATATGCATTTGATTTAAATCACAAAGAAAAAAGAAAATTCTGTGAAGAATGTCATTCTATAGCATGTCATTAACCATGCAATTAAGGCAGAGTTGTGTTAAATGATCAATACAACAGAATCTCAGCCAGCCACCTCCGAAGATTCCTCTAAGTCTATGCCCTCTGCTGTTCCAATTCTATCTTCATAAAAAAGAGCCCTGATTCTTGCACAGGAGACCCTACCATCCTTTTTTTTTTCCTACTAAGAAATATGTGATTTCTTTATTTGGTTGTTCTCCATTAGCAGCCTAAAGGACACATTCCCCAGTAAAATAACCTAAGTGTTGGTCATACTCATTTCAATTCAATCATTCCAAAATGAATTCCAATTGCTCATCTAATTATATTCCCCTACTTTTATTGGTCTACTTGTGAGAGAAGTAGTTGCCTGCATTTTTTGGACTATAAATTAAATATATAAGGAGAGAGAGGAAGAGCATTAAAATTATGCAAAAGGTTTCAGTGTTAAAGTGAGAAGTTCTGTCTTTAAAAATCAGTTCTGTAGTAAAGGTGTATCTGTGGTTACACAGAGATCTCTTCCCACTTTACAGAGGTTTCCCAATCTGTGCAATTCTGTAGCTTCTCTTCCGTGCAGGCAAAAAAGCAGCTTCTCATGAAACTGATAACCCTCTCCAGGGAAAGAGCAGCATTGCCTATAGCCAAAATATGTTTTATTAACAACAGAATCTTCCTTGTCAGGTCACATCACTCCTGCTGAAGTTGAGGGATGCCAAACAGCAGTGCCAGGTTTGCCACACGCTGATAATGCCATCCATGCCTGGTGCACAGATAAAGCAGCCAGAGCACCCAGCCACATCTTCCTCTGCAAACCAACATTTTCCCTTGGGTTTGTGTGATAACAGGCATCTGAGCTGGTGGTTGAAAATCACTTCAGAGAATGAGGTGCTGCACTTGATAAGAGCAACCCTTCACGGCTCTGTGGGCTGTGTGCGGTGCAGAAGAGGAAGTTCAGAACCTTAGGAAATGTTTTAGATACTTTTAAAATTGTTAAATGTAGCATATATACACTTCCTCTTTCCACACTGATCTGCCACTGCAGGTCCCAGCTGAGGTTGGGACATCTCCCAGCACATCTGTGCCTGAGCTTCCAGACATCTGGGTGAGGCAGGCACAGACCAAAGGACTTTCTCAGCCTTGTATTTCCATGGAGGAAGCAAGGTAATGAAAAGGAAGCCATAATCTGGCCCTGAATTAATTAGTTCACAACACATAGCATTAAAAATCTATTTCAGTGAGAAGATGGCTTTGAGTTACATCTTGGGAAGGTTTGGTCTTTGGTTCCTCTCTCCATTTTCACTCCTCACAGCCCCTCTGTGTCTTTGCATCACGACAGTCCTGTGTCACACACAGGGGTCCCAGTGTGGCACTGGAATGTGGCCTCTGCCATGACTGGAACAGTAACTGCACAGCCTGAGGCTGACAAATCACTGAATTAACTCTCCCCCTGCCTGATGCAGTTATCCACCCATTGCAAGCAACAGTGGAATCATGAGATCTGGCAAAAGACAAAGGTAAGGGACCTTAGGGCTCCACAGGGCCTTGGGCTCTCTAGTTCAGAATTTATTTTTCCCATTTCTTTTTTTACTCGTGTCTAGGTGTACATATACTTTATTTCACATCAGCTGGCAGAGAGACAGTCCAATGTAAAAAGGTTTTACTGTCACTTGAATTCAAAGAATTAATTTTGCATAGACATTTTTTTTTATTATTTTTTATTTTGGTTTGCTGTGTTCAGGTCCACATTTTCAGCCCCTGAAGCTGAAACAGATGATGTCAATACATGGGTACTGATGACTGTCCTCACAACTCATTGAGTTGGAGAATTGGGCCCATCAGAAAGTTCTCTGCCTCCAGGTCTTTCCCTAGGAAAACTGGACTCTCCCTCTGGGAGTTCTGAGGAGAAAAAAAACTATTGGACTTAAGTTGCACAAAGAATGGTCAGCACCAAGAGCCTAAGCTGCTGCTCTTTTTTCCTTTAGTGCCTTTAACCTGTGGGCAATTAGAACCATAATGTGGACATTAACTCTCCCAACAGTCATAAAGATCTCAGATTAGATGGATTTTACAGCAGGCCTCACACCAGTTCCTCAGAAAGGGCAATCCTCCTGTGGTTCTGTCCCTGTGATCTAAACCGTGTTTCCTAGATCCCCATGCTGGATGCTTAGCCCAATGTTTTAGGAAGTCTTCTGGCAACTTTGAAATCTTTACAGGTGCTATTATTGCAGTGTCAGTTGTCATGGAGAACAGGATAATATTTCATGACATCAAAATACTCCATAATCGTTTCAGAAGGTTGATGATATTGCTGCTAGGCATAGTCGAACTCTTCTTCACATCACTGCAGACTGAGGCTTTCCCTCTGCTCCACGCAGCCCAGATATAATCCCTTCTGATTAGAGCCTTTTCTCTTTGATGCTTTCCTTTGTCATCCACACACTGGGAAAATTGCTCTCTGTTGAATTACATGCTCCGTGCAGTTTGCATAGTTGTCTTTTTCAACCTGGAAGCAAAGCTGTCTGTGCCTGAGCAGCAGTAAGATTCTGACTTCTAGTAAATCTTTGATTAATGAAGCTCAGGTAAACAGATTAGTCATTAACCTTTGCTTCTCATGATCAGATTACTTATTGATGCAGAGTGGTTGTGCTGCTCCCATGCTGCCAGGGATGGGAATCTTGCTTTCCCTTCAGACTCCAAGAATCTTCCCAGCATCTAAAAAGAACCCCCTTTCAGGATGGTGATATTAGAGAGCTGCTGCCTCTGCAGGCACTCATCTGTTTTGTATGAGATCTCACTGAAACCAGGGTACTTACATGCAAATATTAATTGGTGCTGCCCACTAGTAGAGTGTGCTATTCATATCCCTGGTTCTATATTTTAGCTGGACAGCTGTCAGGGAGAGGAACTCAGCTAAGGCACACAGCAAATACACACAAAATGAGACAAGTTTTTAAAAATTGTAAACTCTAAATCCATGGCTATTCAGGACTGTTGCTTAAACCCTTGAGAAAGGCCAAATTCTTGGTCATGAAATCATTGTATAATGTCCATGTCTGTAGACAAGCAGAAAGCTGCTTTAAATCCATTCAAAGCTGAATTAATTCTGGGTTCTTTATCTGCTGTACTGGTCTCCCAGCTTGGGCAAAGGCAATCTATGAGCTGAGGGCTTAGGAACAAGAGAACCAGGAACAAGAAATCTTTTATCCCTGCCAGCTCCATCAGGTCTTTGTACCTGTCATTCTAATTCTGGCCTCTGTGAAAGAAAGGAATGATTTTCCATCATCAGTTATGGATTATTTCAGATTCAGACATTGGAGAGAAAGCTGGGCACTCCTTTGTGACCATCAGGAAAGGGTTTGCACTCTCCTTGATTTCCAGACCGTTTCTACCAATCTCCATGGGTGCAGAGATTCATTTACCAGAGGAACAGAGAGAGATCCAGACAGGGATCTTATTTTCATTATCTGCAAATTTAGATGTGGGAAGGTTATACAGGACAAATGAGCAGAATGACCTGAGCCTGTCTGCAGCCTAAAAAAGCAGAGAGGGAATTCCAATTACACACCAATCAAACTCATTGATCTCTAATACACTGGATTAGATTTACACTTACAAACATTTATACTTCAGTCCTGAATGCAGAGAAGTACAATGAGAATAGAGAGATAAAGCTTCATATTTTCTAGCTCATCAACAGACTGAGCTTCATGTTTGCACTTTCAGTTTTGCATCCTGCAAACCCCAGCCTTCACTCCCATTTCCAGTCCTGGGATCCCCCGTGCACACAGCTATTAGCAGATGGAAATCTAGCAACCTGATCTGTGGGCCCAGTTGGGTAATCAAACATTTAATTACTAACAATTATCCATTAATGCTTATAAATTAGGTTGCCAAACTACTTCTACAGACTACAAATATTTGCATCTAGACTTGTCTGCAAAAATGGAAGATGCCTGTGAAAAGCTACACCACAATGTCCAATGCTGGCATTTTCAGCTGGACTCTTCAGACTGACACAGAAAATGCAAATATTTGCTGCATCAGAAATGTATGAAAAATTAGGAAATTAGAAGTTGAAACTGAGGGAATCATGAAAATCAGGTCCTAAGTCAAATTCCAGGCTTGCTTGATTTCTCCCACATTAAGATTCTTCTTCCTTTTCACCCTTCCCTCTTGCTTCTTCCTCTGGAGTTGGTTAAACATTTGCCTCCACCCTACAAATATATATTGGTCCAGAGGGCTCATTTTATTCTGAATTACTTCCTGATATTAATAATGTTTTTTTATTACTCAACATGCATCTAGGAATGTTGCTTATTAAAATAAAGTCTAACAACATGATTTCAGGAAACACTTCAGAGGTGAATGTGTGCTTTTCACTACCACTCCTAGCTAGCAGAGGCTGTAACCCCTCCAGTAAGAAGACATTGCATTGCTATGCAGAAAATGTAAACCAATTCTGTAAAAGGGTTCCAGTTCCCATCCTGTTAAGTAAGTTTTGCTTTCTATAATTGCCTGCTTTCTACTGTCTGTTTTATTAAAGTGATGTGGTTATGATCTTGTCCACGTGACCCCTCCCTGTGCTCACAAGGGAAATGCTGGAGTGGTATTGCAAGCATTGGGACTTCAAGGCTACATTTAAATTAGTAAATTCAAATGTGTCTGGAAACATTCCCAGGACTAGAACAAAACTGTTTATACAGTCAACTGCTAAGCTGTTCTCTGGCATGAATTTGGCCCATTCCAGCTCCTTTTTTCCCTGAATGGATTGTGATCACAGCATAGGCCAAGGAGCAGTGCACATGAAGCTCTCACTTTTGGAGAGGATAAATGAGTTTATTTGTATGTATGCTGTCCATCTGCTGGCCTTGCTGCTTACTCCTGGGTGTATTTTATTTACCTGGTGAGCTAGAACCAAAGCACCTTGAACTTAGCACCCAGGCAAACAATTTCCTTTGGAGAATCACATTGATTTGAGGCAAATGCTGCACATGGCAGGGACCAAATTTAGCCACTATCACGCACAGTAAAAGTTGATGCATGTGCAAAATTAGGCTCCCAGTCACAATCTGGATAAGTATCAGTTGGATCTGAATGGTGCAAAAGCTGAGCATAATAAAGCCAGGGTCCTCAGCAGAAAACTAATGTCTCTTGTTGCAGTATCAGGCTCAAATTCTCTGCCAAAGAAACAGTGCCAGAGGAATTGCAGCAAGAAGAGGGTGTGACGGTTTAATGGGATTTTAGTAAAATATGATATATTTTTTTTAATTTGCCTGAGTGTTTTATTCTTTTTAAGTAACTCTGAAGGGATCATCGAATTCTATAGATAAGCCATGTATAGTCACCAGCCCAACATAAATTAATTGAAATGGCTGCTGAACACAACACTTGCTTTCACTGCGAATGCAAGTTCTTCAAGGACTACATACTCTCAATCTCTTTTTCTACCTCCCCTGGGGTCTCTCTCCCCCCTTTTTTCCTCTTCCTTGATGCCCAAGATGGTTCCATTAGCCTTGCAAATATTAATTCCCAATGCAAACAGAATGTGTCAGGTACAGGGGGATGTAAATGGAAAATTAATTGAGGAGCAACGTGTAGGCTTGTGCTACACAACGTCCTCAGCAAGAATACTCAAACAGAAAACTGCCACTGACTTGCTGCCCCTCAAAAGCCCTTCCCCACGTGGAACACAGAGCTGGGCTGCTGGCACAGGGGGTGCACAGGAGTTTTCTGGGCAGTGCCTGGTAACTGATTCCTCTTTGGGGTTTGCTGTCCCAGGGTCACTGGTGCTCAGCAGGGTTGACTGCACGGCCAGGACAGAGCTGCTGCCCTTCCCTTGCTAAGGCTGACCCAAACACGGCCCCAGGAGAGCCATGGTGCAAGGTTTGCCATCCTCCTCTTTCCAAGGCAATCAGTCCCTCAGGAAAGGTCAGGCTGCCGTCAGCTACAAGGTTCCTGTTAACCCATTCCAGTAAGGAGTGGTGAAAAACCATTGCTGCCCCCTGTTCAGAGCTGTGAGCAGGAGCTTTTGGAGCTTCTTGCCAGCCTCTGACAATGCGAAGTACAGAAAGTGATCAATGAATTTTACTGCTTTATCTGCTTCATAAATTGTCCTCAGATTGTGATGCCATTCAAATCTCTTGCTGCATGCAGATGCTTTGTGAAAAAAGAAATTTCTTCAACACTTCATAACAATTATTTGTAATCTATGTTATTTTGACAAGACCATGTTGATGGTATCATGATTTTTTTTTTTTTTGGTCCATTGATTAGAAGGGTTTTAAATTTCTGAATTATTATATTTGAAGTTGAGAATTCAGAATTTGATTTCAATTAATAGGCTTTCAATCCAGAAGAGATAATAGTTCACTCATTGCATGTCCTTGAGCAGCACAAACCAGAGGTTTCAGGCAGTTCTTTCCCTCCATACTTTGATGTATGAGTACATTTGACAAAGCTTTATCTCCTAGAAAATTATTCAGTCTTTCTTTCAAGCCATATAGAATTCTCCTGCTTTCAATAAAAACCCCAGATGTTCCCATGACTTCCCCCTCATTAAAATAATTTGCTACAGTATTCCTGAGAAACTAATAGAAGTAGTTGAGAATACAAGCAGAATTTGTAATGAATTTTCACACACTTTTAAAATATTTTCCTAGCAAAAAGTTCCAGGTTTTGGGCTGTTGCTGCTCATTTTTATCCAGACTCGTTATACCTGGTTTAGTGACTTCAGCAGTCTGAATCCTTTCTCTGGTCAGTGAAGAAAAAGAAACTTTCCTAGGTGGGTTGCATTTCCCAAGGCTGGTCTCTCTCCTGACTAAAATAGGGGGCTGGAAAAACCAGCAGACCTTAAGCACCTCAACAAGATATTTAAATTTAGGAGGGAAATATCCTGGCTCTGCTTGCTCATCCTCAGGGCTGGTTCTTGGAGTGAAAGAATGGGGCACAAATCTGGAAAAAACCAAGGAAATCTATTACCCATCCCCAGCAATACTTACTGGTCTGTTCTGGTACCACTGAGATTTATTTTAAAGAATCCACCAGGGTCAAAATTGTTTCCATTCTCACTGAAATTATAACTCTATTTCTCAGCCTCATCATCAGCATCCTGCAGCTTTTTTTTGCTCACCAGGGGAAAAGCAATAGGTCAGATCTTTAACATGCACAATATTAACTTTCTAAATCCTACTTTCTCTCAGGATTTACTTAACTAGATAATTTCTATTTATTTTGGACACACTCTGATATCGTGTCTATAGAGATTTGCAAGGAAAGCACAGATGATACAAAGGATTTTGCTTTTTTACTCTTAACCACCCCCTGATCACCACCACCAAGAGTCTTTCTGTATCCTTTCACATTTCCATTTTCTCTCTTCCCCTGTTTCTCTGCACTCAGCATCCTGCAAGCAGTGCTGTACAGTCTTCCAGTAAATATCTCATTTAAAGAGTGAGGAAGCCTGAATTAAATAGGGCAGGGACTCTTGCTGGCCTGAGTTAATGGAGATGTCTTTTAGTGAGTGTCAGCTCCAGACAGTTCAGCTCCGCCAGCGTCGTGACAAACCTTCCTCCCACATCTAACAGTGTGTGAACAATGAGCCACTAGGAAGGTGTCTGAGAGCATTTGGATGGGGCCATGGCTCATTTTTAGGTATTTTCTTGTAATTCAGGGCCACAGCTTATAGCCTCGTATAAGTGAATGAGAACAGAGAGAAAACTAAGTCCTGGAACCAGGAGCAGCTGTCATTGGCTCAAAGGTAGACAAGAAACCTCATCCTCTTGGCCCAGTCTTGATAAATTCTTAATCAAAAATTGATAATCTGGTGGGCTGTGGTGCAACCTGTCCTGCAACCAGTGGAAAATATGGATGTGTCTCTATGACAGCTACCGAAGACAACCCACTAAGTCTGGGAGGTGAAATTATTCTAATTGGTGTAAATGAACTCAGAATTTGGGGCAATGTTACCCAGAAGCTGGAAATTTCATGACCATAATGGTGGTCCTCTCCAATCTTCAGAGACAAAGCACCTAACAGTGGATCATGTACTGGTGGTGATGCATTGCAATTAGAATTCTGGAGCTTGTAAATATTAGCCCTGCTCTTGACACTCCCAAAATGTTGCCGCCTTGTACTCTGGAGCAATTAGGGAAATGAACAATTTCTCCTGGGTGGTATCTCCCACCACTTGGCAGTTTCATAAATGTGATCATTTCAGAAGTGACAAAACTTCCATCCTTGATGGAGGAAAAATAATTTTAAAAAAGGTGAATTAACTTTTCTTTTTTGAAGCACACCCTCCCAGAGCATCAGCACACACAGAAAGTTGTGCTATCAATGCTTTTTTTGGTGCAGAAAACCATCTTGTGTTTTCACATATGCTTCCAACACAAGAAGTTTCCTCATTTTGACAAAATGTGTTCCCTATATTTTTAGAGCTGGGTTAAAACTCTGCTGCTGAGGAGAGGACACAGGGCAGTCACACAGCTGCTCCCAGAGCAAATGTCAGAAGTGCTGGCACTAATGGGGAAGTGACAATGTCCTTTGCTTCCCTGCCACTGCCCTCCACTTCTCCCTTCCTCCCTGCACAGGGAAACCTGCCCCTGGTTTGCACATTAATCTGCTGTTATCCTGCCCAAAAACAAATAAACAAACAAACAAACAAACAGAGACTCATCTGTGCAAAGATACCATTAATATGTAACCACAAGGATCAGAAAAGCAGTGAGAGTGCAAACCCAGCCAAGAACATGTTTGCAGTGTGTTCAGGATGGATTGCCCAACACTGAGGGAAGCAAAACACAAAAGTTACACTTCCGCCAGACAACATGAGTGGCTTGTCACCAAAAAAACAGGTTTAAAGGCCACATTTGCTTTCCCTCATGCACTCCTCCCTCTTCTCCTTACTGCATTCCTCTTGTCCAGTAAATAGGTTGTGATTAACTCTTCCTAAATAGGAAAGCAACACTACGTCTATAAGTTTCTTTAAAAAAAGTAAAGATATGTCAGATGAAAAATGAGGGTGTCTTTGCAGAGGAATGAGGAAGAGCTTCCCAAGGCACACAGAGGTGATCCCAGCTCACAGCCCACCACAGGAGGTGGGATGGATCACTGCTGGAAGTGCTGGTTCACACTGCACTGAGCCCTGAGCAAGGCATTGCCCAGCACCTTCCTCATCGGGTGTCACCAGGACCAACCCACACCAATAACTGTTACTGAATTCCTGAAAAGAGTGGGTTAATGGTTCACAAAAATCAATAAAAGACTGCTGTGATGGGAGAGCCATCCTGGAATGACAGAGTGTTTTTTTCCTGCCAGCAATACTCTCACATTTACTGAGAGAGCCAAAGCTGTGATATCTAATTCTGGCTTTAAGTCTCTCAAAGCCTGGTGTTCTCCACCTCCCCTGCTAGTGACCAAGCAGGTTTTTGTCTGTCCAGGCTGGAGCTGATGGTGATGTTAAAACAAACAGCCAGGACTGTCCCTGTGCCCCAGGCACATGAAACAGTGAGCACAGAAGGGTTCATACTCCCTGCCTGAATTTGCTCACTGTTACCACCCAGCAGCAGCCCATGCAGCAGATTGTTGCAGAGTGTTTGGGGTGTTGAAACACTCCCAGCCTCTTAGGGCTTCCCCTTTGCATGGGCTGTCTTTTCAGGCCTCATCTTTTCCTGCCTGTTTTTTTATTTATTTATTTGCTTATTTATTTATGTATTTCTTTATGTATGTATGTATTTATTTATTTATTTATTTATTTATTTTCAGTAATCTCACTAGAATATACACTGACCAGTACCCTTTAGATCCAATAAAAAGGCTGCAGACAAAATGCTTTATGTCCTCATTTCCCATTTCAGACTACTTCAGGAGCCAAGTTTTTAACACTGTCAGAGCAATGTCCCCCTGGTGACCCCTTGAACTCTCAGGGTTCAAAGCCCCCTGAGATGGTCACTCAGTTGTGCAGGAGATTTCACAGTCAGGGAAAAGAACATTATGGATAAGAAAGCAGGATTAAGCCCTGACATTTCTGCTTGAAGCTTGACCAAGGAACATGGAGCACACTGACAAAAGCTCTTGGTGCCTCTCCACTGGATCAGCCAGGTCTCCAGCCCAGCCCTGGGCTCCAGTGCACACACCAGGGCTTCACTGGGACAGACAATGGAAACAGCATCACATCCACTAACAATAATTAACAATATTAACAATGCAAATGCACACTTTGGCTGCATTGTTTTGTTGAGCTGCTTTTGCCATAGATCTAATCTTTTCACCTTTGGCATTGAAAATGTGTTTTAATTAAGCCACCAGTGAAACACTAGGCTGGGATGGTCTGATCATTTTTAACTTTATTTTCCTGAATGAAAACAATGCTGGCCAAATTTACTGTACACTGTCACCTTAATTACCTGTCTTAAACAATCCCTTTCACACCCACTTGCAGTTTATCACAGTGTAACACAAAAACTCTTTCTCTAAAAAAAAACTTTAAATGCTTCTGAGATTCAAACTGTAGATTGCTTGTGCAGCTATAATCTTAAAGAACATCTGCTACATTTGTGTGGTAAAGGAAGTCTCTTTAGAATACAGCCTTTGATTTCTATAAAAGACAAATCAGGCCACATGTTTTTGTTTTGAATGCTTCTCATCACAAGAGGAAATTTTCTGCAGCTTGGAATTTTGAAGGCATGAAAAATGTATTTATTTTTTTAAACAAAGAGCGCACATAAGAACATCAACAAAACTCCTCGGAAGTGTTAAAAATCATTCCTCTATCATCTTTAAAGAAACACTAACGACTCCCTGACCCATATTTTGATCTACCTTGCTGTCTTAAGTTTATCTGGGTCATATCATGTCTTTGATCCAAACATTTAACTCCCATTGACATCTCAGACCTTAGGAGGTTCACCCATCATTAGCTCTGGAGCTGCTAATAGCCCAGACAAGCAGAAGATTGGGAGGTTTCACTGGGCATTTTTCATTTGTCTCTCAAAGTGAGTGAGTCAATAGTGGTGGATTGACAAACTGGCTTTGACACCAGTGTGCATTGAAGGTAGGAATCGATGGGGCCTCGTGGCTGAGTGATCCAGAACAGATTTTTTTTTTTTTTTTGGCTGATTCCTAACTGTCTATTTTTTAAGAAACGATGAAAAAATAAAAGCTTCTGGCTTTTCATAGGGAACTCTTTGTTAAGATTTTAAAACTGGTTTCTTGCTGCCCATTTCTTCCACCTGCATCTCCTCTCTCCTCTTCACGGGGATCCTAGAGATGCCAAAACTGAGCTTTTCCAAAACAGACCACACTTGTGGTGAACCATCTTCTACACTTCTCATCCACCCAAATGCTCCATACCATCTCTCTCTTCTCTGCTTCCTTCCCCCTGGTGAGAAGCTTTGAGCTAAAACAGCTCCAACCACTTCACACAAAAGGTTGGATCTTCCCTGAGGTGGGCTCTTAACCCTGGCTATGGAATTACATTATTCAATCCTCCTTTTTCCAGGCTTAGAGGAGTCCACAGGCGCCAGCCCAGGGCAGGAGGGGAGCAGCAGGGATGTGGTGCAGGAGCTCAGTGCAGCCAGATGTTACACTGAGAGCAGTGCAGCTCTAAAACACAATGCCTATTGTCTGGGCACGTGAATCAAATGCATAGTCAGTATCTGCCTTTTGATAAGCTTCTGATTACCAAGATTATTTTCATTTTTGCATGCTAGGAATAAACTTTCGCCGTGATTTGAAATGCAAAAGCTACAGTTCTGCATAACTAAGACACTGAT
Source organism: Zonotrichia leucophrys gambelii (assembly GCF_028769735.1). Taxonomy (NCBI): domain Eukaryota; kingdom Metazoa; phylum Chordata; class Aves; order Passeriformes; family Passerellidae; genus Zonotrichia; species Zonotrichia leucophrys. Next base: position 9,808,701 of record NC_088189.1, on the reverse strand, counting down.
ACAGAAAAACAATTATGATTACATTTTAAAAACTCAAATCACCAACCCTACAGCAGATCCCTTATAGTTTTGGAGGTCTGTCAAGCAGGTATGGCTAAAAAGGGTCCTGCTGATAGCAGCTGTGACCTGAAGCACATCCTTTTTAGTGATAACTGCTGTCAAAGTAGGGACACAAGTGATGAGAGCAGAAAGGTATTTCAGTTGTAGCAGCTTGGTTCGCTCTCCTGCAATTTGTATTTACATTCACTGGAAATACTTCATTAGCTGTCAATTATTTTGGTTTGTAGTTTTATTTCAGTTCATTCTTTTCTCTTGTAGTCAGTCACTCATCCCATGTTTTAATGCCAAAGAGGTATCAAAATTCATTTATTTACACCTTAGGTGCTGCCCAGAGCTCTCTGAAGTCAATACAAAGATACCAGTTGGTTTGAGGTCCACTTGTTTGTGACTCTGCTTTTCCTGCTAAGCTTCTAATCAAATTCAGCTTTACTGCTCTGTTAAATACAGGATCCTTCTTAGTGGACAGTAGACTCTGCTTTACCTGAAGATTTACTGTGAAAGAGAATAATCTTTGTTTTGCATGTGGAATGGAGAAGGTCCATGGAGATAACTTTGGAAAGGTGGGGAGGCTCTGTCATTGATCACTCATGGCTATAATAGATACCTGAGGCAGAGTGGGCAATGGATCAGAGCTCTCCCAGAGCTCCCACCACCCAATTTTCCCTGTAAAAATCTCTCTCCCAATCAACAAACCAAGTTCCTCCATTCCATGCTTTTGGGAGAGAGAGCACAGTGCAAATGCACACTGCATCTGCTCTGAATGCTGGCAGATATTCTTCATCACTGCAAAGGAGCCTCTTGTGCAAGTAGCAAGACAGAGCTTTTAATTTTAAATTTTTTTTGCACAGAATAACTGTGTATTTACATAGTTGTGAAATCACTTTTCTGACAGAGAATCAGATTTGCAAAACATTTGGTGCACGTTTTTTTCAGTAATCATGTCTTCCCCTTGCTCTGAGATGCAGCATTCCTTGCAAACAAATATCTCCTCTCCTTAGTAGCTCTAAGGATGGATAGTACCTCTATCATGCATGGAAAAGAGATCCTGGGCCAGCTGTCAATCCAACATCTGCCCAAAGCCTAGAGGAGTGCACAGGAGAGCTCCCAGTGAGGCTTGGATTGGGTGCAGAGCCCTGGGTGCAGTGAGTAACCAACCCCCTGCACCCTGCCAGGTTTCAGCTTTGATTAATGAATGTGCAACTCTTTGCAGAGATGATTCACAAAGCCTTTCAAGTGCACCAGAGCGCAGTTTTTGGCCAAAATTTTCACTGTTTCCATGTGATTTCTGTAGAAATACACTGAAAAGCTGGGGTCTTACATGAAGCTGTGGTGTACCCTGAGCTCACAACAAAGTGTGGTCAGAGGAGAATCTGAGTCCTCAGCTCACTCCTGAGGTGAACTGGAATGGCACAGCTCCCTCATTTTCTCATGTTTTCTGCTCATTGTCAGTCTATTCAGAAGTTCAAGCACTTCAAGAAAGCCCAAGCATGCATTTCACTTTTACTGAGATGAGAAACATCAGCTATGTTAAAACAGCAAGCAGTCAGGATTCTGCTTTGCTCTGAATCTAGACCCCTTTTAAAAATTCAGATTTGGAGAAAAGTCAGAAGCAGGTTCACATAATACCATTGCAGCTAGATTTTCAGCTCTTCTTTACACCTATGGCACTGAGTTCTAATATATTTAGCCTTTTTTTAATATAAATAATCTTGTTTCTCAACTACAAAGCAAGTGAGGGTGAGGGGGTGGTGCCTGTCACTGCAGGATTAAAAAGAGGCAGAAATTCTTCTGCAGTGCCTCACATTGGATGGAGTTCTGACCTTTGTCAGAAGGTGGATGGAGTTGTGACCTCTGGGTGGAGTTCTGACCTTTGTCTCCTGCATCCAGAGATGGAGAGGACACGAGCAGCTTTTTCCAACTACTTTTTCCCAGTAGTTCCCATTATAACTCCATGACTTAGCACATAACGTGATCTCTGCCCCTGACACAAGCAGGGTGAAGAAAAAAGAAATACCAAGAAATACCCAGCCACCCTTGGAGCAACGTGCCTTGCTGACAGTTAATTTGCCAACAGCACTCTGTAGCTTTGTATATTAATTAAGCAGCGAATTAATTCATTAATGTTGCCGACACGGAGAGCAGAGCATACCTTCATTTCATAATGCCTAATTCCATTATCAACAAGCTAAATTCTGCCCTCAGCTCACCTACATGATGGCACTGCTGACTCCAACAGATGCCACAAGGAAACGTCTGGGGGCACTTTTTGGCCTGACTTGTTTCATTGTGCTGCAGACAGCCATCAGGCATTTTCATTCCTGTAAGTAAATTTTCCTTCAGAAGCTTGGCAAAGTAAAACCTCAGACACTTTTGGGCTCTTTGCCCAACTCGAGAACAAGGGGCACAAAAAAAGGTTCATTTTTCTCACCAGCTACAAATTTGATTGACGTGGAGGGCTGGTCCTATTAAGCTGAGATCTGGCCTGGGTTCAATGTACTTGGAAGCCTAGTTACAAACGCATTAAAACAACTTTAACAGAGATTTTGTCAACCTATCAAAGACAAATCAAGAGTGATTTCCCTGATGCCTCTGCTGAATTGGGTAAATTCCATTTATTGACTTCAAGCACTGCGTGCTGGTAATTTTTTCTCTGTCTTTTTCTCCTGAGGAATTTGACATGATCAGATCTACTCTGATGTTTCATAATCACATTTTCTTTCCCCTTCCTCTCTCCTGCTTTGCAGGGTGCTTTGAGTGTTGCTACTAGGTATAGAAGATATGTATGTTAGAGAAAAGGCATGGGCCAAATTCAGAAGTGTTCTTTATCAAAATTAACTCAGTAGAACCTACTTTATTCTGGCCTGCCCTCCAATTTCTTTGGCTTCTGTCACATAGAGGCCCTTGGAATAGCACCTATGGAACTGCTCAGGTTAGAAAAACAAACACTAAGAACAGCTTCTATGTGATATAGAGTGAACTAAATGTCTTCAGCTTGATGCACATGGATTGGAGGAGGAAAAGCATGTTAATTTAAGTACAGCATGAAAGAGGTTAAATGTGTGTTGGAATAAATGTCACTTCCAGGCAATAAAAACAACTGAGGAAATTTCCCTTTGGGGGACAATGGACATCACAGAGGTGGGGCACTAGGTTTCAGTGTATGTGGAATAAATCTGAGCAGGACTCTCTGAAGGATTCCTTGTGGTAACAGAAAGATTGGCTTCATAGGGGTCCAGAGTTTTCATTTTATGTCATACCAATTTTTAGTTTGTGTAGCACACATTTCTCACAGATGAGAAGTGATACTGTCCCCTGACCCTGAGCAAAGGCAGAGAGACTCACACAGGGGCTGCCACATCCCCGTTTTAGGGTGACACTCTTGCAAGCAAGAAAAGTGCACCAGCATCCTCAACCAGTTTGCATGGGTGAAGCTTGATGTGACTGACACATTCCTTGGAGTTTGCAGGCACAGCTGCAAGGATTTTGGACAAAACCCAGAGGAGCCTGAGTGGTTTCAGCTCTGCAGTGGCACTGGTCCCAGTGCAGACCACAGCATGCAGCTGAGCCCTGGCACACACTGTGCCACACAGCCAACGTGTGTTTAAAGCCACCAGCCGTGCCTTGCAGTGGCTGTGAGAGCAGAAACACCAAATTGCTGCCATGCAGAGCCTCCCCAGCTCCCGTGCAGGGCACAGCTGGCCTGGGGCTCCCCAGCAGGAACAGCACAGCACAGCAGCACCCAGGGGCCAGCAGGTTCCCAGTGCCCAGAGGCACCCCAGGGTGCACACAGGGGGTGTCCTCGCTGCCATTCCTTGTCACCAGGCTGAGGATCAGTCAGCTGGAATGTGGTGCTGCCTTGGAAGTGCTGAAGGAGCCTCCTAGGGAATGCACCTCCCTCATACTGAGCCTGGGGGCTGCAGGAGCTGTGGGCAGCCAAGCACTGAGTGCTCAGGGCAAGCCTGGCACACATCCTTTGTTCTCTCGTTTCCTGGAGGAGAAAACCAAAGCTAAGCAAGATTTCAGCCATGTGCTCAAAGTCAGAGCATGATTCAGTGATCAGCTGTGAGGGCAGACGTGCTGTGCTAGCCACTATTCCTGTTTCTCCCAAGTTAATGGGGATGGATTTATTCAGCGCATATTTATTTTGTGGGTGTCTTTTTCGTGACATTTCCTCAATTTCTTGACTTACAGTTTTCATTATTGTGAAATTTGATTACAGAAACAGGCAAAATCGCAGAGCAAGGCATGTTGGCACCATGCAATTTCACCCCATCCCAGCCTGAGGATTGCATGGAGAGAGGATCGATTCTGAGTTTGCCAACTGACAGACTCATGAGAAATATTCTGGTCTTGTTTGGATCCCACTGAGAATATTCCATATGTTTAAAGACCTGATATGTTTTTTTTTCTCTAGTTTACCTGCTGTTACACATAGTGAAATAGCCTGGGAATGAGGGAGCACTGCTTCTGGATCCCCAGCAATGTGAGCTGCTTTGTCCTTTACTTTCTGTTTCTTCCTCTGTACACGCTCACACAGATATTCCCTGATCAGAGCAGGGTATGCAGGATACAGAGATTCTCTCTGTGTCAAAATGTAGCATGCTGGCCTGGAGCAACGCTTCAATTTTTCACATTTATGTGACACTATAAAAGTAAGTAAGAGCCATGATTTTATCTTGTGCCCTAGCAGCTAGAATTTACATAAACTTAGAGAGGTCTTGAAATCACAAATGTGAAGTGAAGTATTGTGTATCATTAAAATAAATCACTGTCACAGCAGCCTAAAACTTAACTAAGATCTCTCTTTTAAGAAGCAGTCTATCTGGTCACACAGTGCAGCCAGCAAGAAGTTTTGCACTCAATATTCTGTAGTTCATGTAAGTTACATCAATCTCTATTTTTATTCTACAATTTCATATTTAATATCATAGAGTTACCTCCCTTAACTATGTTTAATTTGGCTTTATGTTTGTTTATTTTCTTTGTCATGTCATTTTTTCCTCTTGTTGTTAGTTTTGTTTGGCACTTGTATAATCACACTTTGGAAACATTAACTAATTAACCTTCCTAATACTCCTGGGAGGTTCTGCAGACTACGTCAGCCTTACCCTGCCTCCCACCTCATGATGAAATAAGAAGGAGTTGTCTGATTTGCATAAGGATGAAAAGAAAGTTGTCTGAGCCAAGACTCAAATCTGGGGCTCCTAGCTGGGACTTTTCCCTTTCCTTTTATACTGGGACTATTTTACAGCTGGTTGTTGGATCAGATTAAGCAGAAATGGCAAACTAAGGGGTCCTACCCCATTCCCTGTACTCCTTGTCACTCAGTACAGGCATTTGGGGCATCCCCAAGCCAAACACAGAGTCTTCCCATACCGCCCCACAGCATCATCATCACACAAAGAGCAAAAGCTTATGCTTGTGTGGCTGATCTCTTTGGCACCATAAAAATATAAGAAAAAAAAGGCATTTTCTGGTGGATATTATGCAAACTTCTAGGAAAAATGGCCCCTATATTCAACAGCCCACAAACTCCTCTATCTGAGTAGTGAGCCCACCACCAGCTAGAGATCCACTGTAGAATCACAGAATCATTTAGGATTGAAAAGCCCTCTAAGGCCATTGAGTCCAGGCATTAACCCACCACTAAACCAGAGACAGCATTGGAAAAACAGCCACTCCAGAGGATGGCTGGAAGGATGGTTACCTTTGTGACTTTGTTCCTGGCATATGCAATAGATAGGCTAACATTATCAGAGGGAGGAGCAGGAACAGGGTTGGGTAAATCAGCTCAATCACAGGGATGAAGGCTACCCCAGGAAGCCAACTCCCGGGAAGCAGAATGGCAGGAGAATGCCTCAGGAAGGAGGAGGGCTGGTTTGTGCAACAGGGAGTGGGAGAGGCAGTGGGAAGAGCAAAGCCAGCGGAGCCCTCTGATGCTTCAGGCACCCCAAGCCTTGCCCTGGGGCTGTGTGGCTCAGAGCAGGGGTGTGAGGCAGGAGCAGGAGGTACAAGCACGGTGTGGAAGGCTGGGCTGGGAATAGAAAACCAGCCTGTGTGGAGGGATTGTCCAGCCTTAGGAGAGGGAGAAGGCTCAGCCCAGCCACCCCTGGGCAGCCCTGCACCTCCAGCTAGCCTAATTCCACTGCTGCTTGGGGTGAATAGGGCCTCCCTCTTTTGCAAACTCTTCCAGTGAACTTGTGTGTCAGCACACCTAAACATTTCAGCAGCATCCCTTAGCTGCCAAAGGCTTGCTCATTCTCCTCCATTCACCTCTGTGCTCATGGGATCACAAACCAGTCCATGAGACACACGAGAGCTCTGCAGCACTGGGGCAGGTTCCGACAGAGGGCTGTGACAGGATAACCTAACCCAGAACAGCTGAGAGGAGCAACAGCAAGGACTCAGTGTGTTCCTCCCACTCTGGTGGACTGGACAGCCATGCCTGTGCAGCAGTGAATCCCAGCAATGGACTGGGCAGCCATGCCTGTGCAGCAGTGAATCCCAGCAATGGACTGGGCAGCCATGCCCATGCAGCAGTGAATCCCAGCAATGGATGAACAGCCATGCCTGTGCAGCAGTGAATCCCAGCAATTGACTGGGCAGCCATGCCCATGCAGCAGTGAATCCCAGCAATGAATGAACAGCCTTGCCCGTGCAGCAGTGAATCCCAGCAATGGATGAACAGCCTTGGCTGTGCAGCAGTGAATCCCAGCAATGGATGAACAGCCATGCCTGTGCAGCAGTGAATCCCAGCAATGACCCACTGCACGCTGCACCACTGCTTCCCATGTGCCAGCACACACTTTAAACATTCCTGGCTGTTGGAATTGCATGAGAGCACTGCCATGTGCTGTCCCTCCATGCTGTGCCACCAGTGCCAGGCCTCAGCACACCCCAGCTCCTCACACCAGAGCCATTTCAGCTTCTGAAGTCTGTAACCAGACCCTTCTCTGTCTTTTCCAAAGTGCAAGAAGGTGAGCAGGGGATCACAGGGGAGAAAAAGGGGTTTGATGCAATCTACACGTGTGTGTAAGTGGAATACACAGCTGTAAAATGGAAAAGCACAGTTTGAAATGTTTGTGAAGCAGGCCAGTAGTGGGCTGAAATGTCAGCACTTCTCTCCTTTTTATGTGGTAGGAGAATGAGATTAAATTCCCCTTAAATGCCGTAGTGGCTTCTGCCTTATTAGAATCATCTCTCATAACATTTTTAGAGTATTGTGTGGAATCCACTTAAATGAATCCCCATGAAATGAAGAGTGCTGTTAGAATAATCTGGCTCTTGTGTGGTGGGCTCTGCCTTTCACAGCGAGATTTGGCTGTGTGCTTGAGAGGGAGTGCAGGCACCAGCTTCCCAGCTATTCATATTTAAGTATCTGAAAAGGCACCGAGACACTTGCAACAATATTGTATCACGCTGCTATTTGAGCACGGAGAGAAAGAGCTTTGAATAATTAAAATCAATTAAAAGGCTAAAGGATAGGGATTCTTCTTGTCTTCAGAGAACACTTTACAGCAGTAGGTAAATGTTTTCTTGCCTTACCCAATAATTATCTCTCTCAAACACACCTACCCACACACAGCCTTGTGCAGCCACAGTTTCTCCTGGTTTAGATGCTGGAAGATCTCAAGGTCGGTTATGTGAGAGCTGACACTGATGGCCAGAGCCCTCACACAGCCCCGATGGGGGCTCCCAAGGAAAGAGCTCCAGCTGCCACAACCTGGAGACCAAAACCTGTTCTCACAACTCTGTGCATTCAAATCCTTCTGGAAATATGTAGCTGCTAGCAGAGCTGGGCTCAAAGTGACCAAAAAAAAATTCTAAGGTCATAAATGACAGCAGTTTGTGTGTGTCTGGTTTCTATTCACAGGCTGGGTGCAGTGTGGTACAAGAGCACTTTTATCTCACCAAGCTGGAGTTCAGGAGATTAATGTCTATTATCTTGGGAAAAAAATAAATAAAATCACGACTAGCCCCTTGATCTGCTCCATCAGCTGATGTCTTCTGTGACTCAGGGCATCTCCACCTGAACGCCCACTGACCTCAGCAGTTCCTGGTGGTGATGCAGCTCTGTGAAGCAATCCCCAGGATTGCATTACCTGCTGATGAGGTGGCACTCCACGCAGTGATGCAAACAGCCCTGAGTGAGCCCTGAGATGCTTTCAGGCTCTCCATCCCCCCTGGCATGCTCCTCTCCTTGCCATGTCCCTCTGCCTCTCCTGAGAGCCCCAAGCATTTGGCTTTCCCTGCTGCCTTATTCAAAAACCCCCAGTGCTTCCCATAGCATGAAATCCCTGGAACAGAAAGGAATGAATTGCTGGCTGACACATGCCCTGCAATAAAACAGCAGCTTGTGAATAAATACATAAAGAAGCCTTTGGGTCTGGGTTGGCTTCAGAATAGATCAGTTTATTTCTGCTGTGATTTGGGGAGGACAAATATCTTTACATTAGCAAACAGCACACAGTGGGGTTTGTATCCCAACAAGGAATGTGTGTGGATTTGGGAAAGGCCAGCTTCTACCTTGGGACTGCCCAGGGGGGGAAGAACAGTCCTGCATGGTCACACTCTCCAGAAAATTATTGTAGGAGTTTAATAGTTAACTTCACCTTTGATAGCTCTTGTTCCACATCAGAACCTTCTTGCCTCTTTCCCCACTTCACTGACTAAAGGGATTAATTGAAATTATGGAAATAATTTTGAAAAATACAGTGAACAAAATGACATTTTTGCTTTCGGGCAACAATATTTAAAAAGTGAATATTTCTGTGGTTTTCACAGGAAAAAAAAATCTGTTTGCAAGTTTATTTTTTATCTGCCAGCTGAAATCATACAAATCTGAAAATCTATAGAGAGAGAGAAAAGCAGCAGAGCATTTCCAGGTGACTTGTTCTGTGGAAGGTGAAGCTCCTGTGCTGCCCAGTGGGTGCCAGTGCTGGTCAGTGAGGGAAGGAGAGAACCACACAGGTGAGCTGGAGATTCAGGTTTAGACTCAAAGGACTTAAACAAGTCCATCCACTTCTGCCCATGAACCTGGCAAAAGCTGGATTTCTGTGCGGAGCACTGAGAGCCAACAGGTGAGAACACTCAGTATAAAGCAATTTAAAAGCATTGGCAAGAACATTTCCTCCATCTCTATTTAAGAACACCCCTGAGCACCTAATCCAGAATTTCCTTGTGCACTCCTGGTTGCTTTAGGAGAGCATGTACACTCTTTTTTCCTTAATATTTTTAGCCGAGCTCCCTCAAGAAAGCCCAGACAATGCCCTGTCCCTCCTTTTGAGGTTCCTGGATAGCAGCAGCGTGGAGCAGCTCTCTGTGGCTCAGATGTGTTTCAAACACGGGCCAAGTGCCAGGGTTTCATTAAGTGAACAACATGTGAATGTAACCACATACAGAGCTGCTTCCATCCACGGAGCGCCCCGTGCCTCTGCACCAAAGCAGATGTTATGGAAACAGCCCAAGTCAAATAAGCAAGGCAAGATTACCTCCATAATGAGCTAAAAATTAGTTCTGCACCCTCTTGAAGGGATCAAAAAAAAAAAAAAAACCAACCAGAAAACCCCCACTTGTTTTCCTAAAATAAACAGTGCAAGTGGCACAGCCACACAGGCAGGTACCAGCAGGTGTAAAGCATTTTCTTTCTCAGTATCCCATACATATAGATTTTAAAGATAAATTCAGACTCAAGACTAAATATATCCTAGTGAATCTAAATGGATATAAATTACTTCTTCCAGCATACAAAGCATACCAAATAAGCCTCTGAATTTCTCTGCTTCTTAGACCCTGATTTATTATCTGGCTACAGGGAAGTGCTGTCATCACTGACATGTTTAGACAGATTAACACAAACTGATTATAGTCTATAAAATTATTAAGTTTAAAATACCTTTATTTTGCTTAATTTTTTATTAAAAAATATCTTTGACATATGCATAGCATCCAGTGTATATTATTCTTTGCCTACACAGGCTATTCCCTCCATTTTTAATGCAGAAATCTAAACCACACACTTTTTCCCCTACCTCTGCCTTAAAATACTTTTTCTCCCTTCACTGCGCATCCCTGTACAACAGCCATGTGCTCTCAGTGCTGGTGAAGGAAAAGGACTGGCCATGGTGGCAATCAGCATTTTAACTGCTAGTTCTTTGCTCAACATTAATCTGAAACCCATGTTGCTCTCATCATCATCATCATCATTGTTCCAGGTCTGAGCCCAGACTATGCTCTTTTGCAGTGGGGAAAATGAAGTGGATTATTGGGAAGAGAAGTCAGCCAAAATGTGAATCAGTGCTTCTGGGCAAGAAACCTGGGGGGTTTCCCCACTTTCTCCCAGATTTCTATAATTTCTGAGCTTACTTATAAAGTAAAAGAAGAGGAATTTTAAAGGGAAGTCCCTTCCTGGTGGTTCTCTGCCCACACAGAGTTGTTCTTTCTCTCACCACCCCTTGCTCCACAGTGCTCCATCCAAGAAATACAGGAGGGGAAAACAGGGAAGGGCAGCGATGTAACTAGTTTCAAAGAAAAACTTTTTTTCCTCATCAGCAGAGCTGAAAGGCTTTGAAAAAGTCTTGCTTTCTGTGCAACACGAATAGCTACACAAACTTCTTTCTCTTCACTTCTCTTTCTCCCAGGAGGAGGGGAGTTAAGAACCTGAGAGATTTTTTTATAGTTCTTCATTACTTCAAAATGAACACTTTAATTCAAATTTCAGCACAGTTTTGCTCTTTTTCTTTTTTTTTTTTTTTTTTTTTTTCTTTCTTGTAAATGAGCCATTGAATGAAAGGACTATTTTATCCATTTTTTGTCTAAACATTTCTGGGGGTGGAGTGATCATTAAAATATACTGATACATGAGTCCTTGCAGTTTGCAATTTGGCTTACATTGAGTAATAGTTATTTGTCTGAGTTAAATTAATGTTGATGGATTTCTTTCATATTTCTTCCTCACTCTGAATAAGATTTACTGAATGTAGCTTTTAAATGTCATTACATATGTGGCGTTAATTCACATCTGCATTTTTCTGCTGGGAGGGGTAACCTATTTTCTGCTTCCACTCTCAGTAGCTGGGCTCACATGTTTCAGGGGCTAGTTCTGCCATTCACTGCTTTCAAAGAGCCCTGATTGGCTTCAGTGGGAGTTAAAAGCACTTCAGGGCTTTAAGAAAGAGGTCTGATCAGTTTTTAAAGTGTTCAAAGCTGAATGGATTTAACTATTATCCACGAGTTTTCAGAAGTTTCTTTCAGTGACAATATGAACTTCAGTGCACTTAGTGTGATTTTTTTTTAAAGGATTTGGTATATTGTGGCAATAACTGCAGAGTAAATGCTGCCTACAAGGAGTCAAAAATCAGTTGTTCATCCAGCAGAAAGTCTCAGTCCATGGATGTCATGTGGGAAGGCTTGGCTGGGAGACCTCAGCACAGCCAGGAATGTTGGCTCATGGCAGGCTGGGACCTGGAGCCTTGACAATGCTGATTAAAACCTGTGACAAATTTATGTCATGTTCAAGCAACAAATTTCCCTGGGAACCACCCTGGTCCATCGATGCTGCCGTGTTGTTCCCCTTCAGCCCTTGCCCTCACCATTCCATCTGTGCTACTTCAGCTCAGTTTTGCCCATCTCCACAGAGGATCCAACACCTGCTGACGTGGCCCTGGCTGGAGGTTCAGTGTCTGTCCCTGGAAACAGCCAAAATGCCTGAAAAATACAAAGAGTGCTTGAAAAAGCACCTTGGGGTTGGGGTTTTGAGGTGTGGCGAGCCCATTCCTCCATGTTCCCACATCAACCAGTGATCCATCCCAACACTCAAACACAAGAACTTCTCTGAGATTAAGCACCTGCAGAAGGGCTGGCATATGGAGAAGTGCTCGACTGAAATGGGGCAACCATGGAAGGAACAGCCCTTGGAGTCCAAAACTTAGCTAATGGAAATTGGAATGGCGCCACTGATTACAAGGGACTCTCCTAATTAGCGCCAAGCAGAGAGACAGAGCTGTCTGAAGCACAAAACACAGCACAGCAGAACGTCCCAGCAGAACTCAGCAGCCTTTAGAACTCTGACCTTTAAAACCATATTCCTTTGGTAAGCTCAGTTACAGTGGTAAAGTGCTCTTAAAGAGGCACAGTGAGTACTGAGGCTCACAAGAGTGTTTGTATAAAACATATATCTATCAAAGTGACAGCTGACTTTTAGTTAATCCTTGATAATTATGTTTCCTTGAGAATATTATGGAATGTCTGGTTTGAGGGAAAAAAAAATACATAACCATGTTGATTTGTGGCAGAATTATGCATGCGTATGGCTTTGCACGTGAAGCTGATCAATATGTGTCATTAGTGTCTACATACATAATTTTTATGGCTCTTTTTAATAGGGTTTGCTTTATGTTTTATTTTGAGATTGCTAATGAAAGACAGCTATTTATTTAGAGGTCAGCATTAAGCTTGTTGTGATGAAATATGTATTTACTTTCTTTGTACTTGATAAGAATAATGCATGTACGCTTATTATGTCGGCAGCATAAGATTTATGATCTCCACCACTATTAATGTCTTGGCTTTTCAGTGCTTGGATTTTGTAAATGAGCTGATAAGTAGATACACTACTGTTACTTAGCAACCTTAATTGAAATTTTTAAACAAAATACTTTCATTTTGGAATTTCCCAGGTAATTTTTTTTGGCACTCCTCTACGTGCTTACTTTTTCTTTTCCTCCGTTTGTTGCAAGAAGATACCTCTGCTGTTTTTTCCTCCCCTTTTTGTAATTAAAATAAAACAGGAGAGGCTACAAGGAAAGCAACTTTCAGCCAGTGATCCACAGCCTCTCCCCACTCCTGACGTTTTCCCTGGCAGGCGTCAGCGACGCTTTTACGAGAAAATTACACCGTCCTCTCGCCACGACCTTTTCACGAGTTTTCAGCAGCACATAAACCTGCTGCTAAGTTTATGGAAGGCCTGTTGCAGGCAGGCTGCTGCCCAGGAGCAGGGGCAGGCAGGGCATGCAGGGGCTCCAGAGGGGACAAGCAGCATCCCCAGTGACCAGCAGCACCTGGGTGACCACAGGCCACACCTGCACCCCTGACCACAGCAGCTCATCACTCCCCTCTCACCTGACCCTGCTTCCAGAAGTGCTGTTGTTGTTGTTGTTATCAATGCTTCTCAAATTATTTCCTGCTTGTTTCTATTTTTTTTTTAGCAATAGGCTCCATAGCAGCGGCCAGGCTGTCCCTCAGCGCCTGTGAAAACCCACCTGTAATGCAAAGTTAAATGTTAAGTCACAGATCAGGCTCTCTGCTTTCCTGTTATAAAAACTAACTAACTAACTAACTAACTAACTAACTAACTAACTAACTAACTAACTAACTAGCAAATATCCCTGTGCTCCCATCTTATCACTGTGATTGATTTTTCTTTACAGTTTCCATAATTTTCTGAGCCTTCAGGTGCCATATGAAAGACCATACCCTGTAATCATAGCACTCATCCTTCAACAATTATTCAACCTTGTCCTGGGTTGACTATATGATGCTTTTATCCCCAATCGTCTCATTCTGTTTATGTTGAATAATAATAAGTTTTGTACCTTTAAGAGTGTTACAGAGAGTGAAGGGGGAGAGAGAAGAAGCGCGCAGTGTTTTTCAGACACTGCACTCCTCCACATTCCTGCTCCTGACTGTGTTGTCTGCGGACAGACAGCGGGACAGAGAGCTCTTCTTTTGCTTTTTTAGTTAGTGTTAGCTAGCTGAGGCAAAGAAGTTCCCTGGACTGTTTTTTCCCTTTTCTTTGGACCTCTTGGAACTGCTCTGGACTGAACACCCAGGAGAGCACCGGCAGCTGCAGCTGTGGCCCACCAGGCCAGGCCTGGCCTGCGACAATTCCAGCACTGAGAGACTGATCAGAGACTGAGTGAGCTGCTGCTTGAACCCGGGGTTTTCTCAGTTTGTCATCTCTTTTAGAGTGGCAAGGGGTCTCATTGTTTTGATACTGTTTTGGTCTTATTGTTTAATAAACAGGGGGTTTTTTTCCACCTTTCTCCAAGGAGGTATTTTTCTTTCCTCCCGGACCAGTTGGGGGGAGGGGCCGATTGGATCTGCTTTTCCCACCAGAGCTCCTTTGGGGGGATTCTTCCCCAAATTTGCTCTAAACCTAGACAAATCTCTTCCTCCTTGAGCTCTTTTTGGGGGCATAACATTCAGGGGTGAGAGACCTGAATCAGTTTAATCCCTCTGTCTTTTTTCTCTGTGCTTTGGTGCATTCAATACTTTTGTCAGATGTAATTATATCTGGGTAATGAGGAGATGAGTTCTGAGCCCAAGCGAAATAGTTACAAGGTGTGTGAGCTTGTCCCACACACAGAGACAGGAATTACAGGCTGAGGAATAAAAGTTTTCCTTGTCAGTGTGATCTGAGAGGTGTCAGAGGAGCAGCAGCTACCAAGAACAGAACAAGCCAGGGCTGATTCAGTCTGGCTCCATACACAGATGGCAGAAAGCACCTGGATCCTAACATTTGCTTTAAAAAAAAGCTATTAAAACATTTAAAAAAGGAGTACAGCACATAGATTCTTTTAAAAAAAGTTATTTTTAGAAGAGGCCCCAAATTAATCAAATCATCCACACTGCATTTAAGAAACCATTCCAGTAAACTCAGGGGGGACTGGGATATATTGTCTGAATATTCCAATTCCCCATTTCACCCCAAAAGTGCCTCCAGGACATGGGGGTTGCACCAGCTTTTCAAAGGCAACTGAGAGCAGAGCCACTCCATCCAAGTGAGCAGCAAGCTGGCTTTTATAGCTGTTTTTGGATGTTTTAATCACCTGCTTTTGTGTGAATTCTGCTGAAGGGGAAAGGGTGTGGAGGTTTCAGAGCTGGAGCTCCTAAAGGTGTAGTAGCATCCAGCAGCTGCTCAGGAAATATCAGAAATCCCCACGTCACCAGGCTGGGAAGGGCAAAAGCCACTTCATACTCACTGCAGCCAAAGGTGTTTCCTTTAGCCCCTCTTTTCTGAACGTGGGGGGAAGAGCTGGAAGGATCAGGAACAAAATCTGAGCTGGCAGCACCATGGTCACTTCAGGAGAAGATGTTTGCACAAGGGAGGGGCAGTATTGATCTTTCACTGACACCCCAGTGGGCTTGGAGGGGAAGCAGCATCCCTGCCTGGGGCACACAGCTCTGGAGTCCTTCACTGCCCTTTCCTGAGGCTTTCCAGGGGTCCTGATGGTGCAAATGTGTGAATATCCACTATTTTGCTCATTTAGGAATTAAAGGAATTTTTCACTTCAGAGTGGCTTTAGTAGATCACGTCCTGCCCCTCCCCAGCAGAGCAAAAGTGAAAGGGTTAACTATAAAGGGGGATAAAATCTTCAGTATGATGTGGCACCCAACCTGTCACTGCTGCTGGCATGGGCTGGAATTGTGGCTGAACAGCACTAGAAGAATACAAATGGTAAAAAGAAAAGTTTCACTTGAAATCAAAACTTTCAACATCTGCAGAAATCAATAACAACAAAATATATGTGGATATTCATCTTATTCATTTCACATCCACTTTATTTCACAGAAAAGACAGATTTCTCTCAAACCCTCCTTTGTCCCCACCCCAAAACACCTCACTGAACTGAAATCTACAACCTACTTTGACTCCTGTTCTCTTAATTGGGGTAAATGTGGAAAATGCAGTTTTATTAGGAGGTCTCTCAGCAGCATCTACGTCACTCATTGCAGCGAGCTCCCCAGAGTGTGCTGAAACATGTTGGTACAGGGATAGAAGAAAGTTTTATGAAAAAGTAGTTGTTTTTCCCAGCTGGCTTCACCCCAGTGCCGCCAAAATAAAGCTCCTCACTCACACACCTTGGCTCTTTGCCTGCACAAGGTCTCCAAAATATCCAGTGGGTGGAGAACAGGGGCTTTTCCTTCCCCACCAGCTGACCCATCGTGGCCCAACCACTCCAGTTTGAAGCTATTTTTAATTCCAAAGGCAATCCAGATGATGACATCATGATTGTGGGAGCAATGCCACACAGGGCACCTGCTGAGACAGCTGAGAAAGAGCCAGGACGGTGCCCAAAGCCTTGCCAGCATGAGAACACCCCAGGGCAGCTGCCCAGGGCACATCCTGCAGCCTGCTCTGCCCACAGAGGTGCCATCCCCATTTTTTATCAATTCTATTTGGTTTTCATTTCTTTTCCTTTTGTTTAGACATTTCCAATGGTCTGCTCCAGCCTCAGCACACAGGCAGCCTGGAGCCTGTGCCCCCAAAAGCCATGGGAGGTGCTGCACTGGATTTAATGAGGCTGGAGCAGCTCAGCCATTATCACACCCACAGCCAGGTCACTTCAAAGGCAGCATTGCAGGGCAGAGGGGATATTTCTCTGCAGTGCTGGACTCTAGAAATGCAGGTGTCTCCTTGTTATATTGCTCTGTTGGAAATGTTTATGGCAGCATTTGAGGCTTCGGCTCTCCAATTCCTGGGGGCTGGTTCTGGTCCTACAAGCTCAAGGCCTGAGGGTGCATCCAGAGCAAAATGATCAGAAGGAAAAAAAAAAAAAACAGAAGACAGGAGAAGGAGGGTTGTTTTTTTTTTTTTTAATATTTCAGTAGATTTAAATGTACTTCATTTTTCCTCAAAAGTGTGCAGTTCTGATCAGGCTTAATAAAGCCCCTTGAGACCGAGGATGTGGTAAATACAAACCAGAAAACAATCTGTAGCTTCTTGGTCAGTACCAGCAGCTGTGGTCCCATCACACAGCTTAGCCTGTGAGAAGACACAAGAGAACACACATGGTGTGTCGTCACTCACTGAGGAGTATTTAGGTGTCACTATATAATAACCTGAATTAAAATGGATTATGGTTCAGGGACAACAAAACTCCAGTAACATGAAAAGAATTTTCTGTCCATGTCCCAGCAGCAGGACATGGTTGGATTGTGTTATTTTTGTGTTTCTCTTCCCTTATTCTCCTCTTCCATGCAGCCTCCCCAGTCTCCCTCCACGTGATGGGTCTCCCTATTAAATCTCAGACACACTACTCAGGGTCCCCCAGACTCCTCTCATCACCAGCCATGGACACTACATGAAAAGTATATGGTTTATGTAGGGATAGAGGATTCAAGAAGGATGTTGGCCCCTTTCCCAAGCTGGATGAAATGAGGGAAAACCCATCCCATCCCTCCAATGGGGTTTGCAAAAGTCTCTCATGAGCACAGCTTGCTCCGTGATCTGACCTGTCAAGGCCTTGGTGTGCAGGCACTTTGCTTTTCCTGGAGTGTGCAAGGGAGGATATGAAAGAGGATGTTACACAGGGCAATAAATTTGTCTCTTGGCATCCTGCTTTGATAAGAGGAGGAAAATAAAAAATAAAAAAAAAAACAAAACACAACACCATAACTAGCGTTTTCAGGACAAACTGCCTGGCAACAGTTCTTAAAAGAGGAGGAAAGAACCCAAATGGCTCACTACAATTAGGTAAAAGAATTTAAAACCACACATCCTCAGAGCCAGTGAAAGCCCAAGTGCTGTGGAATGACCCATCCCTCCAGAGGGATAAAACCCTCAATAACACTGTGGTATCCTGGCAGCACACACAATAGTAATTTGGGTGTCCTGGCTGCTGGAAGCCTCTGTCCTGGCTGCTGGAGAGAAAATGGCCCTGCCCTGGGTCAGTGCAGTGCCTGGGCAGCCACCCTCTGCCCTGTCACTGCCACACCTTGTCTTTCAAGGTATTAAAAAGTCTTTTTTTCTAACTTCACAACCGAAGAAGTTGAGATTCTTTGGCTTTGGTTTTCAAGGTTGTTTATTTTCTCTTATCTATAATATTTTTCTTTGATTTGCTGAGGTTTGTTTGGTAGGTCGATTCAGGGTACACTGACAGCCGTTGGGGTGGTGTTAGCTTTTTATACTAAAAACTATATGTATTTTATTTACAATAATTTTCTAATACCTATCACCTATGGTAGACAGTCTGTCTCTACTCTAAACTAATCCATAAGTGTCACCATCACAGCAGAAGATGGAGGACAAGAAGAAAAAGAAGGACAGGACACACCCAGATTCTTCTATTTTGTCTCTTGAACCCCCATTCTAAAACTTCAAAATTCTACTTTTTCACCTTGTGACAAATTAATTATCATTCTACTCAAACTCTTGTGGCTTGTAAATACTCACACAAAGTTGGTAATTGTCTCCATGGGCTAAAATCAAAGGCACAGGTGGTTTTGACTCCGTGCTAAGGTCTCTGAGTCCCTTGCCAGGGTCTTGAGTCATCCAGGGCAGTCAGAGGAATGTCCTGGGTTCTGACACAGAAGGGTTTAGATGCGTCCCAGAATTGGTGTGTGTCACAGACATCTTTTATGGAAAATCCTTTCCTTAGGATTTTTCCTCCTGAGAAGCTGGGAGGCCTCAGGAACAAAATGTAAACATTGATTATCTGCTGCTGTGGAATGCAACAGGTGCATCTGTGATTGGTCTCATGTGGTTGTTTGGAATTAATGGCCAATCACAGCCAGCTGGCTCTGACAGAGCCAAGCCACAAACCTTTGTTATCATTTTTTCCTTTCTATTCTTAGCTAGCCTTCTGATGAAACCTTTTCTTCTATTCTTTTAGTATAGTTTTAATGTAATATATATTATAAAATAATAAATCAGCCTTCTGAAACATGGACCCAGATCCTCGTCTCTTCCCCAATCCAAGAACCCCTGTGAACACGGTCACAGGTGTGCAGGGCTCAGGAGAAGCAGGGCTTTGGGGGAGAATTCCACTGCTGCAGGGAGGTCACTGCCTCTGCTCCAGGTGCTCTGAAGGCAGGAGGGGCTGGCAGGCCCGTGGGCACTGCCAGGGTGTGCAGGAGAGCCCTGAAGGCTCTGCTGCTCCTCTGAGTCACCACCCTGCCTCATCCTCCTCCTCCTCAGGTGAGGGGAAGGAGCACCCTCAGCTTTCCAGGTCACTCTGATCAGGCAGGGCCCACTCACAGCAGCTCTGCCACAGCTCACCCTGCTCAGGGCTGGGCACGGTGACTTCACTCTGTCACTTGGCTTTCACTCACCTGCAGAAGCCAAAAGTATTAGTAACCCACGGCAGGGAGCACAGGGCAATCTTCTTGCTTGGGCAACACACAGGTCTACACCAAACACCAGTGTCTGACCTTGTACAAGGTGTCTCACCTGGTTACCAAAAGCAGAGAGCAGTTCTGCATTTAAATACCCCAAACAAACAAACACCACCTTTCTGTGGGGCTTTGTAGGTGAGCTACAAGCCAACAGCAATACCCATGACCAGCTGGACAGCACTGTTAAAAAGTTTTGCTTTAAATATTAACTGCAGGATTTAAAGCTCACCAAGCTGCTTCTGTTAGGTTGGACTCAAAATATCATGGGAATGAAAATAATTGGGCTGCAGGTTGCAGCAGCTGTTGGGAAATAGTGGCAGGACAGTGAAAGATATGTTGAAAAGAAGAACTTCTGTATGAGGCCTATGGCATTGAAAAAATTACTGGTTAATCATATGCTAATCAAAACATCAGAGAGAGTCAAAATTTCATGTGGAGAGGTAACAGGGAAACCATACTTAACCAAATAAGGATCAACCACTGTTAGTGGAAGTCAGAAACAAATCCTGAAGTGACTGAATGAATGAAGAGCAACTGTTTCCACTTATACTGCCTGAGCATGTTATTTGTTTTCAGGAAAAAAAAAGGGGTTAGGTTAAAGAAAAACCTAAAAAAAGGACAATTTACATAGCTTTTACGTGCTTGAAAATAGACTGAAATAAATAATGGTTTTTAAAATGCTTTCTTGTTCAGAAAAAGCAAAAGAAAATGCTGTCTGTTCTGTGTCTGAGCTTTCCATTCAACATCCTGGGATGATTAACCAGGTCCACACCTTTCACAACAGAAAACAGCAGCATTCCCTGCCCTACGCTGCCTTTCTCCCTCCCCAGGAAGATTGTATCATCAAAGCTCCACTGAAATGTTGTTTTCCAGGGATTCCACAGGCAAGCTGGTCCTGGAGGTAAAGCGCAGTGATAGGGACATATGGAAATTCAGTGTTCCACTGTCACTTGCAGGGGGTATCACTGTACCCCAATGGCACTGCTGGGACACTTGGCATTGCCCTGTGCTTTCTGCTGGAGTCACCATCACATCCCCCAGGAAATGCTCAGACAATTTTCCAGTATTTTATTGCTGATCCTTGGCAGTTCCAAGCAGCAATGAGGAGCTCAGGTGAGTCCCCACAGGTCCTGCAAGGAGCTTCATCATCTGTGGGTTGAGTGAAGGCTTATGGGTGTGGAAACCCAGGGCACAGGGAATATTTCTGTGTCTGCTCTGGGGTGCCCTGATCCCCAGGGCAGCACTGACTTTGGCCCTCATTCATGGAGAAAGTTTCAAGATAAACTAAAATCCACAAAAGCATGAAAAAGATTTTAGAGAGTAGTGTAGGTGCATCACTTGGTGAGAAATTGAGGTTTTGGGATTTTTAGTATGTTGTGGATAGAAGCAAGATGGAGGGCACAGGGTGTTGTCCTGGGTTTCTTCTTCATGCTGCTTCTTCCTCCTTCTCCATGGGTTTGGGTGGCATTTTGTAATTGGGCAGGAAAGTCTGCACTGTGGGCTCGTTGGGATCAATTATTGGGTTAAAAGGGAAAATAATCTAGGTGTCAGCTCTTAATTGGACAGTTTAGTCTTAAAAGACCTTGTACCAAGAGATTGTTGGGCATTTTGTGTCTTCTAATGAAAAGCTGCTGAACACACAGTAGTGAGACTGTTTTACTGATAAGAAATAATAAACACCTGAATCCCAACATGAACTACTGCCTCAAGTGCCTTCAATCCAGACCCAGAGAAACCCACAACCGGTACCCCCACATGTGGGGACACCTGGCAACCCCTCATAACCAGTCTGGAAAAGTACAAACCTGAGATCTGTCACCTCTAGCCTGCTGAGTGTCTAATTACCTGCCCAGGTATTGCAGGGCCGTGCTGGGAGCCCTGGCAAGCCTGCCAGGAGATGTCTGCTCCTCCACGGCTGCTGGGGCTGCAGGTTCACAGGCAGTGGGGTTGTGTAACACCCTAGAAGCCATCCC
Source organism: Zonotrichia leucophrys gambelii (assembly GCF_028769735.1). Classification (NCBI taxonomy): domain Eukaryota; kingdom Metazoa; phylum Chordata; class Aves; order Passeriformes; family Passerellidae; genus Zonotrichia; species Zonotrichia leucophrys. Next base: position 9,787,552 of record NC_088189.1, on the reverse strand, counting down.
AGAGCAGCGTGTGCCCCGTACACCTGGGCTGGTTTGCAAAACAGGTGTGTTTTTGGCTGGGCAGGGTGCGTCCGGCTGCGCCTCGCACGTCGGGTGGCATCAAAGGAGGCCCGGGGTTGAAAGTGGGTGAAGGAGACAAAAGGCAGGGCTGGGAGGGAAGCTTGGGCGGAGGAGGAGAAGCGGGAGAGGTGGCGGATGAGAGGCTGCAGTGTGGGCCGTGGTTACGCTGTAACAGCGCCCAGGGAATTACCTGGGAGGAGAGAAGGGCCGGAGCTGTGCCAGAGCAGGAACGTTCAGGGTGCAGAGCATTGTGGTGGTGTTAGAGGGTCCCCAGGACGAGGGAAGAGATGAGAATCTTGGCTCCATGTCTCAGAAGGCTGATTTATTGTTTTATTATATATATTATAATAAAATTATCTACTAAAACTATACTAAAGAAAATAGAAGGAGACATCCGAAAGCTAGAAAGGAATGAATAACAAAATCCTGCGACTGCTCAGAGCCTCGACACAGATTGGTCATTAATTAAAAACAATTCACACGCTGGGTAAACAATTCTCCAAATCACATTCCAAAGTAGCAAAACACAGAGAAGCTGAAGCTTCCCAGCTTCTCAGCAGAAAAAATCCTGGCAAAAGGATTTTTCATGAAATATGTCTGTGACAGAGCATGAATGTGCCTCCCGTGCCCTGGGTGTGCTCAGGCACCCAGAGTTGACTCTCCATCACTGGGGGATTCCCTGAGCTTAGAGGTGCCCAAAGCACATCAGAGCCCTACACCTCCCATCTCCCAGACTCTCCCCAAAACTCATTTTCCAGCTTTTTTCCCCAGGCTCTATTTCCCTGGCCATGCTCTTAGGGAAAGGCAGCAGCTCTCCATCCTTTCTGATGTGACAGAGGCAGCCCGAGTGTGGATGGGGCACAGCTGGGACCTGCCAGGCTGTGAGAGGCTGGCAGGAGGCAGTGAAGGAAGGATTCAAGGGCTGGCACTGCCTTCTTCCACCCCAAGAGGAGAAGGAGTTCTTCATCACACAGCACATCCCGTCACCCCAACACTGACTTGTCCAGACCAGTCAGTGGCCTCTGTACAGCAATTAAACTGTGCTGGAATGGTAAAGTCAGTCTCTATAAATCCAGATCCAAACTGAGTATTTTTTATGATGGAGGCCACGGCTTAATATAATTAACTGTGACTTACACGCTGGTTACTCTGGTGTGATGTCAGCTTCTCCACACTGTTTATTTTAATTAAAGCAGAAATTGTAGGTCTTGAGTGCTGGTAATTACAGCCCGTGGACTCAATTTGCCAAAGCCCCTAATTAACCTGTTATGTGTCTACCTGACTTGAGGTGTTAGCTGAAACATGACTGGTGCAGTGGCATTATGTTGTCTGCAGTGATGGAAATACAGTAGGCAGACATGACAGGCTCTGTGATGGAGGATCCATATTTTAAGCTATTCTGCATGACATTCCTTTCACTTTTATGTAGATTACCAGTTTCCTAGAGACTTTGTAAGTGATAGACTAGCTGAGAAAATGGATTTGATGAGGAGTAGCCCTTTTGCAGAATAATTGTCTCCTGTAAATGCTCAGGAGGGTTTGTAAATCTGGTACTTTTGTGGCAGCAGATTGCAGCAGGACAGGGTGTGCCCCTGTAAAGATGTCTTTCCCTCTGGAGGAAGGCTGGTCATCTTTCACCTTAATGCTTACAAATACTTCTGCCTGTCCTTGTCAGCTCCCTCTGCCTCAAGACACTTTAAAATGTGAGTACTTCTCTTCCCAGTTAGCCACAAACTCCTGTCCTTCCAATCCCTCTAATTTCCCATCTCGTGCCTGCTGTCATGTTCATGGTATTCATGCCCCCATCAAGGTTTTTTCCCCTGTACCCATATCTCTATAGATATTTTAATTTCTCCTTTCTTGACCTATGTGGACCAGCCAGATGTTTCACCACCAGGGCAGGAGGGAGTCCTGCCATTGCCCACAGTGGCCAGGATCAGAAGGAGAGACACACTCCTTGGCTGCTTCTGAACCCAAAAACCACAGCTGTCCAAAAGCTTGGAGCTGCACTGACTACACAGAGCATTAATTTACCCTGTGAGACAAATGCTTCCAAGTGGAGAGGCTTTGCACAGATCAGCCTCTACACAACTCGAACCTGTGGTTTTGAGGCAAAACACACAACAGGTACAAATTAGGTAGCTCTCTGCTTAGATTTGCCATTGCATTGTCTTTTCTCATAAATTTTCCTGCCTTGCTAATTTCTGTCCTTTTCATGCAGTCATTTTGCAGTAAACCTGCACCTGAGTGGTTATTGCAACAATGCAAAAATATGTGCAAGACCAATACCTAATGCAGTTTCTTGTTGGCCTATATGTACCCACCTGTCTTCAAAAATCTTTGGTTTGGGGTGAAAAGTCTCCTCTATTCTTGAACTACTAAAAGAAAGCAGTCTGCTCTTTTAAATACAAATGTGAGCCGTAGTGCTGCCTTTTAATTGGATGACAAAAAAAGAAAAGGCAAGAATTTAATTTATGGGCCATATATTTGAAAAGAGAAGATACTCCAAGTTCAGTTTATACTAGAGAAATAAAGATGTGAAATTCCATTGGCTGTTCTTCCCTTCAGTTCTTAACCATTTTAAGCACTTTGTTTGCTACATTTATACACGTTTGTGGGGAGAGGGAGTGTATTCCACGTAACCTGTCATCATTCAAAGCTGTATTAGTGCATTAGTCCATGAGAGGAGAGCTGGGGGAAGGAGAGGGGGGTGGAGGGAAAGGTACACTGTGTGTGCACAGTACATGTTAGCCAACATCCCACAACACATTAATCTTCACTGGTGAGGAGAGACAGGCCAGCTCCTTGGGGCTCCACCACTGCAACCCTCTCCTCCTCATTCATGAAGATAAATGCCCTTGGAGTGATCAGCCATCATGTGCTCTTTATGCATGTGCCAGATGTTGTCTTGCAAGTCAGCCAGAGAGAAAGCCTCTCCACGGTGAGCAAACAGGAGCCAGCAGCAGCCTCCCCACAGGTGTGCCCTGCACCCGTCTCTCCATCCTCCTCCATCCCTGTGCTCCTGGGCCATGAGCTGGCAGGGCATCCATCCTCACCTGCTGGGTGGAGCCGGGCTGGGGGAGCCCCATTGCCATGGAGATTGCTGCTGCTTCCCCATAAGGTGTAAATGACAGGGTTTTCCTAAATCCATTGCCCAGGAGCATCTCACGCAAGGCTGATGAGGAAACAGCGAAGAATAAAATGGGTGTGGAGTTTTCTGGGGCTTGAGGAACAAGCTGTGACAGTGCATTGCCTGGCACGGTCTTGTGCGTGCTTTCCCTCTTCCTCCCTTCCAGAGGCTGGACTCTGCTGACCTCAGATAACCCAGCCAAGTGCCCGGTGCCGCATTATCCACACTAATTCTGGAAGATGCCAAGCAGAGATTTTCCAGGCTGTGATGCTGTTCAGAGGCAGGGGCTGCTCTGGAGCACACTTACACTGATTTCCCCTGCCCTCTTTCTCTCCTCATCATCCCCATGGGCTCAGTTCCCACTGACTTTGGGAGATCCTGTGGATGGAGTCCCAGAGCCAGCTGTGAGGCTGGACTACCCCAGCTCCTGCAAGTCTGAGCAGAACCTGATCCGTGCTTCCTATCGGTCACTGCCTCCTCCCACCCTGAGACTCTGAATTCCCAGCAAGGGCAGCCTAATCCAAGATAAAACATAGAATTAAAGAGAGATTAAGTTTGTTTCAACAGCAAACTCCAAACTGTTGGTAATAGGCATGAGTCTTCTTGTACAGAAGGAGTGGAATCTCTTCGCCTTTGGAAGACAGCAGCCAAGTTCCCATCCAGGCCCTCCAGAATCTTGGCATGTATTATTTCATATATTAGAAATTATTCTAGGTAATTATACTGCTGTTGAATTAAGGGAGAGACAGAAATTGTAACACTAAGTATTTTTATTGTTATTATCACCGACAGTTGCAAGGTTCTCACTAGAATGGGAAGCTCAGAGTACCTTAAGTTGATATAAATAAAAGAATGACACTTGGGATCTCAGCTTTTTTTTTTTTTTGTGTCTTGAAGAAATACCCAGGAAACACAATTAGCAGAATGCAGTTGGATCATTTATAACAGAAACCCCAGCAGATTCATTAAAGCAGTGAGTTGCAGCTGTTGGCAGCACACAGGGTTAACTGAAGGCTTTCTCCTGCAGTGCTGTGGGACACACAGGATGGTGTGTTAACCTTCCCAGGATATGCTTGGAAATTGCTGGGCAGGCCTTCATGAACTGGATCAATCAGAGGGCAGCCTGGGAGCTGGCTGCTCCATTTGGCTGCTGTTCAGAAGCACACATGCCAGGGAGGGAGAGCTCCATCCTGAGCTGCTGTGTATCAGTGCATCAGCTTGTAGACATGTGCTAGACAGCTTGAGGAGGAGACTGCCATGAATCAGCCATGTGAAAGGGCTTGTGTTTTCCAAACAGGAGCAAACTGCTCCAGGCTCTGATTTAGGACTCTGGTTCAGAAGAGCAGAAATATGTATTCTTCACATTTATCTCTCAGCCCCACTGTTTTCCCACAGATCTCCCCACCTGCATGGGCAAGTGCCCAGGCTGGTACCTCCTCCTGGTTGGGCAATTGGGTCAGTAACACCATTGCTCAACTACAGAGCTCCACTGCACTCTGGCATAGACCAGTATGAGCTCTGGGATCTCTGCACTCAGGAGGCTCAAACACCTCTAGGTTACAGGTCAGGAGTCAGCACACCAGGATATTTAGGCTGCAAGTTCATGGCAGCAGGGACCGTTGCTTTGTTCTGTGTTTGGATGGTGTCCTGCCCATGGGGCCATGGCTCCAGGTTAGGGCCCTGCAATGCCACACTAATACAGTGAAATTAAATAATAAATTAGCAGCAATAGCCATAGTAATTAGCACTTGCTTTGACTTGTTGCCACGGACCCACCAGCCACAAACATTAGTCAGGGTTTGTGATCGTGTCTTCCAAACTGCAACTGCTTGCAAAACACCTACAGTCTCTTCACACATGGAAAAGGGGGAACAAGTCAGAAGAACAGTTGTCTGCAACAGATCTCATCACCCAGATCCTTCTGGGCTGGCAGTGTTTTCCTCTAGCTGTAAAAAGTCTCTCCCCACTCAGGTTCCATCAGGTGCCTGAGTACTGATCTCTGCCAGGTAAGGTCCTACATTGCATTTCCTGTGGGGAAGAAAAGGAGGGATGATGCTCAGCTGGATTTCTTCTGTCTGTCATTGAGTATCAGTCACAGCATGAGTTAAAATAGGGGCAAAATAGGATAAATGAAAGGGAGTGATTGAGAAGATGTGGGCGACGTGACAGACAAGCAAGCTCCTTGCATGTTGATGAGAACAGCATTATCCAGGCAATAGTTGATTTCTTTTTGTCTTGTTTAAAGGGGCAGCATCTTTGAGAAGCCTGGATTTCTTAAAGGATAATAGTCATATTGCTGAAAAATCCCGTGTCTTCCCAGCTAATCAATTCTACATTCATTTAACCAAAAAAAAAAAAAAAAAAGGCAAATTAAAACAACAATTTCAAAAGAAATCCAGTATGGGATAGGAAAACCTTCATAGAAGTTGCCAGGCAAACACACAAAAAATGGGTCTGGGAAAATGGGAGCCCATTGTGAAATAAGCTGGTATTTCAGTGAGGTTTTAACAATCCACAGCATCACAAAAATGGAAAATCTGCCAGCACTCAAGAACTACATGTGAGAAAGGCTCTTGCAGCCTCTGTGTTCATCTTTCATCAGAGGTGCTTGCTAACACCATCACACCATTCTGCTTTTACACCCCATGCTTTGTACACATGCATTATTCCCAGGCATTTACTGCAGCCCTGCAATTTGGGGAAGTACAGAACGTGGAGATCCACAGAAGGAAAATGCGTTGATGGATTTGAAAGCAATCCTTGCTGAAGGAGCCTTAAGGCCTAGGTGTGTTTAAAACCTTGACAAAGTTACAGAAAGATGAAAGAGAAGGCGCAGGAAAACATATAATTAAAGTAGCGTGATGTTACTGTGCACTTATAAACTCAGAATGAATGTGGAGAGTTTTATCACAAGAGGTGCAGCTCTGCTGTCACCAACTTTCCCATAGAGAGGTCATTCAGGCACAGAAAGGCCAAAAAAGAGACATCAAAACTGCTTCTAAACAAGGCACAAGTCGAAGAGGAGCCCCATCAAAGGTAGTTTGGAAAGAGCAACAATAATGAGCAATTTGGTTGTGAAACACAATACTCTGGAGGCAGTTTAAGGAAGGCAGTCCAGGTCAAAGTTGTTGTGATGGGAAAGAACTTTTAAATTGTTCCAGGTTTAAGGGGACCCAATGTTCCTTTTGATAGAGGAATCAGTTCCAGCTGGAGATGGGCCAGTTTAGGATCTATGAAGAGATACCAGCTGAAATTCCAAGGGAGGATAGGAACTGGTAGGTATGATTAGACTTCTCATGCATTTTATCTATGATCTTGATAGTGAGAGCAACCCAAACCAGATAACTGTGATGTAGATGGAAGCAGCCATCCCACAAGCATTTAAGGGCAATTCCTCGATTCAGGGTTCCAGTGTGAATTGTAGTAACAATCAGTGAGAGAGAACAGCATGAAGCAGGGTGATGTTCACAAAGTCATGGTGTTAAACACAGTTACTGCTGTTACCAGAGTGAGGATCTGCTCTGTAGCATGTTGGAAGGAACCCAGTGCATATCACAAGTTGTCCTATACTCCACTGGTACTACAGGGAGTTGATTCTCTCATAAGCCAGGAGCAGCAGTGTGGCAGCACAGTGTCCATAAGGAGGGAAAGTGAAAATAGTGCAGTGAGACAAGCTGCAGCAAAGACTGCACCTCAGACTCCTGCAGCCAGCCAGTCCAGTCCCCTGCTGGCATCTCACAAACCTGTGCCAACTTCATTTATGCCCTCCAAACTCACCATGTGAAGGTCCTGCAGCTGTGTTATCCTTCTGCACAAGTTAGGGGAGGTTCCACAACCCAGGGAAACACCCAACCTCTCACCAAAACCTTCACCCACTGCCCCACTGTCCCAGAAGCTGGTGGAAGGGAACTGCTTTCACCAGCTTTTAGCTTTCCCAGAGTCAGTGTCTGACCCCAAGTGATACTCTGGGTAGTTCTCTGTCCTACCACAGGTATTTCACAAATACTTTTCATGGCCTCAGTTTCCCCTCTCTGAAAGGACATCTTTGAGATATTCAGGAATTAGCAGTTTTCTCATTGCCATTGGGAACAATATGGTTTCTGTGTTCCTTACTGGAGCACAGGTAGATGATTTCATGGGATCTTCTACTTACCATGGCCAGAGGGGCTCACACATGGCAAAATGATATCTGCAAGAAATAAAATAACTGGGCAAAGGAGTGGAGGGAAAGCTGAGCCCTGGTGATCCAGCTTGCTGGAGCCTCAACAAAGGACAAGAGCATGGCCAGGAACCAGAACCTCAGCCTTGCCAGGGCCAAGCCATCCTGTCAGCACAGATCTCTCTTTTGTGTCCACACCAACGACCTCATTCATGACCTAAATTAAACAGGAGGTTTCCTACGTCTGCAGAGATACCAACAACATGGTTTGGCTGGGTGGGGTCCCAGGTATTCTCTTGTCCCGGGTGCCATCCAGAACCATCAGGGACAAGAGTGATCCTGCTGCTGAGTGGCCTCAGCTGTCATCAGCCATGCGATGACTGTTCCTTGTGTGAGCAGGTTACAGCTAAGGAAAGACGAGGTGTGAGGGCTGTGTTTATTTCGCTGTATTTTAATGAAGAAACTGGAGCTGCTGTCAGCATTACCCGTGGGTGCATCAGCCACAAATCAACACTTAAATAAATGAACTAAATGACGTGATGTCAACTCCATATTCACAGCAAAGTACTTGGTCGGAGCACAGACTGAGCACTTTGTAATGTTCTGCCTATCCCCAAAATAACCCTTCGGGTAAAAGCCTGAAGTAATTAACGAGTAGGCGTCCTGTTCTGAAAGGCAAAGAGCTCAGGGGACACAAATGTTAACATTGAGTATCACTGAAACTAATCAACACTAGAAACGTCTACAAAAATCTGAATCTGTGCTTTCTCATGCTCACCTCGCACCAGCCAGAGCTGCAGACAGCAGAGGAATCTCAGCTGCTCCCCTGGGGTGCCCAGTGCCCTGTGCCCCAAGGGGACATTGATGGGGACCATCAGCAGGGGAGTTTGGCTGGTGCCACCCCAGCGTGGAGCAGGGAGGAGGGAGCAGGTGAGCCAGGAGTTCCCCAGCTCTGAGGAGTGAGAGTTGGTGCCAGCCCAGGTGACTCAGCCCTAACGCAGGTGCCGGTGACAGAGGCTGCTGGCCCTTCCCACCCCTGAGCCCTTTCCTGGGTGCTGCTCTGGGTCAGTCCCTCAAGCAGTGCCAAGTTCTTTGTCTCCAGATCCAGGGGGATTGCTGGGCCACTTCCCTGCCCTGGTCACTGAGGACAGGCCCTGCCATCTGTCTGGGAGAGCAGTTCCCTCCAGATTTCTCCCACATCCCACCTATACATTGCTTCCTGGACATGCAGGGGAGGTACAACTCTCCTTACTGCTCTTCTGCCCTTTTGCTCCACAGAGCACCAATATTTCTATATGATGCCATATGCTGCTGCATTGGCAGTTTTCTGCTGAGTTGCAGCAAACTTTGTCTAAAAATAACACTAATTTACCCTCTCTGGCCCTCAGTTTAACCACTCAAATATACTACTTTAAGGAGGTGGCAGCTGCTTTGATGTGCTCTAGTGAAGGTGGATAGAAAGTTTGAAGCTTGCTGGAAGGCAGCTGTTTTTCTACTGTGGCCTTCTGGGAAGATCCTGTGGGTAAGGGAAGGATTAAAGCACAGGTGACGCCTCTCAGGACCTTAATTAGTAGAGGGAAACACCTTGATAGCTGCATTCTGTGACTGTCTCAGGCAGTTTAATACCACCTCTGGGGCCCACACTGCTTCTGCACAGTCACCAGAGCAGCTCTCAGCTCTCCTGGGTGCAGGGAAAACTGAGTAGGAGTGATGAAGAGCTGAAAAATACAGGAGCTTTCAACTGTATCTACAGTTTGGAGGGAGCCTGATGAATTTACACAGTCCCTCTGGGTTTTATAGTCTCTGTCCAAGGAAGATCCCCTTCCTGCAGGAGCTCCACAGAGTTTGGGTGCTGCTCTGCTGGCTGTAATTAAGTGCTCCTTGGCTAAATGGTTTTGTTCAGTTTATACGTGATACTTTCCTGGAAGGCTATTAAATGCATGCTGTTTTCCTAAGATAGAGGCTTTTGAAGCTATTCCAGGCTTTCATATAAAGATTCTTTTAGTCAGTTGCAGTAAATAGGAGGATGAATGCTTTTCTGTGAGTGCCATACGAGGCCATCAGAGGCAGATGGAGAGCTCTCAGCACAGCTGTTTTTGTATTTGGGGCCTGGGTTGGTTCCCCTTACAGAGATTCTGCAGAAGTCCAATGGATTTCACTAGAGACTTGTGCAAAGCTGTCCTGGTATCACAAACCCCTGGTGCAGGCAATCAGGGACTTTCCATCAGTCCGTATGACACGAGAAATGCTATTTTGAGATATCCCCTCTTCCTCTTACCCAAGCTGTCTTTAGGTTTTGAGTGCTCTCTGTTCAGGGCAGGTCAGAGCCCTTTTTCCCAGTCAGACACAACGTTCACTCGTGCAAACCCACAGGAAGATGAAGACTGCTCTGCAGCCCTGCAGCATGGAGGAGACCCCAGGACATCCACGTGGACCAGTATGGGTAAATTGGTCTGCCCAGAGGGGTCCTTTGTTGAAATCTTCCTCAGATCTTGCTTTACTTTCAGCTCTGCAGCTTGGGCAAGCATCTGTCATCACCTCAGCAGTGCCAAGGTCGAGACAGAGAGCAAATGGATCAGGCTGCTGCACTTGTCTTCTGTTGGCTCTTAATCCCTGAAACTAGTAAATAAATTAGCCAAGGCAAGAGCTGGACTAGTCAGTTAGTTATTGCAAGAAAACCATCCAGGCTCACTTCTTTGAAGGAGCTTCAAGCTCTCTTGCATATCAGAGATTGAGGGAGCAGATTTCAGAGGAACCTGCCCGGCTCATTTGACTCCTCTATGCAGCACAATCACTGTGAGTTCAAATCATGACAAGCAGGCTGCAAACAGTGAAGGGTTCTGGGGACTGAGAAGGAATCTGAAATTGGATCCTGGCTCTGAAGTAGGCATGTGACCAATTTTCAGGCATCCCCAAATTCTGATGTGGGAAGAGCTGGTTCCGAATGCTGCACATAGTCCCCAGTTCTATTAAAGTCCAAACTGATTTTTATTTTTTTTTTTGTCTGAATACCATCTCATATATAGCCCACATACCCCTCACTTAGGGATGCTTTAAAATGGGGATCAAGTTCTCCTCTGTCACAGAGCATTGAGGAGAGATTCAAAAACTCAGGAGGAGCCTATTAAATGTTTTAGGGCAGGTTGCCAGTTCTTTTGCCAGCACACAGACTACTACAAATTCTTACACGCACATACATAGTTGAGACTCGCCCTGCGCAGTGACACCAACCGCATTTAATTCCCATGCATACCATCCCTCCTTGCCAGCCTCCTCTCTGAGCTTTTTTCCTTGTTCTCCACAAACACAATTCTAAATTCAGTCCCTGAGTTTCCATTAAGGATGAGCAAAACAGAGCTTTAAACTCTGAAGCTCTTTTAACCCGTTTGCTCCTGGATCAAAGAGCTTTCCAGTTTTGTTCCAACAACTCAGGAAATTTTCCCCTACTGAAATCATGGTAGGAAAAAAAAAAGGAGGACTAAAAAGAAATTAGTTTTACTAAGGTGGAGCATTTTTCTTTCTCTGGTGTGGTTTTACTTGCAGAAATGTGAGTTAAAGGAATGATGGTGAATACAATCTTAGGGCTGATCTGAGTCTTCTATGAATATTCCTTTGTGGAGCACACTCCAGTGTATTCTGGTCTGGACTTGTGGCTGGGAGTTCAAGGTCACATTAAAGAGGCTGACAGGGCAGCTCAGATCCTGCAGCACCTGCTCATGCCTTGGCTCTGATCCTTCTTCAGCAAAACAAAAATTACATTAATAACTATAAAAAACCAAGCTCCTGACATGCTGTGTGGTTTCAGTTTGATTTTTTTTTTTTTTTTGGTCTTATGAAGAAAGAAGCATTAGCTGGGGCACAGGGTAGGTGTATCATTCAGCACTGATGGAGTTAATTGTGATCCCTTTTCCTATGGCCATCCACCACTGGGCGAGTGTAGCTGCATTGTCCATGATCACAGCACTGTGTTAAATGTGCTGCTCTTCCTGGAGCCATAATGTGAAATACTCAGGGCTGTACTAACAAAGACCTTACACTTTGTTTTGTGCGTGAAAACATGGAGCTTTTCCATGAGCAGTTCCTGGCCCCTCATGGCATCATGGAGCAGCCTGTGCTTTTACAGTTCACTGAAAGCTGCCTCAGCAGATCCACCAGAAATATCTGTTTTCCAGGATTTAATATTTTGCTGAGGAAAAAAAAAATTAAATGGGCTGAATTCTCTCATTTGAAGACCCATCCAAGGAGTCATTTTCTCATATTACTCCAGATTTTGTCACCTTTAGAGGGTGAATTTCTATTTCCTTGCAACTGAGACTGGTAAGAGACACCAAAAGAAAGAGTGAAAAAATCTGAGTATTAACATCAGATCAGGCATGTTTTAAGTTGAGCAATGAGCACCTTGCGTATACAGTCATGAAATACATATTTCCCCAACAGGGAATTAGTTATTGATAAATCCAAAATGTGATGTAGCAACAACTTCCAATGTTCTGTAAGATAAGAGTTATCATTTAATCAGCCAGGAGAACGAGATGAAATGCACACTACATAATAAGCGTTATTCTTGTGGGGGTGCCAGCTCCAACCCAGCAATTTTAAACTGAAGCTTTGCTGATGGTTTTCATCACTCTGAGCTGCTCTGAGCTTTGTGCTCTGGCTCACCATTGCCTGGTACCTGTGTAATCATGGGGTTCCTGCTCTCTGCAGAGGCAAAGAGAGGGTTTCAGTCACACTCTGCACCAGCCTGGACTCTCCCTCCCCACGCTGGCTCCCTCTGTGGTTTGGCTTTTTGCTCCTGCTCTTTCAGCCTCTGCTCCCACCAGTGCTGCCTCTCATCCTCCCAGCTGTTTGGAGAACTTGCAGAGGCATTTTAAGTGGATGTGTACCATTGACTGACAAACTGAGGATTTCATGGCATTATTTGATCTTTTGATGCAAGTCTTTTAAAGAAATGATCCATCAACATGATCCATTTTAATATCTTTTGCCCAATTCACTAATTAAATTATTTTATTGTAAGTACTGCATGTTTTGTAAGGAAATTACTTCTGTAGTAATTCTCATGGCAAGAAATTGTCTCAAACGTCTCCTTACCTGCCCAAGTTTTGGGTTGCTGCAATGACCTTAATGCATATGTTTCACTGAGCCTCCAAAAGTGCTACCTGGCAAAACATGAGATACCTGGGCTCAGACCAACATAAGGTACATGGAAAACAGAACATTTTGCTGCACAAATGCAGAATATCTAGGGCATTACAGGTTTACACCTGTGCAATTACTTTGATGTAGTCATGCTGGAGCAAGGAGAGAAAAAAACCCAATGTAGATGAAGCTTTCAGCTGACAGAGAAAATAAAAACACAGCTTGTGGTTGTGTGAACTGATCTGTGATAAAAATGTTTGCATAAAATTACATGCAAATCACTGGGAAGTACAAACATACCCACAAGAAAGTCTGTTCCACTCAGGACCAGAAGCAGAAGTGCTGGAAATTTAGGAAGCAACTTGACCTAAAGGAAGTTACAGGGTGAGGGTGAGAGTTTCTTTCAGCCAAAATCAGTGATAAAGCATTCAGTTACCTCTCTGGGAAGGGGACCACCCCTTGGTTTGGCAAGTCAACAGTTCCTATCTAGCTCAGAAAAGATTAGGTAGGCACCCAAATTTTTTTTACAGAATTGAAACCTGTAGGAGTGCATGTCATGGTGAGTAATTTTTGGGATCCCATCTCCCTATTTGGAGGTGGAGGTTGGGATGGGCATCCAAGATACAGCAGAGGAGGCAATCCCAGCCATGTGTCCCATTCACTTTGTCAAGCCATGATTATCCTGAGTCTCAGAAATCATAATTCTCCTGGGGAATGAGGACAGCCCAGACAACATGACCATAAACTCCATGTCAGTGCTCAGCAACTGAAGAGAGTTGCTCATGTTGCTCGTGTTTGTGTCTCTTGACTATTTCTTGAAGGAGACTTTGCCTCATCTTTTTTCTGCAGGTGGATTCCCCTGTAGAGTGAAGTCTTGGCTGCTTGTGTGCTAAACTCTCTGACTGAGCCACCAGAATGTAACCAGGATTTTCCTGAGGCAGTATAAAACATGGACATGCATCTTTTTAGGGGTCTAACTGGAGAAAGATATGCATATGTATAGGTAAGTATGTTTAAGTTTAAAAAAATTGGGTTTCACCCTCATTTTAACCAAAGATAGGAAAAGTAATAATTACAACTTAAACAGCATTGATGCAAAATGACAGCAGTATTTTGCTTATCTGATCTTATCATTCCTTTGATGGTCTGGTTGCACAATGATTACAGCTAGCTCTGCAGAGGCTGAGAGATAGCACAATATTGCTCATGGAGGTTATCATCTCACTGCTTCTCATCACAACCACACTGTCATTAATTACCCAAGCTTGAGTTTAACCAGGAATACTTCTCTTTAATATATATTTCCGGTTCCCATATATTTCAGGGAAAAGCATTGACTTAATTGGCAAGAAGGACAAACAAAAACAAACTCTCCTGAGATGTTAAGCACATACAAAAATCCAGATGTTTCCAGCGTCAGGGTTAGGGATTTTTTTATTTTCCTTTCTTTTGGTCTCTGTTTTCCTGCCAGGCCCACAGGAAAGCACACACAGAATGAAGCCACTCTCTAATGGTAGCTTTGAGGTGCAAACTCTACAAACAAGAAAAAACAAACACAGTCAAAACCGAGTGTTTTCCTCCTTTGTCGTTTCTTCGGCCGCTGCTGAGACCCAGGCTCGTACCTGGGGTAAGAGTTTTTCCTGTTCCTTCCAAGGCCACGCTTATGTGACTTCTAAGGCTGGGGAAGAGGGGGCACGAGGGGGTGTTTCATCCCACAGATCCTTCCTGCAAGGTGTTGAAGTGGTGTTTGCCCATTGATCCCGAGGCAGCGTGTGGCGGGGGAGATAAAGTTGTGTTTGTTGTACATCTCACGCTGGCCAGGGCACCCTTATCTCTGCTGCAAATCGGGGGCAACATGACTTGTGTTGGGGACGCCAGGGTGAGGGGAAAGACCTTGTGCTTGAGACTAAGGAATTTCCCTTATTATCTGATTAATCTTTAGGACTTCCCTGCCTTCCTTCCCCTTTTCTTACAATCGGGCTGGAGGACTCCCGGGAGTTTGAAGGACACGCTGATTTATTCTGTATTCATGACTGCATTAATGAAGGGCAGTAGTGTTTCCAACTCGGTAGTTTCTCCAGACTTGATAAAACTTGCATAAAAACATTGGGAGGATTCATTGTTGCTACTCCTCTGCTTTATTAAATAGCTGCTGCATTAGGCACTCTGCAAAGCATTAGTGCAATTAGTGATCTACATTTATATAAATTTGATAGTGACCTGTGATAAGAGAGTGATACCATAGGATCTTGCTGATGCCACTTTTCTGCTTGGAGTATTATTTCCCAATATCTTACTCCATCCTGACCCAGCAGTAATGAAGTCAATGAAAACTTTTCTTTTGATGTGAGAGGGAGCAGCAAAAAACTCACCCTTAAATTCCTCACACAAACCTGACTCTCATTAAAGTTATTGGAAAAAATATATGTGTCCAGCTTGTACATGGAAATTATGCTGATTGTCCCTTCTGGCTCTAACAAAAAATAACCCCAACCAAACCCAAAAAACAACAAGCAAAATAATTTAGGAAAGAGAGCCTAAGTCCAACAAAGAATATTTTTCCAGTGTATTAAGTAAGTACCATATATTCCATGGTTGTGCTTACTGCTCAGTGGGGGAACTCATTTTCAATGGAGTATAGCAAAGCTAATCCTGTTCTGTTTTCTTTTGCTTACTAAAAGAGCTTGAAAGACAAGCATTTGTTAATTATATGTACAGAAAATGCACATGCAGAGTCGGTTTAATCCCCAAAGTTACAAAGATTGCAGGAAAACTAGTTAAAATTAGGAGGAAGGAGAGCAATGAGGAAATTCCCTCTTTCTTTTTTTCCTTTTTTTATCAAAAAATTTTCAGATTGTGGTGGAAAAAGTTAATGTTAGAAAATACCTCTCGGTTCTACTTTGTAAATTTGGGAATTACTGTCAGTTCCCAAATGTATCCCATTTCATCAAGCTCTGGCAAGAAATTTACTGATGGGGAAAATATCTTTATTACACAGGGAATCACTTGCTTTGCCACTATCAGTTGTGCTAACAGCACCTCCCAAAACACTGTTAGGATCTAACTATTCAGCCAAGTTTCTTCTGGAAGTGCTAAAACAGGTTCTCCTTTGACATAGGAGTGCTGCCTGGCCATGAGGCTTCCCAGGGACAGACAGACAGGGGTCGTGTTGTGTGACAAAATGTACAATTCTGCCAAGCAGATATAAAAGGCATCTTGGTGGCAAAGCCTCTCTGAGCACTCACTGGGTGCTCGGACAGCCCTCACTGCACTTCTGTTTGCTCTCTGTCCAAGTCACACACCACAACAACAGTGATGTTTGCCAGGCTGGGAGCTCCAGTGAGGGCTCCAAAGCAGTTGAGGAAAGGCACTCTCCAAATATCTGAGTCACCCCCTGCTCACCAGCTCCCAGCGGGTGCTGCTGCGTGCTCTGCCCCTCGGAGAGCCAAATCCCTTCCTGGGCTGTTGCAAGCACGAGAGCAGCTGGAATTCTTAGTCACCTCTCCCTTAAAGTCCTGCCCTGGCGTCATCGATGAAAGACTTGATCCATCGCCGTTTTAACAGCAGGAACCCTTCTCTCATCGCTTCCCAACGTGCCGCAGCAGGACAGAGCTCTGACCCATCCTCTCCTATTTGCTGTTCTGAGGCACAGAGGGCTCTTTCAGAGCCACAGTCCCATTTGGGATTTCTTTCCTAAGCCTCAGTCCAACAGCCATCTGTTGTACTGTGTTGACCCATAGCGGGGCACAGGAAATCTCACTTCTCCCAGCCACGGGTACACAGTGACCAGCAGCTACCTCTTCCCCATTTTTTTTCATTATTTGTCTCTGTGGTTACAGTAGCTAAGCCCCACTTGGGCCCCTGGCAAGTCCCGTGGCCTCCTTGACAGAGAATTGCCTCATGGATTGTCCATTAGAGCACAGACAGGCTGCCTCCAGCACAGCACCCATCTCTGAGTTGGCTTCTCCCCTTTCAGAGTTTCTGAAATCTCAGCCAAATCCCAAATTGTTCCTTGTGTTTTTAAGAGGAACTGGTGTGTTTGCATGCCCAGAGATATTGACAGGCATTGATTTGTCTCCAGAGTCAATCTGTGCCTTCCAAGGATGGTTGGTTGAGATTATTAAGGCACCAACTGTCAAAAGGTTGGTGTCTGTATCTGGGGTGAAAGCATTGGGGATTTGACTGAAAAGATTCAATGCACTGGTGAACTGTGACATTCCTGGGGAACAGGGGACTGCTGGTCTCTTGCTGACAATTTTCCTCTGGGGCATTTTTGGTATTATCCCCTCTCTGTAGCCCCTAGAACTCCTTTATTGTCACAGCAGAAGAGTTAAAGCAATGGGGATACCAAGACTGGTCCTACACCCTACAGGAATGAGGATCCAGATCTTGCAGAGGCTGGACAATATTGCTTGTAATGATTATGGTATTGCTTGTCCTCAGCACACCCACGCTCTGTCACTAAGCCAACAGGAAGAAAAATGCCCCCAGGTTGCCTCAGTGCCTTCCTCACAACCACTCCTGGTTTATAAGCATGTCACTAAATTAGGTCCTTAAAGATGTGTAATTTCTACATATTCACCCTAAACATGCACAAGAAACATCATCCACAAGAAGAGCTGAACCTCAATTTATTTAAGCATGTCTCACAACAGTCAAACTCAAGAGAACAGCCCAGGAGACTGATCTCCATCTCTGCAGTGAGGCTGTGGGTGGATGTGTTTTCATTAAGCCATCCAAGCCTTCACAGATCTACAGACCCCTTTACACTTCCCCTTGTTTTGAGATTTTGATATTTTTTGCTCAACTCATCAAGGCTTTTCCCTCAGTTCAGAGATAAGGGAGCAGAGAAGAAAAACCTAGCCCTTCTGTGATTCTTCAGGACCTGATGGGTTCCCCCAGGGTCCAGTTTATAGATTCTTCTCATTATCAAGAGGTTTTGCCCACCCCTGCAGCTGATTAAGGCTTGGCCTGTCCAGAGAGGCAGCAGCCATGGTGTGCTGGAAATAAGAGAGGGAATAATTCCTCCTACACACTCAGAGACCACACTCTGACCTGGTGAGTAAAAGACAATTTACGGACATTTGGGAGAACTGCATGGAGACCACCTTATCCTGAGGCAGAATCAGAGCCACGCTGTGGGTGGGAGCTGGAAGAAAAGTCAGAGGGGAGTGGGAGAAGAACACAGCAGAAGAATAAGAGAAGGTGAAAGGTTTATAAAATCATTTTAAAAGATCCTTCCTACTCCCTCCTTGCTGGCTGCTGGCACTGCAGACTGGACACAGGCGCTTGGCAAGGCTCAGTCCCCGGGACACACACAACAGGGACCTACCCCATGCACTGCACACACTGCAGTCCTCCCACCCACCACACCTCTCCAGGGCCCTCTCTGGGTTTATTTCAGCTTGGAAACCCACCACACCTCTGATGTCATCCCTCAGTGGGGCTTGAATTCATTTCAAGTTGACTGGGCCAGCACAAGAAACGTTATTTTTATATGTAGGAGGTATATCTATGGTTCGTAAAACACCACACAGGACTGAAGTGGCTGGAGACTGAGTGATAAACTGAGGCCAAGCATTTCTACAATTGGTTCTGAAAAGGGATTTTTATTGACTGAATACATCATTTTTTCCCATTATCCTGTTGGGGCTACTTATGTCAACTCTGCTGCATAGACTGAGGTTCCACATGTTGCACAGAACTCGAGCATAGAGACCAGAAGGAAAATTAAGAGCCAAACCAATTAATAAATCCAGTCTTGTGTTGATTAGATGCCTTTTGAAATGACTGCTTGTTGCCTTTGAAAAAAGACTTGAAGCTCAGTCACTGAAAGTCTGTGAAAACCTCACAGTCTAGGAGTGAATTATTGGTTTTTCTTGCATGAAAACTCTGTAAAACATTCGCTTCATGGCAATTGATGAAGTATTTCAGCATGTCTATTTTATCATCACATAGAAAGGATCCAAGAACATTTTACTGCCCACTAGAGCCTTTGTCCATAAGAAGTGAGAGTGTTTTGTTCCAGCAATGATAAAGACCTCCTGTATAGCTCTTGTCTAGGACTGTGCTTTGAACTTTAAAATTAACCAGTGCTGGTAAACAGGAAACACCAGATTACAGTTTAGCTCACATTAAATTGTCCTCTTGGCTTTTTTTGTTGTTGTTTTTATGTTTTAGGCAGGGACAAATAAAATGTTGCATCAAAGCTGAGGCCACAAATTGTTTATTTATTTGGGATATTTTGCACTTTGCATTGCAAGCTGCTGCAACTGAAAGAAACATGGGTTGGCATGAAAAGGGGAGGAGGAGTGAGAGCTATAATGGAAGAAATGTTACCCAATAATTAAAATTCAGTGGTACTGTAAATCCTAATGGAAACAACAATGTGTCTTTGTGTACAATTAACTCTGGGCTCCAGTTCATGATAAAAATTCTAGCTTGTAAAAAGCCTTGACCTCAATACCAAGAGCTCAACAGAGGTTCACAGATCTGGCTTAAAAAAAAAAAGAACTTTCACAGAGGGGGAACAAATAATAGCTGGACTTGGTCCCCTAAATATGCTCCAATTATTCAGGGTGGTTGAAGATAAGATACAGGAGAAGTACCAAGGGGAAAATAGTCCAATAGCTCACCAAAAACTATAAAGTGCTGCTTGATGTCTAGAGTGAAAATTCACCCTCCCCCCTTTGTTATCCCAATCCTACATTCTGCAGGGCACCCTGTGTGTTAAAATCTTTATTATTATTAGTTTAATACTTTTTTAAATGTTAACAAAGCAGACAAAACGAGTTGTTCATTACAGTGAGTGACTGACAGGGAAACATGAAGGACTATTCATTAAATAATTACTACTTTTAGGCAGAAAAAAGTTACTGTGCTTAAAAGGGGAAAAACAGTGCAAAATCAAATTGTCTATTCCTTTTTTTTGGTGGGTGTGTGTGGAGGGAGTAATGTCTCATGGGAAAAGACAGTTCTACAAATGTCAATCAGTTTGACAAGCAATTATCAGCATCAGGGAAAGGACGCAGACTGTGGGTAGAGCCCCCCAGAGCAGAGCAGCTCAGGTACAGTGCCAGGTGATGGTGGGCACACTGGGACTTGTCCAGAAAAGCAGATCCACATTTTATCTGCAAGCCTGCAGAAACAGAATCAAACTTCCTAATCAACTATAGTCACTTTTGGAGCAGACTTTTTTTTGTTTCCCACCACTTCTAAAAATGGAAGGACAACACGGAGCATCATGGAAGGAAAATTAATTCAAAAAGGTGTTTTGGAAATATTTTTTGTCAGAACTTAGACAAGACTAGATTCATACTTGCATTTGGTATGTTTCTCTGCAGCAGTGAATCCAGCAGCTGTAGCAGATTCTTCCTCCAAAGAAGGTGAGAAACAGGATTGTCAAAAACATTTAAGAGTCTGAAGCCCTCAGATCCAAATGCAGTTATAGAATCCTAGAATCATTTATCTTGGAAAAGATCTCTAAGATTACTGAGTCCAACTGTTAACCCAGCACTGCCAAGCCCACCATTAAAACATGGCCCCAAGTGTCACATCTGCTTTTTTAAACATTTTTTTGCTCCTGAATCCGCTTGATTGTCCCCACATAGGCATCTACATTTTTTGCCATTATTAAAATAGTGCAAAAATCAGTTTTTAAACACTTGGGGGATAAAATATCAGAAATGCCTCCTTCACACCCTTACACTGGAAAATAGAGAAAGGGTCTCCACCTTCCTGGCACCATTCATCAGTAACAAAGTACTCAAAAAAGGGAGCTGTGATTTTCTCCTCAGACAAACTTACAGCCCCTTTCAACGAGAGCTGGGAGTGCTCAGATGTTTGATGGCAAGGCTATTTAGGAGGCGCTTAAAATACAGATAAAGCAGAGATATGTGATCTCTATGCTTGTGGAAAGCTATAAAAGGAAACAATTCTGCACTTCAACCACTATCTTTTGATCCTTAACCAGAGGTAGGTTTGGGAAGAAGCTTGCTTGTGTACACTGCAGTGTTAGCTCTTGGCATCAGGTCGGCTACAGAAGGAGCAGAGCAGCAGTAGCTGCTTGTGGTAGAAAGGAAAGAAAGCTTAAAATGAGTGCAAGTGTGGGAAAATAGCACTTTCATGCAAATAATCTTTACAGTGAAAAACTCCATCTGCTCTGGCCCTGCGCATTTGAACTTATTTTATGTTGTACTGGAGCGTGCAGATTCCCTGGGAAATTGCTTAAAAACAGAAGTCCCAGGCTTTTGTGTGTCTATACAAATCCTTGGCATGTCACTTAACTCCGTTCTCACCTCAGCCATGAAACACCACTGCAGTTGGTGGGATTCCTCAGGAGAATCATTTCCAAGGAGAAATGGCATTGGCATTTGGTCCATTTTCGGCAGAACGGGAACATGTGCTCTCGCATCCCAGACGGCTGAGCACGCTGAGAGCTGGTGACAACAGTGACAACCAATGCCATAAGTCTTGCTGATCCCAGTGGGGCAACAGCAAGTCCTTAATCCCCATGTTGTTTCCAAGCTTCCTGTTTTGAAATTGCCATAATTAAATTCTAAAGACTGAGAAAGCACCAAACGGGTTGCCAAGTTTGTGTCAAGCCTTATCAGCTGATCTCATCATAATCCGGTAAATAGCATATCATGAACATCAAATCTAATTAAATCCTCTTGAGATACGGGTTAAAAAACAGACACAAACAAGAATCAAACATTTAAAACCTGCTGCCGTACAATCAGAATTAATCCACAGGGAGAAGTGAATTTCCTTGAAATCTGGACAAATAAGCCTTCTATGTTTTCCTTTCCCCAGTGGCTCACAGTCTCTCTGGCATACACAGTCAGAAGGAAAATGCAGTTACTAGGGTTTTATTTTCAACACAGATCCCATGAAATGCACCTCTAAACTCTGACTTCTGAAGTAGAACACAGGACAGGGCAGATATATTTTATTTATTTATAAATATATATATATACATATTTATCTCCAGAATTCTCAGCAGTACTTTTGGTGCTGTCCATATGTAAAAGCATGCTCTCTACCATAGGAAGCACAATGCAAACAGCTCTGCTGTGGGCTCAAGCAGGCAGCAGTGATGTTGTTCTTAAGTCAGTCTCCTGATCATTACATTATCTGCCAGGCACCTTTCGAAACACCTCTAATGCACCCTAGGTGTCTGTGTGTGTGCACAGGCCCTCAGGGCTACACCTATGCTGCTAGTAAATTAAACAGTGGCAGGTAATATTCCCAGGCATTGGAATTTGATAGTCTACATTGTTAAATTCCTAGAACCTGCCCTGGCACATTTTTGACCTGAATCAATTAGCGTTCTCCCACACATGTCCCAGGAATTCAGGAGCTAGCACAGCCAGAGACCATTCCCCAGAGATGCCGTGACTTCAGTCGTCGTGTGTGGTGACAAGAGGAGCTGGATGGTATGGACATGGCTCATTCCAGGTCAGTGGGACTCCCTGCCAGAGAACAGCCCTAACAACACCCAATTTTCTAATCAGAGCTGTTTTCTCTGTGTCTCAGCCTACATCTGCTCTGTATTTAATCTGGGTATGTCATAGGAGTGCTCTACCCCGAGCAGATCACATCAGAGCTGTATGGAAGGGCAGCTCAGGACTTTATCTGCTGGGTGACTTTATGAGCCACAGCTTTCCTACACACAGCTTTCTTAAACACAGCCTTTTCAATCAGTTCCATTGGGTTACAGCAGAGAGGAACATGGTAAAGGGGCTTCTTTGTTCCCACTCTTCTTTCTTGATGTGAACTAGCACATCCCTGGTCTCTCTGATGATCAGCAAGAAGTTGATGTTTGCATGTCTTGCAGTCCTTTAAAGAATTCATTCAGAAGAGCATGAATTCATAACAAGCAGTATAATTTCACTTTAGGAAAACAAAAAAGCTTTTCACCTCCAGGATTAAAATAAAAATCAAAGCTCAGAACGGATTTGCCTCAAGTACAGAGAACAGCCCCTCTGGCATGGATTCACCCCACCCAGCTTTATGTATCTAAAATAAAACTTCATTTTTCAAGGCTTCCTCTGCAGCCAGAGGACACCAGAAGGTATTTGGTTCATCTCAGACCTAACTCATGACTGCACTATTACAAGGACATTGACCAGCAATTATCATCATTTCAGCATTCCAAATTAATGTCTTTTACCTACAAACCTGCAGTGCTTCTTGATCTGTCCACTTTTGACATTGCCTTCCAAGTCTCTTACAAGCCTCACCACTTTTCTGTATTTTCACAGGAAAATAAAATAAAATTAACCAGTTATGTCTCTGTCAACAACAGCAAAAGCTATTTTACTATTAACTCAGGTCAGAGTTTCAGACCTGACTCAAAATGAAGTTTCTGTTCTCATGATAAAAGCCCCGAAGTTTCACAGCACTAAGGTCACCCTGACTGAGAAAGTGAAGCAAACCCCTTGCAGAGCAACTGTTCATCATAAATGGTTCATTCCCATATCTGTAATTTCCCCTAAAGAAATGTTGACTGGCTCTACTACTTATTAATTTCACAGTTAGTGAAGGGTAGATGCTGGACTGAGGAGTTCTTCTCCTGGACAGGATTTAACACCACAATTCTGTATGTTTTGATTATTCAAAAAGTCAGAGCAAAGATGGGGATGGATGGATGGATGGATGGATGGATGGATGGATGGATGGATGGATGGATGGATGGATGAAAAGCAAGGGCACAAGAACAGACACTTAAATTTGCATTCCCACCAAGCAGCAGCTGCAAGGGACCTGCTGCTTCCTGCCATATGGAGGAATGTATCCCAGACACTTGTATTGCAGCACTACAGCCCACTTAAATATCCTTGTGATATGGATTTAAATCAAGAAAACTGCAGTTTGTACCTGTGGCATTTAAAATGTGCTTAAAACTGGATTTTCTTCCCTGTCTGCTGACTCATTCCTTAAAATAAATATATTTGTGTTGCAGAATCTGAATTTACCTGTCTTTGGAAATGCTTTAGTACAGGATGTTGTGCAAAAGTGGCAATTTGTGATGTTTTGCCATTTTGTGATGCTGTGACTATCCTGGTCCTGTTCTTCCTCCCTCTGCCCATGTCACTCACACTGCCAGCCACCCCTGCAGCACAGCCTGTGTTTTGGCAGGCTGTGTCCCCAAAGACCACCCAGCATTCCCAGCATCTCCATTAGGAAAGTGCACCTTCAGTTCACCCCCTTCTCCATGAGGTCTGCAGTCCAACAAGCAAAGGCAGCTTCAAAACAAGACCTTGCCAAGCTTATTTACAGAGAGCTAATGACAGAGAAACAATGGATACAAGAAGGGAAAAAAATCAATTCACCCGGTCATTGGCAAGGAAGGAATACACATTTCCCTTCTTTCCAAGGCTTTGCTTTGGGTCCAGAGGGAAGGGTCTGCTGTGTTCAGTGGAAATAAAACTACTTGTGTAGCTGAGTATCAGAAGAGCCAGAAAAACCAGTGACCTGTGATGTCTTCAAAGCAAGATAATATTTAACAGCTTTAAAAGGAAAGAAACTTTGGTCTTTGAAGACAGAGACAGCAAACTATATTATCTGTCATTATTACTAATAATGAAAAATAACAGTAACACCTTTACAAATTCCAAACATAATTGATGATCAACTTTAGCTGATCACATTTTTGCAAATTGGGTCATACAACTTTTGGGCTGAGCCTACATGTCAATCAGCATGAAATTGTTTATCAGGTGTGCATCCATTCTTTTGCTCCCTTCACTCACCATCATTTTAATATCAAGACAAGGGTACAGGATGAAAACCATACCTTGACACTTCTTAATTTGTTGAAGCTGTGATGCTGGAACAGTTTTTGTCTCTTCATGGTTCTTTTTCTCAGACACTCTTCTTCCTCCTTGCCAGAGATGCCTTAGGATGTGGATGTATGTTTGGTTATGGCATGCTCCAAGTGCAACACCCTTTTGAATCTTGTTTGTACAGCCAGTTGTTGCTGATAAAATCTTTCTGTTCAATGTTCAGGATCTTTTACTCCTTTGCAAATGATCACATTGCTGCCTAACATGTTGGTGGGTCTTCCTATTTTGAAAACACCTGTCAATGCTGAAGTTATACCCAAGAAGTAAATTTTCTCTTTGGCATCGGAAGTGATGGTCTTTCTGAGATGCCCTTGTTGAAACTCAAGATTTTCCAACTCCAACAAGGATCAGCTGCCTGCAGCTGCTCTGCTCTGTGAGCACAAGCTCAGTGTGGCACCTGAGGCAGAGTTTGCGCCCCTCACACTTCCCTTACCTGTGGCAGCACCTCCTGACACTGCTCCTTTGCAGCTCTGGCTGGAAGTGCCTGGCTCAGCCCACCCAGCAGAGCCCAGCCTGATATCTGTTTCCAAAGAACCCCAGGCAGTGAGGGGACTGCTCATAGCTACACCTCTGGGCCTGCCCAATGCAGGAGCTGTAATGAGCTGGGGAAATGCCAAAAACTTGGAACCAGCAGCTCTTCCTTGAAGCATTTAGGTGACAACACTGACTAAATCATTACTAACCAACAGGCATCATTATTCTAACTAAATAACTAACTAATTAGAAGGCATAACTCTGCCTAGTTAGTAGAGTTGCCTACTAGGTGAGTAAGGAAATTCATAACTCAGAGATCTGGCTAATACAGTCCCAAAGAGACCTTACTTCAGGTTTAGAACTTCAAGATGAAGTTCTAAAGATTCAATATAAAACTTTTTTAATGGAATTGTAGAAGGCTGCTGACTGCTATGCAGATAAAAAATGGATTTGAATGACTGGTTTGGGATGCACTCAGATTGTTTGCCACAAGCTGTTGTATCTTGCTAGCTGACATTTCATGGCTGCTTCTCTGCTGTGGCCACTGGGAGCTTCACACAGGTTGCAAGGACCTACCACTGACAGCCCTGCTCTAAGAGCAGGTTCCATGTGAGCTAAAGAAGGAATCCAGGCATTCCTCAGGCAGGAATCCAAGGAATGACCCAGGGTTCATCCTGGGTGACCATGGCAGCAGATGGCAGCAGTGCACATCACCCCTAATGCTCGTGGAACCAAGGTGGTCCTGCTTGACAATGGCCATCTCCCAAGGAACAAGATCAGTCAAGGTACAAGATCAACCATAATCATCCTCCAGAGGCCCCAACACCACTCTGCCACTTGATGCAATTATTTTATCCACAAATAAATCAACATTTCACAAAACTGAAGGCAAGGCCCTGTTCCCCAGTGGTGACTGAGCTTTTGGGTGTACATCAGCAATCACAAGGGTGGGTAAAACCTCTGTAATTAAATGTTCCCTCTGTGCTCACATGAGCACTCCTGGATGCAGGGACTCATTTTGGACTCTGCCTGGAGAGCTGAGCTTTTGGGAAGCAAATGAAAAGGCAACAGCCAGGGATCTTCCAAGGGCCACTGGTGTAAACACAAGCACAGCTCCAGGCTGAAAAACAAAGGGCAGGAAAATGAAAAGCAAAGCTGATGAGCCATCCTCAGCATTAGCACTTGTGGTTCACTTTCCCCTCCAGAGAAGATTCAAGGCCTTGGTGACAGATGTCAATCTCACCTCCCCTGAGGTGAGAGGGGTTGGCTTAAGTGGTGTGTCAGGAAAGGAAGGCAAGAGGGATTTTGTTTTGTTTGTTTTTTTTTAAGGAATCAAAGAAGATCCTATGTCTTTAACCTTCAGGATAACCTTGTTTCAGCCTGGTTCTCATTGCTGGACCGCTCCTTGATGAGTTTTTTATGCCTGATTAATTAGTACACTGAAGGGAAGTGGGGGCTGCTCTGTTTAGCAGTTTGTGCCTCCTTCTGACTCATTCACCACCCAGCTCTACAGCTCCAGAGGGTCTGCAGTTGCCTGTCTCATGCCTCTGGTGTGAGGTTTCATTGCCTCTTTCTACTTTTTGATGTATCCTTCCTATTGATCCAGCCACATTTATTGAGGACTAGCTGGAGACCAGTTTAACTTGAGTTTGTAAGTTTATTTCTCCACTACCACAAAACTTTTCAAAGAAAAAAATTCACATGCAGGAGTGAATGGTTCAGATTTAAGAGTCACTTTTAAAGTGTCATTAATGACAAGAAATCATAATTTTTTTTAGGAAGATAACTTTGCATATGCCATTATTGCCTTTAATTTTTAGAAATGTGAACCCCTAATAATACAACTTATACTAAATTATTTTGTGTCCCAGTTTTCCCAGGAAAGGGGAGGAAATCCTGACCCTCTTGGTGAATCACTTCCACCTCTGACAATAAAAATTGTTGGATAAAACCAAAGCAGCCTTACCAGGTATATAAATGAAGGCAACTTTCTGCTCAAATAGGGTTGGGGTTTTTTTTGGCTAAAACTGGAAAAAGTAAACCTGCAAAGCAGATATGAATGTACAAAAAAGGCCTTTGAGTACTGGAGTCAAAGCAGGAAAAAGGTCTTTGCCTACTGGAGTCAGGGCAGGTGGTGGCTCAGTGACTTTGTCACTCTGTAGGAGCTAAGGGGCAGTCAGGTGCAATTCCCTGGGGATGGAAACGGTGTGTGAGTGCCCTTGAGCCTCCTTGTGCAGCCTGCACACCCCTGGCCACAGGAGATGGGCCCAGCCATGCACTTGGTCATGCTCTGTCACCTCTCCTCTCTCAGGTGAGGGCTTTGATCACCCAGGAGTTAATGGCAATGCAGACGTGCCTGGGCGAGGCTCTGCTGCTCTCCAAGGGGCAGGCAAGGTGAGCCAGTCCCTCCTGATCACTGCCGATGAGTCAATGAGCTTCATGTTAGCCTCAGGGTGTGCCTGACATCCAGGCGCTGGCAGGAGGGGAGCAAATCTGGGTTTGGGGAAATAAGAAGGAAAAGCTCCTTTCTGGGACTGTAACCCCATAGTTACAGCAGAGCCCCTCCAGGGTGTTGGTAGCTGGTGTGGGGGCTGCCCAAGCTCTTTCCAGGCTGTTCTGATGCTGCCCTGTCCTTCACAGGAGCTGCAAAGTGGCATTTCTGTATTCCAGGGAAAATCTGCTTCATGTGCTCGGGTGCTTTCCTGATGTGTTAAATTCAGAACTCACAGAGTAACTAAACACTCAGAGAGCCAAATTCTCCTTCCTGCTTCCTCCTTCCTGCTGTAATTCCAGCTTTGAGCTGTGGAAAATGGTCTGGAAGGGACTTGGGGAGGCTGTAGTTCACTTCAGTTCCCAAAGGCAGGATCAGGTCTTCTTATGGGGATCCTTTTTTGTCTAACCTGTTCTCAAAACCATTTGGTGATAAAAAAACCACACCCTCCCTTGGTGATCTCTTCTGCTGCTCACCTGGGCTTTGATTCACAGAGTGGTGAATTCCCCCAGTGTGATGCAAGGAGAGGTTATATACAAAATATTCCTTTTACAGGTGGCACGGTTAAAAAAAAATGGAGATAATACATGCATATCTCACCTGTCTGGTATTCAGACACCCAGTGACCCTGGGTAACCCAGAACAGGCACTTTAGCTGTAAATAACTTCACAAAGTAACAAGAACTCAGCCCCTCTGTTTTTGAAAACTTTTACAAAGCCTGCTTTGGTAGGTTGCATTTCAAAACAGAGTCCTACTGGTTCAGTGACCCTGTTTCACCAGAGAGAAGTTCAGTGCTCAGCCAACCCAGCTGGGGAAGCTTTAGTTCAGTTTAATTTCATTAAGGGACAACTGAACAGCTCATTTTGAGTATCTTTTACCTCCAAAGTACATGACTAAACCTGCATTTTTCCCCTGGTAAAACCCTGTTCCTTCTGGAGAAGCTGAACTGGGAAGGCCCCTGAAAATTTCTGCAGCACTGGAGGACAGGAGGGTGCTGAACTTTCCCAGGCTCTGCTGAAATATGGGGCACTGAGGAGCACCCTGAAACAGGATGCAAGTGGTTTTCCATCCTCTTACCTTGGGTTACCCTGAGACTGGGCCCAGAGAAGAGTGACATGAACTGGGGTGCAAGGAGCACTTCCTCTATCAGGAATTCCTCTGTTATCAGCAAATAATCACTATCCCTCCAAAATATCAGTCCTGCTTGTTGCTGAGGGAATATAAATGGCATTACACAGAGCATGGGTGAGACACTACAGCACAGACTGTGTTTCTGCCATGGCACAGAGCCTGGGATCACCTGGGAGCCTCCTCCTCATGGACAGACCTACAGGGCTTGGTGCCTGCCCAGCAAAACTCAGGTTTCAAGGAGGCACAAAAACCCATTAATGGTACAGTGTAGTACATGTGGGCTGACAAATAACCACTACACAGCACTGCAGAAGAATAAAGTGGTCATGGAGGAAGTTGGCCTAAAAATTTCAGCAGTTTTTCCATAAAGAACAGCAGCAAGTTGGTGCCTGTGGAGTGCTCCAGGAGCCCCATCAGGCCACGTTAGCAAAGGCAACAAACTCCCTTTTGCAATATATTTACTCAATGAACTCTAACACAGAAGAACATGTACAGGGCCAAGCAGATCCCTCCTCACCTTCCAAAACAGGGTCAAGCACCAAGTTTAGCTCCCAGTGGCTGCACAGGCCAGTAAGAGCCTCCCAGTTCCCATTTTGGAGGAAGCGAAAGGCTCTGGGGGCTCTGGGACTCCTGATTCCTCTTTGCACAGAACTCCAAGAATGTGACCGTGTTCACAGGGGTCTCAGGTTGAGAGAAGAGATGAGGATCTGACTCCATGTTTCAGAAAACTTGATTTATTATTTCATGATATATATTATATTAAAACTCTACTAAAAGAATAGAAGAAAAGATTTCATCAGAAAGCTAGCTAAAAATAAAATCAGAAAGAATGGTAACAAAGGTTTGTGTCTTGGACTCTCTGTCTCAGCCAGCTGGGCTGTGATTGGCCATTAATTACAAACAACCACATGAGACCAATCACAGATGCACCTGCTGCATTCCACAACAGCAGATAATCATTGTTTACGTTTTGTTCCTGAGGCCTCCCAGCTTCTCAGGAGGAAAAATCTTAAAGAAAGGATTTTCCATAAAAGATGTCTGCGACACAAGAACTTTCCTGTCCCCTCTATGAGCACTTCCCTCACCACAGGGTGACCTGCCACCTCCTGGCCACTGCCCTGGCCACCCTCTGTGACTGCCCAAGCAGGGCAGGAACAGCAGCCCAAGCAAATTTTTGTCCCCCAGGATCCTACATTTGTGTGGCACCTTGGCAAGATGCAGAGAATGGCTTCTGTATAGCTGATGCCTTAAAGCTCAGCACTGAGGACAGAAATATAAAAACTTACAAGAAAAATGGCATTCAGTATGGCTTAGAGCTGCAAAACTACCCATTGTGCAGCCTGGTTAAATGCAGCAAAAACACATACATGTGTGCAGGGAAGGAGGGAGATTGGGTTTGAATTAAACTGAATTTCCCCTTGACTCCCAGCAGCCAAACTGAAAAATAAATTATTCACCGAGGCTTATTCCTGAAGAAGTCCTGCAGGACTGCAGGCCCAGGCCACTGCCCAGGTGTGTACTGGCTAGAGCTCAGTTTGATGGCACTTTGCTATCGAGAGGAAACAAATTAATTTTCCTCCTTTGAAACTGGGAGACACTTGTGTTAGGTGATGCATAAAATAAAAATAAGGGGGTCCTGAAAGAAATTACTGAGAGCAATAAGTATCCCAAGCCATTGCCTGCTGAGAGCTGAAGGAAACAGAGGCTGGGATGAGAAGAAAATGCAATTTTATTCCCCCTTTAAACTGAAAGTCTTATTAAAATCATCCTTTTGAGGCTGAGCATTGTGAGTCAGGGCTGTTTTCTGGGTGTTGAGGGGAGAGGACAGCAAACACCTCCTGAGGTGACAGCATCACCTCTGAAATGTGCAGGAGGGACAGCCCAAAGAGATTACCTGGGCCTGAGCACAGGGCCTAAAATGGGCAGTTTTCCAATGGT
The DNA here is from genome assembly GCF_028769735.1 of Zonotrichia leucophrys gambelii. NCBI lineage: Eukaryota > Metazoa > Chordata > Aves > Passeriformes > Passerellidae > Zonotrichia > Zonotrichia leucophrys. The sequence continues at coordinate 9,757,177 of NC_088189.1, read as the reverse complement.
AGAAATTGTCCAGATGTGCATGAGAACCCTCCAGCTGCAGGTCACAACATCCAGAGGCGATTAAAATATCCAGCTTAAAAGTTTGGGGATCAAATTAGTGATCTGCTGTGAAAAGTATGCAGATTTTTGCAAAGAAGATGTTGCTGTTCTAAATTTAAATTAAAAAAAGAAATTCCCAGCAAGTGAGACAAGAGGAGCAACTCCCCTCTCTCCTTGTGTCTCCAGACACAAGGTAATGTTTTGTTTCTGACTAAAACTAAACCATTACAGGAAAAATGTGGCTGATCAGGAAGTTAGCTGTAGGTTTTGCCTGTGCAGCAGTGATTTCTCCAGGGATGATAACCTGCTCCCTGATCCTGTGCTGGTGGGGGCAATGCAGGCAGCCACCCTGCCCTCTCCCCTGTCTGCTTGGTTTAGAGTCACAAAAGGTAAAAAAACAGCCCAAAAAATTATGTGCAGGTCTTATCCTGCCTCTCCTTTTCCCTGTCAGGGTTATCAGGCCCACACTTTTGTCATCACCAGTAAAAAAGAACAGACTCTGACCCCATCAAAGCTGTGGGGTGCCCATGTCACACTGGTGCCACACTCCTGCAGGACACAGAGGGACAACAGGGATGCAGCAGGAATGGTTTGCTCAGGGAGCTGCATCCCTATAAGAGTTCCATAGTTTAACAGACATATTTGGTGACAGTTTTAATTTGGAAGATGTCTGCAAAAACAAAAAAGGAATGAAGGAGGTTGATTTCATTTTGCTACATCTCTCTTTCCAGGAGGATATTTTTGATCAGCTTTCCAATCTTAATGCCCTATTAGTGGTGAAGCAAGATCTGACAAAACTGTAATAACACTTTTCTCATTTATTCCCTTAAAGCACTCAAATAATTTCTATTATAAGTCAATGAAATTAAATTAAATACACAGAGAGAAAGTGTGGGTCAAGTTCTCTGGAGTTTGGGTCATTGCTAATAATGTAGCCAGATTAAAAAACCTTTAAGTTCACACAGAGTGAAAGGACAGGCAGAGCTTTCCCAGAGTTAGGAAACTGCCCAGTGCTGAAGGAAGGGAACAAAGTGAAAACCAGACAGTGAATCATCATCACTGGGGTGTGCAAAACCCGACTGGGAATTCAGGCAGCTCCTCTTGTTTTTCTTCGCCCATCCCTTTTATTCTTTTTGCAGGTTATTAATACTTGTGCTAAGCAGCTGTTTGAGGTGTCCCAGAAGGAAGCTTCCCTCCAAGACTCCCTACAGCATTTTTCTTTCCCTGTAGCCTTCCCCAGTGTCCCTCCATTTAATCCTCACTGCAGCAGTGCAGGACAAGGAGGTGCTTGGCTGAGTAGGGCTTGCTGAGGTCACTTTGGTTCTTTGGTGACCTGACAGGCTCTGGTTGACATCTTCGACATTAAGACACAGTTTTAAAGATGGAATTTAATATTTAAGGGTACATTTATAAAATGTAGAAGGGGAGAAAATGGGGAGGAAGATTAAACCAGATAATTTCTTCAAAGCGATGTATTGTGCTTTAAAACTTTTAAAAAGGGGGAAAACACTGGCAAAAGATATTTTCTGGCTGGCAGGCAGAAAGAAGGGTAGAAGATAACTTTTCTAAGAAATGTATGATCTTTTCACCCTTTTTATTTTGGCAGATCAGGCTACAGATGGCGGGCAGCATTTCTGTTTCCTTCATTGCATTTGCAGTGGGTTTGCTCAGAAGGGACAGACCAGCTGGGAGTTAAAGCAAATCAAAAGCCACCAAGGCAAGGGAGATAAGAACCCACAGCCCTCTAGGCCAGGTCAGAATGGGGTTTGTGGTGATGGTGAGTGCTCAGGAAGGGTCCTGAGCTGCAGCTGCACAGGCAGCCCCAGAAAACCATCCCAGCCCAGCATCCCCAGCCCCAGCTCAGCCTCACCTGCACAGCAGCTCCCAGCACACCCCAGGGATGGGGAAAGGAGCAGTCCCAGTGACAGCAGCAGGACCTGGAGGGGTAGAAAATGCCCATTATCTCCCAGTGTGCCTCTAGCACAGCCCACCTCAACACCTGTGATTTTCTAAACACACAGACAGGTTACTGCACTCTTCAAGAGTGCTGCTTCTGGCAAAAACAAAATAAACCAAAGAGAAAAAAATCCAAACCAAACTTTACCTTAAATTTAACCCTCTCTGACAGGCATCATATTTTTAGAAGCACTTATGCCCATGTTAATACTTCCTGGACATGCTCAAACACTGCCTGATGTTGCATTGAGGCAAATTAGTGAAGATGGAGGCTCATAAATCCTCGGGAACTACAAAACTAATTAAATGCCTGTGTGATGTACTTGTGTGCAGAGCAATGGTTTGCAGGTCTGTGTTTTCCAGGCACCCCAAATGAGCTGTGCTTGCTGCAGGGGCCAAGGAATGGCTCTTTCTTTCCCAGGTCCTGGCACATGAGGGGCTCTGGGGAGCCTGGCACAGGCAGCTCGAGGAGGCACCATGCCATGATGCCATCACCTTGTGCCCTTCTCAGTGCAGCTGGGTCAGCCCCAAGCCAGGGCTCTGTCACACCCTGTCCTCCCTGGTCTCAGCAATTCCTCTGCCCACCCACAAATGCTTCAGTGAGATACAGAGGGCCCAGAACTCACTCTCTGCTCCTGTGCCCTTCCTATGGCAGAACTGGCACCATGAGGGATGTGCCCCTGGATGTTGGGTGTGGGAAAAACTGCCTTTTTCCTCCTTTGGCTTTTCCAGTTGTAAAAGACAATGATCCCATAGTCCCAGCACTGTGTTCATGAAGAGGCTTTGAGTCCTGGACATGTCATGATCCCAGGCTGCTTGGAAGAAGAAAAATGAAAATAGCAGAAGAGGAGCTGCTGTTGACTCCTGATGTGGTAACTGGTACCAGGAATCAGCATCAATCAGGATGGGCTTCTGCTCCCCTGAGCAGTTCAGAAGTGCTCAGTGGGCTCATCTGATCCCACAGGTATTTGGTCCATGGCTCCTGACTCTTTACAGCATTTCATCATTAAATAAAACTCTACAGCCAACTACACAGGTGAGCTCCTCCACTCTTGCAGGTGGAGTCAGCCAGGGATGCCCTTGCTGGATACACTGGGCTCTAGCAAGCCAGCTGATAATTCTGATTATTCTGAGTAGTTTGGACAGTTACTCTCACGAATGAGTCAAACAATTAAAGTCAAAACCCTGCACTACTTTTTCCTAGTGAAAATCTTACTGGTTTAGGGTTTGAGCCCCTGGGTAGGAAACTTCTTTATCCCTTCTTGTGGCTGGGTACAGCAGAGCCTCCACTGAGGGTGTCTGCACATCACCTTCAATTTAGGCTCCACTTTTGACAGTTCTTAGGCCTAATATGTGTCTCTTGCTGTAAAAATTGCTTTCCTCTCTCTGGGAGACTGCAACGAGGTTGACAAAAGTACCCAGAAAAACAAATTTTCTTTTTTCCCTTAAAACTCCAGTCTGAAATATTGCTTTGGAGTGGAGAAGCCAGAATGGAAAGGAAGTCCCACACTGAAGCCACCAGAATCCTCTGGGATTTAAGGGAGTGGGATTATTTGAGTCATTCCTGTGGGTGTATGATGTTTTCCCTGTGCTCCCCTAGGATCTCACTGCCAGCATGTGCCAGCCCAGGGTGGGGAGCAGAGGGGGAGATGTGCCTGCCTGTGCCTCCACAATGCACCTCATTGTCCTCTCTTCTCTTCCAGCTGTTTTTGTGAGTGTGGTTTGGAGGGACCCTGCCTGTGGGTTTTGTGTGTGAGGAGATTGCAGGGATTTGAAGGGCAGTGTTTGGGGAAAAGCTAAACTCAGCCTCCACACTTGCACGCCTTGGATTACACACCTAGGTCTTGCCCACTCACTTTGTGTTGGCTGCAGTTTTGCTCAGGCAAAAACTCACATGGGAGCCTTCAGACTGTCCACATGTGCAAACTGGAGGATTAGCTACCTAACAATTGGTCCAAAAACAAGAACTGGTGATTTACAGGCTCAGCCAAAATAACAGGTCACATTCTCTGATGGAAGAACTTGGCATTGCATTACTGAAATTGGAGGAGCTTTGCAGATTTACACCAGCTGAGGATTTGGGCATAGGTGTTTCCTGAGTGAGAAAAATCTGAAGGGAAAGAACTACTCCATTCAGTTTATTTTTACAGAGCAGAGTCTACAGAAAGTGGTCACTTTGCCAAAGGAGCCCGAATCACCTCTCGGCTGTTGGTGCATGAGCAATAACGCCTTAAGGGGATTCACAAATTTGTGCTGTGACAAAATTCTACCATTCCTGCCAAGAAATGGGAACCACTGCAGTTTAATGTCCTTTTTTCTTTCCCTAAACAGAGGTATAAATGGCATTTTTGTACTTGGAAACTTCAGGCCCACATTTTCACCCTCCTAATTGCGAGTGCATTCGCAGTTGCAGTCAAGGACCACGTTCCCTCAGAATTGCACATGAAGCCACACGTGCACGAGCCACAAGAAATGTGCTTCCCACACACTTTGCTTGCTTTATTTTCTTTCTTTCTTTATTTCTTAGTTCATCACACAATGCTCAAAGTGTAGGGCAGCCTCTGGGGTGCCTCATTTATCGAAGACGTCTACCCTTCCCTCTCGATTCCCACCTTGTTTCAATTACTTGTAGCTCTGGGATGGGTTTTGGGATGGAAATAGTTTTGCAGAACCCACAATCAGTGGGGTTTGAGACCTACACTTCAAATGTGCCTGTAACTCACTGCTTTGTTTCACTGGGTGTGTCATGTGCCATTTCCCTTAACGAGGAGCTGTTACAAGGCAAGTTTATTCACCCTTGCCAGGTGCTGGAAGATCAAACCACATGGGGTGACAAGATTGCAAACACTTTGCTGCAGGGCTGAAAATACTCTGGAATGGGATGAGAGATTTAACATGTTCACAGAGCCACGACTTGCCAGTGAGAGGAAGGTGGTATCGTTCCAGAGAGCTGAGGAAACCAGAACTGGGCAAGGATGAGATGTGTAAGCTACAGGAAATATTAAAATTCAACAAAATCTGCTCTGACACCCAAGCCTCAAATAGTGCTCCTGGGATGGATTAATTATTCAGGCAGAAATCTGCACCCACCCAAGCTTGCTACCTGCAAATCTGCCAAACCCAGCCCAGCACTGCTCCTTCAGAGGCACAGCCACTCTTAAAACATTTGTATTAAAATTGTACAGCTCTTTGGAGACACCACTCCGGGGCATTGCAGTGTGGTGTTGCAATGGGAACACACTGCAAGCAAATCCCTGGTTTGGCAGGAGGTGATGGGGAGCTGTGTGCTGGGAATGTGGACAGCACAGCTGGCTGCATGGCAAGGGAGGCAGCCCTGAGGAGCCCAGAGCAGAGGGAGCAGGAAAAAAATGTCAGCTCTCCATGGAAAAGCAAAGAGGCTGTCCTTGGAGAAGGCTACAAGGAGAAACATGGATTTGCACTCAGTTGCTCGGGATGTTACAACTCCAGCTCCTCTTGAGAGTCTCTTTCTGAAAATCCTAGAGAGCACTTCCTATCCAATAAAGAATATTACAAAAAAAAGCCAGCTTCCCTCTCTGGGTGTGCTGCACTTCAGACACACAAACTTTTTTATTTTTAAGGTTAATCTCTTTCCTTTCTTGGAGTTGAGATGAGGTTTTCTTCAAGGTCTGTGTGGGTGCCATGTGCAGTCCTTTGCCTTCTTCTGCTGCATGGGCAGCTCCCACCTTTCCTAGGAAGGTCTATTTCAGTAATCTAACCTAAAATTGTTGGCCATTCAAGAGATGCTAGTGAGAACTCTCCATTTTTCCTGGTCCATTCCTGTGGCATAGTGATGGCTCTTACTGAAGATCTCAGTACAGGGAATTGAGAAGTTGCTGGGTATGACTGAGACTGGAGATAGTGGTGGGATAAAACTGCATCTGCCTGATGATTTCTCATTTTCCCATAGTACACAAATTTGGATTCAGGGTCCCCAGAGTCTGAGGCCCGGTTTATTTAGTTCTATCTGATCTCAGATGAGGAGGCTGGCTTGCCCCAAATGGTCCCACAGCAATTTGCAGTAGGAACAGGATCAGTTGTTTTCTTACAAGAACCATGACAACCTGGAAAGGGGAACTCTCAGCTTCTGCACACAGAGGAGATTTCAACATCTGCCACAGCCAAAGCCTGGTGAGTAATGAAAGCCAGAGGGGCAGAAGGTCACAGGCTTGTGCAAAAGAGGTGAGAGACAGTAAAAAAGGTGGAAGTGGGTTTCCAAGTAATGAAAGGTTCAGAAGAGCTGAGATGACAGCAAGCAAAGATGACAAGGAGAGTGTGGAGACTTCAGGATGATTTTACCTCAAACTGCAGGATGAAAACATGAGAGGAAATATAAGAGGAAACATTACAGAAGCTCTAGGGAAAAATAAACCAGAGATCCCCATAAGAGATTTAATCCCTGTGTCCCTAACAGGCATAACCACACCTCTGCACTTTGGGGAAGTTCAACCATGAGCCAGCTTGCATCTTTGCCCTCTGCCCCATTTCTTCTGAAGGATAAAATTGTGAAAAAAAAAATTACCTGGTAGGAGGAATATTCTATAAGTCATCCAAGCAGAAATAGAGGTCTGATTTAATTTTTCACTTGTATCTGCTGCTGATAAGGTGATTTTCAAATCAATAGACCCTAAAGAGAGATACTTTAAAGACCTTTAGAAAAAAATTTACATGCACAAAGTTGCAGAATTGGACCCTAAATGAAATTTAAAATGGAACAAGCAATAGTATATAATGTTGAAAAAGCATTAAAGCACCAGTGACAGTATTTTGGGGACATTTGTTGGCAAAACCTAAATATGACTACAAGAAAAGGAAACATATGCACAGCCAATCACCTTAATACCACTACTTAATGAAGGGGATTGGGAATTAGGAAGATCTGGATGGCATAAAATCAGAGCAGGGGAGGATGGAATGAAGAGGTGATGCCTGTTACCCAGAGATAAAGGGGACACAGAAAAGAAGAGATCATGAAAAATAAGAGATCATGAGGGTATCCAGGCAGCTGCAGAAAATCATCCTGCAGAGCAGTGTTTGTGGTGAGAGCAGGGAAAGTGCTGTGTGTGTAGGAGTGCAGGAATGGCATGAATCATTTTCAGAAGTCCCGTGAGCAGCAGCACCAACGTAGCCCTTGGACACAAAGCTCAGGACTGACTGGCTCCACTTATTGATGTCTCACAGGGGATGAGCTCATGCAGCAGGTTCAGTGGGAGCACTGACAAAGTCATTTTCCTTAATCATTTTCCTGAACCCAGGCACCTCTTTTCCTAAGACTTAGAAGCACTTAATATCTTTCAATGCACTGACAAATGGGTTGAAATTGGGTAACAAGTCCAAGGGATATTAGGGAGAAATAGATAACATTCTATAACTTTATTTTTTTTAAACCATAGATTTTTTTAATTGCATTTATCTAGTAAATTGCTATGAGCAAGTTGAAGCTGATGGAGCTTTCTCCCAGTTCCAAAACCTCCTGATCTTGGAGAGCTGGGTTATCCCCGCCACATGAATATTCAGCCTGCTGGAACTGGTGATGGTACAACCACCTCCAACTCTATGATAAAGGCAATTAAAAGACTCTGGAAAATCTTATTACCTGGAGTAGTTTAAAAATTGCAAATGTTTTAAAGCACTGATCAAAACTTTACTGATATTAATGATGTTTTCAGGCATTTTACTGCTTCCTACTTTTCAGCAAAGGCCATGAGAGGCATCAAAGAACGTCCACAGTGGTGACTGTCCCTGTAACATCCCCACCAGCAGCAGTTAAAAATTCCATTTTCCCTTGGGGAAAAATTCGTATTTCTAGGCTTCAGTACTTTTAGCAAAACCTGTGTGTCTAAAAGGAATTGCTGAACATTTAGGGCAATTTTTTTCCAAGGGCTTTTACATTCAGCTTCAACAAGTCAAATAATCAAGGCCAGTAAAATCTTATGTCCTGAGGGATGACCAAGAAAAATGTTTCTAGAAGCTTCTAGAAAACACACTTAGCACTGTGATTGAACCCTGAAGAAATTAACCTCCGAAAAGACTGAAAATTAGAGCTCTCTATAGATTTGCTAATTATTCTATGAAATTGAATGGGGAATCTTAAATAGCCGTTAGACTTAAATATACATTTTCAGATCCATTATAATTACTTCTCATCTACATGAAAGTAATACCCTAAACAGAGAGGGCTGAATGATTGTAAAGGACAGTAAAGTCCCTGTCCAGAGATACTTAGAATCAGTGCAAATATCTGATGGAAGACAGGGGTAAAATAAGCAAGAAAATGAGCATTACTATAGCAGGCAGATGGCTGTGCTGGGTAGAAAGGGATTTCTCCTCCCTCAAAACATTTGAAAATTTTTAAATGTTACCAACCTGCATGCCAGAGGAAGCCAAATCTTTTCAATGTGTTTTGCTGAAACGATTAAAAAAAAAAAAAAAGCAAATAGCTAAACAGTTTGGTTTTCAGCAACATCAAACATTATTCCCCAAACTGAAACAAAAATTTGAAAACACTGGAAACAGCCAGAAGCTGGATGTTTTCTGCTCTGGGCTTGTTTGTTTTTAAGTAACTGGAAAGCTCCTTCCAAAAGAATAGAAAACGTAAAAATTACTCTTTTTTGCTTGTTTGTTTGTTTGCAAAATGTTTTGTGAGGAAATCCCTGTGATTCACTACTTACCATACTTTGGAATCAAATTCTCAGAGCCTGGGAGCTCCTTTCTGTCTGTGTCCAGTTCATTAGCAACTCTGGAAACTCCAGACCAACTCAGTGCACTGTCCTGGACCTAAACTATCTCTGCAATTCCATGCCAAGTTTCGAGCAAAGCAGTGGAATAATTTTAATTTTTTTTTCTTTTCATCTAAGTGTGGTCAGCCACCTGCCTTGCCTAGATCAAGAAAAGCCTCTTTTATTTTTCTGCAGGTGCACTGGGGAAAGGCAGAGTGCCTTTTCACCCTCATGTGTGTGGAAGGGCTGGCCCTGTGTCTGCTCAGCAGACAGGCTTGGAACAAGCAGGGGCACACACAGGCAGATACCCCCAAAAGCAGAGCTTTTGTGGTGTATTTATGGTGTATTTATCATTAACTTGGGGTTTGTAGTGGCTGAGTACAAAATCTGAAGAACCACAGAGCTGTCAGACAATGATTTGGGTTTTTTATATTGTCAGACACCAGGAAAGTGTTTCTCCTTAGTAATGAACAAAATAAAACTGCCATGAGAAGCTCTGAAGTGTCACCTTTCCAAGCAGCCCCTTTTAAATGCTGGATTTGGTGTTAGCATTTGTGAAAAGGGGCAGGGTTTGGTATTCAGCTGGAGGAGTGAAATCCCTGGGCTTTGGGACACAGGAGTTGCACCACCCTTTGGTTTCAGAGGATGGGGTTCCAGGGCTTATCCAGGATAGAAAATTCAATAAATTAACTGCTTGTCTGAAAAAAGAGTCCCAAATACTCTGGTGATGGAGAGGAGAGGAGAGGAGAGGAGAGGAGAGGAGAGGAGAGGAGAGGAGAGGAGAGGAGAGGAGAGGAGAGGAGAGGAGAGGAGAGGAGAGGAGAGGAGAGGAGAGGAGAGGAGAGGAGAGGAGAGGAGAGGAGAGGAGAGGAGAGGAGAGGAGAGGAGAGGAGAGGAGAGGAGAGGAGAATGGCATAACTCCACCTGGCAAGGAATATTTTTCCATTCCTGCACCATTTTCACTCAAATAAATTGTTGTTAAGTTATGCCTAAAACCCATGAAAATGGCCAAAGGCACTTCATTGACAGCTATAGCAATTCTATAGGATTATTGACCCATTCTCAAGAATCTTAAAGAGAAACTAAGCTACCAGGAAAGATGTACAGAGCAGCTCAAAATAAATGTATTCAACTCCATTGCTGAAAGCTCCCCCTGCCCATGAGGGACACTCATAATGGCCACAGAGAATCCAATTGCCTTCAATGTTTGTTGATAAAGAAACAATCTGTTCATTAATTTTTAGAAAATGTTATGGCATTTGTACAAGGCAGTATTGGTTTGGCTGCTATAGATCTTGCACAGGCTGACTCCTCTGTTTAACTTTCTCTATTCTAAATAGGTCCCATTGACTTTCATGAGTCTGCTTGTAAGTAAAGATAACTTAGAGGATCAAAGCCCTATAAACTGTGTCATTAAATTTTAAGAAGTCAGAAGCTGCACGTTCTCTTCCCAGGCTGTACCAGCATCTCCCATGAGTGCTAATGAGACCAGTTCTCATGTCACCAATCTCTGGACATCAGAAGACACAGATTTGATTTTAGGCTTGATTGCACAGATGAAAATAAGCAATAACTCATGAAAATCAGTGTAGGTTTACATGGCAGTCAAAATACAGCAGATGAAGCTCATGTTCGTGCTGAGAACCCTCCTGAAGTTCAGTTCTCTTAAAACATGTGATGCATTTGGTCTGTGCAGTAGGTGAGTAGAGCTCATTAGAATTGATCCTCCATGTATTTGTCAATAATTTCAGGAGTAAAAAAAATAATAAAAATAAATAAACTCATCTGAGATTACCAGAGTGATTCAGCTCAGCGATGTGTGGGAAAGATGACTCAGATTTTAGCCAGTGACTGTCTCCTCCACACCTTGTAGGAGAGTTTTCCTGGAAATCAGGCAGGGTTTTACTGATAACTGGTTTTCATGAAGCAGAAAGTGAGGAAAGATAAGTGGGGAGGACTTTGTCTTTCTAGAACATTTTCAAGCCAGTGCATGTTATGATCTTTTTACAAAGCTCCCATACCTTCTTGGTGATTTCTCATGGGTAGTTCCTCACAACAGTTCCTGACTCCTTCTTCCTCACAGTACAGCAAACAAACTCCAACTCTCTCCTCACCCAGCTAACCCACTCTTTTGTAACACTCTTCTTTTTTTTGGACACAGCTGTGGCCTATTAATGTCAGACCTGTTCCTAATCTTTGGGGATCAGTACAGCTGCAATTCCTCAGGTGTGAGATTACCTTCTGCACAATCTTTATTTTCTTACATTCTATTCCCCCACAAGTGCAGAGCTTTGGGAGAGAAGAGGATGAAAGCATCCTTCCAACACTGCTTTTTTACAGCTATCTTCAAAACAAATTAAAAAATGGAAGAGTCCCCAAGACAAGGACTGTTCCAGCTCTTGGCTGGATGCTCTTTGGCTCTACCTAAAGTGCAGAACAGAGGGCAATTCCCAGTGGCTCCAGGGCTGGACACTTCCCCCCACAAGCAGCCCTGGCTGTAATTTCCACAGCCAAGAGGGGTTGAGAGAGCTCCCCTTCATCCCATTCAGCTCTGCCAATGAGCAGATGGGGCCCACAGGGCATTCCTGGAGCCACTGTGCCCTGCAGCTCCATGTGACAGCTCAGAGGATGTGACAAACACCCCAGCTGGCACTTCTGCCTTCCCTCCCAAGGGTTTTTGCAAGACACCATCCAAGATGAGCAGCTACTGAGTCACCTCTGCAGCCCTGGGCTGTCACCTCCTTGCACAGGCATTCCCCTGAATTCTGTGAGATTTTCTGCAAAAGGGGGCTTTAGCCAGATAAAGGAGCCAGAATCTGAAGAAAAAATTGAAGATGAAGAATTGAAGATTCAGAATTTGAAGGAAGATGAATGGGAAAGAAGTTAAGAGAAAAATCCTGCCACCATAGAGCAAATGCTGCTTTTCAGGGCAAGACAGGGAGGAGCACCCAGTGCAGGTTCCAGGCAGCACCACAAGCCCAGGGGACACCTTTTGCTGGGGCAAACATCCCTGGAAAGGTGGATGGTAGAACAAGCACATCCTGGACAGGGGGCAGCAATAAATCATTCATGAAAAGAATAGGAAACATCATAGCCAGGGCAGAGAGAATGCTAATTTGCTTTGCAACCTGATCAAATGGAATGACTGGCCTTGAGGGATGCAGCCATTTTGGGGGTTGATTGCTGCAGTTAATACAGAGCATTAACTTTGCAGCTTTGCTCCAGGCAGAACTTGTCCCAAGTGATCTAAAACTTTCAATGCACTTATTCTATCAGAAGATTTGTGTGTGTGTGTGTGAGAGAGACTGCCTAATTAATGAGTTTCTTTTCAATATTAATATGCAGAAAAGTTTACTGCCTCAAAGGTGTGTCAATATATACATTTTTCTGGTTAAAGAAGCTTGCCTTTGGCTATTCTAAAATATAAAAACTATTAATTAAAGTATACAGTGCTTTAGAAAAAAAAGAAAAGAGATCGAATTGCTGAAGTCTTTGGGGAGAATTGCTACAGAATTTATGCCAAATGTCTCAATTAATTGATATGCTAAAATGAGCAACCTGGAGTATTTTAGTAAAGATTTTTTCACAAGGCTTCAGCTATTCCCTCCCAGCCATCAAAGAATTCTGTTGAGTGATTTCAGACCAGGTGGAATCAAGAAAAAACAAATGCACAAACTCCTCCCAAACCTGTTGTGTTGCTCCTTTCCCTGCATGAGGAGCTGCAGGGGCCTGGGCAGTGCAGAGCCCTTCCAGAGCTGCAGGTTGTGCTCTTCCACCTCAGACCTGTGCCTGGCAGAGGCCAAATGCCACCAGGTTGGTCCTTTCTCAGGCATCCACTGACTGGAAATGCCACCAGGTTGGTCCTTTCCCAGATATCCACTTGTTGGAAATGCCACCAGGTTGGTTCTTTCCAGGATATCCACTGGTTGGAAATGCCACCAGCTTGGTCCTTTCCCAGATATCCACTTGTTGGAAATGCCACCAGGTTGGTTCTTTCCAGGATATCCACTGGTTGGAAATGCCACCAGCTTGGTCCTTTACCAGACATCCATTGGTTGGAAATGCCACCAGGTTGGTCCTTTCCAGGATATCCTCTGATTGGAAATGCCACCAGCTTGGTCCTTTCTGAGGCATCCACTGACTGAAAATGCCACCAGGTTGGTCCTTTCCTAGACATCCACTGGTTGGAAATGCCACCAGGTTGGTCCTTTCCAAGATATCCACTGGTTGGAAATGCCACCAGCTTGGTCCTTTACTAAACATCTACTGGTTGGAAATGCCACCAGGTTGGTCCTTTCCCAAGAATATCCACTGGTTGGAAATGCCACCAGCTTGGTCTTTTCTGAGGCATCCACTGACTGAACATGTCACCAGGTTGGTCCTTTCCAGGATATCCACTGGTTGGAAATGCCACCAGGTTGGTCCTTTCCCAGATATCCACTGTTTGGTGCTTTCCAAGGCTGGCATGGCCCCTCCTGAGTGCAGCCTGTCCTCAGCAGCACTTCCCACCCTCTCCCTTGGATCTGGGAGACACCAACAAGGATGGAGGAGAAGTGACATTATTATTTTCATTTTTACATATGGGAAACTAGGTACTAATGCAAGACAGGTCTCCAAAGCAATTTCTTCATTATTTCATCTTGCCTAAAGAGCTTCAAAAATAATTTTCTCCAAGTGATTTTTGTCAGAGGTTACAGAGGAAGCCTCTGGAACAGCCAAAGGCCAAGAGCTGTGTACAAAACCAGTATTTTAACTGTATAACTATTCTTTCTCCCCAGTGGGTGCCTGTATAAAATATTTACCAAATTATCCTTCCCCTTCTTTAATTTCCCATAGCATATGATATTATCCTTTCCTACCTGGAAAATCCTGCCATAAACCTCCACCAGAGACTGCTTAATATGCTGAGCAGAGCCTTGCAAAGCCCTTCAGAGAGCCCTCCCAGCCTGTCTGGACCCCAAATTACTGCCTGCAGACACTACAGCAAACATTCAGGAAAGTGGGAGGAAATAAAGTCTCTTATCTTAATCATTCTGAGGGAGAATAACCAATGTCCATGGAGCAGAGCTGGAGTGAAGGGCAAAAAATTGTGACTGCTGTAACAATATAAACAGCCCATGAGGATCTTCTCACAGTGGGATGCTTGGGAAATTTGGGTGGGTTTCTTTAGTAAAGATCTTCTTTACTAAATTCTTAGAAAATTTAGAAAATTCTTATTTTACAGGTGCAGTGCTCTAGTTTTGGGGTATGTTTTTTTCCTGAGCAGGTGATTGTTATATCTCATGTGCAGGTTTTCCATAAGCACAAGCTGGCTGTGAGGGGATAGAAGTAGTAGCAGGTGCAGAGTCTTCATGCTCCTTTAGTTTCCTGCTTGCTGGGGCTAAAAGAAGGATGGGAGAGAAAGCCAGGAAAAGGCAAAAACTGTAGAATATGCCTTTTCTTTCTTCCCCAGCTCCCTGTAGTTGCAAGGCAGGTCTTCATAATATAAGAGATAAGCAGCTGCTCAATGTAGGAGCAGTAGAGTTTAAAAAAATCATGTGCTTTATAGATGTTATTTGATCTCTCCTAAATACCCTGAATATGGGATTTTTGCATGCTGCTTTGATCTCAGGGAAGCAAATTCCAGCCAAGCTGCTGCCACCCCTCTAATGAGTGGTGTTGGAGGCCCTGCATAACCCGTGGCTGGTGAAAGTGGGGAGGAAGAATGCAAACTCTGGCATCTCTGCTCCAAAGTAGGTCAAGCTCCTGGAAAAGCAGTGGTACTAGGTCTCTCCCATGGTGGGCAGGTGCTTGTGCAGGGTGAGGAGCTGCCTGAGATGCTGGGGTATGGGGCAGAGCAGCTCCTTGTGGCTCATCCCATAGCCACAGCAGCTCCTCAGTGAGAGCTCTGCTAACCCAGGCTGGGAGCTGCAAAGGGCTGAGATGCTCCTACAGCAGATGCCTCAGGTCTGCTACCTACCCTGGACTTGTTTTCAAAATCCAAAACTGCCAGCAGAACAAAAAAAAATATTTTTCTTCTAGGATTGGTGCATAACAGAGAAGTTTGCTGAGAACAGACTTGGACCTTGCAAGGTTTTAGAGGCTGTGCTCCTGCTGAATTCAGCTGCAGCCACATGCAGGTGCCTGCCAGCCCAGCTCAGCAGTGTGGCTGCTCACACAGACACCTCCCTGACTGTGCAGGAACAGGCACTGGGCTCCCCAGCGAGCTCTGACTGGGTGCCAGGCATCTGGAGAGCCAAGCTGCTTTATCTGCACAGCCCAGAAGACTCCCCACACACATGGTCTTTTTAGGATCAGGAACACCTCTAGGTCTAGGGGTGTCCTAATTCACAGCTGACATCTGAGGTGCTGCAATCACATTGCTAATAGACCAGCTAAAACAGGAAAGGAGCCTTTACCTGCTGCCAGCTCCTGTAATAACGTGTCCTAGGAGCACTTTCTTGCTCTTTCAAGTCATGCACACACAAGTTACTTCACAAAGTGGTCTCTTGTCTGGGCCTCACAAACTTGTTTTACTTATAAGGTGTCTTAGATTGGAGCAAGGACTGCCAGAGGGGAAGCAGGGTTACACAGGATTGCACCACAGAAACCACCCAGCTGCAGTGGATTGCTCTTTTTGCCATGGGCTGACTTGCTTATGCAGGTTTGCACTGTTATCAAATGTTTGTTATGACACAGGAAAAAGTACTGAGCTGAGCCAGGCCTGTTTTGTGATCTGGATTATCCACTCTCTGCTTCCCCATGGGAGCTTTATGGAAAGAGTTTTCTGTACTAAACAAAAAAAAAACCCCAAAAATCCTGAAAAACTATCTGTGGGAGAAGAGACTGGCAGCAACTGCCCTTACAGAGAGTTTCTCAGTCACCTGGAGCAGCATGAAAGCATTATTAGTCCTTCAGCTAGAAATCTCAGGTAGGGCAGGCCTGAGTGCCAACCTACAGGCTGTTAGCATCTCTCTAATTCCTTTCTTAACTTGTCAGCTGAGTAAGGGACAGCATTGTGTTTCTGCTTGTTTCCACTTCATAATTTGAAATTTCAGCATGGAATCAGCACACCTGAAACTTTGACAATCTGTCTGCAAGAGATGGGCTGGGGTTCAAGGAAACTGCTTTTAATCCTGTCTCATTTAATCCCAAATCTCATTTCCTATTGTAGGTTTGGATGGCTTCTAACTCCAATTAGCCTTACACAATAAAAACAGAAGGCTGAGTTTCAGAGGATGTCTTGCAGGGGCATCATAACTCAATGTTGAGCAAGGCTTTTCTATCCTCAATGCCTTCCTTCCCTCCAGAAATTAGGATTTTACCTCCTAAGACATGAGCTTTTTACAAGCAGTTTAAGGGCCCTTCTACTCTCAGGATTCACCATTTTCAGGTTTTTTCATCCATGCTGGTTGGAAACTTTCTTCTCTTAATTAACGCTGGAGCTCTGGTATATCCATATGACTCCAAGGTCTAGGGTTTTAAGAAAAATGCCAGGTGTCAGGAGACTCCTCATAAAATCATGACAGTTAGCAAGCTGAATACACAAAGAACAGTCTTGTACCTTTTTTTCTCTCTCTCTAAAGTTACTTCTATTTTAGTGTAAGGAATCCTAGAAAGAAAAAGAGAAAAGTGCCCACAATAGATCCTTGTGTCATGAAGCAAACCCTGGAATAAAAGTCTCGGCTCTGTTCCCCTAAAATGAGGTAGGCTCTGAAGGTGCAGTCCATCAGACAATACTCCAGTTTGTAAAGGTATTGGAAACACTTGTTGGAAAAGCCAGAAGCTGCCAGTTGAAAACTGAGGGTTTAAAATGTGAAGGATCAAAATACAGCAACATTAAACCCTTGAAAAAGGAAGGTAAAACTGAACAAAGAATCCAGGCTGTGACTGCTTGTCCTCCAGTAATTCTGAAACCTGGTTAAACTTTGAGAGGCCTTGAAATTTCTCCTGGACAGAACTGGTGTTTATAACTTGAAATAGTGATGCTGGATGTTTGACTTTTCATTACAAGCAGATTATTAACATTTTCTCAGCACTGGTGTGTCACGGAATTTAAACCACTATTTTGAAGAACAGTCTCATTTTGCAAGCTGTGAAATGTCTGTGGCAGCAGGATCTGTGAGGATTCTCCCCTCACAGGGGCTTGCCATGGTTAGCCCCATCCATAGAATATTGCAGGTGGCTGTGGGGATTTTGGTCTGTTTGTTATCACTGCCGGGAATAAACTCCTCCATTAACCAGGGATGCTTGGACAGCTGTTAAATTGTCTTTGGTTTTGTTTTTTTTTTTTCCATTGACAATCACTTTTTCAGCATCACAGACTCTCTGGCCAATTTAATCCTGGTCATTCTGCACCTTTGATTGCTGGGGCTGATCTAGAGCTGAGCTACCATGGGGCCAACCCCCTCAGCAATGTTCTTCTTCAAGGGAAAGAGCTGTTAACCCAAATTACTTGGCAGCTCTAAGAAATCCTAGCAGGTAATTTCTGCAGTGCTGTCAGTCACTCTCAGCCCCCGTGGCTGCAAGAGTTGCTCTGAAATAACTACAGTAGCTCTGATCATGAATTACTGTGATTTGTCAGCAGTAATATAAACCCAGCGAGGGTTTTGATGCTTTTGCCAGCAACGTGTGAAAGAAAATATTTGAGTGAAGTTGTCTAAGCCAGGTTGGGTAAAGAAAAGGGGGTTTAAAAAGCCAATCTGACCTGCCCAGATTTATTTCATGCATCAGCCCACTGTCTGGATTTAAGACCAGTGGATATGTTTAGTCTTCTTGAATAACTCCTGATGGATGTTGGACTTCTTCTGCCTGGAAATTTTAATACAATTCTGCACACCATCTAAATAATGCAACAACCTACTGTAATATCTCTTTTCTTGGAGCAATTGTGTATGACACTGGGAAAAACAAAGCATGTCTGAAAACAAAAATGTCCTCCTGACAAGATTTGCTGCAATTTGGACAGTGGGTGTTTTTCCACTGCTGGAGAACAGAGCAAAAATACCACATGGAGCAGGAAACAGGGAATCCACACTGCTCCTTAAGCTTCAGATCCTGATTTCTCTGCTGAGCTGTGCAGAGATTTAATGTCAAAGAGGTATCCAGAGCAATTCCTAGGTTGCTGCTGGAAAACCTGAGCTGTGTTTTCTGGGGTCCAAGCAAAACTTCTTGAAGTTTGCTGAGCTTATCTAAAGAAAAAAGTCAGGTAGCTGCAAGGTGAGTGATAATGGTTTTCATTACTATTATATGTACATCTATATATATAGCTATATACATATATAGTAAAATATGTAATTACATAGTGACTTATATATATAATTACAGCTATTTTTTTCAATCAGCCAGGTGTTAGGAAAATTCCTGTTGAAAGTTCTCATATTGCAGTGAGACCTTGAAGAAGGATGACCACATTTACCTCTGAGTCTCAGGAGCCTCTTGCAGAATTTGGTCCAGTTTTTCCATGGACTCTTTTATAAACCTGTGTCCTCTGGCAAGAGTTTGAAAGGACAGTGCTCCAGTGTGCATTGGACTGACTTTTCTTCCTCTGCATCTGCATATGACAGGTAAGTGGCTGAAGGTTAATTGTTACTCTAGGATATTATGTTCCTTCTCTCTTGTTAATTCTGGGGACAAGGTGGGGAAAGAAAATCCCTCATATTAGAACCTTGCTGCAAATGTCTCGATGGCTGCTTAAAACAAATGTTTGTCTTAAAAGAAAACTAGGAACAAAACTAAAAGAAAAACAAACAAACAAAAAACTAAACACAGACAAAAACCACAAAACAAAAAAACCAAAACCCCAAACAAACAAAAAAAACAGTCCAAAGGTACTTTTCCTTCATAAAATTTTATATTATAAATCCAAAAATTTTACCTAGTGCTTTTGGTATGCTTGTAGCTGAGAGAATAGGTCAAAATCAGTCATATCTTTGGTTTTGGGGTTTTTTTTTTGGTGGTGCTTTTTTTAGCATTATCAGAAGCTTTATTTCTTTGCCCCCATCAATGTCAGAGTTTCTCTGTAGCTTAAACCCCTGTTTAACAAGGTCAGAATCGCTACAAATAACTCCAAGGATGTCAGGGAGGTGCATGGGCATAGGAGGCATCTTCCAATTATTTATTTTATTCTCCTGAGTAGAGGAGAAGCCTATTCTGCTCATGCTCCCTTCAGACTTCTCAGGATGGATGGGAAGAGCAGGAAATATGGCAGTTTGAAGGAGAGAGCAAGGGCCAGAGGCTGGCTGGAGCTTGGGGTTGTCCATGACCTCCAACCCACAGGGGCCTGAATGATGCCACAATTTAGGCTTTTGCTGATCCCTAAAAGTGTTTCCTGCATGGGATGTGGAGCTGATGATCCATTCCCAGCCCAACTGAAAGGGATCAGGGGGCAAGGGCAGCTGAAGTGGCCATGTCTCCACACTCCTGGAAGAGACAGAGCCATTTTAAGGTGCACAATAAGGATCTGATGAACTGCGTGCCAGCACCTGGCAGGTTCATTTCCAGCTCCATCCTTTTGATGCTTTCATCCTCTCTTTCATCCCTGTGAGCCATGGGGTCTTGGGTTGCTGTTGATAATTGCTGCCCCGAGATGTGCAGGGTGTCTCTGCTTCAGCCTGTGCAACTGAAGAACGAGTCTGGACTCTTCACTTTTCGGTCTTGAGGTTTTTTATTAATTCTTATCTATAAAATTTTATTTCTGCCCAGCCGAGATCTGCTCAGCAGGGCAGCCACAGGCACTCTGTGTTGTCCTTTTATACTACAAACTACGTATAACATATTTACACTTAATTCCCAATACCTATCACCTGTGTTAGACAGTGCACTTCTACTCTAAACTAATTCCAAAATGCCAACATCACTGCAGAAAATGGAGAAGAAGAAGAAGAAGAAGAAGAAGAAGAAGAAGAAGAAGAAGAAGAAGAAGAAGAAGAAAGGCTAGACACACCCAGGTTCCTCCATCTTGTCCTCATAACCCCCACACTAAAAATCCTAAAATCTACATTATCACCCTGTGATCATTTTGTTATTACACCATTCAAACCTGTGTGACTTTCAGGTCCTCATACAAAGCTGGTAACTTGCTCCAGGTGTCACAATCAAATCCCCAGGTGCTCTGGGCTGTGTGCCAGGGTCTCTGAGCCCCCTGACAGGGTCCTCAGCAGCTCTGGACACCCGGAGGGATGTGCTGAGTTCCAACAATTGGGGAGTGAACACATGAGGGTTTCTACCCAATGCTTCCTCTCTGTAATGGTGTAGGAAGGTGGGGAGCTGCTCCATGCCCACCTGAGGTGGAGGGAATATTCAGCATCCAGGGAGATTTATGCCTGTGACCTTGTGGCTGTGAGGTGGCAGAGCAGCCCATGCTGTGCCACATCTCATATGAATATTCATGGCTCGTTTGTTCACTACAGAAATGGGTTAGAGATGGTTTGAAGGACGCTGACCACCCAGCTGAAATACACTCAAGTTGCTCACAAATTAGAACTCCATCATTTTTCATAATAAATTGGTAACCACCGCAAATCCACGTGCACCAGGGTTGTTATTGGAAATGCTATGTATTTTATTGGATTGGGAACATTTTGCAGCTATCAAGCTGTCAATTATTTTAGCACAACACAAGGTTTCTCACGATGATGGATGGTGATTCTAAATAATTTTTATAAAGTATTTCTACTTACAGTGGTGTCAGGAAACCTGCCTGCCTGTGAAATATTGTGATTTTTGAAGCACTCACCTGATAACAGTCCTTAATTGTGTAACATTAATCTGTGTGTCAATCAAATGCTTGCAGGCTAATATATGGAATTTTTTTCCTGAGGTTTTCATGGAGGGGGGAAAATTAAGATCATAGAAAACTGTTGGCAGCATATGAAGGAAGAAGCAATGCCAGACTTGTAACCAACCATGAAAATGCATGTCATGAAGAATAAAGAAAAGATGAACCCTCTTCACTAATGAACTCTACTTTTATTCAGAAGGAAGATGTCTTCCAGCAACATGTTTTTTCTTTCTCTCTCTTTCTCCCCACTTCTAACCCATTGAGTGAAAAAACCCCAGTTTTACATGTCTTGAGCAGATTCAAACATCTGTGAATAAATAAGGTGCTAGACATTAGATACCTGCTCTCTAAGTTTCAAAGACCTTTTCAGAGATTAGTAAAAGATATAATTTCATCCCACAGAAATTAAAATTAAGCCATATGAAGCTGCTTTAACCAAAAGCACAAAGTTGGAAGCAGAGTGTATGAAGTAGTACAACAGTGTCCCAAAATACCTGGAAGGTCAAGTACACAAAAAAATAGTCAAGTACACCAAAAAAATACTGCCCTGGACCTACAAGTGTTGTCCCCTTGTGCACACAGCCAGAAGGGAAAGCTCCAGGGACCACAGCACAGCCATCCCCTGCTTTGGTGCACTCCCCTTCATCCCTGGCCAAACAGAGCCACCGCAGAGGGGCTGTCTGTGACTGTCCCTGTGCTGGGGTTGTGGATGTTACTTGGTTTCTGACCAAGACTTTTCTGAATAAATCCTGTCTCAAGTGGTGCTCAACCCCAGCTCCCTCCTGATACTGATGCTGCTCTCGGCTTTATTGCATCAAGAGGTTTGGGGCCACTTCCCCATTTACCTGCTTCTGAATTTGGGGTGAAAAAGGTCCCAAAAATTGCAAAGGTGCACCCTCTATGGTCCTGCCAAGCCCTGCTGTTGGAAGCAGGCTGTGCTGGCCCTGTTCTGGTGTGAGCTCCCATTTTCAGTGTGACCCTGCCAAACCTGTCCCTGCCCTGTCCCCATCCAGCAGCACTGACCACTGGGAATTCCCAGGGCAGGACTGGACTCCAGGCACTCTGGCATTTATCCCTATTTATACACCACACAGGCTTTTCCAGCAGTTAAATTGATTTTGTATGTGCAACCCTGTTTCAGCAATTAAAGCAAAAAAAAACCTTTATAGCTCTTTTGGTTTGAATTGGGCCTGTTTCAAACCCAGGTACTAAAATGGATAAAATTATCTTGAAAAGCAAAGGAATTACACTGTACTCTGAGCTCCTCTGCATCATGTTATGAAAGACACAAAGATAATATTTGTATAAATTAAAGCTATTGGAGACATATGGTATTTCAGTTTCTGCTTCATTAAGTTGTCCTCCAGCCCTGAACATCCCCAGATCTATTCTGCAGCACTTTTCTATTTTAAATTTAATCTACCCTGCTGAAGAATGAAAGCTTAAAAGGATATTGCCTCTTTAAATTAAATGTGGAAAAAAATAACAATGGTGGAATTCTTGCCGAAGTGAATGCAATCTATTATATAAGTTCTAGAATTCATAATATTTTTATCTGTCCTTTAGCCTCCCCTCTAGTTCAGCAGTATGTTTTCTTCACTGTTTCACTAGCACTGCAATTACATTTTTTACATTGATTGTAAGAGCAGAAGAAGCCACTGTGACCATTTAATCTGATTCCACATGTATAACAGACCCTAGGATATGTCAGGATTAATTCCTAATTTGATTAAAACAACTTTTGGAAAAAAATCTAATCCTTTCCCTACAGATTCCAAGTAAAGGACTGGACCTTTGTAACTCCTTGTGAGTTGTTCAAATCACCCATTTTTTTAGCTTTATCATGACAAAAAGTTCAGTTTTGAGGCATGTATTTCATCTTCCTCTAATTTTTAGATATTGGGCTATTCCTCCATGAGATTTTCTTTTCCTGTATGTGGACTGGAGGACAATCAAATTACCACTGAAGCTTCTAATTGCTGATGAAGATATCAGGACACTGACATTTTCTCTGTAATCCTCACAACTTTCTCAGAGCCCCATCACCAGCTACAAAACCATGCCAGCCATGCTAGACAGTGAGAGATTAAGAAACTCCTTAAATCAAGTCCTCATGGAGGTTATCCACACATTCTGACCTATATTGGCATCTGCCTCCTTGCCACATGAATTTTCTCCCTGGGTTGCCATCCAAAGCTCTCCTTTCATTCAGAGGCCCCAGCTCTGGGGCCTGGTGGGGAAGAAGGCAAGGACTGGGTTTGCTCCAGCACCCAGAGGGGCCAACACCCATTCCCAAGGGGGCAACAGCCATTCCAGGGGTGCCAACAGCCATTTGCAGGGATACAGCCATTCCCAGATGTACAAACAGCCATTCCAGAGGTGCCAACACCCATTCCCAAGGAGGCAACAACAATTCCAGAGTTGCCAACAACCAATCCAGAGATACAACCATTCCAGAGTGGCCAACAGCCATTCCAGAGGGACCAACAGCCATTCCCAGAGGTTCAAACAGCCATTCCCAGGAATACAGCCATTCCCAGAGGTGCCAACACCCATTCCCAGAAGTATAAAGAGCCATTCCAGAGGTACAAAAGCCATTTCCAGAGGTGCCAACAGCCATTCCCAGAGGGGCCAACAACTGTTCCAGAGGCACAACCATTCCAGAAGTGCCAACAACAATTCCAGAGGTGCCAACAACCATTCCCAGGGGTTCAGCCATTCCCAGAGGTGCCTGGCCCCGTTCCTTCCCGGCTGTGCTCTGGCAGGGCTGCTTTGCTTTGCACAGAGGAACCTGAGGCAGGCAGAAGGAAGGAAAGAGGCTGCAAAGCTGCACCCACAGGTGGATGGGTAGGATGTTCCCTGCGCTCTCAGTTCATAAATCCTGCTGCCACATCCCGTAGATCTGATGGGAATGCTCTGAGAACACCTTAACAAATTGAGGCTTCTGAGGAGAGGCAGAATAATACCTGATTTTCATGAATGTGAAGCAAACTTAAGCTTGAGAGAGGCAGCTTAAGCTCCCACCCCAGGGGCAGAACTCCAGGGACAGAACTCCAGGGGCCTGCAGAACCTTGCTGCTAATGCTGCTGGTGTCTCCAGCCTATGTGCTGGAGGGACAGCCTGCTGGGGCTTTTTATGAATCTAAACAGGTTTCATTTTCCTAGTTTCCATAATAGGTGTTCAGGTTCTTGGGTGTTTCTGGGCCATCAGATCTTTGAAAGGCAGGGGATGGGGAATATTGCAACATGGCTTGGAGTTATTGTCCTGTGGTAGAATAGAGTTCCTGTGTAGAAAGGTAAATTCCTAGAGATACAATTAGGAGAATGTGGGTGGGACACCCAGAGAGGGGGTGGGATCTCCACACCTGGAGATTTTCAGGATGTACATAGGCAAAGCCATGGATGATCCAATCTGGTGTTGGCTACAGTCCTGCTTTGAGGGGGAGGCTGGGTGAGAGACCTCCCACCAACACTCCTGTCCTGTGGGAGCATGGAGGGACACACTCAGGGAGGGTTTTCCAACACCATCTTGGAGTCATCAGCAGGTTCCCTAATGGAAAGCAGCTCCTCCTGCACTCAGAGGGCTCTCAGGGGTGTTCTCAGTGAGAGTGCCCTGGGAAAAGGCAAGTGCAGGCCAGGGAGGGGAAATTAAACTGTGTCATTGAGAGCAGCAATTAAAGAAGCCAACAGAGATTTCAAGGAAAAAGCATAAATCTATAGGGTATATTAGTTAATTAAAACAGAAGCATCATCTCCAGGCCCCTTTCATTCACAGAAAGCTTCTGTTTCTTGCTAAAGGCACATTGAACTGGCAACAGTAGCTCAAGACAACTGTGGTTGCTTTTGGAATGAAGTTGTTAGTTCAGAGGAGGAACACACCCCTTCCCTGGAGTCCCAAGTTCTTGGCTGGAGGAGATTCCAGCCCTGATGTACTGCGTGTTCAGGGTGGAGCCAGTGATTCAGGCAAAGGCAGATACTGGTTACAGCTTAATTGCCTCTGATTTATCTCTTCCCTGAGCTCAGCTGTCCCCTGGCAGAAGCACCAAACCCCCCTTGCAGGCTGGGGTCAGCCTCAGCCCCAGCAAAGTCCAATGTCCAAATTCACACAGACTTTGTTCTGCCAGCAATGTGGTTGTGTTTTATGCCCAACAGGGCACCCCTTTGGATCCCAGCAGCAGGTTCACTCACCACACCCAGCTCTGGCCAGCTCTGAGCCATCTCTGAGTGGGGCTGCTCTCCCACAGATAACATTTATAAAAGGGAATTCATTACAGGGAGATTTGAGTAGATTTTGGGTCCACTGC
Source organism: Zonotrichia leucophrys gambelii (assembly GCF_028769735.1). Classification (NCBI taxonomy): domain Eukaryota; kingdom Metazoa; phylum Chordata; class Aves; order Passeriformes; family Passerellidae; genus Zonotrichia; species Zonotrichia leucophrys. The sequence goes on along the minus strand of NC_088189.1, from coordinate 9,732,381 downwards.
TGCTGGAGCCAATGGGTAACAAAGCAAAACACCAGAAAAAGCTTTACATTCAAAGCTGTTTTGTTCTGGTTTTAACTGGGGAGGGCTTTTTCCTCCCACTTAATGACAAAAAGGTATTTTCCTTGCCATAACCAAGAAAGGAGGCTGCAGCACTTGGCAAACAAACTTCTATTAAGTGCATTTGCTGGAAATGTTTATACTTTACTCTTGACAACTGTCTTGAATATACTAAGCACTGCACTGTACCTTGCATAACTCTGACATGGGAGCAAAGTCCTTACAGAGGAGGTGACAGTGTCATTCCCTGGGACTTTTTTTTCTTTTTATGTCTGTCACTTGTTGTAATCATGAACAATATCTTGTTTTGGAAAATATTTTCTTGCTCTCCAGGGGTTCTCTTTTTCCTCCAGTTGAATTTAACAACAGGAGGAGAATCTTTGCAGGGAGTGAAAAGGAGGGAGGAAATGCCATAAGAGCAGGGAAATCACCACTACCTTCCATGCAAACTGGCAGATGTTTAACAAGGGGTTCTCTGCCTTCCTCCAAAACTCCCCTTCTGCAGCATGTTGCCTGGAAACCCTCTGCCTCTTCCCCTTTCACATTTAATTACTGCAAATTGCTGAAAACTTTATCTAAACTCCTATCAGACAGACAAATCACCATTTGATTAAGGCAGACAAATGGTCCTGAGCAATTCCAAAAGCTGATTTCTGCATGCTTTGGGGTTTTGGAGGGTTTTTTTTTTTTTTCCCTTACTGTCAGGATTCAACCCAGTATTTCCCAAGCTGAGTACCAGGAATCTGGGCTAATTCAGGAAGGGCCTTGCTCTCTGATTTTGTATATGACTAGAAGATAAGAAAGGATGTAGACAGAGATTAGCATAAGAGACTTGTTAAATGAATATGAATGGCTCCTCTGGCAGCTAAACAGATGGTGGCTGTTCCCTGGCCCCCGTGAAAGGGTGCTGGGGTTATCCCTGCGCACGGGTGTCGGGTACAGCTCGGGAGGAGCGGCGGTGAAACAGGATTTAACAGGATTTCCCCTTTGCCCCCAGCCTGTGTGCTGGCAGGGGAGAGCTGGGGATGGCACAGGGGTGGGGAGAGACCCGGAGGGCAGGAACCCGGCAGCTCGGTGTGGGGAGGATGCTGGAGGGCAGGAACCCGGCAGCTCGGTGCCATGCAGAGTGGGGAGGGACCGGAGGGCGCCGACCCGGCAGCTCAGCGCCACATGGAGTGGGGAGGATGCTGGAGAGCAGGGATCCGGCAGCTCGGTGCTATTCGGTATGGGGAGGATGCTGGACGGCAGGAACACGGCAGCTCGGTGTGGGGAGGATGCTGGAGGGCCCCAACCAGGCTGCTCGGTGCCACACGGAGTGAGAAGAGAGCCGGAGGGCAGGAACCCGGCAGCTCGGTGCCATGCTAATGGCATCAGCTGAGTCAGAGCGTGTCGCACGGCCCTGGTGCCGGGGCTGGCACGGCTCCCTGACACCCGGGTGGCATCCCCGCAGGTGTGCCATCCCCGCAGGTGTGCCATCCCGCAGGTGTGACATCCTTCACGGCGCTGCGGTTCCCGCAGCCCTGAGCCCGGCTCCGCACGGAGCGGGAGGCGCGCCGGTGCCTCCCGGGGCAAAGATCCACCCCATGGAGACAGCAACGCCTCTGACAGGAAGGGCAAACCAAAGGTTCGAAGGCTTGAAAGCCTCTCTCTCACACGAGGAACACAAATGAGAAGAGTGTGAACAAGGAGCGGAGCTCCAGAGTTTGATTGTGGTTGTCTTTTTGGAAGGAGTTCCATCAAAGGCCGTGAGATGCACACTCTGAGCATCATTTGCAGGCTCCCCCAGGACCTTCTCAGCCCGGGGAACAGGCTGCACCGTGAAGCTGCTGGGAATAATTCCCTCTGTTGTGACTGGAGTCTCCAGTTTAGGGAGGCTGGACAAAGCAGAAAGACTGAATCGCTTTTTTCAGCAGATGACTTCTAGCAAGAATAGTCTCCCCCAGGTCAGGAATGCAGGCAAACCTGACCCCAGGGCTGGCTGCCCTCAGGGCTTGCTTTTATTATTATTTTTTCCCTCTGACATACGCCTGGCTGCTGATTCCACTGCTACCGAGATTTCACTGCCTCTGCAAAACACAACAAGCCCCAAAGAGTTAATTCAGAATGAAGACAAGCAGCAAAGCAGCACCCTAGAGCCAGGTTTTTCCCCCCTGCTTGTGAGAATCCCCGTTCCCATCCAGCTCTGCACACTTGCAGCTCTCCCAGTTAACAGGTTGTTTGTCTTTCAGTGGATGGAGGGAGTCTGTGTAAACCTCCATGCAACTGACTTTAATTACCTGCCAAACCTGCACCAGGGCATAAGCCCACATATTGTATGTGACATTACCAGTAGAGCAAGTACTGGAATGCAGGGGCTAGAATAATTTGACAGCTAACATAAAGCACCATGATTTATATTTTGGTTATATTGAGATTTTTTCCCCCCTCTTTGAGCACTCATATAAATATTTACTTGGATCCTAGGACCTTGCTTAACCCTCACAGTGCCACGTTTCATCTTCTTCCTTTTTTCTTTTTTCTTTTTTCTTTTTTTTTTCTGTTTTTCAGCAGCTACTCCAAAAATGCCTTTCATTTTAAAACACAGAAGATTTAAACCAAAAATAACTTCACCTTTAAACTGTTTCATCCGTAAACAATGTGATTCAGTAATCTTTATATATTTACTGTAGACTTCAATTGAAAACAGATTATGGCAAAGGGTTTCTTTTAAAAGATACATGACTTTTTAGTAGGAACACTGAATTTAGATTCTGAAGCAGACATCAGATGATGCCTCTGCTTTGTTTTAAATTTTACCCAAGCTATTTCATTAATTATTGAGCTGAGTAACATGACTATATGGTCTGTTTATTTCAAATTTAAACTTCTCTGCTATTTAAGGATTCTTTTTCTTTTGTGACACTGCATGGTTTTAGTCTCCATGCAGAAATCACTGCATAAGAGAGTTCTGGTAATGCTGCAAATCAGAAAGCCATGGACTTTATTGTTATTATCATAATTCCTGTCTGTCTATCAGACTTGGGGATGAGTCATTTATTACATAGTCCCAGAGGTTCTCAGGTATTTTCTTAATTCCCTTCTTTTGGGTGCCTGACTTGAGAGGAGTGAGCATCTGGAAATGCCCTTTCAAAGCCATTTTCTGCTAACAAACACCCCTGCTGCCCCTTCCACCCCTCTGTGGAGTGGGTTAACCTGTCACTGCACAAAACCAGTGCTGAATTTGTGCCCTTCAGCCCTTGAGATCCACACGTGCTCTCACAGACCATGCAGAGCAGCCACTGCAATACCCAGAATAAAACACTTGATCCAGGGGTCAAGGCTGACATAAAAATAAGGATGGCCTGTGTCATGGCCTGTTAGCAGCCCTCTCTTTTTGGTGTCTTGAGTGCACTCAGTTTATCAGCCTCAGCCACTGTGCAGGCTGGAGCTGATATTACCACTGCAATTGCTCTGACACAACATGTGGAGCTGGATGGCACTGGGCAACGAGCCAGAGGGGGACCACACTGAGGAGAAATGTAAAAATGTAAAAGCTTTCCTTCAGGGTCTCATGAGCAGAGATTTCAGACTCAAAACCCTTTTTTTTTTTTCATGTAATTGTTGGCTGCTTTAAATAGGGGGGAAATGCAGCTCTGAAAGCTGTGAGGGCCTGTGCTAGCTCAGAGACCTGTTTATAATTATATGTTCCCTTTCTCATGTTTGCAGAAGCTTTAGGTAATAAGTGCACCACAGCAGAGGAGCAGGGAAGAAGCAGTTAGCTGAAGAGCAAGGGGCAGGTTTATTGCAATCTGTGATTTCTTTTGTGAATGGGCTCCCTGAACCAGCAGGAACATTCCAGCTCCATTCCATAGGAAATAAAACAAGGTCCATGGACAAACACAGTATCAGAGGGGCTTGTGCTGCCTTCCCACCTTGGTATTTGCTCCCTGTTGATCAGGGATGCTGTGGTGGGAGCACAGCCCAGAGGAGCTGCTCAGGCTGAGCCCTGCTCCTGGCTCACCTTGGCCAGGTCACCACAACCCTCTGAGAGGTCAGTGGCTTCCTTTAATAAATTACCTGAATTTCTGCTGGAGAAGGAGTAAGTACTGTTTATTTTTATTAATGCAGATTTCAGGTGCTTGGCACCGATTTCTTGCCACGCTTACTTCAGAAAAAAAATTGAGTTGACCACAGTGCCCTTGTCACCGTGTGTTTAATATCCTTTATAAAGCCAGGAGCACCTTTCTGGAAACAAATGAAGCCTCATTAGTGGGAAGTTGAGGCTGAAGCAGAATTAGAGCTTTACATTTTATCAGAGGGAGGTTGCAGCCTTCAATAGACAAATACAGGCACAAGCAATGCCTGAATATTTGCAATCTGTGCGTGTTATTGCAATACTGGATGAAAACATCTCAGTTTAGAAATAATCCCAGCTCTGTATTTGTGTGAACATGTCCTAGGATCTCCCAGCATTGCAATAAATGCCAGAATCTGCAGAAACAGTACAGTTAAAATGGTGTAATAGAGCAGCACTGTGACATTGGCAGTGGAGATTTCTCTGGTATAAACCTTCACCCACTGTCTCCAGCAACGAGAAAAAAGGCAGAAGAAATAAGTTTGAGATGTTTCTTTAAAGAAAGCACTAAACTTGGTAAAAGGACACAGCTTTGCTACCTTGCTCTCTGCCCCTCATGCCTCAGGATATCATAAATTTTTGATACCAATAAAACAGAATTTTTGATGAGCTGCTATTTTGCATTAAAGCAACTTTACATGCAAAGATTGCATAATAGGAAGTAAAATTGAATTTTGCCTCAGAACAAGTTCTTATTATTAATTTAAGTGTTTTTTATATATTTTAGCAGCAGCTTATCATTCTATATATTTAATTTCTTTCAAGTGAGAACACTTAGCATTGGTTTCCTTGTCTAAACAAATCTTTTAAGAGAACACATGTATAAAGTGGAAATGCAGTGTTTTGAATCTGTGCCTTAAGACAAACAGTGAAACTTTAAAAGGGGTAATAAAAAAACTAGGAGGACAGAGGACAACTATCTCTAAAACCTACCAGCAGGTTCCTTGGGACAGAAAATATGTCACTTTCTCTATGTGGAACAATTTTTCCCCTCTTTACTGCAGTGTTTGTTCAAATCATATTGTGGCAAAACTGTAAATACAATAAGCCCCCATTGGAGTGGTTCTGTTTAAGGCAAAGGATTTGCAGTACCTTTGGTCTCAAGCACAGCACAATCCATTTCTAACACTTCCACACACTGTGATGCACAAGACCAGCTCACAAATATAAATTGCCTCTTCCCTGTCCTGGATGCATTAGCAAGAAAACGTTTTGCAGCACTTCCTACTGCATTCAGAATTTACTACTGAAAGCCACCTTTTAAATATCAAGAAAAGGCAGAGCTTGTAAGGTTTTTTAATCCCCCTCTTCTTCTTCTTCTTCTTCTTCTTCTTCTTCTTCTTCTTCTTCTTCTTCTTCTTCTTCTTCTTGCATGAAACAGAAGTCCAGTGTGGGATCCTACCAGACCTCTGCATGCAGTATTGCTGAACACACCATGCAGGATTATGCAATAAACTATTTACAGTGTGTGTGTCTGTGTCTGTGTCTGTGTGTGTGTGTGTAACAACATAACTTCAGATTTAATGCAACCCTAATGGGGTGAAACATCACGATTTAAAAGAGAAAAAAAGGGGAGAAAAAGAAAGAGAGAAAGAGATAAAAAGAGAAAAAAAGATGGAGAAAAAGAGAAAGAGAGAGAAAGGCAGGGAAAGGAAGCGAGGAAGAGAGAGGAAGGGAGAGAGAGTGAAAAAAAGAGAGTGAAAGAGAGAAAAAGAAAGAGAGAAAGAGAGAGAAAGAGAGAAAGAGAAAAGAAGAGAAAGAGAGAAAAGAGAAGAAAAAGAGAGAAAGAGAGAAAGAGAGAAAGAGAAAGAGAGAAAGAGAGAGAAAGAGAGAAAGAGAGAAAGAGAGGAAAGAGAGAAAGAGAGAAGAGAGAAAGAGAGAAAGAGAGAAAGAGAAGAAGAAAGAAAGAAAGAAAGAAGAAAGAAAGAAAGAAAGAAAGAAAGAAAGAAAGAAAGAAAGAAAGAAAGAAAGAAAGAAAGAAAGAAAGAAAGAAAGAAAGAAAGAAAGAAAGAAAGAAAGAAAGAAAATTGAAACTTGTCCAAATAAAGATTAAAAAAAAAATAAAACAAGAAAGGGACCCGGAGCCGAGGCAGGGCAGGATGCTGGCAGCGCACTCGGCAGCTCCGCGGCCGGCGGAACGCAGCGGGCTCCCCGCGGAACCTGCGCGGCAGCGGGGCCGAGAGGGCTCCCCGAGCGCGGGGGACGTTTTAGCTGTCCTCCCCGAAACCCGACACCCCCAGCCCCGAAGAGCTTCCCTGACCTTGCTCTGTCAATCACGGCACCGAGCAGCCTGCTAGAGCCAGGCGGGCACTGCGCCAGCCCGAGGGAGAATGGGGAAGGGGGCGGGGGGAGGAAAAAAAAATTAAACCCTAAAGCAGCTGGGAACGGTTATCTCGCAAGCCCTGGCTCATCCTTGTAACACATCTCGCCTGCCCACCTCAATACGGAGCAACACATCTGCCGGCCGGCAGCAGCGCTCAGCATCTCTGGAAAGTCTTACAGTGATGTTTCTATCTTTAGTTCAAAACGTCTTTTTAGTCTTAGATGTCTCTGTTTTGGAATTAAAGACAATCAGCTTTATACACTCTCCTGGAGGGGAGGAGGGAAGGGAATATTGAGAGGAGTCTATTAAACGGTTGGCAGCGATAGTCTGTGAGCTCTGTGTCAGTAAATGGGGGAGAGGGGGGGCTGTTGCCAATTGTGTTTCCTGTCTGAGTGTCTCGTTCAATCCTGGGAGCAGCCGTAGCCGGTCGTCACCTCTGTCCCGGCGGGGGGTGCTCTGCCTGGTACCAACAGCTCTTACAAAACTGCGAAATCAAACAAAATAACATGATTTTCACTGAAGGGAATGGTCCCGCTCTACGTGAGATCACATAGTGAACCGCCGTCCAGCAGCCAAATTTAGCGGGGCAAACCTTGGGCCCTTTCCCGTCATACGCCCCATTATCCGCGGGTGCGGGGCTGCTCTCGGGGGTCTCCCATGGCCGCAGAGGCTCCGCCGCTTCTGCTCCCAGAGCATCCCAGAGCCCCCGAACCCCTGCTCCGGCCCGGCGTGCACGGTCTCGGGCCAAATCCGAGTCCGGTCCTGTCCCTCTGCCACCCCGATCCCATCCTCTCCAAGGTTTCGAAGCGAGACTCGGGGTGAGGGCCTTTACACCCGGCTTTTGGGGAGACAAAAATCTTCGCTGCGGAGAGCGCCGAGGGCGAGCGCCGGGCGGCCCGTCCGGTTCCCGGAGCGCTCGGTGCTCAGCGCTGGGTCCCTCCGAGCCGGGCAGCAGCTGCAGCTCCGGCCTCCTCCGAGCCCGGGACTCCACAGCCCGGCTGGAGCTGCAACAGCTCCGGGAGCCGGGCTGGACCCCAGCCCCGGCCAGGGGTGCGTGGGGACAAGTGGCGCAAAGGACGGGCAGAGAAGACACCGGCCAAGCAGCACGGCCGGAGAGGAGGAGAAGAGGGGCTTGGGCAGGATGCACGCTCTGTCCCCCGCTGCTGACAGCAACTTCTCCCCGCTCCGGCCCTGAGCTGATCCGCACAGCCCCCGGTGCCGCGGAGCACCCCGCGGGTAGGCCGGTCCCGGGAGGCAAAAGAGGGAAAAGAGGAGTTTTCTCTTGGCATCAAGGAGCTCCTCTCCGTGTGCCCCCGTCTCGTGTCAGTCGTTCTCCGATCGGTGATGAAGGGCGAGAGATCAAAGTGGATACCCGCGGATAGGCGAGCCGAGGGGAGGGGAGGGGTCCCCCCTCGCTGCTGGGCTCTGCCGGGGCAGGGGAGGGGTCCCTCCTCGCTGCTGGGCTCTGCCGGGGGTGCCAGGGCAGGGGAGGGGTCCCCCCTCGCTGCTGGGCTCTGCCGGGGGTGCCGGCAGCGGGCACAGACGGGCGATGCCCACCCCGGTACCCGTGGGGCTGTCCGGCCCCGGGGCCGCTGCGCTGCCCTCAGGACAGAGCCTGCCCAGCCGCAGGCCGGGCGAGCACCAGTGCGGGTGGGTTTTGTCCCCTCGGTGTGCCAAAGTCCCCTCGAGCAGCCTGTGCGGACACAGGAGCCGGCCCGAGCCCGGCCGAGGCACCCCCAGCCCGGAGCCCGCTCCTGGCAGCGCCCGCGGGCCGAGCCCGGCCGGTCCCGGTCCCACCGACCCGGGCTATGCCCCGGTGCTGCTCGGTTGAGGTTTTCTTTTCTTTTAAAAGGAATAAATTAAAGGCAGGAGCGGTGCCGGGCCAGCAGAGCCCCGGCCGCCCGGGCCGTGCCGCGGGGCTGCCCCGCCGCTGACACCGTTCTGTGGTGGGAATCTGGAGGGCTTTTCTAAGGCCTGTTTTTCCTACTTTTTTTTCGTTGTTGTTGTTGTTCAATTAGCCCTAGTGATTTATTCAATGCATGCATGAGGGGACATTAATATGCGGTGGCAGTTCCCACAAACAATATTCCTCTCAGGCTTTCTGCAGCCATAGCATTTACTGGCAAGGGGGGAGGCTATACAGGGAAAGCCAGGCTCTCCCAGCCTTTTCCTCCGCAAACTCCTGTCCCCCCTTGGCAGGGCAGCAGGCTGCGAGCTTGTTCTCCGGGCCTGACTCATGTAGCCGGGGGGCTGGGACGGGCCCCGGCCCCTTCCAAGCTCCCCCAGCTCAGGGGCTGGCCCAGCTGGCTCTGACAAGGCAGGGATGTGGATGGGATTTAAGAGGGGGGGTATTTTAAGTTGCTGCATTTGCTTTTAAATTAATTTTTTTCCACATTCTGTCCTTAACCTGTTTGTTCTTCAAAGGCGCTTTATGCCATCCCCGCAAAGAACGGCTCGCTGCTGCTGGGACGAGCGGCAGGGCAGAGAGAACCTATTTTTTCTAGTTGTGTGATACCTCTGATTTTGTTTTTAGGAGGGATTTAAAGTTCAATACCGCTTTCATACTTTAAGAGCAGCAGCGTTCAGACACGCTGCGGCTCGGAGAGTCCCTTTCCCACACCCAGGCAAGGACTGGGGGCGATTTTTAACCTCCTCCTCCCTCAATTTAGGGAGCTGTGTGGTTATTGCAGCGAGAGCAGCTGAGGGACGGCGGTGGAGCTGCGAGGCGCTGAGCGCTGGGGGTGGCGGGGAGAGACCTGTCCCCTTCTCCACATGCATCTAAGGAGCCTTCGGGGGGAAGGAAAAATAAAAAACAAACAACCCCAAAGTGGAATAAATACAGCGTGCAGATGGAGGGAAGGGAAGTGAATGGGGAACCCGGATCCCCAAGGGAACTGGGGAAAGGACGGGCTTGTCCAAGTCCTCTCATTTTCTAATGAAAAATAAATAAATAAATTTAGAAAAAATATAAGAAAAAAAAAGAGAAAAATTAGGGAAGAAAGTGGTTGCTGTCTTGCTCCCCGCTGTCCCCTCCGGGGTGGCCGGGCCGGACAGGACAGTCCCCCTCCCGCCGGGGCAGCGCCGCTCCGGGCGGACCCCGCGGCACAGCCGGGCCCGGTGCGGGGCTCCCGCGCTCCGCTCGCTCCGGAGGGGTTGGGGTGATGCTCCCGTGCCAAGGGCGAGCTCAGACCCGAGCAGAGCAGGGGGAAAGGGGGAAGGCTGAGCGCTCCTGCCCTGCGAGCAGCAGCGTTCCCGAAGGGGCAAAGCACCCCCGCTCCCCTCCCCGGGCCGCAGCCCCCCACAGACCCCCGCAATTGTGACCACCGGGGCCACAACTTTTCCTTTTTCTTTCTGTTTTTTTTATGGGAACACGAGACGTCAGAGAAGCAGGTCCCTCCAAGAAATACCATTTCAATGATTTTAATAAGCAAAATAGGAAACAATTTTAATAACCAAAAACAGAAACCAGTCTGAATAAAACTACAATAGACCAGGTTTTTTAATATTTTTCATATCATAAGCAGGATTTGAAATTGATCCCTTCAGAACTTTACATGAAATAAAAACAATTTTTTTCCGCTGCTGCAATGTTTTGATTTCAACACAGTTGAATCAGTAAAAACCAAAGATCGTTTTCTGATGCATGACTAATATCCACAATATTTAAAACTGCAAGCACCATGCTGTTCATTACAATCTTGTTATTACTGTTAATTTATAAACTAATACAAACTTAAAATGCATCCGGCCAGCAGTGCCAGCTATCCTAAAAGGAAACTAAAAAATAAGTTTTCATTTTGGTATTTTTGTCAGTGCAACGTAAATCCTTTTACTGACCTGCAGGAGGAAAAAAAAAAGTAATAAAAACACCCATAAGACTCCAAACTACTACTACTATACAACTGCAAATAAATTTTGGCTAAAAACTTTCACTCGCTGCATAGGGAAGCAGAGAAGCAGATTACAAATCATTGCAAAAGAATACACTTAAAAGTTGCGGTATGTCTTCTTAAAAAAAAGTTTTAGCTTTAAATGCTTTCCCAGCCCACTCATCAGCTGCTGCCATTGAGAAACCCAACTTCAGTGGCGACACGGAGCCCTCGCTGCTATCACGACTTGACTCGTAACGAGGAGGGTTTGGGGTTGTTTTCTCTCTTTATTCACCGAAAATCTAGGGGCAGTTGTTTTTGGTTTGTTTTTTTTTTTTAATGGAACTGGTATCTCGCCCGTCCTTCTCTTCCTGAGTGTACAATCAGAAGGGAAATTATCTGGCCAAGCCTAAGCGCTCAGGCTGGGAATTGTCCTGGAGGAAAGAGCTTCGCTGCCACTTTAAGGCATGGAGTAGGTTCTAAGTGACCGAGGAGGGTTTTTCCCTGGCAAGTTTAGGTTTGTCAATGCCATTCAGGCGTTTTTGCTTCTGCCCCAACAAACAAAAACCAAAATGAAAACTAGCAAAAAAAAAAAAAAAATACAACTTAAAAGTGCACCAGATATACAAAGTTGGTTTTTTTTCTAATGCAAAATGCCCATAACTTTTTTTCTTTAAGTATCTCTTTAACACCAAACAAACCGTATAACCAGCCTGCTGAAATGTTATTTTGTTTTTTGTGTATTTTTCTCCTGTACGGTTTGAAGTAGCAGATATTTACAAGCCAACAACCATAAAAGAAAACAAGAGCAAAACCAACGAACAAAACTGCACAAGCAGTAAAAAGTTCGATAACTTGTGATGCTTTTCTTATTGATGAAACAAAACAACAACAGAAATCTATGATCGATGATCAACATGCTATAGTTAAACAAGAAAATGGTACAAAATAGAAATTATTACCATACATGTCCAGCATGCAGGATTAATATTTTTAATGCAGATTTTCGTATTTTTCTATATAATCAAGCAGGCAATAAAACTGATGAGTTTTTTTTCTTTCTTTCATTCTTTCTTTTCTTAGATTGAATGTCCCATCTGAGTCCTGTAACTTATTTCTCAAAGCAGGCAATATATGAAGAGTTTGCATATATTGTCCTTTTTATTTATTCTCTTTTTCCAAGCAGGTAAATTGTGCATGAGATGGTGCTGTATATGTCCTCTCTCTTTCCAAGCAGGCAGCATGTTATAGATGGCTTGTTCATTGTCCTTTTTTTATTATTATTCTTTTTAAAGTCCATCTCACTCTGCAAGCAAGTGATCTATAAAACGCTTCACTTGTCCTTTTCTCCTTTGCCTCTGTCTCTCTCTGTCTAACTCGCGCACGAAAGTCAAAAAGTTGCACTTTACCTCTCCCATCCCCACCCCCAGCCTACTTTTCCCACAGCTACTCTAGAAGACTGGATGCTGCAAAAAAAAAAAAAAATCAAGTCTCTATTTTTCTCTCCTCCTTTCTCTCTAGTCAAGCAGACGGATGGATGGAGATGTCAGAGGAGGATGGGAGCAGGGGGGGAAGGTGACAGGGGTCAGGTTTGGGGGGGTGGGGGGTTTTTGTTTGTTTTTTAATTATTTTTTGTTAAGCACTCACATGAAGAACTCAGGGGAAGACGGGTTGTCACTGGTGGAGCCGGCCTCTCTGAAGCCGTTGCTGGCAAGTTTCTCACACTTGAGCTTGTAGGCGTCTCTCTCTCTGGCGAGCCGGGTCACTTCTTGCTTGAGCTGTTCCACCTGCTGAATGAGCTGCGTCTTTTCGTTCTCCAGGTGGTGTTTCTGCTGGACACGTTTGTACCTGCAGGACTGGGCATAGCCCCTGTTCTTCAAGGTCCTCCTCTTCTGCTTGAGGCGGATCACCTCGTCTTTGGTGAAGCCTCGGAGGTGCCTGTTGAGCTCCCTCACGGACATGGAGACCAGCTGGTCATCTGAGAACCGGTCCTCCACGCTGCTGGAGGGGGGATGCTGCTGGTGCGAGTTCTGGAGCTGCTGGGAGGAGCTGGAGGAGGTGGAGGGAGTGGGAGAGGCCTGGTGGTGATGATGGTGGTGATGGTGAGGGTGCCCGCTGCCGGCCAGGTCTTCGTGAGTGACTGCGGGATACTGGTGGTGGTGTTGGTGATGGTGATGATGGTGGTGGTGGTGGGCCCGGAAGCCCTCGAAGCCCTGCAGCTGCTGGGACACCTGGTGGGACCCAATGAGGGCTTCGACAGCGTCCTCTGGGGTGAGGTTCAGCGCCTCGGGGTTCATCTGCTGGTAGCTGTTGGCCATCCAGTACAGGTCCTCCAAGTGGGTCTTCTGCTCGGTGGGGCTGAAGCTGGGCGAGGAGGGCACGGAGCTGCAGGGGGTGCTGATGGGGGTGGAGGACACGGAGCCGGCCGGCTGCAGGCGGGTGCAGTGCCTGCCCGAGCGGTCGCTCCTGCCCAGGGGCTCCTTCTTCACGTCGAACTTCATCAAGTCGAAGTCGTTCACGTACTCCATGGCCAGCGGGCTAGTGGGCAGCTCGGCTCCGATGCTGAGCTCTCCGGCCATCGCTGTCTTGCGGGCACCTCTCCCGGCGGAGGGGGCTGGAGGCTTCACCCCAGCGCGCAGTCTGGCAGAGGGGCTGGCCGCGCTCTCCTATTCCAAACCAACTTTGCCTTTCAGCTCTGGCTTCCTTTCTTCTGCTCCCCCTCCTCCGCCGCCTCCTTCTCCCGGGGCTTCTGGGGCTTCTTCAGTCCGGAGCAACAAAGCCAAGGACGAGCCGTGCCCCGGGGCCGCCTGGCTGGCTCCTGGCTGGCGGTGTCAGCGATCGCCCCGCACCGCGGGCTGCGGCAGCTCCCGGCTCCGAGGCGCCCGGCCGCAAGGAGAAAGGAGCGGTAGCAGGAAGGGCAAAAAGCAAAACAAAACAAAGATGCTGCCTTCGGCTCTGTGCAGGAAGAAGAAGGTCGGTGCGAACGCCCAGCCCGTGCCCCCGGCCGGGTTTTGTAAGTCCGGAGCCCCCTCCCCGCGGCAGCCGAGCCCGGAGCCTGCCGCAACTTTCCAGCCCGAGCGAGCGCCGGGGCAGCGCACGGGCTACCGGCGGCGGCGGGGCTCTGCACGGGAGTTTCGGTGGCTCTGGCAGCGCAGGCGAAGGGGAGGGAAAAAGGGGAGGAAGGAGGGGAAGGAGGAGAAAAAAAAAAAAAAAAAAAAAAAAGGAGGAGAAGGGGGAGACGAGCACAGCCCAGGTCTCTGCTGTAGCTGCCGCCGCCAGCGCTCGTTGTGCAGCTGTGATCACAGTGCAGCCCCCCTTGGCTTCTTATACGGCCGTGCCCGCCGAGAGCGCGGCGGGGGCCGGGGCCGGCGGCGGCCGCGCCAATGGCAGCGCGGCGGCGGGGCCGGGCGGGGCCGGGCCGAGCCGTGACAGCTCCGCAGCGCCAGCTGAGCGCCGCCGCTCCCAGCCCGCACCTCCGGGCTCTCCCCGGCTCCCCCTCCAGCACCCGCGCCTTCCCAGTTATTTATTTATTTAGCTGTTTATTTATTTATATATTTATTTCACTCTGCTCCCTTCCTCCCATTCTTTTCGGCCTCTGCAGCCCACAAAGGAGGGGGACTCGGGGACGCCGTGCCCGTCCCTTTGTTCTAAATATAACAAAGTGCCCCTTTTTGCCCGCTGCCATCCCGTAGTGGATCTCAAGGCAGGGAGCTTCCCCCCCCGTGCCACGCACACGCTTCCACCCTTCCAACTTTATGTAAGCGGCCCCGGTGCGAACGCAGCGAGGGAAAAGCGGCCGCGATCGCGCAGCGGGTCCGGCCGGGAGCGGGTCCGGGGCTGCGGGAGGCGCCGAGGGGGATGAGCGGGGAGCCGGCAGCGAGGGAAGCACCGGCTCCACAGGGCTGTCAGCGCTTCGTGCACAACCGGGGAAACCCTCCCGGCTACAGGAAGCAAATCTCTCCCTAAAGTAAAGCGAAGGCATTGACACAGACAATCGCAAATATTAGGGAGAGAAGGGAGAAAATATAATTACATTTCGGTTCTGAGGGGACCGTGTTTGCTTTCCTCTGCTGTTCCCTGAGAGAGAGACTGCATGCAAAGGAGTATTCGGTTTGTGAGGTTTTTCGGTTTGTGAGGTTTTTTTTTTTTTTTTTTTGGTCCGGTAACAGGATTTTTTTTTAACATTTTGTAACGATTAAGGGAGATTAGGGCTTCTTTTTACACGGCTCTCATGCTCAAACAGACAGAAAGTGCGACTCCAAGTGTCCGTTTTCAGAATAACAGCGCATTTCAGAGGGAGAAAACAGCCGGAAAAAGGGGACGGGCGAGCGGGACCCGAGCGATGCGGGAGCGGCACCGCCTCGGTCCCGGCCCGGCCGCGCCGCTCCGGGGCTGCGCCTCCACCTCTGCCCCTCAGAACCCCCTGCACCACCCTCCCACCGCCCTATTTATTTAGCCAAAAGAACAAAAAAGTTCAGGATCTGTCTGCTTTCCTGAAAATTATGAGGAGGGAGCTGCGTTTCTGGAGCCGGGACAACACTGAGGAGTCCCCAGGGAGATCTCCCGGTGTGGATCGGTCCCTGGTCTCTCCTGGTGCGGGCCCCCTCCCCAGCTCCGCGGCAATACCGCGGCCCGGACCCGCCGGTCCCGCTCCTCCTCATCTCCGCGGAGCCGGCCGCAGCCGCGCAGGGAACCGGGGAGGAAAAAGTCGCTCAAAGTCCTCCCTCTACCCAAAAAGATTCCAGGGGGTCCTCTGGCAGCCGGTTGGAGTAAAGAGGAGGAAAACAGGCAGGGAGGTTTCATTCAAATCCTTTTTAGCTGTTCAGGCTCTCCGGGGTTTGATTTCGTGCGGCAATGCCTTGTGTGCGTGTTTCCCCACGGCATTTGGAGGGGACAGAACTCTGGCTCGGCAGTCCCGAGAGCGGCGGCTCCGGCGCTGCCCGCGCTGAGCGCTGAGCGCTCCCTCCGCATCCCGACCCGCCCGAAGCGAGGCTGCGCTCCCGGCAGCTCTCTGACCTCTCCCCGCAGGTCGCGCTGCTCGGAACGCGTGTGCGGGAGGACACGAGTGGAACGTCCCCACGGAGCCGGGGCGCTCCCCTTGCCGCGCATCCCCCGCGGGCAGCGCGGCCCCGGCGGTGCGGGGAGCGCTGAGCTCCGCGCGGCCACCGCGCTGCTGCTTCCCCATCAGTCCCACTTTGGGAAATCGCCGTCTTTCCGCTGTTAACGAGCGGCCCCGAGGCACAGCGAGGCGGGGAGCCCCTCTGCGGAGGGGTCCGGGCTGGGGGAGCGGCCAGCGGGGCAGGACGGACGGGGCAGGGAGCTCGGCGCTCCCCTTTCGGCGGCTGCGCCTCCCCAGGGATTTGGGGCTGCCGAGTCCCCCGTGCGGGTCCGCTGGATTTGTGATTTCTGAGCTCCTGGAAGCTGCTTGGGGAGAGCTTTATTTTTACCTTCACGTTAAACGTTATCGTTGGCACTGAGAGGAAGGGGACATTAGCGAGAGCTTGGGAAGCCTGGGTGCAGCCCTGCAAAATGTGCCATTAGATGGATAATACTTTTTCCTCTCATAATTACTGAGGTATATTCACAAGGTGGAGCTACTGAAAGGCGGAGGGAAGCATTTATCTCCCTGTCCATACACACTCTGTCCCTTTCCTTAATCTTTTAAGCTGTGAATTACAGATCGCTTTTCAGCGTCCGTCGTCACAGACACAAAATTTCGGGGCACTCCCTGGGTCCGTTTCTTTGCTCTCCCATGCCTCGCTCCCCTTTAAAAAATACATCCCACAAAACTTGCGCAGTTAAGCGGCTGACTAAAGTCAGAACCGCTTCGTGCCCCGAATCCCCAGTTGTTCATCGTAGTTTTAATTTCACCCACCAAAGGTTATTCTCGATAGGATTTATATGTTAGGGGTGTTGCTCCTGTGTGTATTTAAAATTATATGTATATATATTTTTTATTTTTTATCAGAGATTGGGGAAGAAACAGCCTTGCTGGAGAAGGATTCCTGGGCTGAACAGCCCAACGAGGCAGCTCAGAAGTGTTTCCCACCGGTGTGGCCGCGGTGCTGCGCGCAGGGGGAGGGAGGGAGCTCCGCGCACCCCTAAAAGCCCCCGCGGGGCAAAGCGGCGGCTGCCGGATCCTCCGGGAAGGATTCCCCGTCTCCTCCGCACCCGCGCAGGGGGAAGAAGAGGCGCCCACCTGCCCGGCCCCGCAGCTCGCCTCCCCGCCCAGCATTCCGGGCAATTTTTTTTAATTGCCACCTTCTTCCCGCATCCGAAAACCGCTTATCGAGCTGCTTTAATTTTTTTTTTCCCCCTGCTTTCTATATTTTAAGATCCGGTTTTTCAAGGTTCGTTTCGAGGAAAAAAATTACTTCTTCCCGCTCTCCCTTCACTTCCCCCTGCCTTCCGCAAACTCCCGGCCAGAATCGGGACGAGTTCAGAGAAAATGATTAATGTCATTTCTGATCAGCTCCGGCTGCACGTCCGCCCAGGGCAGGGCAGGAAGGGTCCTGGAGCTATTGAAATTTGAAATCTCTCCCTCAAAACTGCAACATACAGAGACCTACCCGTGTTTGTTCAGGTAGGGCTCTGCCTAAATCGGGACAGTGAAAGGAAATTAATTGTATTACGTTGGCATCCCAATCCCCGGTTCTTAGAAACAGCGGGTATAGGTACTCAGATGAAAATTAAGACGACTGTTGTGTATGTAATTTCCATGCTCAGTTCTCTGAGAAACGCTCCTCTGTTTTGGTAGCTTACTGCTACTTTTGCCCCAGAATTGGCTTTTTTTGCAGCGGGATATGTTGACTGGAATGGGAGATTTGTTAAAAAACACAGACCCAAACCTAAATTACCCGTGGCTGGCTGCCGGCACTGATGGAGGAAAAGAGCATCACTTTCCTAATTCCTACCTCCCCTCGCTTGATTTTTTAATTTCCCAAACCGCAGGCAGACACGGTGCTGGCTGTCAGGATTTTTTTCCCCTGTGTAAGCAGCGAGGGACCTGGTTAATCATCTATCGCAGATACATGTGCATGAGAAAGAAAAGTGTTGATGTTTGCTTGTTGGGGCTGATGGGAATGGCCCACGAATTTAGGATTAAATTACTACTGGTAATCATAAGGCTTTGTTTCCCTCTCGCTCTCCCTTTTCTGCGGGGATTGTCAAAGTAAAGCGGGCAACATTATTTGGGCAAAGTCTGGAGAGCGGCTTTGCTGTATAAAACAAGGGATTGAACCCTCCTGGGTGAACTGGGACTTCTGCAGATTTTAGCCCAGTTCAGAGCGGGACAAATCCCAGTACTAACTCTAGACACGTTTGCACAGGTGGATCTGGGAGAAGGGAGCGGACCAACACTTCCGAAGGGTAGGTTTTTAGGGGGTAATTTTTCTTTGCCGAGGTTTTGAAGTGTCCAGCGTTAAATCCCCGCTGAGCAGCGATGCTCGGGGTGCGCGGGCGGCGGCTTTGGGGTTCGCTGGATCGCGGGGGTCCTGAGCGCAGCCGGGCGGGTGTTGCTGTGCGGGACAGGGGGGTTTGGGGGTATGAACGCCCCACGATGAAGGCAGCCATAAGCAGGGCTGTGTCACTGTGTCACTGCCCTGCGGGTCCCCCTGAGCCGTGCCCGGCCCTGGCACACAAACACGAACATCCCAAAAGGCGGCTCGGGCACTGATGCGGGCGGAATCCTGCTGGGGGATCCCGGTGGGCACCGCACCAGCGCTCGTCGGGGGATGCCCAGGCGAGGCTCCCGTCCCGGCGAGGTTCGGAGGACGCTGGAGCAGGGAAATGGGGATTATTTTCTTTTCGGAGCCCCTCGCTGCTCAGGGTTAGCCCGGGACAGCGGCGCGGCCCGGGGGGAATGGAAGGGGGCGGCTGCTATTGCTGTGCCCGAGCTCTGCCTTCCTGCGCGGGGATAGAGGACAAACCCTCCGTGGCACCCTCTGCAGTTGGCTCAGGGTCTCGCTGCACTCCGGGGTTGGGAGGGGGGGTGAGAAAGAGGGTGATTTTGAAACCGAATGGCATCATTTCACCCTCTCCTGCAAGGGTGCCTTCTGCAGGGAGGCAAGCAGAGAGCAGAAACTTTCTGTTTCTCGTGATTTCTTTCAGCCTTAGCCCCATCACACCGTGAATGCATCGGTCCAAACTCGTTTTCAAGAGAATTTGTCTCTCTCGCCATTTCCAAACTCTGCAGTCTTATCCTCCTTCTCCAATACACGTTCTTGTTATTATTCCCCTTTCCATCATGGTGAAAATTGTTTCTAGCAGATACACCTGATCCAAAAGCACAAAATCCCTCATTTGAGCCTTGCTAGGACCAGCTTTCCTCTTGTGCTTGGCTGAGTCCTGTTTCCCACTTGAACCATGGCGTCTTGAACTCATTATCTGAGCTCTTTTAGGAGCGCGTAGCCAATAAACAGCACCAAAATCTTTCTGAGTGATCAGAAGTCGCCTTTGGGGACTCAAGTAGCCAGCAGAAGCTGAAGAACTGTAAATTGCTGCAGCTGTATCTTGCAATACCATTTTGTGTCACTCAAAGGCTTTTCAAACACTTCAGAACTTGGACCACATCTCACTAGAGAAAAATCTCTCTCCTGCTTATCTGCTTCTCCTAGGGTTTCAGATGTCTGGGTGCACAGATGTCTGGGTGGAAAAGGTGATCTTTCCAAGGGCTTTTAGTCCCCTTGGAAGAGATACAGAAAAGGGAGATGTCAGAGGGACAGGGAAGGTGCCCTGGACCCCAATTTCACAAAGTTACAAGAAGCCAGGAAATCTTCCAGAAAAGGTCAACATCACTTTCTGGCCACAGTCTGCTGCCTGTTTTCTCAAGGAGCTATGGGAGACTATATTGATGATCAGATCTTTAGCAGCCAGGAAGGAAGTTCTGGCCTCAGTGGTGCTTGAGCAAAGTCAGGACATGGAAGCATTTTTCCAGAAAGACAGTGTTGCTGCAGGCTCAATGTCCATGGCAGCAGAAAGGCTGTGTGCATCCCTGGGCCCTTGCAGGACCAGGGGGATGCTATCACAGCCCAGGAGTCCACACCCACTCAGACCCATACCCTTTCATTCAGACTGATTTGGAATTCCTTTTCATTGCACAAAGTCCTGGATCAAAAAAACTGCTTATATAGTGAAAATTTCTGGAATTCCCTTTCCAGCATTTGCTGCATAAGGATTTAAATATAATCATAAAGCCTACACTGTATATTCTTTTTGCTCTTTCCACCTCTAGCGCCCATTAGGGATTTGGTTTTTTCTCTGTTTTGACAGCCCCTGTATATATGTATTTGTAGTTGTTCTGTGCTGTTTCCTGATTTAATATCAGTGCAGTTACAGGAGAAGGATGCACCGTTAGCATTTTTTGCTCAAAGTATTTTTCAAGCTGCTTTTTGATGTACTGGTCAGGTTTGCAGCTTCTGTGCTCTTGTTGATCAGAAGAGGAAGGATGGGGTTTGTTGTGCCCTCTGGGAATGAAGGTCTCTATTCACCTAAGGAATTCAGCTACCTGCCTTCCCTAGCCCCTCCATGTAGGTCCAGGTGCAGGAGAAAAGTGAGGAAGTATTTAGGAGAAGACTATTCTGCTGTTTAATTAAAGTTTTTTGTGCATTTCTGAGAAGTACAGATGAGCCAAACTGGAAACAAGGTGGCTTCTGCAAGCTTCCCCCTTCCTCCCCAAATATTTTTTAAGTCCTACATATGTGAAGGGAAAATAAGAGACACAAAGAAATGGAACAATTCTGGGGATATGCTTCTATTTGCTTTCCCTGTTAGTCTGAGGAACAGTTATTCAGCTGTTACAAAGACAGGAGAAAATAAAAGGCTCCTGATCTTTGCTTCTTTTACACATAAGCAGATCCACAGCCTTGAATAGCACCACACCGATGATTTAAAATCAGACTCAGAGTGTAAATTCTTCTCCATTTGCCCACACAAGATATTTGGCTCATGGTGCAACTTGTCCTTTTGTCTTTAGGAAATAAAACTGAGTTTTAGCCTGCGTGTCTGTGGTTGCTGTGTGCCACAAACACCTCCCAGCTCAAATCTGTCTACATCTCCAGACCCTAGAAAAGCTGGAGATATTTCCCATCACTGGCCACTACCAGGATCCTGAGGAGGGTCTGAGACAACAGGGCCAGGACATGGGGAGGGCTGGTAGAGCTGATTGCTGCCCCTGGGACAAGCTGCAGCTGCTCTGTAACTATTTCCTTGCTTCCAGAGCTCCTCTGCAGAATGGTGAAATGAGTTTGTGCAGGAGAGCTGCCAGCACAGCAGCACAGCAAATTCTCACCCTCTGCTCCCCAGGCTGGGTGCTCTGCAGCCATGGATCACCCTGGGATGCCAGGAACAGGGACTGCATCCCCTGGGCTGGCAGAGGGACACAGGAGAGTGCAGCAAGGAGAGGGGCAGGGCGAGGGGAGCGCAGGCTGCTGCAGAGTGAACCTGGGCGGGGAAGGTCCCTTCCCTTCTGTGTCTATTTTAAAGGGAATCTGAAGGGACATTTCAGCTTTGCTGTACTAAGGGAGATTGTTTCTACTGGTTTTCAATTCCTCATATGTTAGTGGAGAAAAAAACACACCAAAATTTCCAGCCTGTACCCTGCTCCTGCAGCAATCAGTAAATGCCCCTGCTACAGCAGGTTCAGTTATCCCTCTTTGGCCAAACATGGGCATTCCTTAGGTTTTTTAAAATATATATGTTAATACCAACATGGCTGAAAATTTAGGAAAAAATATTGCCTAATATCTGTGAACTAATCTCCACATACAGAATTCATCACCACTTTCTACATTTTCTGAGCATTGTGAAAGAAAGATATTAGAGTCTCCTGGACAATTTTCTCTAGGATTCTCCAAGCTTTCAGTGTGAGTGCCCTGTTTATCTTCAGCATTAACTCTGTATCTGCAGGGGCTTTAATAAGTGTGTTTTCATCCTTCACACATCCAGATAAAGAGCTTCACCCCTTAAAGCTGTGATTACACCTCAGCAACCTCTCTCTTGGCAATGTATGTGTAGTTTCTGTTTTGTGTTGTTTTCCTGGCTTGAATTAACACATGTTTCAAGTCTCTAATGTACTTCTTTAATAACTGACTTCTATAAAAAAAAGGAGAAGATGGAGAATTTCATCCAAGAATTCCCAGCTGGAGACATCTGTTCAGCAAGTCACCTGATGAACAGCTCTAACCAGCCAAGTGTGAGTTATTTTTATTGGTTCAGTGTTTTAAAAATAGATTTTTTTTCTTTTAATTGATACCTTGCTAGTGGATTCCTTCACTGGTGTACAAGGGTTTGGATTTATTTCTCCTGAAGGACTAGTACAGCCCAAACTGAGTGATCCATTCCAAAACTGAGCTGACCGGCCGAAACCAGTAGGAACCAGTTAAATGCTTGAAATGAGGGTTTCCACTAGGGTAATCAAGTTTCCCAAGAGGTGATGGATTTGATGTATAGCCTGTCATGATGAGTTGCAGGCACTCAGCACCTCTGGAAATCAGGCCATAGCAGCTTTCAGCAAATCTAAAGAGACGGGGTGTGCACGTGCGAGCCGCAGGGAGGACACACGTCCTCATTGATCTCCAAAGGCAGGTTGAACTGTTCTGCTTTGAATCACATGATTTGGCATGTTATTTAGCAGCTGTTAAGCTCAGGTGAGCTTGCAGGATGCTGTCTGTGCACACTCTGATCCTCTCTCAGTTTGTTTCTCAGTGCTGCTACCCACGGCTCCTCTTGCAGGAGTCCCTGAGGTGCTGTGCATCCTCCTGGGCACTCCTCCCCAGCACCCAGCATCCCAACGGTGCTTTAGAGGGTGGGGCTCATTTGTTTGATTTTCCACTCCTCTGGGTCTTATCTGGGAACACTTTTGAGGCCCTTGGACTTTGCCTTGATTTGAAGCCTTGTTTGGAGCAGGACCCCAAGTTGTCATGGGCAGGGTGACCCAGGAGATGACAGAAAAGGAGGTGTAGAAGGGCAAAGTGGGTGAGGACAGGAACGTGGGAGTGCACCTTGTGCTGGGTGCTGTACACCCTCCTGCTGTCCATCCAGCCTGCAAGCAGCTTGGTGCATTGGCCATTCCCTGGCCTAAGCCAGTCACCCTCCTTGAACTGTGAGAAACTGGAGCTCTGAGCTCTTCTCCTCACCCCAGGTCAGGGCATTCAGGGGGTGGAGGGCACCAAGAGCCACTGCTGGCCTGCACCATCCAGGCAGTGGGTACCTGAAGGAAAACTGGGGATCCTCTCCTGTGGACCATGGCAAGGGCTGAGGGCTCCCCAAGGACAGTTAAAGAGGGGGAGCAGCAGTGCAGCCCCTCAATCCTTCCTATACTTCACCCTGATTAATTATTTGCTGTTGCAGGCAAGTGGGACATCACAGGCAGAGAACACACTAATATTTTTCCTTTTTTTCTTTCCTTTGGAACAGCTTGAATTAATAACTTTATATCTTTTGAGAGAAAGAGAGGTTTTTCTCACTTGAGAAAAAAGCTGCATTTTAATTGAGCCAGGCTCAGGAGAGGGGAGGCTGAGGGAAGAAGAATTGCTGTCATGGAATTAACTTTATGAAAGAAAAGCAAATCTCCACCCTGTTTAAACATGGGGAAAACATCACAGAGCATCCTGCTGCACCAAATGGTAAACATGTCCATGTATTATATCACTTATGGCTTCCTTAAGAGTTTTATGATGCTGTTCTCAATTACTGTGTTTGCATTTGTAATTAGAGTGCAGAACACATTGTGAAGGCAAATTATAGAGCTAACTTGTCCTTTCAAAATAACCCATTTGCTCAGTGTGCTCCCAGAAGCATCTCTTTATTCAAGGGACTCCAGTGGAGGAGTAACCTCCTCTGCTGAGGGTGTTGGAATACACACTTGCTGCAGGGAAGGGAGAGGACAAACACACATTTGCCCCAGGGTTTTGCTGTGCTTGGGCCTGACCTTCAAACCACTGAAACTCCTCTTGGTTTCTTTAAGCTCAGCCCTCCACAAGTTGGAGCAATTAATGGAACTGGGGGGGTGAGGGAGAAGAATCAGGTTTTCTTGCTCTGCCACTAATTTCCTCTCTGGCCTTGGTCATGCCATTTGACCCCTTTAATTAAGTAGGGGGTTTATTAACTGGCTAAAACTATCCTGTGAAAGTGGCTAAAAATCTCCTGTGGAAGAGCTGGGATATTACTGCTCAATCACCAAACATCTAAATAAAGGTGAATATTCAGGGCTGCCACTCTGTCCTGCAGTGCTTCTCTGCTCTGCAGGGAGGGGATTTTGACAGCAGCTCCTTGGAGCTGATGCTTTGTGTGCCTGCAGCCTCTCCAGGTGAGAGTGAGCTCACACAGGGGCTCAGGGTGACACCCTGCTCATGTCAGGTGTCCCTGAGTGTCCCCAGGGCACAGTGGCATTGCCAGCCCTGCTCAGAGCCCTGTGGTGCCACAGAGCAGCTCCTGCCCAGCTGCCCTGGTGCTTCCCTCTGGCTGCTGAGCATCAGGAGCTGAGATCTGATCTCCCTCCAAGGCAGGTCGATTCTGCACAGAGCAGCCTGGAGTCTGGGCCAGCTGTGCACTCTGCCTTTGAATTCAGCAGGGAGAAAAATCTGCATCCAAGTCTGAAACTGGATGGAATAACGATCTGCCTAAAGTGGGAAGGAAGCAAAGTCTCACAGTTACTACTGTGCTGTGTTTGCAGAGAATCCTTGCATTTATTGTCTATTTGTTTGTTTGTTTTGCAAAGCCTACACTAAGCAGGAGGACTTTCAATGGATTTATCTGCAAGCAACAATTTTCTTCTGTACCTGAGTTGAGAGGGCACAGAAAAGGGTCCTGCAACATGTAGCTCTTCCATAAGTATACCCTCCCCATTCCTGGCCATGAAGAGTTATTTGGGTTTGCTCTCCAGCCAAGGTTTTGGAAAAGTCTAAGCTCAGTCCTTGGCCCCTGTCTAGCACACTGCCCACCACTGTCCCCCACTTGTGCACCAAGGCTTCATGAAACCAGGCCAAAATCATGTTTGGAGCACAAGAAAACCCAAAGAAACCCCAAAACATTGCACTGTGAGATTACTACAATCCTCCTTTTCCCTTTCTTCACTTTTCCCACTATGAAGAAATTTGTCCAACTTTTACTCTCCCATTTAATTTCCAATGTGCTGAGTTAGAAGTTCACCACAACACCAGCTCTGCCCTTGCCAATGCTCAATTATTAATTCAATTCTTGGTATCTCTTGCATGGGCCAGGAAGGCTGATTCCTTGGCCCCAGCTTTCTGTCAGGTGCTTGTTCCTTCTGAGCAAAGGTTAGCTCACCTTCCGATGATTCATTGAAAAAAACTGGTTTTATTACTTTCCCTGAGCATGAGAGAGTTTCTTCAAAGAAGGAAGCTGCAGCCTATGGGGTGGCCATCCCAAAAAGAATAACTGCCAAAGGGGTTTGGTTAGGGTTTCAGCCTAGTAACTACCATCATATTGGTTGTTTAATGTCATTAAATCCACTAGAGTTCCTAGAGGAATGAGTTTGAATTTTACAAATTTTGTGATTATTTGTGAACTTGTTTAGGAAGGGCATTTTCTGCAGTTGATACGAGAGAAGAAATTCCAGTGTGGTGTTTTGCAGTGCCAGATGCTCTCCAGTTTACATACCCATGTGTTTAAAATACAGCCCAGGTTCACTGAGCAATGTCAAAACACGTTTGCCAGGCTGACCAGGGAATGGATACAGCTGCGAAGAGGGCAAGCTCAGTTTTGTTGGGGGAACAAAAGAGAGAAGGGTGTTTGTCAGCCTAAGGATCAATTTGTGAAACACCTACTGTTGTTTGGGTAGCTGGGATTTAAAATATGTCGTCACCCTGTCTTCGTGGCCAGCAATGCTGTTTGCTCTGCTGCTCTGGTGGCTGAGCCAGACGGGAGGTTTGCCCTGCTGGTCCCAACCAGGGGAGCCCTGGCTGCAGCACCTTGCTGCCAGGGGGCCCTGCAGGCTGCCAGCATCCAAGTGCCACCAAGGGCAAATCCAGAGAAAAAAATTTCATGGCATGAGTTGCAAATTTCAGCTTTCTGTGTTTTGTTTTGTTTGTTTGTTTGTTTTTTATGAAAGCCTATTTCAGAAGTTAAAGGAAGAAACCACCCTCCATCTAACACATGGAGGACTTTTTTAATAACTCCTTCAAAACCAGAGAACTTTACCCGCCTTTTAAAATTTCATACATATTTCAAGAAATAGCACAGTGAAAAATTCATATTCATGTTAGATGTCATCATGGGAATTTGCAGCACCTACAGGGGAGTACCATGTTTCTGACAGTGCTTACAACAGGGGCAGAAGATAAACATGTAAAAAATAAATTAAAACCTCTTTACTTGGTGAAATCCTTGTAGTTTGTGCTATTTTGAACCTGTCAGCTGCTTAAGTAACAGCTTGTCAGTGCTCGTGGCCTGGCTGAGCACGAGACCATGGCTGCAGATTGTCAGGAGCTGAGTGATCTCCTGGGTTGTGATTTATGACTCCACAAACAATGACAAGCAAGGAGAAAAGGCCCTGGCAATTTCAGAAGCAGTTGTGGAAACAATTAGATCACTTTTTTATTAGGTCGTTTATACAACTCTTCCTTTTAAAAATTAGATCCTTGATGAGTGCATTTTTCATGCACTTGGGTGCTTTGTCCTGTTTTTCAGTTGAGGGAAAATCCTGGGCTTTCCTTTGGAAACACTTCTGAGCCATGTCTTTACCTTTCCAGGGGTGCACAGGACATCTCTGAGCTCACCCACAGGTCCTGGTCCATCTGCAGTCAAAGAATAATTCCTGCAGGAATTGCACTGATTTCTGTACCATCCTCTCATTCCTGGTTCCTCACATCCTTCTGCTGACCTGTTCTCCTGCTCTCCTCTACAACTGGTGGGAAGCTTCTGGCAAATCACACTGGAAAGGGCAAATAATACTGATAAAGAAATCTTGGACCAGAATTTTCAGAAGTGCTGTGGTTTGGGCTTCTTTTACCATTTTTAGGGTTCTTTTACCCTTCTCCTTTCCAGCAGCAGAGTTCTTTAGTTGTCATTATATTTCCACTTCTAATTTCTTCAGCAGTACCAGGTCTCATCTCTTTCTAAGGAGCCAGTGGCATTTCTCCAGAACTGCCCAGAGTCCTGCTATCCAACCTCTTGAGCTTGGAACAGGAGTTTACGACTGGGCTAGTGATCACTAGATAACATATCTGAAAAGATATGCTTAATCAAAGTCTCTCCCACACCTTGTTTGCTTTCTTGGAATTTGTCAGTCAGTGTCTCATTAAGTTCTACCATGATAATTCAGTCACAACATATTCATTTTTGAATTCTCTTACAGAGAAAGTGGCTCCAAAAGTGGCCAAAGCCACTCAGCATCCCAGGAGCTCCCCAGAAGTCAAGGGATCCCAGCACAGATTCAGCTTCCTGGGATGGATTTGAGTTATTTTTCACCATGGTTAAGTCCAATATAATGGGAATTTCTGCTATGAAAAATAATGAAATATGAACCTGGAAAATCAGCTCTTGCTACAGAGAGTCTCGTTTCCCTCATTCCCCTTCTTTTAAGAAGTGGGGAGATCTCGGGATTTCTCCAGCATTGTGTATTGACAGATGAGGCAGAGAGTTGTGCTCCACCATATTTTGTATCCCAATGAGCACAAAACTTACTCTCAGCTTTGAGTTTCATCATTTTTGTTTCAAAACCCGCTTCTCTTGTGCTATGCACCAGCAAAAACCCTTTTCATTGCCATTAAAAAGGCAACTGAGGTGCCCATTATTTTATTTTTCTTTTAGTATTTGTACAGAACTCAGCAAATAAAAATGGGTCCCAGATAAAAGGTGTGTCCTTTCTAGTAAAACACAAAAAAATCTTAATCTTTGGTCCAGAAGCAGTAGATTGCCACAAACAGTCGGCAGCTAAAATCATTAATCTTTGCTGCTTGCCCAACTGGTACTAGTAGTAAAGAAGATAATACACTAGCAGAATCAGTGACCCACTACAAATTGGTCTTGAAAGGTCCACCAGCCTAAATAGACTTTTGCTGATCCAACACTTGTTAGGAATCCCAACAAAGAGACTATTGGCTCATCTGATGAGCCGCTCACTATTGGGCCTTTTGCAATGGCTGGTGATGGATGACCATACCCTCTTTGAGGGGGAAGATGCAGCTCCTGGTATGGGGCCTTTTCTCATCTTAAATTTGTACTCAATAAATCACAGGTGCAGAAGAGACAGCATCAGTTTCATTACACCTACATGCTCCAGTATCAATCATGCCAACACCACGGGCTGCGTACAGTTCATTTCGGGAGGCTCTTTCTGTTCCAATACCATTTCCATTCCGTTGTGCTTTAGCATTCCTAAAGTGTTGAACCTCTGCAGTGAAACACCAGGGAGAAGGATGGGATGTGCTGTAATTGCACTCTTTCAACACCAGACAGGGCTTAGCTCACGGAATTCAGTTTATGGTGCCCTGCTATTGTTTAAGGTGAAGTGCTAAATAGTTGGGTAAAGATTCGGTGGTCATCACACACCTCTTTAGTTCTTAACCTTGTTTTTGCATTTGCTCCTTAGCACAGAGCTTCAGGCAGAGCTGCAGCAATTGCCCTGGAGAGGTCCCCTTTCTGTGATTACAAGATCATTTTCCTGTCTGGTTTATGATATTCTTTCAGATGATGCTATAATCCTGTACTTACTCTCACCCAAACCTAATAGTAATAAAGAAACCATTTCAGGCAGCTTCTTCAGTGTTTTCTCATTTAAAAGAGTTTCTGCCATGTCCTTTCTGGCTGGTAAATACCCTGGGACCTTTGCAAGGTATGTCCATTAGGATTCACAATTCATAAATCTATTGCAGAGCTCCCACATTGTTATGTTAATTCCAAAGTCAGCAGTTAAAATACACTTAAAATGAAGGAGGCTTTAGAGCTCTCAGTCTTGATATTTAATGTACATAATCAAATACTTTCATGGCATGAAATGCATTTCCAACACTCATCATAAAAACTATGAACTGTGTTTTTCAAGTATGATAAAAGGTAACAGATTATTCCCCACGTGTGTCCAAAATCCATTTTGCCATCTTTATACAGGCAGAGCAATTTCTTAGTGACCAATTACACTCTGATTTGCATAGGAACAACTATGTTTCATGCAATTAAGTTATCACAAAGTCCTGTCATTCTGCAGCACTCTGTTAATCTTTAACTCAACGAAAAGCCATGTCAGCAGAGCACCAACACAGAAAAGATGGGTGTTCAAAGGAACTGCAATAGGAGCACATTCAGAACTGTCAGACAGAACAAGCTTTTCAAAAGGACACTTCCATTCAGTTTAAACCTACAAGGGTGTTGGGCTGACACCTCCATTTATTTGCTGTAGGGCTATAAGGAGAGAAAAAGAGAGACTTTCAGTCTTATTAAAGCAGTATTTGGAATACAAAAAAAAAAAAAGAAAAAGAAAAAAAAAAGAGGTATTCTTTTCCTCCGTTCCTTTTACTCCATCTCAGCAGCAGATCATAAAGCAGGGACAGTATTAATGTGAGATAAGAAAATATTGGTTCTAATGTGCATCAAAAAGACTTGATTTTCTGTGAACCAGCCACCAAAATCTAGTCATTCCTTTATTTTCTGCAATTTGTAGGCAGACATTAAAGGCACATAATTTTAAAGTGAATTTAGGAGTGCAGAAGTCCCAGGAAATAGCATCTTTCTGCCACATCTTTTGTGGCTGTCAGGTTTAAGAGCTAAGTCCACCACTATGATTCAGAAATTTCTCTGGTCAGTACCTACAGCACGTTCAGTTCTACACAATAAAAATGGTGATTGAACTTTGAGAGGACATTTGAGGACCCAACACGATTTTGTTGGTGACAGATCCTTAGCTGGTATAAGCTGGCACAGGGCCACCATAACCAGCAGAGACAGCCCAGCTGTAACCCCAGCTACTCGCCAATGCTGGGCACTCAGTGATACTGGAATATGTGAAAATTTGCAGGAAATCTTTGCAAGTTGGTTGGTTCTGCACAATTCCCAAACTCCCATAATCACAGTCCAAGCAGGCTCTTCCTGCTAACATTTTCATCATTTTCACTGAAAGCTGGCACATGTCTGTTTGCCTTTCATGTTTTGTCACAGAGTTCTTTACTTCTGTGAATATATGTATTATCTAATGTTCATTTTAGCTGGTTCAATTTGCAGAAAATGTTTCTCTTTCAGGGTTGCGTCTAAATTTTTGTATTTTTCATTTTTCATCTCAATTAAAAATAAACCATGCTGTGAGTTCCCCCTTTAGTTCTTTTTTCATGCCACCAACTCTGTGCATTTCGTCACCTATATACTAATAAAAAAGTCTTTGTAATGTATATGAACACACATATCCCAGTAACTTGCTTTTAGGGCTACTGCCCAAAGAAATTTTCTTGTCTTTCATTTGCACTGTGCTGCAAAACACAGATTTTACTCCAAAGAAACTGTAAAGAACTCTTTGTCATCTTCATCCTGGCCTTAATCTAATAATGAATATTAATAGCACTTGTAAGGTGAGATACAGATTAAAAATATGAAAATAAAACTTGGATGTTTTCAAAGGTTGCATGCTGGGTAACATTTCTGGCTGTGCCAAAGGGCCAGATTTGTTTGTGCAATTTTAGAAGTGACTTCTGCTCCTCATTTTCAAGGTGTCTAAAGCTTTCCAAAAGTACAAATAGGTGTTTAATGTGAGGTTCAAAAGCACCTTCATGATCATCAATGTAAAATAAAATTGAGATGCTTTGGCTAATCCCATCAGAAGCTTGTTTGCACTGCTACTGTCTCTATCTAAATAATTCCCAAAAATGGGACTTTGCAGTTTAGATTGGGCACTGCATCATCCTTTGGTGGCTCCAGGAGCCCTGGGGGTTGTTCCAGGTGACAAACTCATGGTAGGTAAGCTAGGTAGCCAGTGGTAATGTCCACTTGATGGATTTTGTATGGAAATGCAAAAACACAGCTCCAATAGAATTGTACCCTGTTGCTGGCACAGTCAGTGACACAAGTGCAGCTGATGATCAGAGACACTGGTCCCTGTTTCCTGGGATTCATGGAGAACAACAACACCCTGTTCTGGTCCTTGTGGCATTGCATCAGCAGCTGAGCACCAGCAACCCCTCCCAGAGCAGGAAACTTCTCCCAGGGACATCAGTGTGCACAGATTTCCCTCAAGATAGGAGTGCTCAGGCAGGTGAGGGCTTTAATGCAGTCCCTATCACTCCTGGGGGAAAGTTCAGGGCCCCAGGGGTAAATAAAGAAACCATTTCAGGCAGCTTCTTCAGTGTTTTCTCATTTAATAGAGTTTAATTTTTCTCATTTAAAAGAGGGGACATCCTGCAGGGCACCAGGAACCACCTCAGTCCTTCCAGACAGAGCTTTGACCCTGCCCAAACACGGTGCCCAAATGGGCGCTGATTTGTGAGCACACTCAAGTGAGCACACACAGGTGAAAACACTCAGGTGAATGCACAGGTGAGCACACACAGGTGAGAACATTCAGGTGAGCACACTCAGGTGAAAACACTCAGGTGAATACACAGGTGAGCACACACAGGTGAGCACACTCAGGTGAGTACACAAAGGTGAGCACACACGGGACAGGGACAGCTCCCACCACGTGTTGGTCACTTGGAACAACCCCCAGAGCACCTGAAGGCACCAAAGGATGGTGCAATGCCCAGCTTATCACTCTGGTGCCAAAGTAAATGCACTCAGTGAACCTGCAAGCGTGGCTGGCAGAGAGAGAGGAAGAGGAGGAGGAGGAGTAAGAAGCACTTGTGTTGGGAATTACACATCACATCCTGCTGGGTATCAGAGAGGTGGCACTGAACACTGTGTTACAGAACATGTACAAAACCTGATGGCTTGGGGAGGCCAATTTAAAGCATTTAACCTTGAAAAACACTGCTCTTGGTATAAGGAAGTTTATCTTGACTGGTTGGTGAAGTACTTTGCTTCTGTTGGTCAGCAGGAAAATCTGTATCAAAGGCCTGACTGCTGAAATAAAATCTGAATCCATCCCTCAGAGAAACTGATGGGGCCCTGATTGTGCTCTGGGCAGTCAGGAGCCATGAAAATGTTCTGGAAAATGTTCTCATAACCTGATAAAAGAGCTGATTTAATAAAATTATCATCCTGTCAGTTTATGATTTTACTTAGAAATCTTTTGGCCTAGTTCAGTTTAAAAAAAGAGTCACCAGCTTTAGTTCTTTTGCAGAAAAAAGATCCTATCATTTATTAGATGAATGAAGATATCAATTTCTGTTTAAACATTAACAGGGTGATGCCAAATATTAGTCAGTTCCTAATAATTTTGAGGGATTAAAAAGATAATAAAAGTAATAGTCCATTACATTACCTACTTCAGCAAGATTGTAATGAATGTAATAAATTCCAGATCAGGGTTATAACAACTTCCATCTATTTAAAATGAATTTGTAGGGTTACTTTCATTAACTATGTATATGGAGAAAATGATCTGACATATTACTTTAAAAGAGCTGTAAAACCGATTAGAAGGAAATATGCTTCCCAGACAGTGATCCAGGCCACTGGGGAAATTTTATCCCTGGGAAGATTGGGGGGCAAAAGGAAGAGAAGAGAAGAGGAAAGGACCTTACAAGATGCTCTTGCATCTTTTTTTTTTTACATGTCCCAAAGTCACTTTGCTCCTCAGGAGAGATTGAGGCAGAAACAGCGGGCAGAGAGCAGGGAAGGGATGGAAAACAGGGAAGGGATGAAAACCACTTTCTCTCCTGACTTTCCTATTCCCTCCTCCTCCTTCCTGAGGAAAGGATGGATCTGTTAATGAATAAAGGGCTCCCTGCCTGGGGATTTGTGCATGGAAATGAAAGCCTGCCTGGTTCTGGCCGGCCCTTGGGCAGCCCAGGGGAAGGCTCAGGCATTACAGGGACGGTGGCCTCATTGCTCGCAGGAGACAGGGGACCTAGCACTTGACTGCACTACAGAAATTACTGCTGCACCTAGAATGCAGCCTTCATTTATCAATTTCATAGCAAGGGGGAAAGGGAAAGGGAGGGGGGAACCCAACATCTGACTGCCTTTTTCAGCTCACGCTCCATCTAGCCAGGGAGAGCCCTCCGAATCCAGTCATGTGTGTTATACAGAGTCCTGGATAAAGTAACTTAGTACTAATGATTTATACTTAATTGGACCTCTAAGTGATTAAAGTGGCAGTAATGAATGAGTAACATCCTTCTAATTCCCTTTTTCCATTTGGCTTGGCCTGAAGGCCCTTTCTTTGTGCAGGATTTGACTTGGGGCTAAGCAATGCCAGTGGTTTTTAAGCTTTTAGTGGCACGACTGGAATGAGCCACTTGGATCATGTTTACAATAAATGACTCCATAAGCATGCTACCAGAGAATTGGGTGGGTTTTTTTATTTCTTTTTCTTTCTTAATTTCTTTCTTTCTTTTATTTATTGGATTATCCAGTTCTGAGGTTAATGAATATGCATTTGGCAGCCCATGTTTGTGAGGCCAAGTCCCACGTGGGCATCAAAGGGTTTGAAATGTGTGAGTGTAAATATCAGCTTTGTCAAAATATTGATTCACTTGAAGAATAACACAGCACACTCCCCTTTGCACTTATCTTCATAAGGATAAACCTGCTTTACATATTTTTGACTTATTTTACAGGACCTAATATTGACAATAATTGACTGAATAAACTGAGATTTTCTAACTTTGCACTTCACTAATCTCTCCCTGCTTTTTCAGTCTAAAAGTTATTGTTACCCTCTCTGTTCAAAAATGAAATCCATTAAATTGTAGGTGTTAACACTTGAAATATGTAATTTTTTAACATAGAGATCCAGAACCTCATGTTGTACTTTGTGTTGGTAAAGGGAATATTAGGCAACATGAAGGATGCTTTAAGTCAGAGATGTGTGGAACTCTTGTCTCACACTGGGGCAGATCCAGCTCAATCCATGGTGTTGGGGCAGCTCTGAGATGGGGAAACATGAGAGGGGCAAGGAGGTGTTTGTAGCACTGTGCTAAATTGCCAGATATTTAAAACCAATTTGGATATGTTTATCCACATGCCCCAATTACACCTTTCACTGGAACATAAATAAGAATGTACCACATACATCTCACAGTAACTGGGGTGATGTTGCTGTGGCTGGGTTGTGTCAGCAAAACTGTCATAATGCAATTAAAAAACTAATAATAATATTTGAGCTTCTTTTACACCAAAAAACTTTGTTAATTTAGACAACCCCCAGCACTCTCTTGCTGTAGGTTTTTTTATATGGCTGTGGGAGGCTTTCAACCACCTGGAGATCATGTATTAAAATAAATATTGGGGATTTTTTTTTTATTATTCAGGAATATTTGGTGGTGAGAAAGCTTTATGGAATAGGTTTGATTTCATCAGATTTTGTCAGAGATGAGGATTATTCAGCAAGGAGAACAGTCCCTCACCTGATTCCGAGGGCAGATTGCTGGCTGCCGTCATGGGTAATAAAACTGCTCTGCGGGTGTTGATAGAAACTGGCTAATTAATAGACCATTACTGTGCTGTTGCTGACTAACATTAGAACCCTCTGAGACCAGTTACACTGGCAAAAATCTGGAGGAACCCCCAGAGCCTGGTGAAACTTGGCTTTGGCCTGAATTGTAGGAGTATATGATTTTTTTTTCGGGTGTTATCCACACTCATGTTTGAATTGCATGGATACTTTCTGTGAGAACAATGCTCAATGTTCACATCTCAGATAGAGGGAAAAATTGAGGGAATTTCAGTGAATGAGCTCTGGTGCCCTCACACCTCTACAAGCACTTGATGAAGTTTATTCCTTGTTCACCAGGGAAGGTGAGGTTTGAGTAAGGTGAGGTTTGTCTGCATCTGGCTGTGCACCCAGACACTGAGCATCCCTCTCCTCTCCTCTCCTCTCCTCTCCTCTCCTCTCCTCCTCTCCTCTCCTCTCCTCTCCTCTCCTCTCCTCTCCTCTCCTCTCCTCTCCTCTCCTCTCCTCTCCTCTCCTCTCCTCTCCTCTCCTCTCCTCTCCTCTCCTCTCCTCTCCTCTCCTCTCCTCTCTCTCCTCTCCTCTCCTCTCCTCTCCTCTCCTCTCCTCTCCTCTCCTCTCCTCTCCTCTCCTCCTCTCCTCTCCTCTCCTCTCCTCTCCTCTCCTCCTCCTCCTCCTCCTCCTCCTCCTCCTCCTTTTTTTTCCCATGATTTCAGGGTCACCTTGCCCGCAGTGAGTGTGGAGGAACCATTTGACACTTTGGGTTTTCTCATTCTTGCAGCTCCAGACAGGAATAATCTCAGTTAAACATCTTTTGGGATGGTGCAGCAATGATTCAGGAGAAGCCTGACAAGGACATTAGTAGGGAGTAGCAGGGAAGGCAGAGGTATTATCCAGAGCTGCAGAAAATGCCTGGTCAGGAGTACGAGAAATGAGAAAAAGCAAGAGTGGAAGAAATAAGCAAAGAAAGAGAAGGCACAGCAGCATTTAACATGGGGGAAAGAGTCAAAGTGATTTCTGCAGCACTGGGAAGGAGAAACAGCAAAAGTAAGATTTATGGAGGAGGTGATATATATATATATCAGCTAATATGAGATTGGAGCCTGTCATAGGCTGAAGGAAACTAAAAAGAAATAAAGAATCTGAAATAAAGGCAGCAAATTGGGCATTTTGAATTCTAGAAGTTAGTTAGCCCTTGCAGCCTCCAGGCTGCCCATCTCCTCCCAGTGCCTCAGGAAGGACTCCCAAAGCTGCAGGAGTGGAAGCAGACAAGGAGCACTTGGCATCCAGCACCAATGGACGCAGCACCAATTGATGCAGCACCAAAGCTTTGTCTGCTGCCCGTGGCTGAGGGGTTCATGGGCTGCAGAGAAAGGCAACCAGAGCTCCCTGCAGAGCTATCCCTGCCCAGCCCCTTTCCACAAAGCAAAACCATCCTCAGAGGAGCTGGGAGAAGCTGCTTGTTGGGGATCTGGGAGATGCTTCTCCTCTGGACCTCCAGAGAGCTTCAAACCATCCTCACATGGAAGGAACACCGACTCTGCTCCCTGATAACCCTCCCAAACTCTCCTGAGCAGCCTCAGTCATGGCACAGAGAGCTCCCAGGAGCACTCACACTCCTCAAGGACCAGTTGGCTGTGCAAACACACCATTTGCTTCTGCAGCTCTTTGAACTATCCTCAAAACACCCGTGTTATAATTGGATACCCTTACCTCCGCTGGCCTGCGCTGCATGGGTCATATATGTAAACATCAAGCTCAAATAACAACCCCCAAATTTAATTTATTTCTACCTAAACAAGTTCTTTTATCATAAAGCAATAAATTTGTCTTGGTGCTAGCAATTTGTTGCGGGTGACATAACACTGCAAATTGATTAATCGCTACTGTACACGACAAAATGAGAAAAGCAAGGAATTATTATGAATAGCGTCCATCTGATACAGTAGGGATTCATTATTCAAAAGTGTTAGCTAGTGGTTAGCTATCCCCTTGTTGCAGATTACATTCATTTGCAGAATCCTACATCATGCTTACACAAATCAACAAACATGCATTTATTAAGACATGGAATGAAAGCTATTAAAATGTGAAAAATTGCCTTTTTCTTTAAAAAAATTAGTCAAGTTTTGGTGGTAGCCTTTTTTTTTTTTTTTTTTGTTGGAGATGATTTTATGTGGCTGAAGCAAAGAAGTTTATTGCATTATTTCTATGTTTGCATCCAGATCCAGGCAGATCAAGCTAAGTACACAGATATTGGTGGTTGGTGTCTTACACTGAGCCCTCATACCACATGCTGGAGGATTTGTACTTGAAGTGTTGGGCTGGAATTATAAATGCAAAATATAAGTTGCCTCTGTCCTTCTAAGTGCTTTTTAATTTTTAGCATCATATTTGTACAATTAGATTGCAGTAATGTCTGAGGAAATGACTCTATTTAAGGTGAACTACAAAAGGCTGAACAAAAGAAGAGCTCTCTCCTCTAACAAAGTAGAAAAATGGTATTTAGAGCCAAGGTGCCCCATGTTTCTCAGGCTGAACATTAGACCTTGTGTGGAGTATAAAATTGCTCTGAATAAATAAATTCCAGATGCAAAGCACAGAAAAATCATGATCTAGACTCCTGCATTGCATAGTTCTGGTTCCTGAGAATCATTATTCCCTTCTGAGACAGGGAGCAAAGTGTGGTGTGTCCATTTCTAGTGCAGTGAGTGAGGTATCTAAGCCTGTCACCAGTGTCAGGCAGTCTGTGTTCTCTGTGCAAGCAGCTCCTGCTTCCACAAAAACTCAGGAAAAAGATGGGTTTAACTTTTGAGGAAGGCTGTGAGGAGATCACAGCCTTTTCTTCCACGCCTGGTTCAGGAGCTGTTGTGCTGCCACTGATAATAGGATTAAGGGCACCAAAGAGCAAACTTCCCCTGCCTCCTCCCCTCCCTCTGCAGCTCTGTCAGTGCAAAGTGCTTTTCCTTCTCTTTGGAAAGTTGCTTCCATCCTGTACAGCTTGAGGAAAGAAGCACATTAATTGTGGAAGCAGCAGCTCAGTCTTTGAACTCGAGGCTCCCATCTTTTAGCTGTGCTCTGAAATGCCACATGTTAAACTGTTTTAATGGCTACTTGCAGCAAATCGTCACTAAAATATCCCCCAAAAGGGGATTTTTATGTGTTGCTAGAGTTTTAAAGTGAACTTAATCATTCTACTTGGGTGTTCTGTGTAAGAAAGTGGCACTGCAAAATGGAAACAAGCATATAAAACAGGAGTGTGAGGTCTGTGGTGCATAATATTGGTGCGCTCTGGTATTGATTGTTGGGTACACTCTTAGGTCTAGTTTCATTAACATGCTGTGGTTAGATTAGTTGAGATACACAGGAGGTATAACCACAGTTCCTGCACTGAGAAAAACGTCTCTAAGCCTCTTACTGCGCTCCTTTGAGAAATCCAGGCCCAGAGACAGCAAAACAGCTTTTTGCTGTGAGTGGTTTCTCCTTGTTTGTGTCCACTGCAGCCATGCAGGCTCAGCAGCCGCTTCTTTGCACAGCAGCAGCACTGAAGTGAGATCAGTTCTCAGCCAGAGTCGGAACCACCTAGGTGCAAGCTTTGCTGTGTTTCTAAAGAGGATGCTGCTGATTTCTCCTGGAGCCCTCTCAACAACCAGCCATGTGAGTCCCTCCTCCCCAGGCTGTTTGAAGCACTTTCATTTCATGGGTACTGCCTGCCTTGCTCAGAACAAGGTGATGCGCAGTGCTGAGCAGAGCAGTGACACCAGACCATCCTCCTCTGCTAAAGCACAGAGAGGAAAAAACTGCTGCTGAGTGGGGACTTAACACTTGCTCAGGGGTGATGGCTCAGGAGAAGGAATGTGGAACCTCTTCAGACTAACCCTGCCCTGAACCACCCCATTAAACACACCCAGCGGGGTCAGGAGGGGATGGCAGGGATGTTGTGGGATACAGAGATGTGACCGTGTTCACAGAGGTCTGAGGATGAAGGAAGAGATGAGGATCTGACTTCATGTTTCAGAAGGCTGATTTATTATTTTATGATATATATTACATTAAAACTATATATAAAGAATAGAAGAAAGGATTTCATCAGAAGGCTGGCTAAGAACAGAAAAAGAAGGAATGATAAAAAAGGTTTGTGGCTCAGACAGAGAGTCCGAGCCAGCTGACTGTGATTGGCCATTAATTAGAAACAACCACATGAGACCAATCACAGATGCACCTGTTGCATTCCACAGCAGCAGATAATCAATGTTTACATTTTGTTCCTGAGGCCTCTCGGCTTCTCAGGAGGAAAAATCCCAAGGAAAGGATTTTTCAGAAAAGATGTCTGTGACATAGAGAGATCAAGAGGGTCAGCTCTTCCTCAGATGACATGGGGGAGAACTCCAGCCCCACAGCAGGGTTTGCTGTCCATCCCCATGCTCCCAGCAGGATTGGGAGCTGGACCTCTCTCACTGTGAGAAGAGGGATGAACACCAAACCCAGCTGTGGACCTGGAGCTAACCAACTTTTGTCCACAAGGACAACCTGTTTAGAGCTGAAATCCAGGGCCCAAAGGGAATCCTTACCTCCTTGATGGTTAAATCACCAGGCTGTGACTGGCTCTGACACCCTGTTAGGGGTCAGAGAGACGGGACATTCTGCTTGTCCATTCAGGGGCTGCTACAGTATAAAATCAGTGGCATTAAATTCCAGTTATGTTTTTAATCTAATTCTAGACTAAGACTTGATTCAGCAAAGTGGTTTAAACACTTTTAAGGTGCCATCAAACCACTGCTGTGTCTAGAACTGCAACAGAGTCAATTCCTGAAGCAAATTAGCTCCTGGCCATTCATCTCCATGCTAGGTAAGCCTTTTCCATCAGCCAGCCACAGTTTTAATGAGAGGAATGAGGGAGAAAAAGAAAGATTTCTGTCTGGGCAGCCCTTCTTTGCCCTGGGAGTATTGCTGTGCTGCTGTGCAGTGAAAAGTTAATCTTTCTTGACGGGTGATGCATGTGGATAGTACTTCATGCATTTCATACTGAATGCTTGATATAGCTCAGTGATCCCATATAAACACCACAGAAGCACAGGGGAGCCTGGGCAAGGAAAAGATCTGTCTTAAATCCCTGTATCTGTCACATCACCACATCCTTCTCTAATGACATGCAAACTTTGGAGAGGCTGCAGCATCTCTGTCTTATCTGGGAGACATTTGGCTGTTAATGACTAACTTGCCAGTGACAGCAGTTCTTTTTTGCAGATTGCTTCCCATTGGTTTTTTTTGCAAAAACATCCACAGAATCAGTGGATAGGCAAAATCAATCCGTCAAGGGCAGGAGGTTTGTGTAGGTGGACAGCAGGAATCTGCACCCTGGCCAATTGGATCAGTCTGGGATTTATTTTAGGATTTTTTTTTTGCCCTGAAGTGGCAGCACTTTCCTTCTTTCTGTCTTGATCCTCTCATATGGAGCCAGGATAGGGCTTTGCAGAGGTGACTTATTGTTTAAAAGCCACAAGAGTGACTTTCAATGGCATAAAAATGGGTTTGCAATTCAGTCACAAACCAGTGAAGAACCAGAGGGTTTGTTTGATGGTTGCTCAGAGCATTTGAACACCCAGGAGCTGAGCAGCTGCTGAGTGTGCTGTGCTCCCTGTGCTGGCACTGGGGACAGCCAGAGGAGCTGTGCTGGAGTCAGGGCAACAAATCCAGCTGGGGGCTTGGCTGCTGGGTCTGGGCTGCAAGATAAATGTTTATGGATAGAGAAACTTCTCCCTGGATAGAGCCACTGCAGGTGAAAACAGCTCTTACAAATCTCTTTATCTCCCAGTTTATCTGTGGTCATGAACAGATCTATAATTGCTGGTTTGGGACTAACTCCTGAATCCACATTCAGGACAAAATCCTCTGAAATTGTTCCCACATTAGAGACAAGAGAGGGCTCTCTTGCAGCTCCTGGATGCAGTCACGCCTCTAATTCTCCCTGGTTCCCTAATTAAAGAGTACCAAAACCCTAATCTTTCTTAGAAATGCTTTGTCAGGAGGCAGCAGTGGTCTGCCTGCAGAGTTAAGTACATCAGAGATTTCAACTCCTTACAAATGTTGAACTCCAGCAAGGCATCAGAAGCTAAACTGGCAAAAAAAAAAAAAATCATTTTGCCAGCAGCCTGCCTGTGTCAGCTGAGTTCACCAGCTGGATGTGGGGTATCTCTTATGGCCATCACAGGGAATCCCCCAAAATCTGCCCTGGAAGTGTTTGGTTTCTGATGGGCACAAAGCCTGCAGGGCTTTACTACATCCATCTGCAAATATCACCCTGTGGCTTCACCTCTGCCCTCAGGCTGCTTTTTAAATTGTGGGAATTCACCATGTAAATTAGCAATTAAGCAATGTGGAAATGGGAGGAGAAACAGGGCATGCAGGAATTTGTATGGGAATAGGAGCAGGATCAGGAATAGGAGCAGGAATAGGAATAGGAGAAGGAAGAAGGATAGGTACATATTTGTTCCAAGGTGATCTGAAGGGCAGCACCAGGTGTGGGAAAACAGTGGTTTCCACATTCTGAGGAATTCTTCAGCCTTTCTGCAGCACAGGTGTGAGTGCTGCCAGGGCCCCCCTGCACACCTCTGCACAGGGAGAATAACAGGAGGGATGGATGGAGGGGAATATGCACCATGCCCTCTGTCAATGCATCATTTTACTCTCAGCAGAGCAAAAGGGAGCCAGGCTTTTATTTACCTACTGCCTGAGCAAAGGCCAACAGTCCTCACTCTGTCAAGTTACTTAAGTCTAGCAAATGCTGCAAGACCTGAACCAAAAAGGATGTTAAAGCTGGTGAAAGATTGTCATGGGGTGGGCCATGAAGCTTTTATAAAACAATTGCATCAAGCTTGGGAAGGGAAAGAATCTAAGGCCATTAACCCACCAGGGATGAGGCTGTCAGGAGAGCCAGGGAGCATTAAATGTCCATTTGCAACCTATTTTCCATGGAATCAGTCACCAACCCTCTTTATACATTTAAAAACCCAGCCTAGCATGGATGGCAGGGGCACAGCTTTGTTCTTCCTACATCTGAGAGGGATGGGTGGGAAATGAAAGGATGGGTGGGAAATGAAAGGATGGGTGGGAAATGAAAAGGGGAGGATTCCCGG
Source organism: Zonotrichia leucophrys gambelii (assembly GCF_028769735.1). Classification (NCBI taxonomy): domain Eukaryota; kingdom Metazoa; phylum Chordata; class Aves; order Passeriformes; family Passerellidae; genus Zonotrichia; species Zonotrichia leucophrys. The sequence continues at coordinate 9,691,385 of NC_088189.1, read as the reverse complement.
CAGCGACAGAACAGAGTGATGGAGGAGCTGGGGGCTCCTCCAGGCTGCTCAGAGCTGCTGCACCTCAAGACACATCTTTTCATACCCCTGAGCTGCTGAAGCCCTGGCTCCCCACTCCTCAGCCCAGCTCTGCAAGGAGAGAGCAAAATGCTTCAAACCCAGAGCAAAAATCTGTGTTCACAGGTGCCTACCCAGTGTGGAAGGGTGTGATCACTCCCCTGGGGCACTGTGGCCCTGGGCTGTAAAAGAGTGAATTTCTCATCTCTCTAAGGTGCTGAAAGCCCCTCCACGAAGCTGTTGGAAATCACTGGATCAAAACCAGCTGTGGAAGTGCAAAGTGCATTCATTTATTTTGAAAACTCTCCTATGGAAAGAATCAAATAAAGTGTGCAGGGGAGTCAGTGGGTATGGAGGAAAATGTAGAGCTGACAACAAGATAGCAGTAGAAATGGCTTTTGAAAAGCTTTTATACATATATAAAAACCAGGGAGTAAGGAGAGAGAGTGGAAGCAACTTGGATTGGTATCAAAACCCTCTTATCTCCCATATTTACACTCTCCACTGCACAGATTGCTCTAGTTCACCTTTAATTTGCCTTTTGATAGCTGTAGGCTGATCCCAAACACTCCTGAAAGCTGACACTTGGCAAATAGCACACTGCACTCCCATCTCAAGTGCATGACACGAGAGAAGGGTTTGAGGCCATCAGAGCTACAAAAGCTGTTGCTGCTGTGATCCTGGGACATTTTACCATGACCTGATTTTGCTATTCCTGTGCACCCCAAGCACACGTGACAGAGGAACGGCTATTTTAAAAAATGCCAAAGACAAGTGTGGATGAGATAAGCTGGACATCTCTTATCAGAAACATCTTCCTCCACCTCCCTTTCCTTTTTGGCAAAATCTCAACAGCAGAGGTGCTCTCTGTGCCAACATGTGCATCCCCAGGGGCAGCTGACTCAGCCACCCCTCTCCTGAGCACAGGAGGTCCCTCCACAATCCCCTCTTTGTCACTGGCACCTTGGGAGGCCCTGACCTTCACACACAGGCATGCTCAGGGGCTCAGATATGTGCTGCTGCTGCCTGGGCTGCCAAGAGGACAAACAGCAACAAGATAGCTGCACAGCGTGAAATATCTGGGGACTAAGTGGATTACTTAATGGGCCAGGAAAATCACCTTGCTGACAGACATCAGCAGGGCAGGAAACACAATCACATGTGCCCTGTGCACGAAGAACCAAGGAAGATTTGAACCCAACTGCACTGCATGAAGCACTCAGATCTTGCTCTTAGGGTTTCATCTAACTCTTGCTTGCTGAATATTAAACATACTTTTTTAAACCTACCCCTTCTTGTCCTACTGACAGCCGACCCAGACATCATTTTCATCCTCCTTCAAAGTGAAGACCATTGCCTTTAACCAAGGTCTGTTTATAATCTGAAAATAGCTGTTGAAATGGATGTTCTCGTGATGCATAGAGTTGTTTATAGATAGGAATTTTTTCTGGCAAAAGTTCATGTTTAGGGAAACAGCTTTGGAATTTTCTGACCACAACAAAAGGAAAGAAAGAAAATTTCCAAGTGACTCCTTAAGAATAGAGCAAAGATACAGTTCCACCTCTGAATTTCATGTTTTTGGACCCTCAGAGTTCAGTAAGATGAGGCAGATGAAGGCATGTGGTTCCCAGCCCTAACAAGGTGTAAATGCCCTGGCTGATGGTGTCCTGATGTCCTCACTGCATCCAACAGAGCAAACAGGAATGATGCAGTCAGAGTTTGCACTACAGCAGCATAAATCTCAAACCCATCACAGAGCAGCATCTGGAGTGTTGGAAAAGTGATGCTGAAACAGCTTCCTTTTTCTTTTTCTTTTTTTTTTTTTTAGTTTAACATTTTTTACTCACTGAGAGGGACTGGAGGACAAAACTGATTTGCTGTTCCTTGGCCAAGGTGTTTAAACCTGAACCTTCACCTCATCTGGGCAATAATTTAGAGCAAGTACGCATGTCCAAGAAGGGGAAAATCACTTTAAGGCATTGTCACCAGTCCACACTGCTGCTCACAGCCACATTTCCCTTCTCTGCTGTCCAGATTTGTTTTCTTTTGTATTTCCAAACAAGCATGTTAGCCAACACGATCACACATTATTAAATATCTGAAATGAAAAAACTGTGAAATGAAGAAACTGTGTCCAGTGGAGTGTTCTGCGGAGTGCTGAGAAATGGGTTTGTTGTTGGCAGAACAAGATTCACCCTCTGGCTGCCAGGGACCCCTGTGTGACCAGGAGAGCCCCCTGCTCTTTGTGGGCAGTGCTTTTAGCAGAGCAGTGGCAAAAGGAGATGCAATATATCAGAGTTTGGTTTGATCTGCCTTGCAGCCATTCCTCCTGCACCCTTTGGCTCCTGGGATGGCAAAGTGGCCCAACAGCTCACCTGGCAAATGGCCCAACAGGTCACCTGGCTGCAGCCTCTCAGAATGGGCAGGACTGAGCTGTGGTTGCTTTTCCCTCAGCAGGAGCACTGTACTTGGTATCTGTCTTCTGTTGACTGAAAAACCAAAATAGGAAAAATTTATGGAAATTGCATGTCAGGCAGACAAGACAAGCCTCACTTCCTTAGAAAAATGGGGTGAAAGTTAGTTTGAAAGTAGCTAATTTTTCATAGGCTATTGCTTTTTTACCATGTTGCTTTTGCTCAAAGCTCTGGATAAGAGAGTTTTCAGTTTGGTATTCTAACCCTGGGACATGAGACAGGAACCTGCACTGTCCATAAGAACCAAACATGATTCCTGTTTATATTCTTGCTGTTGTACTTCTGCTTTTTCCTTAGCAGTTAGTGACAAAATAATGATAAATTATTTTGGAGCTTGACAAAATCAGTTACTGGGACACACTTTGCAACCCATAGACCCCAAAGCTAGTTTGAAAGATAAAAAAACATTTTGTTCCTTTATGATATAGATGATCACAGCTCTACAACCTCCCTCTTCATCCATGACCAACCACATCACTGCCTCTCTCTGCCTATTGCAATTTATCTTTTTTTATGCATGGCAAACTCAGCCAGGCAGGGTTTTACTTGCTCCTCATAAGGAGAATCCTTTGCGCCTTCTGAAGTGACCCAGAATATTCATTCCCATTTTTCCTTGCCCATCAGATTGGGGCTGCTCCAACTCCCTGCCACATTCTCCCTCCTCTCCCTGACATTGCCATGCACCACATCAAATAATTGTTGTTATAACTCTCTTCATTCCCCAACTAAAATATACTTGATTGGGAGGGAGAGGGGGAACAGGGAAATAGCTGGGTTTATTTTAATAGTTTCCACTCTCAGTTCAGCTTTATAGTACAGTATATTTAACTTTAAGGTATGGACAGCTGGATGCATTTAGCAGCACAATGGAAAGAATTTAGCCAGTATACATTTCAGGGCCTGGATTTGGAGCTGATCACTAAATATTCCTTCATAATATTTAGATGCTTCTTATGGACTGTGTTGGGCTGATCAAAATATGTTTGTGTCAGGTAAGATTTGTCAGAGATGAGCCTCTTTATTTCCTTACTCACTGAAACTCTTCCTACAGGAAGAAGCTGGGTTTAGCTGATATCAGCAAGTTTAGCCCAGTGCTTACATGGGGTTACTCGCCTTCCCTGCAGAAGCCAAAAAAGCCATAAACACACAGAAACCCAGGGACAGGTTCCGAGCTCACACTGCTCAGAATGGGCACATTACTCCACTTGTGGTGACACCAGCAGGAGAGTAAAGGGTCACCAAAGGATCAGCATCTGTCCCCTCTCCTCCCCCCAGTGCGCTGCAATGATGGAAAACAGCTACAGCCATGAGACAGAGCTATAAATCCTTCATGTCTCTCCATGGGACCTGCATCCCTCTCCAAACTGGCTGCTTACCCTCTTGCACCCTCTCTACAGCACTCTGGAGATTTTTTCAGTGACAGCCAGGGAAACAGGGCAGTAGGATTTTTCTCTCAGCAATAATGGCGGAAATTTTCAGCACACTTCAACATTCATTCGCCTTTTCTCAAAAAACAAATAGAATTCTGTTTATTATTATAAAATACCCTCCTTCTCTAATTTTATGCCCTCATGCAGAAGCCAGGGTGCCTGAACAACATGATTTTATCAAATTCATCTTGTTGTCTCGGTGTTGTTACTCAGTGCAAACAGAAGGCAGATCAGCCAAGGCACTTGCTGGTTTCCCTCCAACACTGGAAAACAACAGCTTCATCTTTCCACAGGCTTGGAATTTTTCACGTGTGTATTTTAAAAGTGCTCTTTTCCTCCACTACTGTGGGAACACATGATCAGCACAGACAAAGTGTAAGGGGTTGTGTTTCAAAGGTATTCTTATAAAAATGCCACAGAGAAGTCAGAGCCTAAGGAGCAGCGACACTTATGATTTGGAGATTCTCCAACAAGTAACACAGCTCCAAGCTGTGAATGAGCTCCAGATATTTGAGAAATTATGATGATTTTAGATGTGTTTGGGTAGATATGTTGCTCTGTGTCTAAACACTGGGAAGGGAGGAAAGAAGGAGAAACATGCTCAAGGAGAAAAACCCCTTTAGAGGAAAGCCCAAATTGTTGGAAAGCTCTGAAGAGTTCGCATTAATGTCATGTCATTACTCCATATTGCTGCACAGGTTAATATAATTGGGTTACTGTGTGTGAGCAATGATCCATAGCATGTTATGGCACTGAAACAAATGACATTTAACCAAGAGATTTGTAAGGCACCTTGTTATCTGCATGGTGAGCAATTGCATGGGAGAGTCAGATTGCTAGACGAGCGACTGACAAATTAGTTGTTGGGTTTACTGGACAGCTTGGATTTATAACCTCACAAATCCAACATAATTTATTAGATCCATAAACAGACAGATCTAGTGTTTTTACTTAGATTACGCTCTTATTGAAGTCTCTGATCCTGTCCTGTTTGCAGTGCTGTATTATTCATATTATTCATGTAGCACTCAGTCCTCTTGGGTGGGGGCAAGGTGAGCTGAGATCAATAAGAAGTAGCAAGTTTCTAGCAAAAAAAAATATATTTACAGCTCAGTTAATAAAATAATAATTTGCAGTTGGTGGTCCCACACTCCAAGTTGAGTCTCTCCAAAGAGGAAAGGATGCAAATAGAAGGGACTGGTAAAAGATGCAAATTCAGCTCAGTAAAATATCTGCTCTGTTTCTTGGTAGAACAGAGGCCAAAGCTCTCATAATAATTTAAAATATATTTAATTTTTAAATCATTTTTTTTAAAAAAAAAAGCGGAATGAGATATGGGGGGGAAAGGGCTCAGTCCCACCTGGATAGTCATGATGGTTTGTTTCCACCTTGGCTGCTGAGAGGATGAAATATCCCCATTTCATTCTGCCTTTTCTGGGCTGAGCAGCAGAAGGCTCAGTCAGCATTGCCTGACTGCAGGACAAAGCTGTCCTTTCTGGAAGAGTTTTCTTTAACTCATTGAAAAAAGAATATACAGCTTCCACAGGCAGATAATTCCAAATCTTTAACTGGTGTCAGTTCCTCAATCTCTGTCTGCCATGACTTAGCTCAATGACTTCTCTATTTTTCCCTAGGGACATAGAAAAGAAAGAATTACCTCCCTCTTTATGCCCCCCTTCCCCTCTGCAGCCCCCCTGTGTCCCCTGTCACTGGTGGCACTTGGTGCCCAGGGCTGGGGCTGGGCCCCCCTGGCCCTCAGAGGTCAGCTCAGGGGAACTCCTGTGTCCCTCCAGCTTTTTCCATTTGAGGAAATGATGAAATATTGCCTCTGTTCAGAGCCTTGGCTCACACCAAAATTTTTATGAGGTGATAAAAGGATCACCCTTGGGCTCGTGGCTGCTGACTTAGGCCAAAACTACACCACCCAAGGGAATATTCTTGCTCCTAATCCAGCTGGCATTTGGGATCACTTGCTTTCCAGGTTAAAGGACAGATTGTTTGGGCTAGAAAAACTCCAGAGAGATGTCCAAGCTTTTTGCACAGCAAATCTGACCTCCATTTCTTCTGGAAATTTTCCCTTCTCCGAGTAAAATTTTAAAACTCCTCTTACAAGTTGGGTTGATCAAAAATAACCCGGGGAGGCTTGTGAAGCTCGCTCTGAGGTTCAGCTGTAATACTCTGGGTTAAATAATGAAAATAAAAGAGGAGTCCAAACTCAACCAAAGCTCTGGGCTGCTGGGTGGGTTTGGAATCCCAAGCTGAGCTGTGGAGCTGCACCAGTACCTCTCTGAACCCTTGGGCTGATGATAGCAAGCAGCCCAGGGCCGAGTTTGTAATTTAAGCTGAGCAAAAAGATGAGAAACACTGGCATTAAGTGCCACTGGCACTGACAAGGTGCTGGAGAGGACATGGCTGGGATAGAAAGCAGGGCACGGCCTGGCTGGTACTGACTGGGCAGTGCCAATCCCTTCCCCATGGGCACAGCTTAGCCTGAGCTGGGCTTTGAGCCTGGGCTGGGCTCTGAGCCTGAGCTGGGCTCTGCTCTTTTCTTGCTCCACAGCCACTCACAGTCCTGCTGAACGAGTCCTTCAGGGCTTCCCCTCATGGAAAGCTGTTATTGTTAAAATAAACACACATTTAGCTGCACCATCTAATATTTCACAAGCCTGAGGCTCAGCAGTTGGAAGGCATCTCCCCCAGCCTTGAAACAGGAGGCAACACAAATGGGGGATTGGAGCATTTTCAAGGCAAACACCAGGTGATTTTGTTGGTGCTGGTTTGGTGTCAATTTTGTTGGTGCTGGTTTGGTGTGGATTTTATTGGTGCTGGTTTGGTGTGGATTTTGTTGGTGCAGGTTTGGTGTCGATTTTGTTGGTGCAGGTTTGGTGTGGATTTTATTGGTGCAGGTTTGGTGCTGATTTTGTTGGTGCAGGTTTGAAGTGGATTTTATTGGTGCTGGTTTGGTGTGGCTGTCATTGCACAGTGACACCACCGTACCTGGAACAGCTCAGTGCAAGATCCCAACCACCACTCTTTTGAACAAATATCACAACCAGCTGCTGGAGGAGCTTGGAATGCTTTAGTCAGATGTGCTAGACACTTCAATCCATACCTGAGTCAGAGTTAAACCCTGAATGGACTGAAGAAATAGAGAAACAAACCCTGAATGGACTGAAGAAACAGAGAAACAAACCCTGCCTGATGTCTTCCTGAGCAGGTTTTGCTGAGTTGTTTTCTTGGAATAATTTGATTCATTTTTAATATTTAAAAATATTACAGACCAAGTTCACGCCCGGTTTAACATCAATTAATCTAGCAATGGGTAAAGCCAGTGAAAAACTTAGAACTTAAAAAGAGCAATCTAACATTCTTTCTTGTTTTTCTTTGAAGCAGGTTCTATACAAAGATGCAATACCAGATTTTATATAAAATGCCTAATTAAAGCACGCCCCCAAACTATGCATTTTCATTTTGTGGCACTGAAGAAGAAAAAAAAAACCCAGCCCTACTAATAATTACTAAAAAGGAAACCCAGCAGGGTAGGCAGGAGGAAACATGGAAGGCAGTGGAGGAGGAGAAAAGCTCAGCATATGGAGGGGTTAACTAAATCTGAGCCTGTGATAATGCTCTCATGTTTGCCAGGGAGACTGGGGAGAAAATCCTAATGGACCTACTGGAAACTGTTAATGCATTTTGGTTATGTGTACAAAAGGGACACGAAGCCAACAGAAGGGGCTAATGAAAAATGATGTGAGCATTCAGCAGTGAGCATTATTCAGAGCCCTGATGGTAGTGGAGAGATGTGAACCATGCTGGTCAGGTGAGGAGCTGGAAAACCTGGTGCAGGATCACCTTTCAGACTGAGTGCTGCCAGCACACTTAGGGAAGCTTTGAATCATAGCTGGAAGATGAGATGTTGCTTTAGGGAGATGCAGAGAGGCATGTTACTAGCATATACTTCAACACGGAGAAAACAGTCATTTGTTTCACAGGTGAATAAATAAGCATTTCCTTCAGCAAACCCAGCAGCATGCAGAGATATCACTGAGGGTTTCACCAACAACAAACAGTGGTGCCTGTCCCTACTAATAGGAGAATTTAATGGCTAGATCCAGTCCATGTTGCTCCCAGACACCCAGACTGTCACAGCTTTGGGCAGGGCTTCTCTTTCTGCAGCACCTATTCCAGTGGGAGCTTGCTTTGGGATGGAAACCTCCCTGTGTGGCCACAGAAAAATGCACACCTGGTGCTGAATATGCCAGCTGTAACCTCCTCGTGGACAAAGGGAGGTGGGCACATGGCATGAATTTCTAGAACACTTGGATTGTACAAAAAATGGCTTTGAAAAGTCTTTCTTTCTACTGATATTTCCTCTGATTTTCACTGGAATTTGAGAAAAGAAAAATGCAACTCTTTTTCCTCATCAACCCATTGGGATGCTGCAAATCTCAAAACTTTCAGTTTGGGGTTGGGGTCTCTTGCCCTATTGTTAGTTGTCAGCAAGAGCAAGGATATTAAAAGACCAATTCATGTTCAAGACAAGAAAGAAAATTCTCCTTCCTGTGGTTGCCATGAGGCTGAGATGCAGAAAAGGGGGAGACAGAGGTGTCCAGCTGTGACATTTTGCTGAGGTGGACTCCTAAATTCATTTATCTCATGGCCATGGTCCCTCCTTGAGTCCCCATGAGGAGAGCAAAGAGGGAACCAGGAGTGTCCTGCTGTCCTTTTACTGTGCTGGTGATACTTTGGGCTGCAGAGTGTTACTTTAGGTCTTTGCTTTTTTTAGGTCTCATTTGAGGAAATCATGAACTCTCTTTCTTGAGAAGGGATGATATTTCCCTTAATTTAAACAGCTTTGAGCAAACAAGTACCAATTTGGATGTGCTTTCCCATTTAATATTTACGTGATTTATGCTTCCAAGCAACCCTTCTGCTCTCCTGTTTATGTGCCCTCCAAGCTCATTTTTTAACTCCAGTTAATCACACTGAAGCAAAACATAACTCACAGGGAGGGGATGATGGCCAAACTTAAAACTGGGGCTACCGTATTGGATGTCAGCTCTGCTGCTAAAAATAACTACCCTGGGACAGGTGCCTTCCCTGGACAGCAAAATTTAATGCCACTTTTTAAAATCCTGGCTAGCAGAAGCCTTGGAAGGGAAGAAACCCTTTAGCATTTGGGGAGGGAAGGATTGGTATTCCCAGTCCAGGAACTGAAAGCTGGTTGTTTGAAGTACTGACAGAAAAACTGGCTGGACATGAAGCAAACAGCAGAGGCTCAGAGCACTTTGCCTTCTCACCCTTGTCATAGTTTAGGTTGGGAAATGTCAGGCTGAGTAATTTCTAATCTGCTAATGCTGTTGTTTGTGCTGCACAGTAAAAGGAAGTCCATCTGTAGCTCCAAAACAGCTCAGTGGTAGGCAGGTGGGACTCAGAATAAAGGAAGAAGTAGGGAAATTTATTTTTGCCATGTTTCTTTCTCTGCACAGAAAATATTTCAAGCTCCTCCAGATGGAAAACATCTACCCCTTCTCAAGTTATGCTCCATGATTTTCCCTTAACCAAGTACCAACTCATCAGCACCCAAATTCAGCAGGCAAACCCAGAGACCAGCAGTCCTGGGGCCAGGCTGAGACCTGCACCTTCAGGGAGCAAGGAAGAAATGAAGAGAGAAATGTGAGAGAAGGAGTTTGTGAGCAATTGAGGAAATACCTGCAAGTGGTTTTTCTCTGAGAGCTTGGCAGATGGACAGGGCACTGTCTGTGCCATCCATCTGCAGTAGGGATTCACTCAGTTAAATGCACTCAATGTTTTAGCAATAGACTTGGCAATACATAAAAAATCGTGTTTAACTGCACTGGCAGGTCCCAGCAAGCCGGGGAAGAGGGGAACTGAGGAGTGGCCAAGGGTTTCTGTTTCCTGTGATGTTTAAGCCCAACAGCTCAGCTGGAGCAGGGAGCAGCATCCCTGCAGAGCAGAGCTGGGCATGCAGGATTGTTCTTGAGGTGCAAAACCCACAGCTGCTACAGAGGTGTCAGGGAATTACAGACATGATTTCTCTCCTTTCTCTGTAAATGCAAAGTTCTGCTTAATACCACATTGGTTTTCTGCATGTTTTTTAATTATTTTTAATTTCCCAGTGGGATGAGAAGCCTCCCCAGGTGGTGGGATATGAGTATCCCCAGAACCCTGTGAAGCCCATGAGGGAGTGAACAAGCAGCAAACAGAAAGGATCAGGTTTCTCACACCTCCCAGACACATCCCAGTGATGTGAGGCAGCATTTCTCTCCACCTGCAGCTCCCAGGAGCCTGCAGAGCCAGGCTGTGGAGAAAGCAAGGGAACACCCCAGCTCCAGGGGAGCAACCTCATCTCCAATAACCCTCCTGCTCCTCATGCTTGACAGAAGTGTCCTTTGCTCCTTTCAGGTGCTAAACAAATCCAACTGGATTTTCAGGGTTCAGCTGTTCCCAAGCCCCTCACCCAATGCTGGTTCATGGGTCTGGGAGAGCAAGCAGGAATTATAACATCTTGCATGATTTCCATATGCTTTGTGCCAAATTATTCACACCTTGTTCTTCCTTTTTACAACACCAGGGGAAAAAATCCCGTCAATTAGCTCTAAATCCTCCTTTTCTTGCAGGGCAGGGGAGAGGAGAGGATACCTCTGCACAACACCTGAGAGGATACAGAGAAGTTTCTCCTGTGGTTGAGTCCTAGGGCCAAACACATCATCTGGAAGGATACAGTCGCTTTTACAGACTGTCATTTTCTAGCAATTATAATTTCACACACATTTACCTAAGGACAATTCTGAAAAACAAGAAAAGTGACAAGTAAACAAATGATATTGCTGCCTTTCCTGATAGCAAATACATTAAAAAGCGGGAAAATAATTTTAAAGAATGTATCTCTTCAAAGGGAGACACCACTTCAGATACTGATGTAAGAGGTAAATTAAAGAGTGCCAAGTGCAAGAAGGTTCCCCCATTTCTTCGTAGGATGTAATTAATGGAAAAGGCTTACTCAGATTGCCACAAACCAATGGAGAGAGTTCAATATATAGTTGACCATGTCAATATTTCTGTTCAGCATAGGTATTCTATCATTTTTATTCAATATTGAAACTTCTAAACATGAATTCACTTCCATATGTGATTACAGAGCCATCTGGTTTTCCAGTGCCAGCTCTGCACAAAGGACAAGGTTTCAGTTTGAAGCCATTCCCCCTTGTCCCATTTGTCACTTCATGTCCTTGCAAATTGTCTCTCACCAACAGGACATGAGGATCTTTTGGACTGAAAGAGAGAAGATTTGATTGGATATCAGAAAAAAATTCTTCCCTGTAAGGGTGGGGAGGCCCAGAGCAGCTGTGGCTGCCCCTGGATCCCTGGCAGTGTCCAAGGCCAGGCTGGACAGGGCTTGGAGCAACCTGGGATAGTGGAAGTTGTCCCTGCCATGACAGATGGAGGGATGAGATGGGTTTTAAGGCCCCTTCCAACCCAAACCATTCCATAATTCCTTGATTTATGTTATCCTTGTGACCACTTTGAAACTAACTCCTTACATAGCAAAGATAATGTTTTAGTCTTTCTGAACATATCGCCCTGGTTTATGGCTGGTGACAACAACCTCAACAGAAAGTAGAAAATGAAGTCAGAATGATTGACAACACTATTTTAATTTGTTTTGCATTATCCAGTCAGCACTAATTGTTACCTGGTTTACTAGGATATGGTTTTATTGGTATTTTGAGCCAGGATCTTGATTTGGTATACAGTCAAAGTCTTGTGCTGCTCCAAATTAGGTCACCTAAAGGAATCCAGCATCTGTGCAAGAGTCCAGGTCACAGAGCTATTTGTGGAATGGATACTGTACAGTCTTTGTGAGTGCATGATATATGAACTGTATGTATTACCTTGATAAATTGTTTTTAAATATTTCCTCCTTTTTATTAATTGAAGAGGAAACTCATGCATCAATGACATTTTTATGCTGGTTTACACATAAATTATTTCCCTGTGATGTTCATTTTTATTATTATTGCCGATATTATAGCAAATGCATTTTTTTTGCCTTGTAAACAAGATTTTGCTTACAGCTAAATGAAAAGAAGAGAAGTTAATCACGTTGAAATAATAGGTTTAAAAAGGTAATTCAGTAATGTTTGGCTGATGTTTAATCTTCCCCAATAGAAGCCATGCTGAGAGAAATGACAGAAATTCTGCTTTTGTAATTAAACTGTATTCATCACTGGCAGGGCAGCTGAAGGAGAGCTGAAATAATGCAGTCCCTGCTGACTCCTGGCAGAGCCTTTCAAGCAGCGACTTCAAGGTTTGTTAAGTGGCAGTGGTAGCTGCAAACCTTAAAAATGAAGAGCATCATCACAGCTTCCAGTGTAAGAACTTGACATTTTGGGTCTTTTTTTGCAGGAGGGTGTGAAGCTTTTTCTGAGCCCATCAGAAAAGCTGTCTCTGAAAGCAGCACCCATCTCTCACTCAGCAGAAGAGTAGAAACAATCACCCAGGATATGTCCAGGGGCCTTTTTCCCATGAGAGCTCAATGTCTTACATGTTTTGCTGAATCTGATCCCTATCCAACCACTTTGTATCCATCATCCCTAATTCCAGGCCTGACTGCTCCTCCTTAGCACTTCTGAAATACATCCAGCACTGGACAGGACCTGGGAGTCCCAATCCCACAGGGAGCAGTGAAAGCTCAGAAGGCTTTGAAGCTGTGCCACCCTTGCCATAAGTAATTTTCACACTGTCTCTCCATAAATAAGTCAGTGGTTCTCAGCAGCTCAGCAGCCCAGCAGATTTTTTGAATTTGTTTCTAGGTTTGCTTTCTGCTCAGCAGCTGAACAGTCAAATGGCATTTAGGGCATGAGCTCTGAATGAAAGTTACATTTCCCTTTTTTGCCCTCTGTAGTTTGAACCTCCAGCAAACTTCCCCCTGCAGCTCTGGAAAGTATAAACAATCCTTTCACTATTAGAAGGCAGGCATGACCAAGCTTTGATTTGTGATTTTCTAGGGAAGAACTGTATCATCCCTCAAAGAGAAGATCTGTATGTTGGAGTGGCAGAAGCAGGCCAGTCTCAAACAGCACCCAATTAGGCAGATTTCTGTTGTTTAGCCAAGCAGATGTATTCATCACTGAACATAAGATGCTGCATCATCCACTTACAACAGCTTCCAGCTCCTTAAAAATGCAGAAATAGGAAATCTCCTTTGCTTCTTGGCTGGTGCTTTGACCCATGCAGTAGCAGTCACTTCCAAGGTATCAGTAAGAAAATTAATCAAGTAGCTGGGAATGAGCTCAGTGGTTTCCCAGCTTTGGGATCTGTGGTTAAGGCATTTCCTAACAAAAGGAAAACAATAAAAACATTTTATTCTTTCCCCAGGCAGGTTTTAATTTTCTCTCACCCTCTCTAAAGTCAGGTGAAATTTTTCTCAAGGAGTTTAAAAGGTGATCAGGTATGAGCTGTACTTGATGGAACAAGGAGTCTCTGCAAACAGTGCTGCTCTGGGGCTCATTGGTCCCTGCACTCAGCCCTGCTTGGAGAAGCCTAAAGGAGTAACTTCAGTACCATAATGAGACAATTTTCTGCCTAAAACCACCACACCCAGGCTTTTCCTCAAGCCACGCTGCAGTCAAACCTCACTGGTGCCTGCCTTTCACCAAGAAAAGGCAGAAAATCCTGTGTTGAACCATCCACATCACATCCCCATGGCTGGATCCCACATCCCACTCTTTATATCATGTCCCAGTGTTAATAATAATATTTAGAGCTTCCCAAAGAACAATTTCATCCAGCAGGACTGGTGAAGATGAGGTTCTCTAGGTCTGCCCTTGTATTACAATAAGCTGGTTCAGAATGCATTGGGTACCTAAACCCTGGGATCTGGGACCATGCTCACCTGTGCTCACAGGTAACTGACTCATCTCCATGGTCCAACTGCTAAAAAAATAAGTTTCTGTGTCAGTGTGTTGATACCTTCAAACATTTTTGCTGAGTGACTTCAGCTTCCAAGTCTCATACACCTTTCTGGAGCCTGGGATAGTTTACACTCAGAAATCAGCAGATTAAGGATGATCCCTCATGACCTGTATATCCATTATGCATCTCTGACCAAGGTTTCACACAATGCAACAACTTTGCTAAACAACAAGAGCCCACAGCATGTCATGGGAAATGTATTCTGAACAGAGCAGGGGAGCTTAACACACAGAAATTACTGTTTGCCTAATACACAACACCTTCTTTCCAAATAAATGTTTCTTTTCCAACCCAATGTGTGTGTGTGTGTGTGTGTGTGTGAAAAGACTGATTTTCCTATGGAAGAATTTTCTGCTTTTCTATTTTTATAAAAATGAAAAATGAAAGTTTATTTTTCCTGTTGGTTCAAAGGGACTGTATGGGTTGAGCATCTGCAGTGCATCTTTACCTAAAACTATCAGCATCAGCCCTGTAACCTGTCTGAGAATTACCTGAACTCAGTGCATAAAGGAATTATTTTACCACAGTGCTATGTATTACTAAGTCTTTAGAAAGTTATGAAGATGTTTTTACTGAGGAATATTTGCAAGTTTCAGATGGCTGGCAGATGTGTTAAAGAACATATGATTCAAATAGAAAACCTTTCTTTTTATTGCTGAAACACTAATAAGAGTGCACTTTAATATGCCTTAATGTGTTACTCCTTAATTGACAGCAGATGTTTCCTGAACAGCATTTTTTAAAAGACGTGCCGCACTTCAAAACAAGCAGAAACAAACCTTACTGTACATACAAGAGCTTCCAAAAACAACGCCTCCCCTTGCCAATAATTGTTTTTAAAAACAGCATTCTGGATTATTTGCAAATCAATATTAAGTCCCATGGAATATGCCAGAGTAAATCTGATGTTATTTCAACAGGACCTTAACACAGCCTGTGTTCAAGGTTTCCTTTTGCTTTCCCTCCAGTCTCCAAAACGGGAACCATCATCCAGCCCTTGATGCTGGATCAGAAGAGAATGGAAAAATCCATCCTCTCAATGCAAAGCCAAATATCCACCTACATGGTCAGGCAGAGAAAACTTCCAGCAAAACCAGTGCACCTCACCTGAGGAGCATGGCAATTATTTCTATGCTTATGTGTAAAATATTCCAAGGTTTGGAACCTCCTCATCCCTGTCTGCTGGCAGGACACCAAGGAGAGAGGAGAGGATGCTCCTTTAGCCTGGGGGCTCCACAAGTTACAAATTCCAGGTTACAAATGGCAAGGGATTGTCATCCAGGTCAGCAGGATTGCAAGGACTTCTACCATCACAGGCCAGAAAAGGAGGAGGTTTTCCCTCATTATCTTGCCAAAGTCTTGCTCCAACTCCAGATTAAAGCAGCTCTCTCAAGGTATCTCAGAGCACACAGGGACTTTCACAGGGATGGAGTTCTCACCATTCTCAGTATGGTCCCAAGTACTGAAAATTTGTAAATCTGTTTATTACTGAAGATGGGTATGATTACAAAGGGCTAGAGAGGGTTCAAGTTATGTGAGAAAAGAGAAGAGAGAATAGTAATGCAGCCCCTTCTCCTTCCAAAGTCTCTTGGAAGACTAGACCATGCTTTGGAGTGCAGATCTGGTCTCAGAAATGATGTCCTGCCCAGTGCTGCTGTCACTGGTGTCACTGCAGACCCTTCAGCAGGTCCTGTGTGACCCAGGACAGGGCACAATCAACCTGGGCATTGGCTCTGAAGAGCTTAACTTCAAATCTTCTATGCTAAAGGAAGACTTAATCTGAAATCAACTTGATTTATTTCTTCTTCCCCTTCCTTTGAAAGGTTAATAACGTTTTTATTCCCTCAGCCTTCATTTTGGGAATATTTCCACTGAGTGTTGTTGCAGGACAAGTGTAGTGTTGCAAAGCAAACACCACTGTGCCAAATCCCAGAGAGATGAGCCTGGTGCTGGGCAGGGGATGTGCTGCCTCTGGGACCCACGAGCTCCAGGCAGGTCCTGGTGCTGGAGTAGGAAAGGCCACACATTTGGATCCACTGACGACTTTTTGCAGCCCTAATTGCAAAGGCAATAATACCAAAAATAATCAGCAGCACAAGGCAAGCAAGAAAAGTAGCAGCAACCATGGAATTTTATTATGTTCATGAAAGGAGTCGGATGAACATAATCAGATTATTGATGGGGAGAGATCAGAGAGTGAGCATCCTTTGTAATCACAGGAACAACCTTTTCCCTCTGTGTGTGTCTGCTGGTGTCCTGGGAAAGTGAGACTTGCAGGATTGAGTGTGCAGCCCCCAGACCCAGGCAGGAGCAGCCCCCAGGTCCCCGTCCCTCCTGCCCACCCCACATGGGGCTGTTTGATGTGTGTGTGCTGCTCCCACGCTGGGCTCCCCAGCCCTGCTGGGAGCTGTGGCAACAAATGACAGAATCCTTAAATACAGCCAAGCTGTGGTCACTGTTTATTTATTTTTATTATGTAAACAGCCCATCGCTTTGGGTTATTACAGTTTAGCTTGAAAGGCATTTGATCATTGAAAATGACTCGCTGTTATAAAATCTTTTTGTTAAAAAAAAAAGCCTTGTTAAAATACTAAGTAATTGACAGTGCTTTTTGTTATCCTGCTTATAAAATACAAATCATAGGGCAATAAATATTATTCATTTAGAGCTGATGCAAACCAAATGTTTTCTTCCTTAAAAAACCCATAAAAGTGAAGTTTTATCTTCCATCTGGCAATGCCTCTTATGCCAAAATGTTCTGAGTGGAATTGCATTAATAAGAAGACATCAAGAGAAATATGTTACTTGTATCCTTTAATATGCCTTTGTAAATTGAGATACACATTGGCCTTCTATCAATAAGCATCTCTACCTGTGGGGTTTGAGAAGGATTAATAGAGAAGAACCATTATAGGATGAAAGGACAGAGCATGCTGGGAGAAAAATGAAAATCAAACATCCACCAGTGCATACACTTCCTTCCAGGATAATATTTAGATTTTATTTTATTTTCTTAATTTAAATATATATATATATATATATAAATAAAACATTTAAGCTGGTTTTAGATAGCACACATCTGTACTGCAATAAGGCCATTTTCAAAAGTACAGCTCTCAGTGGGATATTTATTTAATTCGTATTGGTTTTGGACCCCAGCCTATAATGAGAAAAGATATGGGCACATGCTAGAGACGGTGGCTGCAACTGGGACTTTTTTGAACATTAAAGTAGAAAGAGCCTTTGCATGTAGGAAGGGTTTAGTGGAAATTCAATAACTTTTGCTTCAGACACTGTGCTTCAGAGCAGTAACAAAGACAAGAGAGAACTGATGCAGACACTGAATTCACAACCAAGCTGCCTGGAAAATGCCAGCAGGATCTGGCAGCATTCCCCAGCCTTTCTTTTTCTGGACACTTTTCACTTTTCTGTTCAAATTTGATTTTGGAACCAATTTCCAGTGCCCCTGCACTAGTCATGTCTGAGCTGTGCAGGGACTGTCTCTCTGCGGGGGTGTCTGAGCTCACACATCCCTTTCTGTGCTGGTCCAAGAGGTGTTTAAGGTGTTGCCTTCCCAAACTGAGTTCAAACTGCTCCTACAGCCACTGGTGCTCGTGCCACACTGCCTTTGCAGCAACCACAGCATCACAACCTGCCCATTGCACCAGCACTGGTGGCTTTGCATCAGATTGAGCAGTTTTGAGAGAGTTTTCTCACAGGGGAGAGGCCAGAAGGCTTTCCCCAGGTTGCTGGAGTTTGTCAGGGTCTCTGGGCAATCTGTGGGGCAGATGAGAGTTCCTCCGTCAGTCCCGCTGCTGCACAAACCAGAACTAGACATGAAGCAGGGAAATGTTCCTCATCCAGACACTGTACATCATTTCCTTCCTGCTCTATTGTGAATCTTACCCATTTTCTGCACCTTAGGGCCCAATTCAATGACTAAAATTGATTTTTGGTACTTCAGTGGCCATGTGTGGGAACCAGACGTATTATTTTTTTATTGAATACAGCCCTTAGAGCGCTGGCTCACAAGCTCTCTTCAGTACACTATAATAAAGTAATACCAACATTTCCCAGCTCTTCATAACTTCATTACTCTGTGTCTCTTTGGGACACTTTCCTCTCCTACCCAGACTCTTTCATGGATGGTGAGTTTTTCCTTGGATTCTAAGAGCTCTCCCTTTTCCCTCTGTGTGTGTGAGAGCTGACGTGTGCACACATGCTCAGCATTATCTGCCTGATTCTGCCAAGAAAACAGCACATCCATGTGCCACCCAGAAAAATGCACTTGACTTTCTAGGAATTGTTTTCATTAAAGCAGGATCAGGACCTGCCTGCAGACCCAGAAGTGGGAATGGAAACAATTTCCCCGTGCAGGAATCTCAGCTGACGTGCAGCTGCCAAGCTCTGTGTTCCCTTCAGTTATGTTTTCCCTGAAACCATAAATAGTCCCTAAAGTCAATATACAACTCCCAAGTTTATGTTGACATAAAATTAGAGTTGCACAGAGGTAACATCTCACTGAGAGCGCCAGCTGAGCACCTGCTGTGCTTTACCTGAAGATGTCTCCTGCATCCCTGACTGTGCACATGTCCCTCACCTGGGGCAGGGGTTCCCTTCTCCATGTGTGCAATGCCAGGCATGACTGTGCTTGCAGCTCTCCTACACTCCAGGTGCGCAGTCACAGTGAACCTGCCACTCTTGTGATACCCTTAATTGTGCTTCCCTCCCTTTCCTGCTGCATCTTCAAGGAGCACTGGGATGAACACCCAGACAGGCTGCTGTAAATTCCTGCCTAAAATGAAAGGGCTGGGAAAACCCTAAAGTTACAGTTAAATCTTTTAGAATTATTTAGGGCTTGATTACCCAGCCTGTTCAGCCCTTTCCCTCCCTCCCCAGCACCCATTTTCAGAAAATACCCATTAATTTCAATACCCATTGATATTGAAATCAATGGGTATTTTCTGAAAATCAAATCTGGGTAAATGACAGAAGGTTTTTAAAGATGGAGCAATGGAAGCAGCGATTATGAGGAAAGCTCCTGCAGGTATTAGTCTCACAGGACGGCATGCCAAAGGTTACTGTGGTGCCCCTGATGTGGAACAATGATGAAATACTATGGGAAAAGCAAGTCCCCAGCTCCAGTGTGTGCATTTGGTGGTCATGGCTATGCACCACTTGTGATCAATGGGTGTAAAGTCAGGGTCAGGGCTGCAGCAGCCGGAGATGCTGGTGCTCTGCTAGCGAGCCAGGCCCCAACCAAGGGGCTGAGTTTCCACAATTCATTTATCATAAACCAGCAATTTGCAAATGTTAGCACTTTTCCCACACATCATGAGCCCTGATGGACTTTAATAAAGGGGTGAGCTGGAGAGAGAGAGAGAAGAAGAGGGAGAGGGAAGAGAGAGAGAAGAAAACCTACATAATTAACTAAAGTTCTTAGAATGGCTTTAATTGTGAAATGTTACCTTTTTGGAAGTAATTGCTGTACAGGTTTTCATTTGTTTTCTAGCTTCTGGTTTTTTACACTGGTTTCACTTCAGTTAATTAGCCAGTTGTCTCTGTTGGTGAGGTTTTGCACCTCTCTCTTTTACCCTTATGGCTGTACAGGAAAGATTTTCCAGTTTGTTTGACTCAGGTGATCATTAAAATTTGATTACCTGCATTAATTTGGTTCCTGCACTGCTTCTAAGTGAAAGGCCTCTAAAGGGAAGGGATAACAAAGAAGAATAAATTGTAAACAAAGCTTGAAAATAGATGAGAGTGAGAATGTGCAAAGCTGTGCAGATTCTGAGAGAGATGCTCATCAGAGTCCCTGGCAGGTACCAGCAGCCAGGTTCAACACCTCTGAGCTCTGAGCAAGTCCTGCTCTGGGTCTGGCCTGTTTCCAGTCTATAAATGAGTAATGTGGCTGAAAGAATGAAATCTGCAGTTAGAAGAAGGAACAAGAGTCGACACTTTTCACTAATATCAATGATAGCATCACTTTAACATTATTTTCCAGGCATCTTTTTTCCCCAGGCTCGTATTCCTCTTCCCAGAGTGAACAATAACAGAGATTTCAGTGACAGGGATAAAACATTTCAGAGCTGTGATTATCAGTTTTACTCCTACTGTTTTGGGAAGAAGTTGTTCCTTTCATTGAGGGAAAAAATCACAGCTCTTCTGCCTGCAGATGAAGCAATAGAGCAGAACTAGATGGTGCATGTTTATTGAATGTTTTAGGTAGAGCTGATCCTTCTGGAACAGAAGCATCTCATCCTCTGTGTTCTCTTGCTGATCAAATCCACCATTCTCTGCTTTGAGTCACTCTCTGAAGGGCTGTGGGCAGCAGGTGGTGGCACTCAGGGAGCCCTGATGGCTGGGTTAGTGTCACTGAAATGACGCTGCCTTGCTGCAGCCATCAGTAGGAGGTGAAGAAAGGGGCTGCTCTTGTTGGCATTGGGCTCTTTGGTGGCCTGGCCAAGCAGAAGTGGGGACCTGTGAGTTGCACACCTCACAGCCCCAGCAAAAATAGACTTGGGGTGAAACCTGACCAGTTTGTCACCTTTTTCACCTGCAATTCAATCCTAGTATCATAAATCTCAGAAAATGTCTCATCAGGGTCCTTCTCTAGTGTGCTTAAACATTCTTCATTCTTCAAGAAATATACAGTTGTACGGATATTTTATTCTGTCATTTCCAAGCCTGCAACACCTTTCATCCCAGCCAGGCTCTGCAGCACAAGGGGCTTAGAGCAAACCCACCTTACAAAATCCACAATCCCTGTGGTGTTGCTCAGTTCCAAGCATCACCATCAGAAAACACCCCAAACCACAGAGACAGCAGCTGAAACCTCAGAAACTGGCTGGGCTGATGCTTCCTTGGAAACCCTTGGAGCTGCAAAGGTTTCTCCCAAGCCAAGCCCTGCTCTCAGCGCTGCTCCCAGCCATTAGCAGTGGGCTGAAGCCCCTTCCCCACCTCATTCCAGTCAGGCAATGGCCCGAGGTGGTGCTGGATGTGAAATGAACTTGCAGAGTAGCTGAGCACTGCATATCTCTCAGTGCATCTTCCCTTTAACACATCTCGGTTTTTTTCCTCCTTTTCATGACCTGCTGCCAAAATCTCCCTGCTAATGTTTCTGCCACCATCGATGCCATGCAAGAAAAGTGTCTTTGTTAACACATTTAGGGCCTGCTTTTAATTTCTACAGTATTCCCTTTAATAACAATGTCTAATTAAAACATCTGTTAAAAAGTCTGTAACATTAACTTTACAGGGAGAATTTAATAGAATTATATTTGAATTGCAGCCATTTAACGGGTTTCCTAATTAGGCTGTAGAGTTTTTTATTTTTTTCAACAAAAACATTACACAAATTAAAATCAGGCCCAGTTTTTTATTATTATTATTACAACACGGAGTGTGGTCAAAGAAAGGCAGGCAGTATGTGATGGTGTGTGAAGGGTGAAAAAACTCAGTGCAGCAGCAAGGGACTGAAACACTAAAATACATAAAATGAAAGAAATAAGAGACAATGTTTGAAAGGGGGAGGGAACCAAGAGACAGGCAGGGAAAAATTCTCTGGCCTTTAATTTGCACAGTTTATTTTCAAAAGGATCCCTGTGAGTATCTCAGCATTTATCTGCCCCCATTCCGTTTGTATTTTTCCCAGATTTCACTTGTTTGGATCTTGTCTCTATCTTGGGGGAAAGAGGGAAGAAGTCTTGAAAAAAATTGATTTATGCCAGGTTTGTGTTTGCATGCATTACAGAAGCTTGGATAGGTTTGTAACTAGGCAGAGGATTTCTGCAGTTCATTTAGTAAAGCTGAGCTTTTTCTGTAAAACTTGCACCCACTGACTGATTGACTGGCACCACTTACAGAAATATGGAACCTCCAGCACTTTCAGGAGAAGCTGTGTTCTGGGATTTTAAAGGCAGGATTTGACAAATATTTTTTAAATATGTGAAATAATGGATGGAAATTTTAGTTGGGGAGAAAACAGATCTTCCCCCACACATTGGAATCCTCAGTTTGACCACACCAGGATAAGGCATCCCACAACTAAAATGGTATGATTTTCATTAAGGAGTGTTGGTTTTCCAGTGAGATGGGGTCATTTTTGTGTCCAGAATGAGATGCAAGAAAACAATACAATTTCACTCCTCAACATAAATATTTCATGTGGCTCTCAACAAGATGCTAAAGTTAGTGCCTGTATAAACATCTTGGGTGAAATCCTGGCCTCTGAGTTGTCAGTGATAAAACTCTTACTGACTTCAGAAAGGCCAAGACTTCATCTTTTGTCTTTAAACTGAACTTACAGTTGTAGTGAGCACTGGCAAGGGAAAACCCACTTCAAAGGAAGGCTCTGACAGTTGGACACTTATCTCCCACTGATCTAAACTATCAAAATCTCTTTTTGTTTCCCAAGCGAGCCTGGAAATCCCATTGAGAGCAAGTTCATCAAAATAGTTCTTTTGTTCTTCTAATTTACAGCAAATCCAACGAAGAACACAACTTCCCTCAAGGAATTTTCAGTACAGCACAGGCCAACCTCAGACAGAAAGGGCAGGTTTAGTAGGAAAAAAATAACAACAAAATGTTCACAACAAAGAATAAGAAATGCATTAGCATTCTTCTGAGACCCAGGACACTGGTGGGGCCTTTGATCTCCTCTGCTCTGCCATACTGCATTGCTTTTGTGGCTTTTGGACTTGTAACATAAGTCAAAGTCTGTTTGGGTCTTGTGGAAACCATCTGGATTCTTCCAGCCCAAATATCTATTCTTTAGTGGCTGTGAGGGGCCTCTCTCATAACCAAATTTTTTGTTTCAGGCCTATATTTCTTCAGCCCACCATTCTGCACATTCTTTTCAAGGGGAGAAGCTGAACCCAGCTCAAATGTAAATACCAGACCCAACGTCCAGGGGATGGATTCCACTCCCTACACTCACACAAAGCAGCCGCCCAGCTCTTACAATATCTTATAAAGTTCCTCAGAGCACATCCAAAAATGCCTTTCTTCACAAAGAGGAGATTTTGTACTGTTACTTCTAGGGTGTTACCCACAAACATTTATGGTCACCAGCCCTCTGCAAATGCCCGTCCAAGAATGAGCTCCAGGGAGCTTTGCAGGACAAAGCTGCACACAGGAATTATCACAGGGCTGTGGTCAGTGTGTTTTCTGTGTCCTTGGAGCCTCAGGGGATAAAGTTGTTTTGGAACAAATCCTCAAATCTGCTTGGGAGTTGGTGGGGAGAGGACATTTTGGTAGTTTCAAATGGCATTACACATTTGTGGAGTGGAAATTACAGTTCAGTATGTGGGCATACTTGATTGGACAATCTTTCAGTTGATGGCTTCTTCTGTTCAATTACTATTAAAATTCATCAAATGGAACAGAGTGGTTTTAATGCCCGTAATTGTTGTACAAAATGCTCTGTAATTGGTCTTACAAATGAAGCTGAAGAGCAAGATCAAACTCCATTGAAAATGAATCTGTCTTTCCACTGAAGAGTTCAAGAGTCACTTCGAAAATCCATTTCACGGGGAAGTGTTTAGCCAATTCCAATTCTGGTTCGTTTTGTGTGGCAGTTTTTATTTGCTTATTTTGGCCTCTCATATGCAAATGAATCTGCCAACTCTTGAACTTGGTTCCACGTGCTCCCCTCACTTGTTAATCCAGTGCTGCAGTCAGGCAGCAGCAGGCAAACTTCAAACCCTTTCAGGCGCACTTTTGGGTGAAATGGGCAGTCTGGCATTGGGCAATGTGAGGTGAGGAGCTGGCAGGTCTGGGCTGTGCTGCCTCTGGTAGAGGAGCCAGTTTCAGCAAGCCTTGCCAACCTGTGCCTGGTTTTTAGGGGATGGGACGGGATGGTTTTACCCCTGACAGATTAAAGGAGAGGCAATCTGAGACATGTGAATAAACAGATAGCCAGGATTTCTTACACCACTTTTGCCACCAAAAGCAGCATGGCCTGGAACTACAATGTGGGGAAGCAAGGAGGACATTTGGGGCATTGGTTTTATTTGGTGCTCCACAAAGAATTCATTTGCTCAGAGATAATCCTCAATTTTCACCTGGAACAAGATGACCTGTAAGGTGCCTCCCAGCCCAAACCAAACCATTCTATGATGCATTATTCCATGATGAAACATGATGGATTTAATCACTGGACAGCATCTCTCAACCTGATATTTAATTCTGTCTTCCACCCCCTAAATACTCCAGACAAAACCCTCTTCAAATCCTCCTTCTCCTTCTCCTTCTCCTTCTCCTTCTCCTTCTCCTTCTCCTTCTCCTTCTCCTCCTTCTCCTTCTCCTCCTCCTCCTTCTTCTTCTTCCCCTTCTTCCCCTTCTTCCCCTTCTTCCCCTTCTTCTTCCTTGCCTCAGCCAAAAATTTCCTGGTTTTCACTATCGATTCTGGAAAACACAGC
Source organism: Zonotrichia leucophrys gambelii (assembly GCF_028769735.1). Taxonomy (NCBI): domain Eukaryota; kingdom Metazoa; phylum Chordata; class Aves; order Passeriformes; family Passerellidae; genus Zonotrichia; species Zonotrichia leucophrys. The sequence continues at coordinate 9,667,004 of NC_088189.1, read as the reverse complement.
TTATTGCTCATGCTGCCTCTGTCAGTTCTTTTCTGCTTTGTCTACTCTCAAAGAATTAAAAAGAGGGCTCAGAGGGGATCACTCCTTTTTGTAAAACAAGTAGAGAGCATCCTGTGGCACGTCTCCATGGAATGAAGTGATGGCTGTGGAAGAAGAGCAAATCAGACCTGAAACTGGGAAAAAAAAAAAAAAAGAAAAAGAAAAAAAGAGAGAAAACTACACGCTGCTGTCCCAAATCCATTTAAAAGACACAAATCCCTCTCCACACTCCTGACTTGTTACCAGGGCACGTTATTCACACTCACTCACACTGACTCTGTCATTATTAATCTGCTGGGGGTGTGTGTGACAGGAGTTGAGCCCAGCAGCTCCTGGGGAGAGCAGAGGAGCTGTGCAGGAACAATGTGAGTGTGTGAGCTCCCCTACGTGCCTGAGAGCAGGTAGCTGGGGTAAAGCAACCAGCCCTAATTAAACTGCAAGTGTAAATAAATAGAGCAGAATTTCAAATTACATCCAACAAAATTAAGAAAAGGTCATGGACAAGGCTTTATTTTTTAAAACCTACCAGCTCTGTTTATTAAATGTGATTGCTTCGTACACACTCAGCACTAATTGGATTGCAGGTAATTTTGTATTTAGTAGGAGTGGGTGAGAGAATAGAATAGGGAAGGGTGGGACACACTTCTAATGGCATCAGTTATGTCCTAAAATAGTCTGTTAGTCAGCATCCTGACCTTTTCTTTTCCCAACCCAAGCCCTGAACAAAACACCTTGATTTTTTTGTCTGGATTTTTGTTGCTGGTAAGAAATTCCACTGTGGTCTCAACCTCTGGAGCCCTTTCTGGGATGTGTTTGTGTGTGTGGATGTGCATGTGCAGCCAGGAAAGGTCTGTGAAGCTGCAGGAAAGGCCCTAATTGCAATTAAATCACACACCTTCCTCCACCTGTATCCTTGCTGTGTAGGCTGAGCTGTTCAGGTGTGTGTTTTAAGTCACCAGGTGAAACCAGAGAGAAACAGAGAAGTTGCACTTTCAAGAACAAGCAAATTTAAAATTTTCTGTTATGGAAAAGGCACAGCAGAGATTTCTCTTTGAAGGGCACTCTGGGAAGGCTGGAAAGGTTTGGATGGAGGAACCAGAGCTGATGCCAAGTGGTGCCTCAGACCTTTCCTCACCTACAGAAGGAGAAAACAGGAGCAGAACTCTGAGAAACCATGGGGGAAGCTACTCCTGCCTGTGCCTCCCCTGCCTGTAACTCATCCAACAGGCCAGAAAGCAGAGCCCTGAGGGCCATGGCTGCTTTTATCCCTGCCGACCTCGGGGATTTTGTGCAGCTCAGCGCTGGGTGTCAGCGGGTTTGATGACAACACCCACACACCCCCATTGTCCAACATCCAAAGTGCCCTTTCATCCCCCTGCCTGGGATGGACATGTCTGGGGGGCCACTTTGTCTTTCAGAGGTTTCCTTGTCCCCCCCTTCATCTCCCTTAGCTTCCCCAAGCTGAAAAAGACAAAAACAACCCCAAAGCCTTGAAGCTGAGGGTGGATGTAGGAAAGGAAAAATCAGAGTTGATCGTTCACGGGGTTGCCGGTGCCTGGAGTGTGATGTCCCCCAACCCTCGCTGGCTGGGTGACACCAAAAAATCCTTCTCATCCTCACAGCTCTGCATGCAGGGAGCTGCTGGAGAAGCTGGGATGGGGTGAGGCCCTACAGGACCCTGCCCTGCTGCCATGGGCTGGGGGCTCCTCACCCTGCCCCATGTAAAACCCTGCAGTGTTAGCCCAGATCCCAGTCTCATTCCAGAGAGGATTTTATTTAAATTGAACAACTGGATGGTAAGTGAATTGACAGCCCAGAATTGGGAACTGGACTTGCAAAAAGACCTGGAAAATGTTGAGTTTTCAGCTTAACATACTGAACATTTTTTCTCCTGAAAACCAAAATATTTCATTTCATTTCAGCCAGAAGCATTGCATACTTTGGTGAGGAAAACCATGCATCTGTGGCAAGGGAGCTTGTCATGAAAGGCACAACCTAACTAAATTCCAATTTTCTGTTGAAACAACAATTTTGATCGCAATTTTTGGGTTGGATTAGCCATTTCTCCTAGTTCATTAAATCATGTGTCACTACGTAGCCACAAAACGTTCAAAATCATATTGATTAATTAATTAAAATTATTCCTGGTTTTCTTCAGCAATTATTTGTTGCTAAGAAGAATCTGAATATTTCTAGTCATATCCCTGAATCAGCACTCAGAGAGCTGTTTTGGTCAGGCAGCATCACTTATTTTCTGTGTCTTGTGTAACTAAACAGCAAGCTGAGAATTGCTTTAGCTGGCACCCGAAAGGATATTGCAGTTTACCGTATGCAGACTCATAAGTGAATTGCTGGTAACACAAGTGAGGAGATGAATTGTTTTCCTTAGATCAAAATACACCTTCAAAGTAAGAACAAAAACTGTGGACTGATTTGAGCCGATTTTAATGACAATGACAACAAAAGGAGGCAGATTAAGGTCTTTAGCAGGGAGTTTGGGGGAAAACTGGGATTGCTAGAAATAGTTTCTAAGATCGATTGACTTGAATAATACTCTGGGACACAGAGAAGAGAGAGAGAGGCAATGCCTGAAGAGAATAAATCAAATATCTTACGGCATTTTAAGCATTCTTTCCTTTCCTAGACACTGCTTTTAGTTTCCAGAAATATGAACAATTCCAGGCAAGCAGAGAATAGCCTGTTCATTTCCCCCCATGATGAATAGTTGCACGTTAGCCTGCTCATTTAATGACAGCTATATACAGTGTGTATAATAAATCAGACCCCAGCACACAAATGCCTTCTGTTTACCTTTGAAATACTCTTTTTTTTTTTATCCCTGAGAATTGTGATTGTTGCAGGAGTCTGATGAATCCACCTACATGTACAGGGATCTGAACACCAAATTACCAGAAAGTTTTGGTTCAGTGAAATTCCCCATCCTCCCAGGACTGCCTGATGTCCCAACACCCCAGGGCCTCGCTGGACCAAAGTCTGCACAGGCTCTGGAAAATTAACTCAGCTCTGAGGGAACCTCAGTCTGAGCTTTGCATGAAAAGTCTCATTTTAATCAGGGAACTCAGTCAATTAGTCTGATTATTGCATTATAAACACTTGTCAACTTTTATAATATGTGCTTTTGAAATATGATGCCTGAACTCATCAGCCCTGAAATAGCATATTTTTAACCTGAAGTACACTGTGACTTCCCTGTACAGTATTCTACAGTTAGAGTTTAAATATACATATACTGCCATATATGTGTACGTGTGCTGCTATTTGTTGGATGAAAATATCTGATGTTTAGAAAGTACCCAAGATACCTTTCTAAGGAAAAACAGAGACTCTTTTTCCATATAAATAATACCAGTTTTATCTGGTCTGGAAGATCCACATTTCAAGTAATTCTCTCCTATCCTGAGCCACTTCCCAGCGAGCTGGCACAGCACTAATAAAATGATCTGATATTCCCACTTCCAAGATGAGAAATTCACAGATTGGATTCCCACTCTGGTTCCACTCCAAAAGTATTGTTCTCCAGGGAAGAGAAGGAGCAATTTCTATTTTTTCCTCTATTTTGGGAAAACTTTTCATGCAAAGAAATGTAGTAAAAAGTATTGAGAATTGCTGAAAGACATACAGATTATGTATGTTTTTATAGCCGTGAAGTCACTCAAATGGCTTTGTCTCCATTTCCCTGTTTGGCATAGATCACTTATTGTGCATATGTTTTCAGATGGAAATGCTGAATTAGACTATGGTGAAATGGATAATGCAGCCCTAATGCTGGCATGAGCTAATAAGAAAACAGCAATGAATCCACTGCTGCAGATTGAAGTACATGTATTTCATATTATTACTCAAGGCTTGTCTCTCCGATTAGATGATTGCATAACCTTAATATTATAAATCTTGCATGATGTGAATTGTTCAGCTGTAACCATAATCAGTTTTTACTAAGGTGGCATTTCTGTCATCTTGTTAAACACAAACATTATATATGCTCTAGTCATAATTCTACAACAGTTGCTTTTAGCGGGTGACGGCTCTGTCAGTCAGGAGATGCTGTTTAGCTCAGATACTCACTGCAAGTGCTTAAGACACTCATAATGGCAGTATTTGCTTCAGAAAACATCTCTCTGTAGATCCTTTAATTTTCTGAGTGTAAATTTCTCTTCAGAAGAAATGCAAAAACTTGCAAGCTCTCTTAGACAGAAACCTCTAACAGCCGCTTTTCAGATCTTCCAAGAACTGAGTTTATTTAATCAAGTGAAAATGGCTGTGCACTCCACAGAGATCATGGCAGTCAAGTTCCACTGCTCAGCTCTGAGCTCCCACTTGCTTCACTCCAATTTTCCACATGTCCCAGCTCCCCATGTGTAAATAAATTCGCCAAGGCCCAGCTTTATGGGGACTGTGCTGCCACCAGTGTTTAAGGGTTTAAGACCCACCGTATAAACCTCAGCCAGATTCCCTTCTCCCATCTATTCACTGGGGATTTACACAAAAAGCTCACAAATGGGCAATAAATTTCAAGGCATATCGTGGGAAGAAGGGGACACAGTCAGTGTGGCTGTGCTGCAGCACCATCCTTTATGCAGAACCTGGGGATTATTTAGTCCAATTTACCTCCTCAACAAATTTATTGGCTTAGTCAGATGGTCTGTAGGCAAAAAAAAAAAAAGGCTAAATCCCTGCCTTCTTCAGGTAATGGACACTTTCCTATTTTTTCACTGTAGATCTTGTGTGGAGATAGTCCTTTTCAGAGAGGAACACTTGGAATAGATAAAGGCAACACAAGCACTTCCACATTTCTTCAGGTTTAGGAAACCCTGAGGCTGCATAATCAGGGATTCAGGAACATAAAACAAGAACTATCTCACCTCTCTAGCTCTGCAATAAATCTAATCATCCTTGTTGGTTTTAATAGCAACAAAATTGGCTCTATAGTCCATAATTTTATACTCAAAATTACACCTTAACTTTTATGCATAAACCAAGTTCAAATAGCTTTTCTCAGACAGCCTGTGATTTTGTGGTAGAATATATAAAACAATCAGTTGCAGTGGTCTTTTCAATGGAAAATAAGAGTCTTTCTGTTTTCTAGTATGTTCAGAATCCCTGCCATAGAACCTGGGACATTTGTTATTGCGGAAAGCACAAGGGACAAAGAGAGTAGATTTAATTAGATATAAGGGATAAATTCTTCCCTATGGGGGTGGTTCAGGCTTCCCAGGGAAGATGTGGCTGCCCCAGCCCTGGGATGTTCAAGGCCAGGTTGGACAGGCTTGGAAGGTGCCCCTGCCCATAGCAGGGGTGAAACTGGGTGAGCTTTAAGGTCCCTTCCAACCAAACCATTCTGTGCTAATGTTATAAGGATGTTTTTAGAGGTGAGCATTGCTGGTGAGAGGCAAAGGTAAGAGGGCAATACCAGCAGATTTGCCTGCCCCACACTCCTTGGGGACCAGAGCAGAGATGGGAAGAAGCCAGCCCAGCGCTCCCTGGGCAATTCCAGCCTGACATGGGGCAGTGCCAATGAAATCTCACACACACCCAGTCCTCCCAAGCAGCTCCCAAACCACCTGTGGGACTCAGCCTGGCAGCAGCTGCCTGTTCTCTGCCTGTGCAAGGGCTTGCAGAGCCTTGTGGGAGAGTTATTAGGAATGGGTTTATTTTATGGTCCAGAAAGGGACCTGCAAAAGCCTTCCTAAACTCTCTGAAGCACCTGGTCCACACCCAGGTGTTCATGGGGTCTCATTGTCCATAACTCCATGAAGGCAAGAGGGGGATGGCTTGGGTGGCAACTCATCCTGCAGGAAACCCCATGCAGTGATTATCCTCAGTGCTCAGCCAGCTGCTTTGCTATGCTGAAACTCTGACACCACAGAGGCTTTCTCGCATGGTTGGGAGGGAAAAAAATAGTTTTTAATATCAGATTTTTAAAAAAAGAATGTATGGCCCCTATAAACTGTTAAACTTCACTTTATTGATCATAAATCTGTGTTTTGCTCAATGCAAAAGTTTTTCATCTTGCACAGAAAAATGCTGAAACAGCTACAAATGTCAAAAACACAAAGTTTTCTCTCCTGGACAATTTATATGGAAGTTATTGGATTTTTTTTTGTTGTTGTTTAAAAGCACTCTTACCACACTGCACTCGCCCACTGGGTTAGGAGAAATTGCCTTTCATTGCCAGGTTTTGTTCCTGCCCTTCACTGATGGGAAGAGACCTGAAAAATAAAGCAGGGGTGCTAGCCTCTCCTACATGCCACTAGGGATAGAAGGGCTGAATTGGATAAGAAACCCAAGTGGGAATAAGACCTCAATAATAGCAGAGAAGGAGAAACTCCTTGGTAAATCCCTGCTAAAGTAGGGCACAGGCAATGAAAGTGCAGAGCAGAGAGACACCTCAAACTGAGATTTATCCTGAGGTTTACCCACACCCCAAAACAAGGGCTGCTGTCAGAGCAGGATGGGCAGGCCAGGCCTCAGGGTGACATTTCTGGAATTAGTGTGGCCCCGGGGTGCATCCCCTGCTCTGTGACTGTTGAAGATTGCAAAGCAAGATGTTTTCTATCACCATCTGTATGGCAGATTATCTTTTGTCAAGTGGGCAGTTTGCCTTATCTCTCTCTTTGAGTGACCACAATCACACCTCCCTCGGGAGGGGACACCTGCTGATAACAGCTATTGAATGTCCCTGCATGGCTGATAAGAACTGCAGCATCCCATTGGGAGATGTGAGCCCAGGGGGAGGAGCCAAGCATTCCTACCCAGATATAATCCAGAGGTTCTGGAACACCAGCACAGCTTCTCCACTGGATTCCCCAGAGGAACAGCAGCTGCCTTTTCTTCCACTGGATCTTCAAAGGAAGAATACATCCTTCTCTACAGGATACCTGCTCCAGCAGAACCAGCCCTGACACTGCAGGAGGGCTGAGCCACAATTCCAATGGGACTGCTGCCAACACCCTGACCCACAGGGTGTCAGGTTGGGTTCTGACTCTGGCAGTGCTGTTCTGGTGTACTGCATTGTTTTATTCCATCCTTTAATATTTTTTTAATTTTTTTTCCTTTCCCTAATAAAGAACTGTTATTTCCTACTCCCATATTTTTGCCTGAGAGCCCCTTAATTTAAAATTTACAGCAATTCAGAGGGATGGGGAGGGTTTACATTCTCCATTTCAGGGGAGGGTCCTGCCTTCCTTAGCAGACTCCTGTCTTTCCAAACCAAGACAGTGACCAAGGGCATGGTCCCACCAGTGTCCCAGCCTCTCTCTCTGCCAATGGGTCGATGCACCTTGGGACCAAGAGATTAACAGCCCTGTCTTGGTATTAATGACCTGCAAGAGCTGTGAAGGTGCAGAGCAGGGCCAAGAAATTTTGATTTATTAATGGCAAAGCAGAAAACTGGAAGGAAAAAAGTGGAAGAAAAAAATTCCAGCCCAGCCAAGGGTGGTATGGAGACAGATTTACCCTGTTGTATCATGCATTTAAAATGGGTCATTTCAGCTAAGGCAGCTGTGTGTTAGCACATTGAATATATTTGGTCTCCTATATCTTTTTTTAAATAATACATCCCATTCAGGAAGATGAAAAATAGGAAAAAAGGATTCTTTTTTCTTTCTATCCAACTGTCCAAATTAAAAAAAAAAAGTGTTTTTCCCTCATAAGCTGGAAGCCTCTTTCTGCTTGTTCTCCATCACGTGGTACAACAGGTCTCTGTGCTCCACTACAGTGGTCAGCATCTCCCTAGAGATAATGGACTGGATCATCACCTGGATGCAATTCTTCCCTTTGGTCATAAATCATGATGGGAATACAGTAACCAAAAGCCATGAAATATGAAACCACATAAATAAAGGAGGGAAAGGACTGTGAATTGTCTGGGGAAATCTGTGCAAAGAAAGGGAGGAGGAGAGACTTGCACTGTTGGAGGAGCCACGACAAATATACATCCTGATTTTAAAGTCAAACTGTTGCTATAATTATTTAAGATTGGCCTTCTCCTGTGTCTCACAGGATGAGGCTTTGTTCTCCTTTCCACTAATTTCATGTGCTTTCTGTTCCTCTTGGGCTTTGCTTTTATTTCTGTGCTTTTCCCACTTCTAGTAGTTCTGCCTACAAATACCCCTGTTATCTCATCATCCCTCCCAGCTTCTGCACTGTTTCTTCTTCCTCTGCCTCTGTTCTGTTAAAATTACAAGATTTTTGTTACCAACCTGAGAACTCCAAACCTGAGGTCCTACAAGGAAAACATTGGTCAGCCAAGTCAATAATTTTAACTCTTATCCACATTCAAAAGGTGGGGTCCAAGCACGTCCAAATGTTTAATTAAATCAGAAATGTTAAATCTTCCTTCACAAATGCCCAGCCCAAATGTGATCAACTCTACAGTTTTGGAAACATGATGAATAAAATTTAGCGTATTATCCTATTAGGAAGAAAAGAAAAAGAAACTGGAAACAAAATATTGAAAAGTTTAAAAAAGGAGTCCTGAAATCTTACATGGGAGTCCTTAATTAAAATAATAATAATAATAATAATAATAATAATAATAATAATAATAATAATAATAATAATAATAATAATAATAATAATAATAATAATAATAATAATAATAATAATTCTTCCTTAATTAAACTTGGCTTAATCTTGTAGGCAGCATTTCACCCTTTAGATTTATTGAAATCAAGGAAAGGAATCTGTCACTGCTTTGTTCTGCACCAATAGCTGGAGTAAACCTGCATGTCCATTCCACTGTGGAAAGAGCTCTGTTTTGCTCAGAATCATTGCAGACATACCATGTAGTCTAAAATACCCTGGGATTTATAATTTGAGCACAGTTATTTTATATATGTCAAAACCAGTGGCTGATCCTGCTGTCCTGAGGCTACTTCCATGTACTACAGCACTAAACACTTTTTTTCCAAACTACTGGCTGCCACCACAGGTTCCCTTGTCCCTGGGAAACTTGATGTTTCACAGAGCTGAAGGACCCTAATTAATAAATAGTAGTCCTCTTGAAACATGCATGATACAATTTTTTAAAACATATTTTATTTTCATTGGATTTCTCTTGTCCTTATGGACACAGTTACATTTCACATAGATACTAATATTTAGTATTATGTCAAACTATCACTTTGAGTGGTTGGTGTTATGTTCCATTCTGGTTCCTCCTAATGAATTAAGGCATCAATGAGGATTTTTACCACTGGTGTGATTTTATTTTCTATAATGACGCACATCCATCTGTTTGGTGATGGGTGCATATTAGAAGACAGGATAAAACAGACAGAACATGGAGCTTTGGTTTGAACCATGTTTAAGTGACACAGGTAGAATTGTGTTTCTTTTGGATCAGCTGCTTTTCTTCAGCTCTGCAGTGCAGTTAATAAACACTGCACACTGCTCTTTCAGAGCTTATAAACTTAGCAGAAATGAAAGGAACTGAGGGGTCTGACAACTGAGTGAAGCTTATAAATGTCACTGAAAGCCTTTGGGGCAGCAGCTCCTGGGGAATAAATCAGAGCCCCTGCGGGGTCTATAAATTCTGCCTATTTACAGGCAGGTTTCTCTCCTGACCATAAAAAACACAGGTCAAAAAGCACTGCTAGATGGGAACACAAAGCCTGGATTTCAGTCAGCTCCAGATTCTTCTCTCACAAGCCTGTGCAGCTCATCAGCAGAGCTGTGGTGCCTGTGCTGGGTATCACACCAAGCCCATCACAGGGAGAGCATCTGCAGCTCCTGGCGGGATGTAGGACTGATCCCTGCAGAGGTGAGCTCCTGATGTAGGACTGATCCCTGCAGATGTGAGCTCCCGGTTCCTGCTCAGGCTCTGCTGGCAAAGCTCTCCACACTTTACAGCCTGGAGGACCCTGCTAGGTAGCTCAGTTTTGGGGCCAGTGGTTTAGAAGCACATAAGTTGGCTGAGCTGCTTCTCAGCAGAGGACAAGCAGGGCCTTGGGGCTGTGTCACTGCTCACCTTGTGTCCCCCACGGTCTGAGCAGGCTCCCAGGCCCCCAGGGCATAAATCAAAACTGCTGTTTGCACCCCCTCTACAAACCCACCCACGTCTCAGCTTCAAGGAGGTTCATGAATAGACACATTTTTTGTAGGAACCCAAAAAGCCTTTCACTAATTCCTGAGCATTCTAGGCAGCCATCCACCCAGCAGCAGGAGGGGGAAACACCATGAGCACCTCAGGTTTGCTCTCAGCATCCTGATCCCAGCTCCATTCCACCCCACCCACTGTCTGACAAGCTGCTTTAATGGATGGGCACTGGCCTTCCGTGGAGGGGCTAAATGTAAAACTTCCCTCTGCTTCTCTTGTCAAAGTTAAAAGCTTTTCATGTCTGTGTTAATGTTTTTTTTTTTTTCTCCTGTCTGCTGGCACCAATGACAAATACTACATCTTGCATTGAGTAGCAGTATATTGAATGGCTGGCAGAGGCAGAATAAGGCACCTGTGATTTATCTCTGGGAGTTTGGGCTGGATGACACTGCTGGGAACAGACGGGGGCTCTGAGCTGTCACCTGATTACTAATTCTAGGATTTCTCCTCCGAGAGTGAGAAGGAGTGAGCTGGAATGAAGGGTACAAAAAGCAAATCAATAAACAGGTTAGTGTTTGCATCATTATTAACACTCGGGCTGTCAACACACCCATTGAAACTATCGCTCAGGGCAGCTCCAGATTTAATGGTCAGTGTAACAGATTTACTGTAAATGTTAGCTAAGGCAGGAGGGAGGGGGGAATCTCACTGACAAATAATGGAGATTTCAGTGGGATGCATGGAACCCTTTATGTGTGTGCATAAATAACGCTGGGATTGCCAGGCAGAGGCAGGGGGCTGGCTGCAGTATTTCTATGGTGTGTCCCCGTGTTCCCCTTCCCTCCCCAGAGCCCCTGCAGCAGCTGCACATCAATTAAACCACCAAGGGAGCTTTGATCCTGGGAGCCCCTCACAAACCCCCTAATAGCCTGGAGAAGGGAGGGGAAGAGAAGGGTGGTGCTGCCATCTTCACACTAAATTAGCCTGTGATGAGAAAAAGCTTCACATGTGTGACGATGTTCACAGGGGTTTTTGGATGAGGGAAGAGACAAGGATCTGACTCCATGTTTCAGAAGGCTTGATTTATTATTTTATTTTATATATTACATTAAAACTATACTAAAAGAATAGAAGAAAATGCTTCATCTCAGAAGGCCAGCTAAGAATAGAATAGGAAGGAATGATAAAAAAGGCTCTGTCTCAGATTCTGTCCAAGCCAGCTGACTGTGATTGGCCATTAATTAGAAACAACCAACATGGACCAATCACAGACCCACCCGTTGCATTCCACAGCAGCAGATAATCATTGTTTACATTTTGTTCCTGAGGCCTCTCAGCTTCTCAGGAAGTCTGCGACACACATGAAGTTGGGTTTTATTGGTTTTATTCAGCTGATGGGCTCCTGCTCCTTCCCCTCTCCAATCACCTTTGCAGAGGTTTTTTAGGAGCACTCTTGGCATTGCCCCTTCCCTGTTGATCTGTCCTCACATTTTCCACAAGTAACTCACAACCAAGCAGCTCTGAGCTGTATAAATGAGTGCACAATCAAGTGTCTCGGCTTAAATTACTGATGAAATGATAAATCTGCTGCAGAGTAAATTGGCTGAAGACGAATCTTTGCAAGCCCCGTCGGTGCTGCCACTTTTTCAAATGAAAGCCCTCATAAAGAAATTAAACTGGTTAAAATGAAAAAGTATCTAAAATCAAGTAGCTTTTGCAGGGGAGTGTTTCTCAGATTGCACTGTCATGTCACATAGATCCTTCTCCAGGAACACTCTGCTGCTTTCCTTGCTTGTTTTAAATGGTTCCCACATACACATTAATAATAGTCCTTCAATCTCCAGGTAACTGCTTCTGCTCAGTGCTGCTGCCAGGAGAAGCAGAACCCAGAGGCTGAAACCTCAGGGTGTCAGCAGTACCAGCCACATGTAGCTATCCCTGCCTCAGGGGCTGCTCACTGTCCTGGAGGTTTGAGCCTAATGGCAAAATAAAATATCTTGGACTGCACTGCTTTGATATTGCCAAATGACATCTTCATCTCCTGCCCTCCAGACAGACACCTCAGGAAGTGTGGGTTTGTACAATGAGATAAATCCCCTGTGTTCCAGGCTTAAGGAATTCTAGCTGAGAATGCCCACCCCAGTGGAACTCTGCCCTCAGAGCATGGGCTCAGGACACAATGGAAGATGCTTGAAAGCTCCTGGCCATGTCCCAGCCAGGGCAAAATCCTCTCATAGGAAACTTCCACTCAGAACATCTAGAGACCCAGCAGAGACCCTGGGGCAGAGCCTGAGACCATTTGAGAGTCCCATCTCTGCAGGGCACAGATCAGTGACAGAGCCCAGGGAGGATGGGGACTGGGCACCCAGGAGGTTCCTCAGGAGCAAGAGCAGCACAACTCCCTCTCCCTGTCACTCCAGACTGTCCCAGCCCTCACCTTCCCCATGCGTGGTGTCTCAGGATGTTTTTGATGCTTTCCTGCCCCAGTGATCTTGATAAGTTCTGTCATTAGTGCAGAACTTTGAACGCACAATGTGTTCCCTCAGCCCTTAATTTCATTAGAAATAAGCCCAAATGAAACCCATGGAGCTCATAGATTCCTGAATGCCCTTTTCTGCCAGGACAAACCTACAACAGTGGCAGAGGATTTATTTACCTGTTAGAACTGGCACCTTTGGGACAGCACCTCCTGGGAATGTCTTCCACTCTCTGTGACTTGCATGACTTCCCATGACCTCTAGCCCTTCTGAGGCCCAGCAGGAATGTGCAGGAATCAGAGGTCTGGTGGAATATAAGGGGATGCAGGCAAGGCTTTCTGAGCTTACAGCTTGTAAGTGCCACTATTGAAACCCTTCAGTATCTGACTCAGGCCCAGCAATGTAGATCTCCTCACATGATTTTGCAATCTATGTTGTGGTTCAATCTCAGGTCCCAAAGCAGATCTGGGAAGTGCCCAGTGCATGGGGGCACCTCAGGTGGACATCCCCAAGTGCTCCTGGAATAACCAGAGACTGTCATCCTCTCACACTCCACTGTCAGTGCTGACAGTGCCCTCTCCAAAGGGCACATTGTGCCACAGCCGTGTCAGCTCAGGCTTCCTGGAACTAGAAACTCAAACCCAAATGCAGCAGCTGCAAAATCAGCATTAACACGTTTCAGTTTGATTTTGATTTCTAAAGGGCTGGTGGCAAAGAAAAGCTCTGGAGGCTCTCTGTGGAGTTGAGCTCTAATTCCTGCAGAAGAGAGCAGCCCCATGAGTTCAGAGCACTGCTTGCTGCCTTTAATCCCTGCACTATTGACTGCAGGAAGAACAAACCTCCTTGGAAGCCTTAATTGGAGCGAGTGGCGTCTGACAATTTCTGTTTAAACTGTAAAAGAAGACCCCTCCCTGGTGGGAGATGTTCAGCAATCAGAATGAGGAGGAAAAAAACAAACCCTTGCTGCACACAGCTTGGCTGTGCAGTGGATAACCCAGTGGAGAGCAGCCCTGGGAGCTGCTGGAATATTTGGACAAGGTGACCCCGCACTGAGCACATTAGCTGCATTATCAGCCTATAAACTGTCTCACTGCTTTACATATCTGTATGGCCCACATATTGAAGGGGAAGATTAGCTTGATTATCAATGGGGGAATGAGCCAAACAATTACTTTCATTATTGAATATCCAATTAATTATTCAGGAGGCAAATCAATTATTCATATCTCATTTAAACTGGGTCGGGGGAGAAGCGCTGCCACTTGACAGAGCTGTTCACAGCCTCTCTGGGTGCAGCAACAATTCTGCTGCAACAGGGAGGAACTGTATTGGGAGCAAAAGCCATGCCCAAAATTATATTCTCCAGACCATATGGATATCCATCCATACACATTTGGTGTCCAAGGGCAATTCCAGAGAGCTCTGGGAGTTTGGAACTCCCTGCAGGGTCTCCTCAGCCATGATTATTGCTGCCTTTTAATTGTGACACAAAGCATCCTCCAGGCCAGCACCAACAGGAGTTCAGAAACCCATGGGAGCTGAGCATGTGCTGTAGGAGCACTGAGATGTAGAGGACTCAGATGTATTTGGTCTTCTGTGAAACACGAAAGGAAGGAAAGCAAGGAAAGCAAGGAAAGGAAGGAAGAAAGAAAGGAAGAAAGAGAAAAAGAAAAGAGAAAGAAAGTGAGAGAAAGTGAGAGAGAGAGAGAGAGAGAAAGAGAGTGAGAGAGAGAAAGAGAGAAAGAGAGAACAGCAGACTCTTTACCATTTTTCAAAACCTCATATCATCATAGAGATACTTTACCAGCAAAATATCTGCATCTTGCTTTCTTCAAAAAATGGAAATTATAATTTTAAAAATTGTTTGCCCACTCTCTCATTGCATTTGCCTTCTTTGGAGGCAGGAATGGGAGCACCACACACAGTCTGGTCTAAATGCAGAGGGCAACACCCCAGTGCTGCAGTGCCTGGTCCAAAACTCTTTGCCACGGCCACACATTGTTCTTCCATCCAAAGCATCAACAAACAATTTACTGCAGGTTCCAGAGTACCCAAGGCACAGAGAGAAAGGGGAGACTGAGACAGGAAAGGAAAGAAACGCAGCCTGGACAGAGCCAATCCAGGAACATAACCAGGGTGAAAATTGTCTGGAAAGGCCAAGGCCTGAAAACTGCTTTTCTGTAAAACTACCCACAGAGGCAGTGACAGCTGGCTGCAACTGTTAGAAAAGCAGGGAAACAGAAGGAATCATAACTCTGTGTGTGCGTTTGTGTGTGTATTTCCAAGACAAATGGGTCCCTGGGACATTCAGTGGCTGGGAACACTTCTTTCCTCCTCAGTCACTTGTCCTCACTGTGGCCAAGCCCCAGCCTTCCTGTAATCTCATTTTTGTGTCTTTTCCCTTCTTTGCACAATCAGAAGCAAGTGATACCATATTGGAAACAAATTGTCAATTACTGAACAATCAAGCCCTCCATTTGTTTGTTAGATTGACTCTCAAATAGCCCGATTAATTATAACAGCACTAATTATTAAGATACACTGGTAGTCATCTCCAATTCCAGAGAGAAGAGGAAAGTCTTTCCTTCTGCTTTTGCTGTCACAGTAGCAGCCTTACCCAACAGGGCGATTTATCTCTGTCAAGCCACTAAAATGATAATGCCAATTAAATCACACAAGTAATTGCTGTTGGGGTCCCCATGGATTTCTCCCAGCAGAGTCAGGTGGAATATGAATGCAGGCTGTCCAGAGAGGGCTGGATCCTGCTCAGGGACAGCTCCATCCACACCAATCCCTGTCCTGCTCTGATCACTGTCATGGGGACCACAGGCAAAGCCCCCCAGTTTAGGCTCTGAGGGTGCCCAACAGCCCCAGCTGAGCATTTCTGCAGCCAGGAGTGGGGGAATCACTCAGCCTCACACAGAGATGCCACTGGGCACTTCAGGCCATGAACAGGCACAGGGCTGCCCCTTTTGCTGTCTGCAGATTCAGCTGCTTTGCAGCTTCTCACAGCTTTGGGAGCCTCCAGCATCTCCTGCTCCTGTCCTGCCTGGACCTCGGTGTAGGAGAGACAGGGGTAGGACAGTCGGGACAGACAGAGACGAGAGATCTCTGCAGCCAGGGCTGGAACCTGGGGTTCATTGCAAAGGGCCTGGGGGCAGGGCCCTGCTGGGAGCTGCCAAACACAGCCCAGAGCAGGCCCGAGAGAGGAGAGGGGGAGAGAGGATGAGAGGGTGAGAGAGTGAGAGGGGCAAGAGCATAAAAGGCAAGAGCAAGACACAAGACGTAAGAGAGCGAGGTTCCCAATACAATACAATAAATCTTCTTCTGTGTTGAATATTCTAATTCTCACTAACCAATCTAGTACAATATACAAATCCTACAGCATTTACATACAGCCTATAAGAATCATTACATCACCATACTGTGTTACATTTTAAACCCTAAAAACTCCTCTTTGGGCCCCTTCTGCCAAGCTGGCAGGGTCTGCTCTGACCCTTGGGCCTGTCTGCAAGCAGAGGGTGTTGTTCCATCAAAAGGGGATCACCTTCAGCCAGCCATGCCATTGTTTTCCAGTTGTTCAGTAACTGAGGTATCTCAAAGCTTGCTTTCATTTCAATCTCGCTTATAGTTTCTATATTCTCAAAATCTTTTGCCAGGCAATCATATTGATAAGGCTTTCCTGTTTCATCTTCCGTAACACCTGTGTTGTCTCCTCCATCCCCTCAGAGCAGAAATGCAGCTGGATCTGGTGTTGCAGGCCTTCCTGGGCACTCACACTGTAAAAAAAAAAAATAAATATATATATATATATATATGTACAACACAAAGCTGCAGTGTGGTGCAGAGAGGGCTGAAGGATCACAGACACACCTAACAGTGGCTGTGACTGATAGAGCTGCTGCAAAAAGGGGGAGGTGTGTGCCCCCATCCCCTGTCCTGTGCTTTCTGCTTATTGTAATGAATTGATGTCTCTGTGGCTGGGCAGAGCCCACCTAAAAGGAACAGTGTGATCTAACCCAATCCTGCTTCTCATTCGATTAAAGCCCGTGAAAGCAGGCATGTAACCTTGTTAATATCACGTTTATTAGAGGGAAGGGGGACAGAAAATTAAGATATACTTCATGTTGTTGCTAATTAGAAAAATTGAGACTTTGCATCTGTGCAAGGCAGAGCAACATGTGGCATTAACAGATGTGAACTCATTACACAGCTGCATCAGAGGAAATTGTGCCACCACAGTGACAAAAATCTCAAAATCAGATTTCCCCCAGTGCCTCAGCTTCCCATTGCCTTCTCCTTCCTTCCTCTAACTAAAGTTTGCTCTGGGGTTACTGGGGTTGTTTTTACTGTTTTTCTTGGGGAGCAGAGAGGAAGGGAGGCTGTTCTTTTTGCAAATACACCCTGAAGGTCAGAGCAGAAACAAGGCAGGCTGTGGCATGACAGCACAGCCTCTGGCTCCTGCTAAAACACAGGGGGCTCTGCAGCTGGAATAAAACCTATCCTGCCTTTCCCTGGCTAGGGGAACCACAGGGAAGTTGCAGGCAGCCTCTTCCCAAGGGCTTTCCAGACTTCCCTGCAAGGTGGAGGGAAGTGGGAGTAATACCTTAAATGAGGTGTCACCAATAACCTGCTTCAAATCCTGCCCTTCATCCCCCTGGGAGTCATCTCAGAGCACCAGACCACTTGTCATCTACAGTAAAGAGCAGCCAAACAGCATGAAAATAGGTCACTTTTTTATCATTTCCTCTGTATGCTCTGCTTGACTTTTTGTCTCAGAGAGCAGAAGCCAATCCCAGAGAAAAATCAGAGGTCAGATTTGGGATTCTGCCCTTGCAGTGCTCCCAGGAGCTGATTTGCTCCCTGGCACAGCAGAGAGCAGCCCAGCAAAGCAGCTGTGTGAAAATGCACCAACTTTGCTGATGCTTGTTTCATTTGTGCCTCATTCAGCTCTGGAGAGGCTCAGCTGTATTTCTGGGCATGGTGTTATCAAGAGGCATCACTCTAGCAGGCTAACATGTGTGGGGATGCACAGGAAGGGTGTTGGAAATCACTTCTCAAATAGCTGGGCACTGGATTAAAAAAAATGAATATATAAGGACTGGAAAATTAGCTCCAAAGACAGTTTTTGCCTTTCTCTGAGAAGATTTTGCAAGGACAAATGATTTTTTTTTTATTTATTTATAAATTTTATTTATTTTTCTTTTTATTTTTAAATTAAAATTTTATTTTATTTGAATTTTTATATATTTATACATTTTAATTATTTATAATTGTTTTATAATTTGTTTTTTAATTTTTTCATTTTTTTTTATTAAGCAATGCCAACTTTTTCCACCTCCCTTCTCATTCTTAAGGATTTCTTTTCTACTGGCTTGCAGTGTTACATCAAACACCTGATCCAAATCACCTCGGGGCAGGGTGAGGTACAAAAGGTACACCTTGGACAGCATTTGGAAAGTGAGATCCTCCTGGCCATAAGCTCAGAGCCCTGGACATTTTGCTAAATGAACTCCCCTGTTGAAGAGATCTGCAGAAAAAAACCTTCAGTGATTTGCCTGCTGCCTCCCTCATCAAGGAAAACATTGAGGGGGAAACAAAAAACCCCAAA
This sequence comes from Zonotrichia leucophrys gambelii, assembly GCF_028769735.1. Classification (NCBI taxonomy): domain Eukaryota; kingdom Metazoa; phylum Chordata; class Aves; order Passeriformes; family Passerellidae; genus Zonotrichia; species Zonotrichia leucophrys. The sequence goes on along the minus strand of NC_088189.1, from coordinate 9,648,817 downwards.
ATCTTATTTTTAACAAAAAAAATCTGGGTGGTGGGCATGCCCTGGGCTATCTGGCAAGGTTCATTTGCACAGGCAAAGGGCTGGTCAGCACTGGTTTCACACCAGCTGCTCTGGTAGAAATGCTCCTTGCTCGCAGCATTTCATTGCAAGCCCTTTATCATCCCTTTGTCCCAGGCAAAGCCAGCCCGTGCAGCACAGAAACCTGTCACCCCACACACTGCTGAGGCCCTCAGTCCCTTTGTGCAGGCTGTTTCATTTCATAAACTCAAGGGTCACTTTTATTGTGGTCTCTGCTAAATGAAATCACAAAAGCAATTTAAAATCGCTTAAGCAAATCATGAAAGATGCAATATGAGGAAAGGGCTGTGAATAATGGTTAGCCTAAAGCATTGCAACAAAGGGAGTGACTGTGCTTCTGTCAGGTCCTTTCTCTTGGTCTGTATCCTTCATGCTGAATTCCTCATCTTCTGCCTAAGATTTTGGGCAGGAACTCATCAAAGGAGAAAGCCACTCTTATCAAATTTCTAACATTGCCTGCTATTCTTCATGGAAAAATGATCTGCAGGATGTAGAGAGCTGCAACTGAGTCTGGCATTTCACATATGCAGTAGCCAGAAAATAATAACAAAAACACAGAATACCATTTTTATACTGGAAATTATTTTCTGGGGGAAAAAAAAGTCAGTGTAGCCTGTAAACTTTATTCTTATCTGACCAACATTCAGAAGAAACTTCTGGCTGCCTCCAGCCAGAAGCTTTGTCCCAGTAGGGAATAGTCCAATATAGAACAAAGCTGGAGGTGACTAAAATGGCTGTGAGATAAATTTTCAAGCAACTTTTCTTTCCATCCCATCTCCCACCATCAGCAACATGCTTCACAGAATATTTTTGTTGCTCAAGGATGATTTTCTTACTGCTCTGAAAAGCTCTGCTCACCTTTCATCAGGCCCTTTACTCTGGCTCCCATGCTGCCTTATCCTACAAACAGAGCAAGTGTTTTCTCAGATATTTCTCAGATATCCCTTGGTGTCCTGGATCCTGTGAGATCAGATTTCCCATCTCTCAGTGCCCAGGTAAGAGTGAGAATTCTCCTTAATGCAGCACAGCAAGGGGCAGCCCCTCTCTGTGTCACCCAAAATAAAAGATGCCTGGACTCACAAACCAAAGTGATGCCTGAGCTCCACTGGTCCAGGTTCCTCTGGGTCAGAACTCATTTCTACCCATGTTTTCTTGATCTAGGTTTTCTAAGGCAGCCACAAGTCAGCAGCATTCAAAGAATTTACAAAACCAGCAGTCAGCTTTGGTGCCTTAATTTCTGGCTGGGTGGGGGGAAAGAAGAAAAGGAGAGGATTTGGTGGAGGAGTCTCAAAGTGAAGGTCAGAAAGTGCACTCAGCATCACAAGAGGCTTTTGAAAAGCCTATTTCACTTTTGCTGTGGTGATGTTCAGCTGTGTTGAGGAGGAAGGAACACCCTAATTTCCCTCTTGTGGACAGCATCTCACAGCCCCCAAACCTGAGGATCTATTGGACAATATTCAAAACTGGATTAAGGTGCTGTAGCAGACCCTCATCTACAAAATGTGATCCAAGCAGGACCTGCACATCTGAAACAGCAGAAATTCTGCAGATGGAGGGCCAGATATGCCCTTATTTTAAGCCAAGGATCACAGTGGATCTTATCAACACCTTCTTAAGTGGCCATGCTCTGCCAGCCACAAAAACAATCCTACATAGACACAGCCCACGAGCCCAAAGATCCCCAACAGCTGGAGAGGATTGGGTGAATTTCCACTCCAGCTGTTCATAAGGTTCCAATCCTGCTGCACCACCTGGCCACCAACCTAAGGATCCCCAGAATATCTGGACAGGTCAGCATGAAAGCTGTAGAGGGGATGGCCCAGAAAAGAAGAGCATTTTACTTCTTCCCTCAGGAAGTATCTCAATAAATGTTTTTATCATACCCCCTTTCAAAAAGAAAATCCTTTTTAAGCTTATGCATGATAATAACATTTCCCACATTTTCAATTAGCTCAAATAATCTCGCTAACAGCTATTGATAACCCACCTTTAGCAGCGAGCACACGTGCACCTGTGTGTGCAAGGAGACAAGCCATGCCTGACAGAGGGAGAGGGATGAGAAATGAACTGCCTGAAATTAACTTTAAGCGTCCAAGTGATTAAACCATTGTGCTGTGATTGTGTAGGATACTGCCTTTCTTCGGCAATTAAGACTGTATTGATCAGCCAGCAGGAGGAAAGGGGCCGGCAGAGCGATGCTCATTCAGGCTGCCATAATTAAGAGTGATCATCTATTGTTCTGGAGCACACGGCACAGCCCAGCCCCATCGGGCTCTTCCCTCTCCCTTCCCTGGCCCAGGAACACGTGGATTGAGCATCTGCTTGGGGTGAGAATTGGAGCAGGAGCTGGTGAAGTCGCTCTCTAGCAGGTCAGGATTAAATTCGGATCTTTCCCCATCCATTCAGCACCAAGAGAAGCAGATTCAGCTGTTTACTAGCAGGATGGAGGGAAAAAATGGGGGGAAAATGGAGCATGAGAGAATAGAGACCACCACATCTGAAAGCAGTTCTTGGGCTGACCATGGGACAACAAAGCTCACCAAGGCTTTGGGGAAATTGCGCCTCTGCTTTTGTGTGGGCCACTGCATCAAGAACAAACACTTTCCAAAATAGATCCTCCTGCTCCCAAAAAATTTTTGTAAGTCATTTATTTAATGTACTTTTTTCTTTCCCAAATGCACTCAAACCAATCTTCCACCCTTAAACACAGCTTGAAATTGGCTTCTTATTTATATCTTAACTAGCAAATTTCATTCTTACAACTTACTTTCTTACTTTCTCACAACTGCTGAACCCTTGCTAACATGCAGTGTTGCTTTGTCTTTCTTCACTTTCATGGCCCCAGCCTGGGAAAACTGGCATGGAACAACAGCATTTAAAATATCAGCTGACAGAGTGAGAGTTCATGATTTCTATGACAGCAGTCCTTGGGCATTTAAACTCTTGTGGTAAAGGGTATTTCCTTACTTAATTATTCTAGTTCCCAGTATATCACTTCTCAGGGTATGGATGGTACTTACTGTGAGCCTCAGAAAAATGATCCATGTCAGTCAAAGTGTGTTATTGTGGGCTTGGGGGAGGATTTGGATCATTTCCTCATGGAGACTACAGAATGCAACACCTGAAAACACACTTGTCCAAAAGAAAGCAAGGGAATGTGCCACTGAGCCACATCCAGAAGTGATGCAGTGATTTATTATTCATCAACAAGACCTCGCAAAACCCTGATGGTGGCATCTAAAACATGGTGCTAATCACTGGTATTTTCCTTCACCTCCATGGATTCCTATCACACTTAAAGAGAAAATATTTGCATACATGGGTGACATTACTCAGCACAGCCACACAAAGCCTAATTTTCAGCTTGGTCCTTTAAACCTAAGTGTGTCTTCCCAGTTGTTTATTGGAGTCCACAAGTGTGACTGAAGCTTTCTCTTTTTCCATGTCTGTCCCAGGCACTGAGCTAAAAGCACAGAGGAGCTGGCATAGAGTGTCTGTGTGCAGCCCACATCCATGTAGCACCTTCATAATAATAAGTCAAGGACTCTGTCCTATCCTCTCAAACTTGTCAGCCTCACTTCACTTTAAATCCATCTCCCTACTTTAGTCACAGTTCTTGTTTCAGTAGATGAGATGTGGCCTTGCCATTGTTTTTCCAGTTCTGTAAGTCCTGGCCCTTGTGGAGATCATTGTTCATCTCCGTTAGCCCACGTTCCCTGCTGAACACAAATCTCCTTCCTGCCTTTCCATGAGGAGCATTTGCATTTCCTGCTGCTTGACAAAACCCCTGCCCTTGATAACAGTACATCCAGTTCCTGCAGCCTGAACCCTGGCACTCTGCAGTTTCATTTTCACTGCCCTACCCCAACCCTGCCTCCGTGCTGACTTTCAGTGCTACCAGCTGCTGCAGGACAAGAGTTGGAGATCTCTGCTTTGCTCCTTCCTTTCATAAGCTCAGTGCTACTGAGCAGCTCTTGCCCAGGCAGAGTAAAGGGTTAATCATGAAGATCTGGAAGAGGCAGTGCTGTCCTGTCACAGAGCTGCCCTTTTGCCTCTTCCTCACACATCCACCCTGCTCACATAGCCTGCATTCCTCCCCGTTAACACCATTAAGCTTTGACCTGAACTAGACATCGAGCTAAATATGTGTGCACCTGTCCCCTTATAATGACCTGCTATTATCATTTTCCACCCCTCTTTTTTTGATTGATGGATATTATATGCAGAGTGACCCTCAGGATTTTTTTTTCTCCCCCCTCCTCTTTTTGTTAGGCCTTGCTAAAGCAACCTGCAAATTAATTTAATATCCTCTTTTGGTTGGGAGCTATGAAACGAGGGCTGGAGGCTGATGATGCGTAAACCATTTGTGGCATGTATTTAATCTCTGGACAATGGATAGAGATGTTAGTGCATGCTACACTAAGTTCTATTTACGCTGCCTATTAAGTGCAGTCAAGCTGAAGGCAATCGGAGCACATTACAGGGCCTAATGGGAGAGGATGCTACACAACAGTACATTAAAGACTGAAAATGAATTAAGAAGGAAGCATGGTAGAGAAAGCAGACAAGGAAAGGGTTCTGTATACAGATAACTCTTATTGACAGCACAAATATTCATGTACTCCGAGTTCCCAAATCCAATTTTGGTATTGGATACCACTCTAGAGGGAATGTTTTGAATTCCATTTTCATGCAGATACAAAATGACTCGAAGCCAGCCTGCCCCTCCTAACTCCACCTCAGTGGTTTGCATAACCTGATGCTGGGAAATGCATCCCCTTTTTCTGCCTTGCAAAGCTAAGCCAGATCCCTCTTGACCACCTAAATCAGGCTAAACTTTGTCAGCCTGCTCCTTGGAATGAGTCTACCCCAGGAATGACAAGTAGACCTTGCTGCATTCCCAGTCCTGCTCACTCTCCTTGGCACTTCTTGCTCTGGCTGTCACTGAGAAAATTCAAGCCCTCTGGGAAAGACAGGAGAAAAATGCACAGTGGGAGCAGCCTCCGAGTTGTGAACACTCTGTCTTTGCTTTTACCCTTTTTGTCCCTGTTATCTGGATGGGAAGAATTTAGAGATGACAAAATACTGGCCTGCTGTCTTTTCAGAAACCAAGCTCCAGAACCCAGCAGTGGCACTGTTTTATTCCATCTCACACATGCAATTTAATGAGCTTACTTTTAGGTGTAAAAATCTCTATTTGTGAAGAGACTGACTTGCTACCTCTTCCTGAGTATGGTGGCTCCACTTAGACTGGAGAAAGAAAAGTCCAGTTCATCATTTAAAACTTGCACATAAGGAAAAGAGCAGCAGCAACCAACCTGCTGAAGCCACATGCTCACACTGTTCAGCTCTGCTCACCATTTCACCAAGGCTTTCCCAAGATCCAGCTCTGACTGACCCTGCTCCTGCCAGGCTGCAGACACTTACCTGACCCACTCCCTGCTCCCCCAGTGCTGGGCCCTGAAAGCATCTGCCCATGGTAGCTTTGACACTTATTTTAGGACAATATTCCTTTGACTCAAGGCTTCCTGCCAAGAGTTTCACTGACTGGCAAAGGCTGGTCAGCAATCCTGGCAGGAGATTCCCATCCCTGAGTCCTGAGGACGAGCCCAAGGAGTGTGTCCTGCCTTCCTTGGCAACTCCCAAAGGTCAGACTCACCTCTGACAAGAAGCTCCTTGCTGCTTTTGGCAGGTTGGACTTCTCCACCAACTTGATGGCAACAGAAAACACCTGTTAATTATCAGAAAAACAAACCCTATTTATATGCAGTAAATGCACTAAGAATGGACAGAGTGCCTGCAAGGAATCAGGTGCTCTCTGACATCCCAAAAGCCTGAGGGTACCTGGATAACACAAGAGAGTTTTCCTTCAGCATAAGATTGTGCTAAAGAAAAATTCTTCTTTCTTTTGGGTGTCCAAGATCTTATGATCTCCTCTTCCTTCCATTCCTTGAAGTGCAGAGTGAAGGGCATAAAGGAATTTCTTTTCACATAGTTTATTCTAAAAGCAGTTCTGGCAATAACAAGGAAAGAATATTAGAATCCTTTAATAACCATCCTGGCTTGGCAGCAAGGGAGAGTTTTGGGCCTTTTAAAATACTAGCAGAGTAAAAAAATCAATTCATTGCTAACACAAACAGAAATATAGTGAAACCAATACCTGAGCTTCAACTACTACATACACAGGAATTCAAACTAATCTGTTCAAGGCAGGCATTGACCAGCCAGTGACTTTGTCTGGCTATAAAGAGCAAACTTGCAGTTAAGCTCTGCAGGAAAACAAGTGCAGTTGTTTGCTTGCAAACCTCCCAAGTCCAAGACAAATGACTTTCACACAGTACTTGGATAGGGCTGGAGGGAAGAGAAAGGAAAGAAGTGTTGTTTCATGGAGGCCTTTTTTTCCTTGGCTGAAATAATTCCTCCTCTTGAGGATATTCTTGTAACAAGTGTCCCTTCTGTTTTCCAGAGCAAAACATATTCTGTAATAATTATATAATTTACATTTTCTGTTAAACATACCTTAATTATTTATTTAATAATTATTTCCCTAGGAAATATAGCCTTGCTTATGTTTATGGAAATTTGAGACCTTCTCATACTTCTGCAGGAACTTCCTTTGGTCGCTGCCATTGGAGTTTAGAGCCTGTTGTGATACCAAGCCAGTCTGAATTAGCTCTGGGCTGTTTGTAGGAGGCAGATGCTGCACAGCCACCATGGGCTCTGCTGTGTCTGATAACTTTAGCACAACTTCCTGCCCATTCCTGCAGCCACAGCCTTGCACACTCAGTGCTCAGCTCACAGCAACAACCTTTCAACAACGCCCCAAGGGTGATGAGACAAATCACAAACCCAAAAAGTGTTCATGGGTTTCTTGTCCCTTTTTGGGTGTTGAAGGTGATGCTCAGCTGCTGTGATCTGCAGATAGTTCAAGAATGAACTGTTTTGACATTAATTTGAGATCCTTCCTATTTTCAAAACCATCCTGGGAGGAGGAAGAGTAAAGGAGAGAAGCGAGCAAGTTTCCTTCCAGCTAGCACTAAAAATCCAATCACAGCTTTCTTCTTCACCTTCTTCTTGAGTTTCCCTGTCTTCCCATCCCCAGCAAAAGACTGGGTAAGCAGAAGAAAGAAAAAGCAGGGGAGGAAATACTCTCAGAACTCTTACAGACTTCAAAACTTCTCATCCGAAGAGAAAAAGCTGAATGAAATCAACTTCCAGCCTTGGAGAAAAGGAGAGGGAAGGAGATATTAGTCAGGAACAAAGCAGTATCGCACACAATCAGCAAGAAATACTTATCAAAGACCCAAAGGTCCTCATTTCCTGGGGTTAACAGGACCAAATTCTCACTGTGGCCAAAGAAGAAGGTGCCCCTACCTTCAGAGCACCCCTCACTGGTCATTGGTGAACCAGGAAAATTCTCTGAGGCCACCTGCAAGGACCTGTGAGTAACACAAGGCTGGCAGCACTTTGCACTTTGCTTCCTCACTCAGGGTTATCCAGCTTAACAAGTTCTCCACAGTTCAGGGAGTGTTCCAAAGGTTCAAAGTTTCTTGTTGTTTATAAGAAGAATGTCTGAGTTTATCATCAGTGCAATAAAGCTGCTGAAAATAACCATCATAATCAGTGGCTGCAGCCCAACAGGAACGTCACAGTCCAAGGCAGCACCTTCCCAGCCCAGATAGAACCATCACCTGCTGATCATTAAACTCTCTGAAAGCCAATGCACAAATGAGAACCCCTTGGGCAGTGCCATGACCCTTTGTCAGGAGTTAAAACAATCAAAAAGGCAGGGTGAAGGACTTTGAAAATGGCCCTGTGAACACTTATCTGCTGGGATCCAGCTTCATTTGGAAGGGCTCACCATCATCATCTTGTCTAACACGCCTCTCTGGGCACTCTGCACATCCTCAGATGGCCAAACCACTTCTTGGTGCTGTCTCACATGGGCTGACATGAGGTAAGGGAGCAGAGGCTTCTGGAGTCACATTGCCATTGCAGCACCATCAATTTAAATACACTGCTCTAGAAGAAAATTTTGTTTTCATTATTAAAAAAAAAATATACTTTTCTAAAACTATCACTGTCCCTGATCCACTGGGATGTCCAGAGAATATGCCATTGCTCACACAAACATGGGAACATTCCCTCTTCATGCAGGTAACCAGAGAAATCTGTGGGGTGTGTGGAAGGAGGGGGCAGGACAAGCAAACTCTCAAGGACAGTAAAACTTTCTATTGAAGGCAGAGATGAAAGACAGAGAGAAGAGTGGGAAGGCAATGCATTAAACAAAGCAGAGGAATGCACTGCTTTGTCCAGCTGCTGCTGATGATGAGCAGAACAGGCCCATGTGATGTGAAGTGGAGGAACCACAAAAATTATCACATAGGATTAATTTAGGATAGTGAACAAATGACAGTCTGCAATCCCTGATTTTATTTTCCAAATCGTAGGCTGCCATGCCTATTGCCCAGGATTTATGCATTGGGGTAGATGGCAAAGGGTGGAAATGCCACAATTCCCATACAAGTTACAAAATACTTCTCCTTCCACAGAGAATCCATGGGTTTAGCTTGTCCTGATGACTTTGTGAGGTTTCTGTAGATGACAGATACTGAGCATCCCCCTGGCAACCTGGGACAGAACAGGGTAAATAGAGGTGCTGAGGGTAGGAAAAGCACATTCTCCTGATCCAGGAGGCTGATAGGAGAGCACAAGGGTCAGCAAGGGACGTTAGAGCCTGAGTTTTGTGGAGAAAAACATTGGTTCAACAAGGCTGCAGGAGAAACGCAGTGTGATTCTGCACGAGCTGCCTTGTCGGGAGTTACGCATTTATTTAACTGACTTAAAATCATTTTAAAAATCCATGCAAGGTTTTTGGATTCTGAGACGTCTTTGGCAGCACAACAAAAGAACAGAGGCTTTAAAATACTGTATTAAACAGGAAATTGTGCAGCTCTCCACTGAAAATCTCTTCCCACCTCATTTTCCGCATTCTTTTGCACTCTTCATCATTCTGGAAATTGAATTTTTAGGCGCTCTCGAGATGGCCACAGCAGACAGTCTTGGCAAATGCAGCTCTCAAGGAGAAAGGCAGATGAAGGGGTCTGCAGTCCCACACTATCCCTTCCTGCCATATCTGACACCTTGTAGATTGAGATGAGTCTGCTGTGGAAAAGTGAATATTTTTATTTTCTAGTTCCCCTAAGGAGTTTCTCAGTGACAACCTTTGCCTTGTAACCTGTAGGTCAAGCAATTACCTCAGATATATCCATTTACCAAACTGCAGCTTTCTCTTTTTATGTTTTTAATATATTCTTCAATCAGAAGGGATTGAAATAATTATACTTCAATATTTTGACTTGCTGAAAGTTTTTGGGAAAGAACATTAAAATAATCCTTTATATATCTGGAGTGTCTTGCCCTCCTCAGTATTGTTTCCTCAATCCCAGTCTTCTTGCTCTCTTTTCCATATAGAAAACTTTATTCCGTAATTTTTATTTCAAAGGTATAAAATACCTGGCTATCCATCTCAGTTCTCCAGTAGTTCTCAGCAGCCTATAACAATGCCAGCTTCTCCAAGGATCAGTTTTTACATGGTTTTTCCTAGCTTCGTCATGAAACTTGTAAAATGAGGAGCCGGTTCATTGTTAACCCACCTTCCACAATTTCACTTTATATTTTATAGCAACTTTGATATTTTGAAAAACAGCCCTCTGCCTTTCTCCTCACCACTGTATTTCATTAACCAGCAATGCACGAGCTGAGCTGCAACATTCAGAGAATCAATAACCAAAAACTTTCCCTCACCTCTCCATGCCTCGCTGAACATCAGACCATAACACCCCCTGGAAAATATATATTAGGGATGTTACAAGGTCTGTTATTACCAAACTCGATTCATTTCAGCCCCTTCCATGCAGGACCAATAAACACATGCTCTTTTCACCTACAAATCCCCAACAGCCTCTGCAATTAATACCTAATTAACAAACAAAAGCAGAGATGCCAGGTGGAACAGCACAAACCCTTTCACAGCTCACAAAGGGAACAATTAACTCCTGCCAGCTAAGGACAGTGAGAAAAATATTTTGTTATTGAATAAAGCCCTCCTGCCAGGGTTGGATGTGTTTATAAAATAAAATAAACCGGTTCCAGTTCAAGTACAAGATGTGGGCTCTGAGTCAGGAATTGCTTTTGGTAGGGCAGGGGCTGGACCAGGGGCTCATTATCATTCCCTTCTGACAATGGGACCATAAATCCACTGTCCTTCCAACAACTTTTAAAACAGATTATTTCTGTCTTTTTGTGAGCCGTGAAGTTGCTCCCACAAGAGATAAAGCAGACTTCACCACTGAATGAGCTAAAAACTGCACAAATTGGCTTCCTCCAGCAAACCTCACACTTGTACACGGCTAACAAATTAACAACAGCATCTGTGGAGGGGAAAAAATATCTTTACTGTTCCCAACTTGAGTAAAGATGTGCTTGAGCTCCAACTGAGGTTCAGCTCATGGGGTTTGGCTGCCTGAGACATGAGCTTGGTGAACGTTGTGTCCTTGCAGGGTAAATCAGTGCCTGTCCCCATCAGTGCAGCCCAGAGGAGGTGGCTGCAGCAGGCTGGCTCTGCAACAGGACTCAGTCATCCTGTTCCCTCTGCATCTCCTGTGAGGCTGGCACTGGGGAAGTGCCCAAATCCATTCCTCTGCCTGTCCTTGTCCCATTTTCTCTGAATCTGAAGCAGTTTGTCTGGTGGGTACCCCTGGCCTCAGCTTTCAGAGTGGTTCTGCTCTCAGCCCACCCTCCCTGGGTGAGTGTAAAGAGCACCAGCCCTGGTTCATACTCAGCAAGGCAGGGATGGAGCCTCTCCAGGGAGAGTTCTGCAAGTGGGCAAAGAGCAGGGTCAGCCTCTCCTGCTCTCTGGCCATAAATGACACATTAATTATATTTAAAGTTAAGAACATTTTCTGTTCCTAGAATTGTACAGTGGTTCGGAAAGGAACATTGTTCTTATTAGTACAGAGATGTTCCTTGCCCCATCTCTGGAATTGTTCAAGGCCAAGTTGGACAGGATATTGAGCAACCTGTCCTAGCAGAATGTGTCCCTGCCATGGCAGGGGGGTGGAACAAGATGATCTTTAAGGTTCCTTCCAACACAAATCAATCTGTGATATCGATTCTGAGATAATAATAAAGATAACTCTATGGAAAATCTACTTTGCTCTCAAGTCTGAGTTTTCTTTGCAAGCATTGTTTTTCTGTTGGAGCAGGTATCAAACCAGGACTTGGCAGTGCCCAGGGGCACAGGTCGCCCAGCCCTGCTGTCAGCTGCACATCCTGACACATTAAGTTCTATTTTTTCTGAATTGCTACTCATGTATCTCCCACCAGCTACCCATGTCACAGACATCTTTTATGGAAAATCCTTTCCTTAGGATTTTTTCCTCCTGAGAAGCTGGGAGGCCTCAGGAACAAAATGTAAACAATGGTTATCTGCTGCTGTGGAATGCAACAGGTGCATCTGTGATTGGTCTCATGTGGATGTTTGGAATTAATGGCCAATCACAGTCAGCTGGCTCAGACTCTCTGTCCGAGCCACAAACCTTTGTTATTCATTCCTTTCTATTCTATTCTTAGCCAGCCTTCTGAGGAAACCTTTTCTTCTATTCTTCTAGTATAGTTTTAATGTAATATGAATAATAAAATAATAAATCAGCCTTCTGAAACACGGAGTCAGATCCTCATCTCTTCCCTCACCTGAGACCCCTGTGAACACGGTCACATACCCAGGCTGTGTGCTGGGGGTTTTTAACCAGGTCAGCACCTGAGGATGTGTTTGGAGGGGGACAGACACCAGTTCAGCCCTTGTCCCATCCACCCACCCTGCCAGGGCTCACTCAGTGACACTCAGTGCCCACCTGTCCTGCCCTCAGGTTTATTTTCAGCCACTGTGATTTTACCCTGCGCTTTGCTAAGTCCTGCACTCCAACCCCAGTCACATTCCCACTGCAGCCAGTGCACGCACAGTCCCCAAGTCCTGCATGGACCAGCCTCTAAATCAGAGCTGTAAAAGTATTTTTGGCCTCCTGCCCAGTATGTGTACCCCTTAATCCCTAATTCCAATTGTGTAAACAAGGCATGACATAACGGGTGTGCCATGGAAATATGCTCTATAAAGTTGATTACCGTGCTTCATCCCATTAGAACAGCAGCCACTGTAAAGCTCTAGATAAGGCTAAAGCAATTTATTTGTGTTTCTAAAGGAGATGGGCACATTTGGGCTTCTCAGGGCATGATCAAACTTGACAGGCAGACTCTACAGCTATTTTGCAGCTCTTATAACAGCACATTTCACCCTGTGCTGGATAGGAATTTTTAAACCAGATATCCTAAAAGGTCAGATCAACTGTGGCTGTTTCTCAAGTATGCAAAGAGGGAGAGCATAAAAAGCCTTGGATGTCCTGGGTGACATCTTCAGCCAGATGTCAGCGCTGCTCCTGCCCTCTCCTCAGTGCAAAGGCAGCTCTGGGTGCTTTTGGAGGTCAGGAGCTCCAGGCATGAGAGAAAGAAGAGCTGCAGCCCTGTCCCTGTGCAGCCAAGCCAACTGTCACAGTTGGATTTTGTGCTGGGATGACAGGAGGCAGCTGTGCTCCCCTTGTCCATGCAGCAACCTCCAACAGCCTCATGCAGCTCACAGCTCCCACCTGCAGCCTGAAAGCCCAGCTCAGGATCACCCAGAGCTTTGTGACAGAGCCCAGGTGTACTGAGTCCCCTCCCAGAGCTGCTGGAGAGGGGACACTCAGGTCAAGGCTTTCCTGCAACCCTCACTTCCCATGGCATTGCAGCTCCAAAGATTATTCTGGAGTCACAAACACCCACCACAGAGCTCCATTCCAGGAGGAATTGTGGACAGGCAAAACCCAGAACTGCTGAGCCCAGGTTTTCCTTCCCTGCTTTTCTGACCTGGGTCGAGGCCAGAATTCTCAAAAAACACAAGAAACCTTCCTTGAACCTGCCCCAGGTTTGCAGCAGGCAGGAAACCTTTGCAGCTTCAGATTTCACTTACAAATCAGCTCTGAGGAAAAACAGCTACTGTGATCGAAGGCATTAAAAATTGATATAATTAACACAAATCAAGGGTATAATACACATCAACTTGTGCATGAGTTCAAAAGCCTTTTTAAAACCATAAAAGCCAAGGAATTTTTCCATTATTTTAAAAAGAGCTTGATAAAGTCTTTTTGCTTGTAGAATTAAGCCTGCAGCAGCTGGTAGGGTTACTGAAGCAGCTACAGCAGCCTTGTGCTGTGCTATAAAGTCATCCCTGTTGCTGGAGAAGAAATGATAACATGAATTCATAGAGGCATTTTTAACCTGATTCTTTAAGCATCTCCCACCCTCTCCCTCTGTCACCTCTTGAAAAGGTTTTTCAGACTGGAGCTGTACTTGAATTTAGTCTAATTGGAAGGAAATGTGAGACCCAAATCTTGGTTCTCATTGGCATGGAGACACTTGCATACAATCACGGTATGCAAAACAGCAGAAGTCTGAATTCATAATTGGACGTTCCAAAATGTAATTATGAAAGATGAAATGCTCCTTTCAATGAGAAGGCTGTAAATAGAATAATTAATTTTGTGTTTGCTTGAACAATTCTGTATTATGGACCTTACACTGGAACTGAAATTAATTAAGTGCACCAGGATTTATGGAGGAGGTGAAGAGAGAGGGAAAAAAAAGAATTAATCTGAAGTAAAAGATAGATGACTTTGTGAGTGTAATGATGCGTTAGTCTGGGGTATTCTTTAACAAATTTAGCAGGCATGTTCTGGGTACAAACAGCACTCACTGACAGAATTATCTCAACTAATGCAGCTGCTGGACTCTGAGCAAATTGAGATTGCAGATGAGTACTTTAGATTTAGAGCTATTAACCCTCTGGATGCTGGAGATGTGTTTCCATTCCCTGCGTGGCAAGGGCAGCTGTGTGTCCCTTGTGCCAAGGTCTGCAGGACAAGGCTGGGCAGCAGCTCCTGGGCTGTGTGAGCACACAAAACCACACAGGAATATGCACAGGGACACACAGGAACACACAGGAGCACACACAAACACACAGGAACACACATAAATACACACAGGAGCACATAGGAGCACACAGAAGCACACACAAACACGGGAACACATATGAATACACATAGGAACACACACAAACACACAGGAACACATACAGACATACAGGAAAACATATGAATGCACACAGGAACACACACACAAGCACAGGAATGACACAGGAAAACACACAAACACAGGAACACACACAAACACACAAAAACACACACACAAACACACAGGAACACACAGGAACACACACAAACACACAGAAACACACACACAAACACACAGGAACACACACAAACACAAATGAACACACAGGAACACACACAAACACACAGAAACACACACACAAACACCAAGAACACACACAAACACACATGAATGCACACAGGAACACACATAAACACACAGGAACACACACACAACACACAGGAACACCCAGGAACACACACAAACACACAGAAATACACACACACAAACACCAAGAACACACACACAAACACACATGAATGCACACAGGAACACACATAAACACACAGGAACACACACAAACACCCAGGAACACACACACAAACACATACAAACACCCTCAAACACCCAGGAGCACACAAGCTGGCAGGGCTGGACATCAGGCAGCTCTGGGAGAAGAGCAGAGGAGAGGCAGAGCACTCACAGGAGAGGGAAGGGGAATGAGGAGAGCAGAGTTCAGAGTTACATCTCTCCGTGGACACAGGGACAGGAGGGATAGTGGCTACTGCCAGTTGTGATTTTTAAAGCACACAAAGCCCAAGTGAGCAGCCAAAGGAATAAGTGTAAACCAAAGAGCTTAGCTGTGACAAGCTGTTCCTGAGGTCATTTCAAATGGAAACCCAGAGTTATTCCTTCCCTCTGCTAAGATCAGGCTATAAAAACCCAGGTGTAAAAATCTCTTCCGACACTTCATTCAGGACTAAAGCACTTTCCAGCCCTGAATGAATGAGGGATTTCAGATTTACCAGCCTGGCAGAGACCCCTGAGACAGCCAGGGCAGTAAGCACTTCCAACATCCGGAGCAGTCACTCACAAGACATTTCCAGTCCCATAAAAGTTATGCCTTTGCTGGTATAATTTTGAATAAAATAATGTAATTGGCCATAGATTCAGGAATAATCAATGTGATACTTCCCCTGCTCAGAGGCTGCACTTTGTGGAGTGTTTTGGCTGGGCTGTGCAGGATTCCTGCCCCATGCAGGGACACTCTGGGGTCTGTGTCTGTGCAGTGTCAGCTTTCCCTGCCCCAGGATGGGCTGCTGAGAGACACATGGCAGCTGGAACCAGCCCCTGGGAATTCTGTGAGACTCTGGGAAGCAACCACTGAGGATGTGCTGGTGCAGCCCTGGAACAGAGGGACAAGCACAAAGTATTGAGGAGAAGATCCCTTATCTCTGCTTTATCATCTGCTCCTCTGCTGGATTTCTTTGCTGGGCAAGAAGTTTCTCAAGGCTGATTTTATTCCTTACTAGGGATAGGGTTCCTTGCAGTGCAGGACTTCCTTGTGTTTCATGGACATCTGCTCCCAGAGGCTGACAATGCAATTAACACAAATTGTACCAAAGTTTATCCGAGTTCAGCATGACAACTTCTCCAAAGTCACTTCTCCTTGGAAAGCTGTGCTTGATGAAGTCACAGGGATGGGAAAGGAGTGAAACACATAATCAGACATGACCTGAGATGCTCACAGCCAAGGCAGGTGGTGGAGCCTAAACGTGTCCCTGCTCTTATCAGATCCAGCTGTTCCCAAACCTCAGTGTTACCTCTGGGCTGGAGAAGACTCCACAGAGATGTGACTGCTTTGCACCAAAAAATGAAGCACCACCATGTGGAAATAAGGCCTTCTTCCCCAGGGAAAAAAGTGCTGGGATTGCAGCTTCTAAGAGTTAGAAGCTGCCTGGAGGATGCTTACCCAACTCCATACACTGATCTCTGGGCAGCAGAGTGCACTGGGGTACAATGCCTATTTGCTTGCTAATATTTGTTTTCATTTTCCACAATAAAATGCTAAATATGAACTAGTGTTACTCTGCCTTAAATTGCAACAAGAGCTGCATTTTCCACTTGCTTGGTTATAGCTCTTTAAGTGATACATTATATTGTTTGCCAGAATACTTCTACAAAGTCTTTGCTTCATTTAACTTGTAGAACAATTCAGCCAGATTGGTCTATAAAAGGTGTACTTAAAATCAGGATTACCCCAGGACTCGAAAGTGCTGGGTGCTAAAATGCAGTCTCTCATTTCCCATGGCCTTCTGAGCATCTGAACATATTTATACCTTCTGCATTGCAGCAAACTTAATCAGAAGGACAGGCTTGCTAACATCTGTGCATTCCATTCACTTCTGGAGTTGTCTCAATCTCTCCTGAAACCTGACTCTGGCTGTCAGAGCACATAGCTCTCCATGCTGGCTATTATTTGGACATGTAGACATCTGTCATCAGGAAGTGTGATAGATGGTTTTATTAACCCACACAGGCAAAGATTGGGACAGTAAGGGACTCTTTTACACAGGGAGAAAGTATCCTGAAAACCTTACAAGCCTGCTCCTTGCTTTTCCCAGCTTGTGGTTGCAGCAGGGACTGAACACTTGGAAAAGGAAAATATTACACATCTCGAGATGGACATGTTCCCCCAGACAGCTCTGGGCAAAATAAGTAAAATAAGGAGCACAGGTGATATGGCACCTCCAACAGCAGAAGGAGAAATGGAAAGAGAGGAAGTTTAAATTGGATGTTGGGAAGAAATTCTTCCCTGTGAGGGTGCTGAGGTCCTGGAGCAGGGTGTCCACAGAAGCTGTGGATGTCCCAACCCTGGAAGTGTCCAAAGCCAGGCTGGGCAGGGCTTGGAACAACCTGGGATAGTGGAAAATGTCCCTGCCCATGGCAGGGGATTGGAATGAGATGAGCTTTAAGCTCCCTTCCAACCCAAACCATTGTACAAACCTGTGATGAACTGATCTCCAACAGCAGAAATTCCTGCAAGTAGGAGGGGTTGTAGCAAACTGTAGCCAGACTGTGCTTTACAAATAAGTTTAAGGAAAATGGAAATCTGTTTTAATGGAAATCATCACAAATATTTCTTTTAAGTCATTCATTAATTGAATACAAATTCACTAATTAATTCACTAACTAGTCCCCAGAGCTGTTTTTTTCATCTCAAATTCCTTCTCCTTCCAGCCTCCCATCTAGCAGTCACCTGCAGGCAGGACTTTGCTCCAACAAATGCTACGGCAGAGTCTAGAGCCAAACTGGAATTTTTGGATGCTAAATTTCGGGGTTTGGTCTGTATCCACATGTAGTTCCAGCCTGAGCAGGGACAATCCTTTCTGCCTCCCAGCCTTCCAAAAATAGTCAAATGCAATAAATCCTTACTGGTTTTCCATTTCCCAGGATTCTAGGATTCCTGGACTGAAGCTACCAGAGAACTGAGGCCAGATATAGACAGAGGAACATGTCCCTGCTCCTTCTTTTCCAAAAAGCCTTTGTTTGCAGCAGCCAGTGGCTCACAGCTGGGAAGTGACAGGGCTGCCTTTGGGTATCCAGGGACCTTCATTTTGCTTTAATTGCCAGCACATGTGTGTGTGTGTGTGTATGTGTGTTGTGTGGCATGTGTCATATTCATAGATATCTCAGTATGTAGAGCTACATACTGTGGTGCTGGTGAACTTTATCTTTCTAAGGGCACATGAATAAGATAAAATCAGTTGTATCCTTTTATTTACAAAGGCAAGTGATTGTACTCTGGGTGTGTCTTTGCCATTTGGGAAAAGCTATACTTCAGATTTGTATGTTTGGGGTTGGTTTCTATATATTGCAAACATTTCAGGGTAATCCATGTTGATATGTCCCATGACACTGCTGCAGACTGTGAGAGATGGACAGATAGTGATTTCCTTTAAGCCCTAATTTCTGGAAACAAATTACTGTCTAGAAACCTCACATTTAAAAGCAAAATTAAACAGTCTGGTAAAATTCTGTGTATGGGAAATCTGAAAATGGGATTTAAATGGAAGCAAGAATCTTGCAAACAAGACAAGATTTAAAAGTTTATGTGGAGCAGTGAACAAGCAAACTCATAACCTTGAGCTGATTTTTCTTCACTTGCTTTGACAATGATGCCAGGCACCACATTCAAAACATAATGTTTTATCTCATGCAGATACGCAAAAGCTTATTTTCAGAAACATCAGAAACATCAAAAAGCAGAAAAAAAGGTAAATCTCACTAATCACTGTAGCAGGATAACTCAAGCTAATAACACAACATGCAATTTTGCAGTTTTTTATTGTTAGAAGGAATGAAAAAAACCCTCACAAACCACCCTGACACTGATTCATCAAATAAATTAACCATGTTCATAAGTTAACTCTCACTGGTCAAATAGGGTTAAAATTCTTGGACCTAATTCACACTGCTAATTTTGCAAAGGGGGGAAAGCAGGAGATAGCAGGAGCCAAATCTGCTATTTTGCTATAACTGACTGAACCTTGGGGGCTGGTGTTTTATTCTCCTAATATTTCTTTTAATAAAAAAAGTGCCTGATTAAAACAGCCTTTTAGAAAACATTAATTCAGGAGCTAAAAAAAAAAAAAATTCAAATGAACTCAAATAGATTTTCTCTGGTACGTTAACGTTGCATTTAGGATAATGGATAAGCAGAAGGATGGATTCTGTAGGTATAAATCAATAAACGAGGGGGGTTGATGAAACTGCAACCTGTGAGAGTGAAGCCCTGGTGGTTTGTGATATCATCAGGAGCCTGAGATTAATTTGTTTGACAGTCCAGTCTCCTGCACTCATTATTTTAGCAACAGGACCACGATGCTCACATTAACCAGGCAGGCAACGCAGCCTCACCCAGATCCCCTACAAGCACCTGGGTTACAGCAAAAATCCCAGCTGGCTTGTCAGCAGGATACACGACCAGATTAACATTTTACTGCTGTAAGAAAACTGATAGACAGGGGGGGTTACGGAGAGATGGAGAAAATTGGCAGTTTTGGGTTAGCTGGTCACACACCCTGGCTCTGCCACTCTTAGCAGGCTCAGTGCTGCCTTGATGAAGCTGTGTTAATGATTTCATTGGGATCTCTTTATACAGCATGGATAAAGACTACGCTGCTGCCAGCCTGCTCTCTCCATGGTTTCTGCCTTTGAATTTTCTCTGGCTGAAAATAAAAGTTTTAAAAGGCAAATTTTTTTGATTGCAAGAAAAAGCAGAAGCATTAATCTAAGTCAGTCAGGTGCTGGAGACCCCAAATAACCTTCTGTACTCTCTATTTTCTATAGAGATATCTCACAGCTCATTTTTCTTGCAGGGTTATGACCAAGTCCTGCTCACCTTGTGCACCACCTATGGGGCTCTGAAACCCCATGAAGGGGCCATTGATTTTAATGGCTGTTGGATCAGATCCTTGCTCTTAGGGATAGCCCCATTAATTTGATATGGCCTGCTTATGTGAGTATATTGGCCCCAAGTCTGTGACTTCCCTAGCCCTGGGAACAGGCAGAAATCCCTGTCCTGTTCTGCTGTGCAGTCTATCCCATCCAGCTGCAGTTCAGTGTACCTCATTACTCAGGGAAATTTGGATTTGGACAATTCTTCACTAATAAACAACATATTGCTATAATTAGCAAGTGTGGACTGGGAATCCTGGAGATGGATTCTGTCCAATCTGTCAATTTAGGAACATATTGTTTAATTTACACAGTGCAGCACATTGTGCAACCTGAGAAGGCTCCCCCAGCCTGGGCCAGAGCAGGGCTTGCTGCTGCCTCCAACTTTGGAACTCAGCTTTCAGCTCCAGAGAGCAACTTTGACACTCTTCTTCTTCCTCTTGGCCTCCTCATCTGGGCTGAAAGTGAAAGGGGCTGAAAAGACTGAAAGAGGCCATGCACAGTTCCTGTATAACCACTGCCAAGCTGTTTTTACAGCCAAACCCTGATGATCCCCATTTTCCAGATGAAAAATCTTCTTTTCTGGAAGACTTGGTGCAAGGAGTGTTGAAAGGGAAACAGCAGAGTCCAAATCATGGAATCATAGACTCAATCATAGAATCATAGGATGGTTTGGGTAGGAAGGGACCCTAAAGATCATCTTAGTTTCAACACTCCCACACCATGGACAGGGACACCTTCCACTATCCCAGGCTGCTCCAAGGCCCATCCAGCCTGGCCTTGGACACGTCAGGGATGTGGCAGCCACATCTCTGGTCATTCAGACATTCTCTGGTCCACCTGTGCTGGTGTCTGACCACCTTCACAGGGAAGAATTTCTTCCTAATATCCAATCTCAGCCTGCCCTCTGTCAGCTTGAGGCTGTAATGATTGTCCTGAAGTGTCAGGCTTAACATTCAAGCCCTGGGCTGGTGCACCCAGGCTCTGGGAATCCTGAGCTGCAGGGTGAGAGAAGTCAACCAGCCTGGAGTGCAGCACAAAGTCCAGAATGACCATCCAAAACCTGCTCCACAGAGGGATGTTTGGTTTGTTTGTAAATTACCACGAATACACCAACAGAAATGCACAGCAGAGTGGTTTTAATACAAATATACAATATTAATAATTTCCACCTAGGCTGACCAGAGGCATTGAGCATCACGTTTTGCATTGCATTTTCCAGGCCAGATTCTTCTTCAGTTATCAGACTTCCCCTTCTCTCCCCTGCTTGTCTTCTAATCAAAGGAAACCACTCCAACTTTTAAATGAAACTAATTTTCATATTGCCCACATATACATACAGTTAAGAAATTACAGTGACAGTGATAAAAAATGTTAATTTTTCTTTCCAGATGCTTGTAAAACAGCCTTAACATATGTCCGCTGTTTAATTAACAGAGCGGCAGCATGGTGGAGGGAAGCCAAACTAATAATTTAAAGAAGCTTTTTCCCTCCCTTGATTTGAATCCCAAAACACATCCATCATGTGCATTTCTGAAACTGCAAAAGATTTAATTTTCTGAACTTTCAGCAAACATCATAAAACAAGTCAAAGAGAAACCTGAAGTCAGGAGTGATCGCCTTTGAGAGAGTTCAGCTTCAGAACTGGCACAGAAATTCATTTTGTTAAGTGACTCAAAACTCCAGAGCACTTTTTTTTTTTTTTTTTAAAAATTAGCTTTTATTGTCACCTCCTGCTGAGTGGCCAAAAGGTGCCATTTTGCTGCTCAGGTTCTGGTTTTGAGCTGCCTCCTTGCACAAGATTGATGAGGATGTAATTCCTTCCTCCAAGCAGAGCCAGGATGAAGCCACTCACCTCACCAACTCATGGAGCCTCTTCCTGTAGCATTTGTGTGCTGCAAAATGTCAGGGGTATCTGTCTTTCCTCCCTAGGAAGCACAGACATGCTGCTGCCCCAGTTTATAGCTGGGTGGCTGAGGCAGATTAAATTGCATGTTCAGCAGATGCATTTTAACTCACTGCACTTTTGGAGCTGTTCCTGAGCCCAGGCTCTAGAGGGGCAGCCCTGAGGATGCTGAGGGCCTTGGTGTGAGATGAAGGTCTCACTCTTGCAGTCCAGAATCACCAGCCCAGCACACAGCTGATGCCCCAAGCTCTGCTTTTGCAGGGAAAGCATTGAGGGTCTGAGATGGAGCAAATAGAGAGATGGAGAAGGTGCTGGTTCCTGAGCTCACACCTGCTTCTATTTGCTCCCTCACAAAGGCCAGGCCATAGGGACAAGGCAAACCTAAAAGTGTCACTTGCAAAATTGGCACAGAGGTCACATCTCTGAAGCCAAAGTGAACATCCCAGAGAGGGCTTTGCCCTTTCGTTGAAAGCACACCCAGAGCTTCATCCCCCTCTGCCCTTCGTGTCTGGGATGACTGTAGGATATTTAAAGGTGCAAAAAAGCTCTCCTTACATCCCCCCTGTTGTCAGCAAACAACAATTTGTATTTAGAAGGGATCAAATCCCTTCTGGAGATTACTCTGAGATCCATGAGGGAGGAGGAGGAGGTGCCAGGACAGCCATTAACATCTTCTGGGATAACCAGACACACAGAAAGTCAGCACTGCCCACTGCTCACAGCCAGGAAATGATGCTCTTGGCCCCCATCCTCTGCACAGCTAATGACTCCTCCTGAGGGACCAATGTGCCTGGGGAAAGGAGTTTGTGTTTTATCAACCTGATGGAGCAGTCTCTGCTCCCAGAGAGACACACAGTGTAAAAGACAAAGCAGCATGGGGAAATGCACCCTTTCCTCTGTGGAGAGGAAGAGATTTGTCAAAGGTGATGCTGTATTTTATTACTGTATTGAATGGAAGAGCACATTAATAGACTAATGTTAAATATTAAGCAGGAAGAGGAAAGATGGGGACAGAGCATTTTCCTTCTCCAACTTTTGCAGGGAGCACACAGTCAAAGCAACTCTGAAATTAATCTGCTGACAGATTAGAGACTGTAAGTGTTAACTGACCCTTTGATCTCCCTGTTGTTATTTTGGGCCTTGCAGGGAGGGATATTAATGAATCTGAGGTTATTAAATGGATTCCTCGCTTGCTGGGGCAGCATTTGGCTCCCAGCAGAGAGGATCCCTTTGGGCTGGCCCTGCTCTGGCTGGAGCTCTCACAGGGGTGGAGACAGAGGGACAAGCACTGCAGGGCAGACAGGAGGACAGCACCCAGCTGTGGTTTACAGACAGTCCATGCTCTGCCTGACTAAAGGAACTTGAAAATTCCTCAGCTTGAAATTGAGAGAGAAATTGAAATCGAGAAATTTCACACTCGTGGATCAGTGTCACTCCTAATTGCAGCACAGCTCAGAGCCAGGGGATCTGTTTATCACCTTCCTCCTTTCAGAGCCCACCAGGAGGGTGGTACACACAGACCTGGTCACATTTCCCCAGGTATCTGTACCCATGGAGCAGCTTCTGAGAGGGTTACACCAGGTGTTTGTTTTGCCTTGTTTTCAACATGGAACCTCAGGCTGTGTTTTCCTGCTCCCTAATTGTGACACCACTTAGGCCATGGAGAAAATTACTGTCCTGTGGCAGGGACTGATGGCAGAAATCCTTTAAAAGGCTGGTTCATGTCATGGCCCCAGGGTTACTGGTGTCATGATCAGACAGAATTTCTCCAAGCTGCACAGAGAGTGGAAGGACCATCTTGGATGGAGTTTCTTTTTAGCCTGAAAGCTGGAGATAAACATTTGGGGGAAAAAATTGCATGCAATGAGTCAGTTAATACAGCAGGGCCCTTCTCCAGAAACCTGGCCAGCCCCTGCCATTACAGAGCTAGTCTTTGGCTAGCTCACCAAAGGAGGCTCAGTGACTGTGTACATTAAAAATGCTATCACCATTATGGGCTCTTCACTAAAGGTACAAGAGCATGACAAATATATGTAATTTGCAAATTGGCTGGTCTTTTGCAATAATTTAGAGACACTAGTTAGAGGCAATAGAAATCTAACAATTACTGATGTTTAAGGTTTGCATTGTTGCTCTGTGAATATTTCATGCATAAATGAACTTCCCCTGGACCAACTGCTGTTTCTGATGAGGCGCTCTGAGGCTTTATTGCCAAACACACAGCGGGGCTCCCCCAATGAGCCACATAACGGATGATGCATCACCTTCACAGCTTAAATAATGCAGGGTATCTGCATTTTATAGAGTGGTGGTACACTTTATTTACATATCAACTGAGTGGCCAGGCTGAATATGAAGAAATTTGTGAAGGGAAGAACATGGCACTTTTAATATTTCATATTAGTGAGCACTCTGCAGGAAAAGCCTTGGCAGGCTGAGGTGAGAGCTGATCTCTCTGATTTCTGTGTGTGCTTGTCTCTCTCTGAGAAAATCTCTTCCAAAACTGATGCAACAAATGTCTTTTCCCATTCTTGTGAACTTCTATAGCATCATTGAAAACAAAAGGTATCGACTGCTAATCAGAGATTGACTTTCCAAGTGCCATTTGTTTGGGAAGAGAATCAAACCCACCCTTAAAATCTCATCCTGTTCCTTCCTGGGGCTGCTGGGAGATGTAGTCTTCCTCTCTGTCATCCTAGAGAGAGCTGCAAGGCATTTCTGCTCATAGGTAGGCCATCCATAAAGCCTCATCAACCCGCTAGGACTGCAAGGAGGCCCAGACCTCATAGAAAAATCACTGTCCAAAATGCACATTATTGCAACAGCTGATGATACTTCCTGTGTGAACAAGTCTGGGTTGATGGAAGGGGAAAACAATATATGAAAGCAAGAATTACTTCTTCCCTACAAATAGTGTGGCTTGTACATCACAGTGTATATGGGACTGTGTCTCAGGGTGTGGATCCTCTTTCTGAAGCAGATTACCCAAGCATTCACACTTGAATCCCACATGAAATAATTTGTCCTTCATGGAAGCCCTCAGCTCTCATCCCAAAAAGGCCCTGCCCAGGAACTGGTCCAAGCCCTGGGATGTTGGCCATCACTCTTGTCCCCTCATAGCAAAGAGCTCCAGTGACAAAACATGGCAAGGATATTAAATTATTAGGAGCAGCAATCTGCACCCTCCATAGAAAGAATGGCCCAGCAGAGCACAGGTACCAATTCTCCATCTCCTTTTCTGCAGGACTGGTGGGGATGTGCTTGCCCACCACAGCTTCTTTCTCTGCCCAGCATCTGGTGGCAGCGTGCAGCATCTTCCTCACATTATGCCTCGTTCAAAGAGGAACTGATGTGTACCAGCCCTTTTTTGTACAAACCTATTAAAATTCCAATGCAAATGACCGGATTCATAATCTGGGCTTCATTGAGAAACACAGTTTCCTGCTTTCCTCAGTAATGAAATTATTGGTTGTGCAGATGCTCCATTTCTAAGCTAATTCAATCTCTGACTGTTGTTTTTGAGGCGGGATGTGTGAGGGCAGGGGAGTGAGGATGTGCAGGTTTGTGTGTGTGTGTGAGCACACAGCCCCACACATCTGCACAGCGTGTCTCCCAGCACACAGATCCACAGGCTATTTAGTTAGATAGCCAATTATAATTATAAATGCAATGGGAATACCAGCAGTATATTGCATAGACACGATTAAAAATAAACTGGGAAAGCTAAAAGCAGCTTAGTCGCCAGAAACTAATACACTACTGGGGCAACTTGTGGAAATGCCTGATTATTCTCTTTTGCTCACTCCATCCCTGGGGGATCTTCCTGAACTGTTACTTTAACTGCTCAACTTGCCTTTTCCACTGTGATAGTCAGCAGATGAAGCCCTTCACATTTAAGTGTAATAGTGCCAGAGAGACCAACTGCTCCTAAGAGTTACAACCTATAAATGTCGCTTCCGTGTCAGAATGAGAATGTGCCACTGAAGATGCTGAAGTCTGCAGAGGCTTTGCTTGACAATCCATGCAGGCCATTAAATTTACTCCTCCCCTCGTCACCCAGCACTGTGTAGGCTGGGATTTCTTGCTTGCTTTCACAGCTTTCTGAGTAGCTCCTCCAGAGCTGGCAACAGCTGAGCAATTTCTCCCTGGGACGGAGTGTACGGCACAGCATTTGTTCAAGTTGCACTTCTCTTCACCTGTCACAGCTAATGAGAGCTCCAGGACAGACTGCCTGCACTGGCCTGTGTCAGACGTGGGTATCGTTACTCAGGGGAGAGAAAATGGAGATGGACATCAAGTGATGCCAGGATGAGACAGGGAGTCCTGTTAAGTGGATATAAATCATCTCCTTGTCCCAGAGAGCTGCCCTGTGCAGGTGGTACTGCCCTTTCCCTTTGCATGGGACCCCACACAGCCTTCTCCACCCAGTGTCACCCTTTTCTGGAGGTGTTCTAGGGTGTCTTTAGGGGGAGCAAGAAGTATTTCTATTTCTCCACAGCACCAAGATGTTTCTGGCCAGCTGAATAGGAGGGATTTCAGTCTGCCTTGTTCCTAACTATATCTTTACCTGAAGTGTATAACAAGAATAATAATAGCTGAGCACAGGGCTGGGTTTTTTTTACTCACAACCCAGTTCTGACCTTAGCTGAAAGCCCAACTCACCACAGCCATAAGCATAACTCAAAAGAAAGGCAGGAATTCACACCACGCTAACATTTAGCCCAGTGTCCACATTTACACAGTACAAGACAGAGATATTTAATATTTACTTATTTTGGTTATCACTTAGACCCTGACAGCTGGTCCCCAAGGCAGGTTCAGATAAATCATGGTGTGCACAAGTGGTGTAGGGCATGGGCAACACAGCTCCATACACCCATTAGGGTACCTCTCCTTTTCCTTCTGAGAAAAGAGAGTTTTTGAGACCCTGGGAAAGGAGGAAAAGCGTCTCTGTGAGAGGAATGACGATGCAGAAACCCCCATGGCTTGGTGCTGCTCTCTGTTGGGAGTGGCAGGGCGGAAAGGAAAGCCAGGGACAGCGGAGGGGATGAGGCTGGGATGAGTGAGGAGCCCTGTCTGTGGAGCAGGGCCAGGCTGGGCTGTGCAGAAAGGCTGGACCACAGGGACAGTCTGGAGAGGGTGACAGACCCTCTGCAGCAAATGGAGGTGGATCTGATGGACAGCTGCTCTCTGGGTGGGAAAAGGGAGCAGGACAGGCAGCACTGACCCACTTGGGGTGTTATTGTGCTCCATATCAGCCTGAAATCTGGAGGAAGGAGACTGTGACAGCCCAGCCTGCCCGATGCTGCCATCCCCACTCCCACTGCCTCCCATCCCAGGGTCCTCACGGTGGCTCCATCCCCTCCTCTCCCCAAAAGCCTCTCCCAGCCCCATCCCCTCAGCAGCAGGGGTGGCTGCCAGTGCCACCAGCACACATCAAGGAGGCAGCAGCTGATTTCACAGCCACTTGACCAGAGATGTTGGTTGAATCGGGACCCAGACAGGGAGGGGGAAGAGCTGAGGACCCTTTTGAGGCCGCCACCTGGGACTGGCAGCACTTCTACTAATGCACAGTGAACAGCTAAATCATACATTATTGATTTGTCAGACGTATTTGCATATAAATAAGCATGATCATTCATACAAACCTTAATGTTGTTGTTCTCCCTTTAGTGTTGTGATCACAGATGAATGACTCTAGTTAGACACAATTCAGGAAAGCTTGTACCACTGCAGCAAAGTAAGCTGCTGATTTAAAACTACATTTATTGGAGCATGTAAGTGTGACAGTCTATTGGTGAATTTGGGGATAATTAGTCTAAAAGACAAGATAAATGAATCCTGAAAGTGGTATTGTGATGAAGAAATGATCCCTCCATGCTAGTAAAGCTTTGATGCCAGAAATATTGTAAATGATAATTAACTGGGAAACACAGAGGAATTATATTTCAATTGTGTTTTCAAAAGGACTTAGAATTTTACAGGCAAATTGATTCGGTTCTCCCCCTCCCCCAGCCCTGTGATTATGAAAGATTGTCTAATTTACAGCATGAACTATGAAGCATATGACAAATCACTGCCTTGCTTTTATGCATCTTGTTTGTACGTTTCTCCCCGGTAGATATCTGCTTATTGTTTTTAAGCAAACCAAGACATGTATTTTTCAATTAGTCTTTCCCTGGGCCTAATCTAGACAGATCTGCAGGCCAGCACAACACACTGACCCATGAAAATTATATCTGCTGTATTAATTCATTAAGCATTGCAGGATCAAGCTGTAAGATCTCACTGGCCGATAACATCGGCAGCGTGAGCGGGGTTAGTCTGCATCCCTCCCCTGAAAAGAAAATATTATAGATTGTGCAATGCAGGGGAAACATTGCTTGCTAACACTTCATTTTAATTGTCCTAAATTAGAGCTGAAGACTTACAAAACTGTGCGTGACAGCCAATGAATACCAAATGAATTCATTAGGATCAAGGCTGTTACAATGAATAACTAACGAATCTATAACAACAGCTCTATCCTCTGTGCCTGGCTGGCAGCTGCAGCAGGGAGCCCTGGAGGGAGCTATCCTGACCCTGGGGCCAGCACACTTTGCCCCATGCCAGCCTCTCATTGCAGCTCTAAGGGAAGCTGCTGCTGTCACCTGGATTGCTCAGGGTTAGGGGAGCAGTGCAGGTGGATGGAGGGGGGAATCAAACTGGATGAATTGCAGGAGTAGGGAACAATCACCACCAAAACCTCAGAACCTCCTGCCTGGACTCCACAGGGCCAAGGTGCAGCTTGAGCCACATCCTGACACTCGTTCCAGGGTATCCCAGCACTGCTGCTGTTGAGTCCTGCCCATCTGATGGTGTTCTCAGAGTGAAACCTATCTATTATCACCCATAACTGCTGCATCAAGCATCTGATCCATCCACTCTGATCCATCCCAGAGTGTCCCATGATGGTTTGGACTGTTCCTGGGGAAGCACGTCCAGGTGAACACAGAAAGGTGTTGTTGGAGGAGGGAAAAAAAAGAAAAGAAACGCCTTCATCTGCAAGGAGTTTGCACTTTGTGTTTCACTGGTGGGACTCACCATAACTCATACAAGATTCAGTGAGTTGGGATTGTGAAAGAAGTGGGGGAAAGGAGCTTTTATTACTATGCAGAGGTTTTATGTGGCATTGTCTTCCTTAGCAGAGGATGTTAATTTTTTGGGTGGCTATTCAATGAAAGAAAACACAAAAGACAATGACTCAGCTAAGTGGCTTCTCAAACTACTCCAGCTGTGTCAGGGAAGGGAGCCTTGGAGCAGGAAGGCATGAAGACCACCCTGCCAGGGAGCGTCTCAGGACACTGCAGATGATATCAAACCATCACCAGGTTTCTACCAACAAGAAAGAGGAAAACAATGCACCAAAGAATTTCTGCTAATTGGATGCTCAAAGAAACCCATGGAGAACCAGGGGAATGCTTTATTCTGCATTGCTACATCAGCGCTGCTCATCTCCAAGGGATGCTGAATTCTTCTTCCTCTGCTCAAGGTTCCCATATTTTTTGCAGTTGTGAGGAAGAAGGAATATTTCCGAGTTGAGGAAAGATTTCCAAGGAGCCCAGAAATTTGCCAAAGGTCTCAAGCTAATGGCATTTGCTTCTTTTAGAAGAGATGTACCAGTATGAATAGAAAGATGCTCAGCCTCCCTGCACCTCTGGGCTTGGGGCAGCCTTGCAGGCTGAGGTGGTGAAACCTGGCAGGTGAATTTGTGTCCTTGCTCCAGCTTTCTGCCCCACTCCCTAAAAAACAGCTCCTGTCCTCAAAAAGGAGCACATTCATGACATGAACTCCAATTCACCAGCACTTTCCACTTCCCATTTGCAGGGAAGCTGCAAGGATTGGGAAACAAGTGTCTGTTGCTTGGAAGTGGAGCAGGACAGACAGCAAGGAGCAGCTGCTTGTTAACCTCACTTCAGCAAAGCTGCCTGAGCCAACACATCTTGGCCTGTGTTTCCAAGTAATTTTGAGGTCTTGCAACAAAAAGCCTGGGTTTTGTATGAAAAAATTGTTTGCATTGTAAGGAAGAGACTGTTAGAACCCTGGGGAATGAGTTCTAGACAGGAGACAAGCAGAGCTGGGAAAAGCAGGGACAAGCAGTAATCAACCTCTGAAATCCAAACAACAGGAGCAGGGCCCCTGCCCTTGCTGATGTGCTTTTGGGAAATGCAGCTCATCCTGGAAAGAGAAAGCAAAAGCCAAGGCTGTGCAGGGAGCCTCTGGTGTGCAGCCTCCACCTCCGTTCAGGCTGTTTGCAAACTCTCTCTATGCTTATCATCATGTAATTGAAATAACGTGTATTGACAGAGACTTGAAAACAACTGCTCAATTTTCCTGAAAATTCAATTAAACTTCGTTTATTCTGGGGATCGATCCAATTAAAAGGGGGGAAATTTCAGATGGCCCAAGCCTTACAATCCATCTTAACACACTGTGTCTATCACCGTGATGTAATAATTCCCCCAATCAATGCTTTAAAAGCATTTAGCAGTCTTGATAATGAACTTTTGTCAAAATAGCCTTACAAAGCAATAAATGAGAGCAGATTAATATGTAGTCATAAAGCTATGAATGGTTTAACGCTTTGAAAGGTTTGCTTCATAAATTAGACTTCTTTATTTATTTCTTTATTATAATTTCTCTTTCTCTCTCTGATACTATTGCCCAAGGTTTTGGTAGACCTGGGGTGAGTCCTTGTTAGGAGAGGATGGATGGATTAGAGCTAAGGATGTCACATCCAGGCCTGGTTTATTGACATTGCAGACAACTCCCATGGCCACCATGGGCAAAGCCAGAGCAGCTGTAAGTAAACTTGCCATAGCAGTGATTTTCAAATCCTGAACAAAGGGATCTCTGTTCAAACTCCCAGCAAGGCTCATTCCCACCCATTCAGGCAGCCCCAGGACTACCATAACTGTGCGAGAGTCTTTTCACAGCCACTGAGGGTTGAGAAACCAGCCCCATTCTGACACTGTGAGGGGTTATGCAATGGCTCTAAATTGTGGCATTTCTTTAGGAAATGCCCTGTTTCAATGTCTGCCTTCCCTGGTACTCATTTAAGGTATTAAATCTTCTTAACATTGTAGCTTCAGGCTGACCCCAGCAACTCCCACCCTACTTTATAACATCTGTGGATGCCATGCACTTTGATTCTCAGCTAGAATCAGTTCTTGAGCAGTTTTCTGCTTCTTGCACATAACTGTGCTTAGGAGAGTAACCCATCTCCCCTGCTGCACTCTCAATGTGCTGTTCACAACAGGCAGGTTTTCTTAAATGTTTGGTATTCACTAGAAGAACCAAAATTAGCAAAGGGAGAAATGGGAACCTCAAAGGGTACATTACTGCTGGAGACAGGAGCAGGGAAAGTGCTTCTTCTCCAAAGGAGGGCATGAGGTCCTGGTTTAGAAATGCAGATTTCTGGTTTAATATTAATTTTTAGTGCCCTGGCTAAAACTCTCTCCTGGTAAATTCTAATAGAGAGTAACCTGGGTGCCAGACCCCGCTGCTGCAGAGGGCAGATGGTTTCAATCATATTTTTATTCCACTCAAGTGCCATGAAAAGTTGCCTGTGGGGTGTGTGTGGTGTTGCAGGGTGACAGCTCACAGGAGACAGGCAGGGAACAGCTTTGCCCCTTCCTCCTGGGGCTCTTTTAGCACATTGTGAATGCCCTGGGCAGGCTGCCAGCTCCTGCAGAGGAACCCATGGGTCACAGACCTTCAGCTGCACTCAGGGTTTCACTGCCCTGGGGCTCTGAGTCCCTCTGGAGCTGAAACACGGGGAGGAGAATGCTCTGCGGGGTCTTCACCAAATTTTAACAGCATCCCACATGAGGAAGAGAGCTGGTCTGGTTTTAGGGGTGCTGTGGCCACTCTGCACTTGCTGTGAAAGGCAGTTCTCACCTCCCATGCAATGTGCATTCCTCAGCAGGGGCACAGCAGCCCTTCAGCACCTCAGAGCAGCAGCCTGAGATGTCTCCTGACTTCTGGAGACACCAAAAGGAGGGAGAAAAACCCATTGCACCGAGTGGGAGCTGCAGGGAGAGCAGACCCTGCATCCATCTCTGCCATGCTGTCAGTCAAGCAGGTCCCACAGAATTCCATTAATCCCTGTGACTTGCTGGTTCCTGCAGGCTGGATGGATGCCGAATCCATACAGCCTTGATTTACAGACATTTTGCCAGGGCTCAATAACTGTAAAGCACACCAGCACTGCATGAAAAATGCTATCTGCAAGAAACCTTTTAGCTCAGCAGAGATGGTGGTAAGTGGCAGCGTTTCCCTTTCTGCAAACTTCCAGTGGAAACATTTCATTTGCATATGATATTAATTGCAGAAGAAACAGGCATGCTCCTTCCCCTCTAATCCACACAGTCTTTTTTGTGCTGCTTTCCTACAAGAGTAAGGAGCTGTGGTGAATAGTGTGGGTGCAGCCCAATCCCTGAGCAATCTGCAGAGGAGGTGACCTGCTCAAATTGTTGCTTTCTGAAATGAAGCTGTGCTAATTGCACCCAGTGCCCTGCTTTTTGGGCTTACTTTAGTTTTCTACTGCATCAGAAAAATGTGTTTCTTTTCCTCAGATACTTGGTTGAATAGCTCCTAAGTATATGCCCAAAATTAAGGTGGGGAAATTATAACCCAGGGAAGATCATGGCATGGATACATGGCCTGGATGGATCTGACAAAAATCCTGCCCTTGCTATGTAGGGAACACACATTGAGGTATTTTCTCATTTAGGTATTTTCTCATTGAGGTATTTTCTCATTGATGACATTAATGAGATATTTTATTTTCTTTTCTAACCACCCAAACCTATAGCTGGGCCCATCACACAGAACAAACCACAAGGCAAATTTCTCCAGGTTTATCCCACCAACCAAGGCAGCCACATTTCCCCCCCCAGGTTTATTTTCTCTACAGCCTGGACATGCCCCATGTCATTCCCTCCAGACCCATTTCTCCCTAGGGATTTTCAGCAGTTCCTTTCCCTGTGTCCCTGCTGGGGGATCAGCCCACCTAGGACTGAAGGGGCAGCACTGCAGCCTCAGGGCTCACAGAACCCTGCCAGCAGCTCGATGCCACAGCCCTGCTTTTGCTCTTGGGCCCTTCCTCCCTTCACCTCAAAGAGTTTCTATTTCATGTTTTCATTTTGGGGGAGGATAAGGGAGGATGTTTCAGGAGTAATCTATTCCTCAGCGTTCAGTCCCTCGTGTCTCTTCTGCTGCTCCTTTGAAATAAAGTATTATTCAAGCAGAAGAGAAGAAAAAAAAATTATGAAAGAATCCTACTAAATCCCAGATAAACATATGTAAAATAAATAATTCCAGGTGGAGCCATTGCAGGTTAAAATTAAACTTACTTCTTCTGAGTGTCACTAAAAAAAATTTAAATACCTCTGCTTCCTGCCCCCCCTTAATAAAAAAAAAGATCATTTTGATACTAAAGGTATTGCAGCAGCTTTAAGGGACTCACAGATGAAACATCATTTGGGAAATTTCAAAGGGTTGTTTCAACAGTATCACTTTCTGCCATTTCCCACTCTGAATCCCTTCTTCTTATATTTTGGTTCCTGATGAAGTTTCAGCTGCTCCTGAAGTCAGTCCTTGTGTTCTCAGCTATCAAAGAGCATTGCAACATCAACGTCAGAGTTAAACTTAAAAAAAAAAGAACCTCTAAAAAAAAAGCATCCCTTTTCCTTTGGAGATCAGAAAGTCAAATAAAAAGGATGCTGATTTGTGGAATAAAGGGTGGGATTCCCTGCTGAGACGATAGGAATCTTCTGACTTAACTGAGTTAAGATTTGAATACATTTGGCCCAGACAAGGGGAGAAAAAAAAAATCCATTAGTTTTGAGAAAAGCCTCACACAGTTTCAAAAGGAAATATGTTAATATAAAAAAATATATTTTTATAAAAGGGGAAAAAAAGAAAAATATATTTGTATGTGTGTTTCGGAGGCCAGGAGTTTAATACTATCAGCCAGAAGCAAAGAGAGAAATTAAATTACATGACTAGCAAGAAGCCTTGTCTCCTGCTGCCAGGACATGGATGAGGGAACAAGAGACTCCTCTGCAGCCCTGCTGGATCCAGGCCCTGTGGCCACTGCCAAACCTCCCTGGCCACCGTGACCTGCAAGGCCACCCCCGGGGCACTGTCCAGCCCTCCATGGGCACAATCAGCACCTGCTCCCTGCTTTGGCTCCCAGTGCTGCTCCCAGAGCTGCCCACACTGAGGGGATGTGAGCCTCCCCACCTGTGCCTCAGTTTCCCCTCTCTGCAGGGACCCCACAGTGCTGATTTCTGCTGTCAGCACCCCTGACCCTCTGATCCCAGGGGGAATCTCAGTCCCTCCCAACACCACAGCCTGATTTCCACAGCCTGGTGCCTCAGTTTCCATCTCTCAGAATCCCCATGGTGAATGAACAAGAAATCCCAGATCACTGACTTCATGGAACTCCATGAAACATTCCCGATGGTCCAGGTGCTTTTTCCTCTGGCATATCCCTGGTGAAGACAACAGACTCTCTGCATTTGAGGGGATCTGGCAGGGCTGTTCTGCATCACAGAGCACTGCTGCCACTGCTGCCCCAGGAGCAGGGCAGGAGGCTCCCACAGCTCCAAAAAATGGGATTTTTCTACCCTGCAGCAGCCAAGGAGAGCAGACAGCAACTCATGCTGGTTGTGGCTGCATGGCACTTGAAATGTCCCGTGCTCATCAGCAGCCTGGGGAAGGCAGAGCATGGGTGCCATGTCCTTTCCTCCCCACAGGGCATGGGTGCCATGTCCTTTTCTCCCCACAGAGATTTCCAGCTCATCTGTGCCTGAGCAGTGCTGAGACATGTGAGGACTCACCCAAAAATAATCCTAATAATGTGAGACTGCCCTCCTTAATGAGACCTTGGAAAAGCTGCTGGCTTGGGAAGGTTCAGTCCAGCCATGGAGTGGCTGTGGCTCAAACATGGGCTCGTCAGAAGAGCAGCTCAGTATTAAATCCTTTTGATGGCTCTCCTGCTGAGAGAAGAGATGATATCTCATCATTAATGGAGTTGAATTAATATAAATTAGCCGAGCAGCTCCTCGTGGCTTCCGTTCAGGCAGAGAAAAGGGGTTTATTGGGGAGGCAAAAGCAACGATCCCTTTCACCTCACATTCACTCTGCCATCCATAAAGATGCTGCTGACCTCGCAGTCTCATCCCTCCTCCTCCTCCCCTCCCCTGGCAGGGCCCAGGCAATGTAAAATCAAATGATTATGTGACATCCCAGCAATGTGGGGACTGTCCACAGCACAGACCTTGGGTGACCTTTACACGAGTGACAGGTGACCTCTCTAAATCAGCCCTGGGGACATTGCCAGCAGGGCTGGGGCCTCCAGAGCCCTGCAGCAGCAGCAGCAGCAGCAGCAGTGCTAGCTCAGACTGTAACTCATGGGCAGAGCAGCCTGGGAAGAGGGGACACATCTCTGGAGCCCCAGGTGGGCTCTGAGGGCCATTTCATCTCCTCTCTGCCTTGCATCCTCCTTCTTCTTCCACCTGGACTGTGAGTTCCATCCCTTTACACCCCTCACACACTGAGTTTCTGCAGCCCCGTCCAGATTTACTCACAGCTTTCCAGCCTGAAATGAACAACCAGGGAACTGCCCAGCTCCTGAGAAACACAGAATAAGAAATTACTAGTGCAAAGTTTTGAAGGCAAAAAGAGTTATTTCTTTATTGCATGGGGTGATAATTATTTAAGAGCAAACATAAACCTTACAGGGTGTTTCAGCAAGTGCAGGAAGGTGGCAGAGTGTCTGTCTGTGTGTGGGGGTGGGATGGATCCATATGTCAGAGCATATACCTGATCCATTTTTTACAGCTATAAAAGACAGACAGGACAGACAATGTATATTATATTATATTATGCACTTTTAAAAGCTACATTAAAAGAACATCATTAAGGCTGCAGAGCCAAGCACTCAGACAGTAGCTATGTCATGCTCAAGGCTGCCTGCCCAGGTTCATCTGAATGCATCCAGCACAGACTAATAGTGTATAGTCCAGGTATTTTCTCCTTCTGCC
Organism: Zonotrichia leucophrys gambelii; assembly: GCF_028769735.1. Classification (NCBI taxonomy): domain Eukaryota; kingdom Metazoa; phylum Chordata; class Aves; order Passeriformes; family Passerellidae; genus Zonotrichia; species Zonotrichia leucophrys. The sequence goes on along the minus strand of NC_088189.1, from coordinate 9,613,198 downwards.
CATGCTGGACATGGAATGGATGACTTGTGCCATCTTAGAGCTCTCTCTAGCCTGTTATTGTGTTATTGCTGTAGCCATGGGCTCGTTGGAGCACAGCCCAGCAGCAGCTCCAGCCTGGTGTGAATGTCTGTGCTACCTCCACTCTCTGTGAGCCACACCACTGCCTGCCCTGTGAGCCCAGGGCTGGGCCACGTCCCCTGGGGCAGGACCCCAGCCAGGGACCCTCCCTGCCCAGTCCCCAGAGGCAGAGGGACAAATTCCTGCCGGTGCCACACCAGTGCAAAGCGCCTGCAGGGCACCAGGGGAGGGAGATGCTGTCGCTGTCTGGCTTGAAGAAGGAAAAGAGACAGAGTGGGAGAATTCAAATGAACTAATTTCTTGTTCTAAGACCTTTTCTGCCCCTTTGCAGCTGCTTCTGCTACAAAGGCAGAACCTTATCTCCCTGCTGCACGGATCCAGCGCTACAAACAACTGCCTTGTTGTAATGCACAGAATGTGTGGCATCTGAGGCAGCCTACACAGAGCCAGAGCGAGGGCAGCCACATTCCCTTCCCGTTTCTGACCAGCTTTTTATTTTCATTCCTGCTCCCTCTTCCTCCTGGAGCCTGCAGTGAGCTGGTTTGTGCTCAGCATCCTCCCCCTGCACGCTGCTGAAGCACAGCCCCTGGTCCCTGGAGCAGCAGCAGCAGGGGAAGGAGCCTCACCTTCCCCTCTGCCAAACCTCCTCTAGTCCCATGGCATGCACAGCAAACAGCCCCTGCCACCCTGACCCAGCAGGGAGCACAATGGACACCTCTTCCCACATCACTGGCCTCAGTGTCTGGGAAAGAGGGAGATTATAGGGTTATAATCCATCCCAAAAAGCAGATTCTAATCAAAGATGCTGACATTTGAGCTTGGACTCTGGAGTCCTACCCCAGCAGCTGAGCTGTCCAGGCCTCCAGCACTGAACTATGAGGTGTCTCTAAGGCCCCTGTCACCACCTCATCATCTTTACCATTTGTAATGTGCTTAGATTCAAGTTTCACTTTGAGGCAGAAAACTGCTAGTTTAAAAGAGAGGGCGAGAGTATTGCCAACCCCAGATGTCCAAAGCAGAGTCTGAGCCTCCCAGTATGCCCTTGACCTGAGCAGAACACAAATAGCTATTTTTACTCTTCATTTTTACAATCTGAGTTTTGTTTACTATCCATACTGTCCTACAAAAAGTACTGTAGTTCTCCGAGGAAACTGAGTATTTTTTTAAAAAAAGAGAAGGACTAAGAGCCTAGACAAATGTAGGAAAATTGTTGAAATTTTGCAGTCATGCAAGGCCTTAGAAGAAGGTTTGGAGGAGAGAATAAGTTAACACTGGAGGTAAATGAGAAGTTCAGAGAAATTCAATGTGATTTTACACTGCAGTAAGAAGGAAAGGAAATGTGTTATAATTTGGATGGATTCCAGACTACTAATACTGAGATCTTCAAATTTAACCCAGCAGTTGTCCAGGGAGGGGAGAGCTGAGCTCCCAAGCTGGCCCTACAGGGTAATGCAGAGACTGAATGGGAGGAATTCCTGCTAGAGAAAAGCTGGAATGTACATCATTTTACACAGCATTTCAAACCTCATCAGTTATTGCTGTTCAAGAAGAGGAACTGAAGCAGGGACAGAAGAAGAAAAAGTTCACTGGGATGCTGACAGCCATCAGGAACCTTTCTAGACAAACACAAAGAGGTTGATTTGCTCAACCAGGATTAAAAAGGAGACTGAGAAGTGACACAAACATCCCAGGATCTATCTGCCCAGGCAGGAAAAGAATTAATTAAGTTGAAGGGGAAACCTGGCAAAGATCAACTCCACAGGAACTGGATATGAATACATGTAGAGCTGGCTTCCAGCCATCAGAGCAGGGATGCTTTTGAAGACCTTTCAAACATAAATAGAGGAAGAGAGAAAACATGCTGCTCACACTTAGTTTGAAGCCAAAGCCCCTGTAATACTGGGGCTCAGGCAGAGCATCCCTCTGTGGCACCAGCAGGGCTGCAGGTCACAGCATTCATAGAAAATCCTGTGATCTGGCCAACATGTGCTCCAGGAATGCAATGGGATCCAAGATCTCCGTGCTGAGGTGGGAAACACTCACCAGGAGGCATCTGGATAAATCCTCGTAAGGATGCTCTCATTCCTGGCACAAGAAATCTACAGGGGTTAAACTGGAGGTGGTCACCAGCACATCCTCAAACACCATTGCCAAGCTCCCACAGCTCACAAGCTGGTGATTTCAAGAAAGAGATGGGAAGCACTTTTCTCCTCTGAGGGAAGGGAACATTTTTCTGAGTTCATGTTTTCCAGGTAGTTTGATAAAATTGTCTCTTTTCCTGCCAAAATCACGCAGCTGCCACAAATACCTTTCATGCCACACAGAATTCTTTCTAAATGCCCCAGATCTGTGGAGTGGGGGGGAGACAGGGAGAGGGAGAAGGAGGCAATCACAGCTCCAACCCACTCCTCTGCCTTGCAGGAGTAGGAATTTGCTTTCCAACTGGAATGTGGATGCTTATTAGGGCCACAGAAGCGAAGAGGCTGCATCTGTAATGTTTCTGTCAAAGCAAATGAGGTCATTAACAGACGAGTCAGTGATGGAATTGTCTCTTGTAGTATTTATTATATGGTCCTTTTCCTGACACCTCCCACTGAGAGAATATTAAATATTTAATGCACACCAAGGCTCTGCTCATTTTTCATCCCCACTTCAGCATTTCAAGTTGGCTCCAATCTGCTGCTAGCTATAAAGTTGACTGGACAATGGACCATAATGAATTAACTCTTTGGAAGCCACCGTAGCATTTACGGGACTGCCAGAAGACTGGGTGCTTTATCATCTCTGACTCAAAGGTGTGCTCCAGAATTCAATCCTCAATTCATTAAAACAAAGTAGGGGGAGGAGGGTGAGGGTGGAGAATTTGGGAAATGGGTTTCAGGAACCATACATAAATAAATAATGAAGGGGGAAATGGAAATGTTAGCCTGTCAAGGTGACAGGGTTTATTTACTCATTATTTCAGGAGTTGCTATCTTCAAAAATGAAGGTTGTTCCTGGGCAACAGTCTTCAAATTCCTGAATGAACCACTGATCCTGGGATAAAGTGGAAGCAAGACCTTTGAGAAACAGCCCACAGTCATTACAAATCTAAAACAGATCACCAAGAAAAGCAGAGCAGGATATTTCCAGTGCATGGTGGCTGCTGCCCATCTGGTCAAGCAAAGACAAAATTGGTCTTGCCTGGTAGCAGAACTCTCCCAGGATGTCTATTCCTTAAAATGTCTAAACTTCTGATTGTGTATCCAAAAATCCATGTTAAAATTGTCCTTAGGTGGTGCTTCAAGAGGAGAAGGTCTCTGTCTACTGAGGACATGCTGTGGAGTTTTCATTAGATAGTTCTGGTAGTTACAACACCTACAACTCTTGTATAAAACTATATGGATATTATGTCTACAGGCTGCTGGAGATTCAGTCGTGTGTGGAAGGGACCATCAGGGTGGCATCTGTCAGGGCTTCAGCACCTTGATTCCCTCCCAGATAAAGCTATTTACCAGTAATGTTTTTCCAGGAGAAATACTGCATTTATTTACTGCTCCTCTTCCCACCTCCTACAGCATCTGCAGGTCTGTCTGCAGGAACTCTCATGCCTGTGGAACCAGGACCAAACTGGGCAGGGAAAAACACAAAAGCACAGTCAGGCTGTTTTCATCCACAGGGTAGAGATGTCAAAGAAACCTAACCACCACACACTTTTCCTTGAAAAGAGATCCCCTGGCAAATTACTCCTGGTTTTAGACTTAGAAGCTCCCATTTCCTTATCTGGTTAACACAATCTGGCACTGAGATACCAGGAAATCTGATTCCCACTCATGGTGTGAGAGCAACCTGTATGTGCTTGACCTTTCTAATGTTTTTTAATTTGATTGGGTGGCTATTCCCATATTTCCTTGTCACCAGCCCTAGTAATCTGAGAGGCAGAAGTGCAAAAGACAGACAGTAAAAATACAAGCAAACACAAGTGGGAATTACTTGAGACCTTAGGGTGCCAGAATTACCCAAAGCTACATCCTCACTCAAACTCAGCTCAGCTCACAGCCAGGGCTCTCCACAGTGACCTTTCCATTCACCCCAGTCCTCATTCCAGGCTCAGATCCTGAGTTCAGGTTGGGGCTCTTTGCTAATGAGCTTTCAGAAGTGCAATTTTTAATTTTTCTTTCCTTTTTTTTTATGATTACACCAGAGTAACCCTTTGTATCCTTCACATTAGGGACTAATTCCATAGGAAAAGCTACACTATGCATTGATAGCAGCATCTTAATACAACAAACTGCCAATTACAGAAGTGCCTTAGGTTTGGTTTCTGACTATTCTGCCTTAAAATTTGGACTGTTTAAAGGGTAAAACAAACTTGGACAGGAACAGGGATGTCAGTAAAACCACCTGCAGGCTGCTATGATTCTGTCTCCGTGTGCTGATGGAGCTTGAACAAGTGCACAGTCCTTCTGCAGAGATATTGCTCTTCTCTGGGTAGTCTCCCCACCAATGCACTAGGAACAGTGATGAGGGGAAAATACACCTTGGTACCTGAAGGCACAAATGACAGGTTCATAGGAGAGCAAAGTAAATTTAGAAAGTTTGTTCCTAAACTCTCTTGTAAGTGCTTTCTGCTCTCAGAGGCCCAAAACTCCAATTCCCTGTGTGGCTTTCTGCTGGATGAATCAGTTCTCCACAATTAACATTGTTTTAGTCCCTGCACCATGAATCCCAGTGAAATTCCACACATTTTCTCCTGAGCCTTGTGCCACAGGGTCTGTGTTTAACAGCTTCTCCTGCTGCCCCTGCCCAGGGAGGACACAACCAGAACCAAAGCCCCATTTGTTTTTGTTTCCTTTGCAGCAACCCTATCCCCACAGATCGATTCCAGCCAGGCTCAGACTGCTGGTAAATAAGCCTGCAGTAGCTGTAGCAGTTGGCATTTTCAAATATTCATCTTTTCAGAGGATGGCTTTTTCTCCCCCAGCCCCTTAGCAGAGAGCTTTGCTCTTCCCTCTACCCAAATTGTCTGCCACAGACACTCAGTTTCTGACTTAAAATATCTCCTTTTCACTCCAGTGACTGCATACAGATAGTCAACAACACAGAACCACCCAAATTAGTGCTCATCATGGCAGCAGCCCAGTTTTATTTATTTATGTGGATTTGGCCCTTTCTTCCTCCAGTCATTAATAAAGTGAATTTGAATGTGTGCAACTGAAAATGGAACCTTCTGCTGGTGGAGTGGCTGCTGGGCTCCCATTGCCTTTCCCTCAGTTCTCAGATGAAACAGTGGTGATAAAGCTGCTTATCTTATGGAGACAAGAGGAGAGTGCAGGGATTGTTCAGCCTGGAGGAGAGGAGGCTCCAGGGAGACCTCAGAACCCCTTCCAGGGCCTAAAGGGGCTCCAGGAGAGCTGGAGAGGGACTGGGGACAAAGACATGGAGTACAGGACAAGGGGCAGTGGTTTAAACTGCCAGAGGGCAGGGTTAGATGGGATATTGGGATTTTGGAATTCCTTCCTGTGAGGGTGGGCAGGCCCTGGCACAGCTGTGGCTGCCCCTGGATCCCTGGCAGTGCTCAAGGCCAGGCTGGGCAGGGCCTGGAGCAGTTTGGGACAGTGGAAGGTGTCCCTGCCATGGCAGGGTGGCACTGGATGAGCTTTGAGGTCTTTTCCAACCTTTCTATGATTCTATGACAAATAAGTATTCTTCATTTCACTGCAAATAGCCTCCAGCTCAGCCCTGCCAGTGAGGGGCAGGGAAGTGACCTGTTCTCACTCAGATCAGCAGCACATCTTTTCTCCTCTCTTTCCCCGTCTCCTTTTTTGCCTTTTTTATTTTTCCCTCTCTGGCTTTTGAGCACTGATGCAAGAATTTCAAGCAACATCAACCCTGGTGCAACTCCATTTGATTTACTGGCAGCTGGAGGCTATTCTTTGCCTGCCATCATCTGAATGGCAGATGTTATGAAGGTTCTGTTCCTGCCTTGACAAATCTCAGGTCAAAATAAAGGTAGTAGAGACCTTTAGACACAAGAGCAAGTCACCAGGGAGGAAGAATCTAGAAAGTCCCCCTTGAATTTAAACAGTAGGGACACTGGGCACATTTACCATGGGCTGGGTTTCAGTAAATAAAAGCACCCATTTAGTAAAAGTTACTGAAACTTGGTATAAATTTTGACCTAAATATAAAAGTTTGCATTTAATGGAGAAAAGGAATATCCTTAATTAAAGACAAGAATGTTTCCACTTAAAATACTCTGGCTTACCTGCAAACAGGACTGCTCCTTGAAACTCCCTTTCACAAGTAACCTTATTCATGATCAGCCCTTCCCAGCTCAGTGTTCATACAGCCATTTTCCAATGGTTTGTGGCAGGATCAGTGCTGAAGTAACAGATTTGTTGCTAAATATTGTTCCTGCTTTTTTTTCCCCCCATGTAAACCTGCAAAACACTTTGCAAGACTCATTTTCCTTGGATGTCTGTAACAGAGACAACAACCAGGGGCTGTGATGCTGCAATTTTCCATCCTGTTTGAGGACTCTCAGCATTGTCCTCACTGAAGGAGCTGCATTTGGAAGCTGGCTTCTCTTTCTGTTTCATTTGGACAGCACCAGGACAGCTGGTGTTAATGGTCAGAGCTCCACTCAAACCTCAGCTGCTGTGCTGAGGATCTGCTCCCACAGCTGCTCCCTGGCTTCTCAGCATCCTAAAGCATTGCATGGAAAGGTGGCAAAGTTCAGGACTTATCACATGTGATAGAGCATTATAAAGTGATTTGTGGCTGCTGGGGAGCCCTTCCAGGACTTCAGGGCTGTGGCTGGAACCTTTGACCAGCTGTATCACTTCTCAGAAAAGAGGGACTGGTGCAGAGGTGGGGAAGGTGGCAGCTCCAGTGCTCCATGGGCCCACATTGACCTTGTCTGAGTCAGACCCCAGTTGTGATGGCTGTAAAACACTGATAAGACTATTTACTGCAAGGTGCCTGAATATGGAAAGTGTCAAGGATCACCTGATTAATGACTAGGTGATGTCAGAGGGGGTATCACTGCATATAATGAATCAGATTTTTTGTATGGGTTCACTTGGGTTACAAACTGCAACTTGCCCAGAGTGCTTTTGTGATTTTACATGACTGGAAGTGCACGTTGAGCTGCTGAGCTTTACAGAGCAGCTGCTCAGTCACTACTCCACTGAAATGGAGAAAAAATAATACTAGGACATCAGATGTGGCAGGAGACTGCACAGGGGTCTGCACACCTCATCCCCTTTGGTTCCTTGTAGAGTCAGATGGACACAGAACACCTTCCAGGGACTGAGAGATGGAGCTTTGGAAAACCAGGCAACCAACTCATCCTGGGCCAGCAAATGGAGGGTGGAGGTGAGATGTGAGTAAGGTCAAACAGCTTTTACAAAAATCAGATGTGGTCCAGTATTACGTGGGGAGGGTTATTAACAAACAGAGTGTTTTATGGTTTAGAACTTCTTTTCATAGGGGGTTTGAATTTCCCAGGCCTGGATAGCCCCTTGGTGGGGATCTCTGTACCACCCAGGGATGTGATTACAGCCATGGTTGAACAGCCTTGGCTGAGGTCTCTGTTTGAGCAAATCTATCCTATCATTGTTTATCAAACAATATTTATCAAACTAAGCTGGGCAAATTGAGTTTCTTATTTAAAACCAAATTTATTTTACCAGTTCCAGCCCAGAGGCAAAGCCAGGAGGGCATTGCTGCTGGGAGCCCAGGCTGGCACTGGCTGCAGAGCAGCTCAGCTGCACTCCTCCTCAGTCAGATGTGCAGAGCTGCTCTCCCAGTGGGATGTGGTGTTTGAGTGGACCTTGCCTTGGTTTCCCTGCACTATTTTCCATTTGTACCTGGAGGCAGAACACCCCTGGGTGGTGCAGCAGCATTTTGCATCATCCTTTGTGAGGATGCACAAAGTGTTTTACAGAGGATGCGCAAAGTGTTTCACCCACCCAAACCCAAACCTGGGGACTTGTCAGAGGGGATGTGGGAGCAGTGCTTGGTCAGAGCTTGCTGAAAACCAGTTAAACTCTCCAAATGCACCACCCAGACCCACCCAGAGCATGAGCCCATAAGGGCTTGCAGGAAGAAGGAGCATTTTTTATAAGTCCAGCTGATATTATCAGAGAAAACTTTCAGGAACACAACTGCTTCTGTTGTGCACGAAGCAGAAAATGTGAGGCTTTAGGCTATGGAATCAAACCTTATCCTTAGGGCAGGATTGGGCCCCTGAGCTCCCTGCTGTGCTCTGAACTGGCTGTGTGATGGTTCATTGTTTGCCTCAGGATCCCAGGATAACTCAGGGAGCCATTTGGCTTTGCAGGCTGAGAAGGGAATCAAATAGTTGAACTCTTAGTAAACATGCAAACACAACTGGTTGTCTTTGATGATTTGTTGGCTTGGACCCGAGCCAGGGGACCTGGGGATTGCAGTCCAAGTTCCTAGAGCTCCACAGCTGACATGCAGAGCAGCAGATCACAGTTGGGATGAGTGAAACTTGTTATCAGTTGGAGAGGCAGCCAGCAGGTGGAATCTTCCTAAAATATCTCCTGCTCATTTCCAAGCTGGCAATCTTGGCTGAACCTGAGTCACCTACTTAATAAAAATTCCATATTCAGTCCATAGAAATGCTTCCAGCACAGTTAGATCAATTTCCTCTAAGCAGCAATAAATGTGTTTTCCTTTAAAAGGCCAACACAAGCACATTATCACAGCCTATAATCCCCATTCTCTCTATTAGCTCAAAGTACATCCTAAAGGCCAAGGGTCGCAGCTAAAGACTAATCAGTCTCATTAGCCTGTCTAATTTATCTTAACTAGGGGGACACAAACACAGTAAAACTGTTAGGGAGACTTTTTGATCAGGATATGGGAGTCATTCATCAGGGTCCTGCAGCTCCCAGAGACAGCAGGGAGAGAAACAACCCGGGGACAAAGCCATTCTCCAGGGAAGCTCTGCACCACACCCAGGCAGGCAGGATGGGGCAGAATCCCCCGGGGGCTCCTGCTGTCCCACCAGGCAGCATCCCAGCAGGATAGGGGGAGAGATATGGAGAAGCATCTCCTTGTTGTTCTCACCCACACATCATCCAGCAGCTCAGCATCTTCCTTGCTCGGCTCCGCTTTGGCTCTGCAGGCGCCCGCTGGCCCTGGGAAGGGTTTGAGTTAAAGTTTAACATCTCCCCAGCTGTGTCAGCCTCTGCTGTGCCTTGGGAACACGAGCTGCCCCTCCTTCTCCCGAGGGCATCACTCTCCTGACAGCTCCCAGCTCATCCCCACTCTGACAGCTCCCAGCTCACCCCTCCGTGCTGCCCTGCCTGGATGGAGAAGGGTGATGATGGACACAGTGCTCAAATCCAGCAGGAATCAGCATGAAAAGGAAACAAAAAATGAAGAAAAAATGAACTCCTGTAGAAGTAGTTTTGTCTTTGGTTATCCAGAGAGGTGTTTTAGATGCTCCAACAACAGAGTCCTGTTCCTGAACCTCACAGTGACCATTAGTGGGTAATGCAAATGACCTTGCAAACAGTGCCCAGAATTATTGCCCAGGCTCTGGGCTTTGGTAGCCCAAAGCAACAAAGCACACCCTGAGGCTGATTTCCAGCCCTGAAACTCCAAGCCACACTGTCATCCTGGAGGCTCCTGGCTGGGAGGAATTTCAGAATTTGTGTTGCCTGAACATCTTCATTGGCTATTAAAAGACAAGAAGGTTTTCTGCTAAGAAAAGTAGATTATTAAAGGGCTTTCAATAGGAGGAGGCTGGCCAAGCTCTAAATCAGAGTCACCTCTTCAGACTCTCCTGAGGGAAAGGAAAAGGTTATACCTCAGATCCCTGCTTCTGTCTTGGAAATGTTCCTCCAGAATAGTGCCATTTCCAGAGACAATCAGTGATAGAAAAGAAAGCACTGCCATTCCAAACCCTTCTCCTCCAGCATGACCCTTGTTTCCACGTCACATGTGTGTCCTCACCCTGCCCTTGGTGTCACTGCCACGTCACAGCACTGAGCTGAGCTGATGGAACCCAGCCCAGTCCAGCTGCTGTTCCATATCTTTCCTCAGCCAGCCCAGGGGCTGCTGCCCTGCAAACCTTCCATCAGCCAGCCCAGGGGCTGTGCCCTGCAAACCTTCCATCAGCCAGCCCAGGGGCTGTGCCCTGCAAACCTTCCATCAGCCAGCCCAGGGCTGCTGCCCTGCAAACCTTCCATCAGCCAGCCCAGTCCAGCTGCCCTGCAAACCTTCCATCAGCCAGCCCTGGGCTGCCCTGCAAACCTTCCATCAGCCAGCCCAGGGCTGCTGCCAAGGCCAGCAGGCAGGGCAGAGACTCCAGGGCACCCACGTCCCTCCCTCTGCATGGCTGACCCGCCCTGCACGGTCACAAGCGCTGATACTGGAGCTCAGGGCTTGCCAAAGGGTTCATGGCCTGGGATTTCACCTGGGGGAGGGAAGTTTGAGGTTATGTCATATAAACAGGTTAAATTTCAAAGGTGAAATGACTCCAACATGAGGGTTTACAAAGTGTCACGGTTCATCAAAGCAATCAAACACGTGCTTAGTTTTCATCACAAACATGCACCTGGTTAAGCCCAACAGTAATGAATAAGTGAGCCTAGAGTGGTCACTTAAATCTATGTTTCAAATGTTTATTAATGTTGTATCTATGGTTTTTTTGGGTTTTTTTTTACCTAAGACCATTGTGTGACAATAACCAAAAGTTTTTGACAAGGAAGACTTAGGTCAGTCTTACTCACATGGCCAAGCTCCTTTGAGCAGGTTCAACTCAGCCCACATAACATGTCCAGGCTGGGCACTTTGTCTAAGTTGGTAGCTCCAGTTTCTTCTGTAATCAGGATCAGAAATGGGCACCTCTGAAGGAGGATTCATCCTTTCTGTCTGGGGCAAGCATTTTAGGGCAGATGAATCAGTTTGTGGAGAACCTTGCCATTTTCCCAGGGCAGCTGAGGAAGTCTAGACTGTAAGCTTGGATTAGTCACTTCACTTCTCAGCAGCAGAAAACATTGCACTCTCAACATTTTTCAGACCATGAGGGTAGGTGAGATGAATCCAGGTCTCACTCTCAGAGCCACACAAGCCTTGCTAACACACACAAGTGAGTTATTAGGCAGTTATTTCCCAAGAACAAGGATGAGAAGTGCCCACTCTTGTAGCCAAGCTCTGCTCACAGCCATCTATACAACACTAAAGACAGAGCTGTGGAATTAGAAGAAATAAATTGCCAGGTCCTTGTTTGCCCCACAGGCAGAAACTTGCAGGGACAGATTTCCAGCTGAAGGTCCTGTACCCCAACTCTCAGGCAGATTTATTCCAGCATTAATCAGAAGGTTGGGTGGGAACGCTCACAATGTCCTGACAATAAGGAGAAGTGGAGGAGATGGAGGGGAGGGAGGGAAATTCAATTGTGGGGATGATGGAGTGACTCCTTCAAATGAAAAATTACTAATGATTAAAACAATGCTTGAGACTGTCTGTTTACATTTTAAAGGTGCATTATCCCAACCAGAGGGGTCCAGTGCTCAGCACCTCTCCCTACTGATTACCATCTAGCTTCCCATTTTCATATAACCTTGAAATACAATAAAGTCAATGTATGCACAGGGATTCTCTCTTTGTGATGGCTCAAGTGATGCAAATGGATTTTTTTTTCTCTTTACCATCCTTTACCTATAATCCTAGTCCCACCCTACACCATTTCCCTTTTAGAAGAAGACAGGATGCTGTGTGTCCACTCTGTGTGCTTTGTGTATCTGGTCATCAGAGGTAAATAACAGAATTATGAATAATTTGGGATGGGACATTTAGGGGTCACCCAGTCCAACCCCCCTGCAGTGAGCAGCAATTTCTCCCACCAGACCAGGCTGCTCAAGCTGACCTTGAATGTTCCCAGGGATGGGGGATCCACAGCTCTCTGGGAAATCTGTTCCACCAAGCTCACTGTAAAAAATTACTTCCTTGTATCTCGTCTATCTATTGGGATATCTTCCACCCCACCTTCTGATTATCCTTATATCCAGACTATCCCTATTCCTAGTCTCCGTCTAGTTTATCTCCAGTCTAAATCTAATGAGAACAGGAAAACATTAAAGAGATTCCTCTTTCTTTGATGTTATGTCTGACTTGGTAGTCGGGAATGTGCAAAACTCCTGGCTCCTTCTCTGAATGAAGATGTTTTACAGCCCTGAATTCCCAGAGCAGCAACTGATGGCTCAATTCTGCCCCCTCCTCCTCCCCCTCATGGCACCCAGGCTGCTCTTCCTACAGCAGCACTGCAGCATTTCCTGTGCTGGAGATCACACTGGCCACTCACTTTGCAATGCAGATAAACCCTCTCTGCATTATTTCCAGGGGAGAGAAAGAGAATAGAAGATCCCCTTTTTGGAAAAATTTCATGCTGCTTTCCACTGTCACAAAAACACTGCACACCCTCTCCTTCCATTCCAGATCTTATTTCCAACAAGCTTTTGCTGACTACATAACCTTCCCTAACCTGAAATTCCTGAGTAGTCCCAGGAGCTCAATGCATCTTGGAATAAAATTTTTGTAATGTCATTTAAGGGTATTCCTAATCCAGAATTATTGAGGAGGCCTGGGTCATGGGAATTGAGTTTGACACTTGACAAATACTTGGCTTTGTGTAAATGGACAGGCCACTGAAATAACTGCCTTTGGATGTCACATGAAGAGAAATTAATTCTTTATTAACTTCCGCAATGATAATCTAATAAACTCATTTGGTCTACTAGTTTCAGCACTTAAAGAGCTCAGTCGATTGGATGCAAATAGATTTTTTTTTTCTTCCCCTCTGGAGCAGTGCCTCTGCAAAGGGACATCAGTGTGAAAAGTCAGGTCTGGCATGTCAGGACAGGGTGTGCATGTCCAGTTCCTGCTGCTGCTTAGCATGAGACAGGCACAGCAGAAGGACAAATAGCAGGGGCTAGAAAAATACTCTATTAGGAAAGAAAATGGGGTTTTATTAAAAATTTATATTTTAAACAAATTTGCTCTAACTTGAATTCAAAACCCTTTTTTTCTTTATCAGGTATTTTAAAATAATATGCAAGGAACCAGTATATTAACTGTTTTCTTTTAGAATTCTAGTACAAAAAATTAGTCCAGGCCATATTAAGACTCTGCTGAGTGCTATACAAACACAACAAAAGCTGGAGCTCCCATCCTAAAATTTTACTGCTAAATGCTAAAAATAAAAATGGAACTATGTGGACCAAGCAAGCCTCTAATTCTAGGAGCCTAGTGTGTCCAACAAGAAAATCAGGCTGTCATATGTGACCTAAGTATCCAATCAACCCAGCCATTGCCACTTAGAGGTTGAATTTCAAATGTCAAGCCACAAACTGCTGCAGATGGACCAGGAGCCATGTGCAAAATAAACAAACAAAAAGGCTCTACAACACAGAGTGAAACATGACCTCACTGTGCTCCTTGCAGACCTCCCCACCAGGAGAAGAGTGACACAGCTGACCAGCCCAATTTCAGGGCCATATTTCTATCTACCAGACTGTCCAAGGCTACTGCCCTGCCCATCAATAGGTTCATGCCACTGTGATCTTTTTCCTGTTAGTGCAGACTGGAACCACCAATAAACCTGGCTTTGATGACAATATTTATACCACACCACTGCTGCTTGTCCTACACCCACACAGCACATCCCACCAGCCATGCAGCCCAATGGGAGCCAGATTAAAAAGCCAAGGCAGGCATTTCTTACCCTGCCTGTTGGTGCAGCACATAAAAAATGTTTCATTTGCAAAAGCCAAATATTTATTAGCGTTTGCTAACTGAGCTGCTCCATAATGACATGAAAAATGGTGATGTCTAAGTCCGTCACTTCCATGTAAATATATAATTTGCACAGGAATGTATAAATATATATATGCATGTTTACTTCTGATTAGTGGCAATTATCCTATGAAAGAGATGCTGGAAATAGAGTATGGGTTTTCTAGATGGCTTTAAGTGTCTGTGTCCTTTCTGCTGCTCTCTTTTCAGAGGCAATGTGGGGCAGAGGACTTCAGCCCACTGTGACCTCCTCTCTGCTTCTCTGTGGAGCTTCCAGGGAGGTCAGGTTGTGGTCCATCACCAAAGGGGCTGATCTCTCTAAGTGCTTACACAAGTGAAGGAAAAACAGATTCAGGAAGATCCAGACGAGCTTCCAGCTCTGAATCAGTCTCAGTAGTGTTAACATCAGCTCTGCTTCCTGAATATTTCTGAGATCTAAGTAGTCAGCTGCCTTTATTTTGGATATCATTCTCACAGGTAGTCAGATGCCCTGGAGGACTTGAGGCTTGCTATCTGCATAGCTTCATAAATGGGATTTTGGCTTCTTCATGGACAAAAAATCTTTTCAGGTCTGCCATGGTGAGTGGTGTGCTGGAGATGCTCCCCAGGCAGCTTCCCTGCCCTCACTCCAGAGTGCAGCTCTGCACCTCAAGCCCTAGGCTGGAACCTCACCACCCATTCCTGAGTTTGGGACTGAGCCTAACTAATAGGTGAAGCTGAACAGGCTCCCAGAGTCACAGAAAATAACCTGGAAGGCATCACCAAGGGTCCTGCAGTCCTTTCCTCCATGTCACACTGTCATTTCTGCCTCTGCTGCTCTCAGCAGACATTTGTCCAGTCTAAAATCAATGCTGCATCTCTTGATGCTCCAGAGGAATGCCCTGCAGCCCACAGGTGTGGGCTCTACCCAAAAAACAGTTTGTGCTGCTGTCAGGGTGGCAAACAATCCACGATCCACCCTGTGCTGAGGTCTGGCTTGCTGTCACCTCAGCTGAGTGAGGAGCAGCTGTTATTTATAGGCCACTCTCCACTTCCTCCTGATGTTGGATCCAGAAACACTAAAGAGGTAGGGACCATCCCCCTGATTATGATATATTTTCATGTGTCTCTCCAGCAGCAGCTGATGGGAAGGGACACCTCAGACACAAAGTGAGAATCTGCTCATCTCCTCTCACAGACCTGCTGTTACTGCTCCCCAGCACTGAGATATTCTTAACATCAGAACAGTGGGCACGTTGGATGCTGAGCTCTGCAAAGACCATAAATATGCTGGCAGGTTTGGGGGGTTGTTTGGGTTTTTATTTCAGGTTGCAGAAGGTTTTCCCTCTTACAGACGTAACAGAATGACGATGTTCCCCTCAGCTGTAGAGTTTGCTGCTCGTTTCTCATGGATGGACACCTGGTTCCAGGGACCATCTGCTGCTTTTTGCAAAGCTGATGCCAGAAATATCTCTCCAGCTGAGGGGTGGGTGGGTGTCTGAGCTCAGCCTGCAGGTAGAGAGCCAGGACATGGGGCAGGCACAGCTGCTGGCTGCAGTGACACCTTTGGCTGGTGTGCAGGAGCCCAGTCCTGTCCCAGAGAGCTGAGGACACTCAACCCTTTGGGCAATGGGGACCATGGGCAATGGAGACTCCAAACCAAGCTGGACTGTGCTGATGTGCAGACCTCCTGCTTTTGTCCAACACCTAAAAACGATTTTCAAAGAAATTCCAGGCTGGGCAATACTTTCAGAGCTCAGTTAGTTTTATAATCCTCTAAGAAGCAGTTTAAGTGTTCGAAAACCATTTTACCAAGGGAATCAGGACATGGGTGTAGCAACAGCTTTGCTAAACCACTGTAAACCACTTTGCTAAACCAGGGCCAGTGTAGATTTCCAGCAATGCCATGAAAGCAATGCTCACTTCCATGAAAGCAGCCTGAGCTCTTTCCAGTCCAAGAGGCACCAGCCCTGCACCTCCCCTGTGGCTGGACAGTCTGACAAACCTGCTCCATTACTGGAACACTCTTGTTGTCACAAAGACAAATGAGAATCAGAACAGCATTAAAATCAAGAGCAAAATTCTCCTGCATTAGTAAAATAAAATGCTTCCTCCGGGCCCAGAGAGCACTCATTCATTACCAGGTCTTGTTTGCAAAGAAATTTTGAGCAAATGTTGGTAATAACAGGACACAATGGAAAATGATGGTCCTGCACGGTTTTCATATTGCATTAGTTTAGATCTACTTGCAACACCTGCTTCATTTCACCTTTCTCCACTGATACCTCCTGGAGATTTCAGAACTACCTCCCTACATCTATTTTTGGGTTTAATTTGAGTGTAATTTGATACGTAATTAGGGTAGAATAGAAGACCAAGTATTTAACTACCCATACATCTCTCCCTAATTTAAATAATTCTTGATATATCTAACTAGTTTGCCTCATCCTGCACTGATGTGTATTGAACTGGGGATAATGAAATAAGAAATGTGAGGGGGGAAAAAATGTTATTTCAGAGTCGGAAGATCACCAGTTAATGACATGAAAAGCCTGGTGGGAATATCTGTACACTTAATGCCCCTTCTGCTTCCCCTTCTACACAGCCACTGTCCGTGCTGAGAGGGCTCTCAGAACAGTCCTCAGAACAACTTGTGTTTCTTTGAGCTGTCTCAAAGTGATCAACAGCTTTTGGACAGGAATTAAACATACAGAGGGTAAGAAATGAGATTAATTTAATTCTCATCTAGCTTTAGCCATGCCTTAGCCCTTGCATTTCAAAAGGGAAGAAAATCTTTTGCACTCGTATCTCCCTCTTTCCCTCTCTTATGTCCAAGGAGAATTCATAATTCTGGATTAAAAAAGAAGCTTAAATTTGAAATGGTTGAAGATAGGTGAGTTCAGTTGTTTGGTTGGTGGCTACACATCCCTGACAACTCAGTGTGCTGTGTCACACTCAGGGAATTGTTTAGCTGTCAAACAGGGGGGGCTGGATTTTGTTCAGCTGAAACAGCACTGCTGCATTTTGTCCTGAAATGTGGGAAATATTTTAGCACATTCCTCTTTTCAATAATACAAATTGTGCCACTCATGCTTCAACAGGGACAAGTGCTGACGGATGCACAGGCAGGGAAAAGTCAAATCTGGTTGCTCATCTGAGATTTCAAAATATCATCCTGTCTTCATCAAGGGAGGGGGGGAAATGGGAAATCCTGAAGTTTTTGATGGGAAGAAAAGGTTTTATTGTGATATTGGTTGGCTTCTTTCATACAGTGTAAAATACAACCACTTAAGCAGCATAATTTTAGCATGTAAAATATTGAAAATTCAGTACAATTTAGCCTAGTACAGCTAGTTATTTGAAAAAAAGCATGGCTATGGAAGTTATTAACCATTCCATTGAAAATTTCAATGAAATCCACTCTTTGTGGTGAAATGCTTTTAGTTAGATAATTATTCTCAGCAGAAATTTATTTTTTCAGGGAATTGTCAATCCACACAGGAATATGGCAAAAAACAGACTGTGCACAGGATCCTGGCCAGCCTGGGCTCCTGCCTGCCATGAGCTGGTGCAGAACCAGCACCTTTCCCCATGACAAACCCTGGGACAAAAGGATATCTCAGCTGAATATTGTTGGGGGATATTTTCATGGGGTTTTTTCTCATCATTATATTTTCTGTTTCTTCCAAACAATTTCTAGGGATGCCAACACCACCTCTCACTGTGTCCTGCACCCCAGCACTGCAGTTTCCACTTCCCCCCATCCACTGCTGCCACCCCAGGATGTCAGGTCACCCCTCTGTCCAGTTTGGGAGCATTGCTCCACAGACCTTCATACTTCTAGGGCAGCTAAGGGTGGCTGGTGAGATCTCAGCACTGATTTGCAGCTTCTCCTGGTGGGCAGCCCTAGCCCTGCTCCCATCCCATCACTGCATTCCTGTCGGAATTCAGGACATCCCTCTGGCTGTCCTGGATTGCCAGGACCCTGCCAGGGGGCTCAGAGACCCTGGCACAGAGCCCAAGACACCTGTGGGTTTGATTATGACCCATGGAAAAAATTACCAACCTTAGATGAGGATCTGCAAGCCACGAAAGTCTAAGTAGAATAATAATTAGTTTGTCATTGGGTGAAAAAATAGATTTTTGGGGTTTTAGAATGGGGGTTCAGGGGGAAAGATGGAGGAATCTGGGCATGTCCAGCCTTTCTCATTCTTCTTCTTGGCCTCCATCTTCTGCTGTGCTGTTGGCACTTTTAGATTGGTTTAGTGTAGAAGCTCACTGTCTAACATAGGTGATAGGTATTGGAAAGTTATGGTAAATAAAGTACACGTAGTTTTTAGTGTAAAAAGATAACACCAGTGTGCCTCAGCCTGGTGTTGACAGACCTGGTACACATAAATAAGTTATGGTAAATAAGGTACACGTAGTTTTAGTATAAAAAGATAACACCAGTGTGCCTCGACCTGACAGACAGACCTGCAGTGGGTCAGAGAAAGAATGTTATAGATAAGAAATAATAAACAGCCTTGAGAACAAGAACAGAAAAATCCTGATTCCTTCTTCAACAGCCAGGCTGGGAAAAAGAAGCTTGTCCACATCTCAGAGTCACTGTGACCAGCAGAGATGATCCTGAGACATTCCCAACAGGACGCGGCCATCCGGGAGCCCCCGGCTCGCTGGCTCACACGCTCCCTCCCCCTTCCTTGTCAGGGCTTCTTTCTGTGCACAACAGATGGGCACAAGCTGTTTGGGAAGCACCTCCCTTCCCTCCCCCAGCCCATGGCAAGATGCATCACCCACCGGAGCAGGGAGCAGTCCCCTCCCGGCGGCGGCTCCGCTCCCTTTTCAGAGGGGCAGGTAAAAGTTTAACCAGGCTGCCTTTCAGTGCTGCAGGCAGAGCCGCCTTTCATAGCCATGATAAATTGCTCCTGTCAAAACTACATGAATGCTCATATTGAAAAGCTCTTCTTTCTTTCTTTTTAACTTTCCCCCCTCTCCAGTCTCACGGTGTCTCTCGGTTGTTAGCCAACATTTAATGCCCGCTTAGTCAAAGGGCACTTCCACTCCTCGTCTCTCTGTCCTGTCCCCTGGGGCTGCTGGGGCTGAGTTGTCACAGAAATACTGATGGTGAATAAAATAAAAAAAGAAAAAAAAAGACAGAGTGAGGAAGAAACCTTTCAGTGTTTTTAGGGCTTTTGATTTCAGTCAGGTCGTTCTACCAGTAGGTCCTTGTCAAAGCAGTTGTAGGATGGAGGTGGACAGACAGATTTCTTTAGGAAGTTTCCAGTTGTGGATATTTTCTAAGTTAATAGATTAGCTATAGTTTATGGTATTTTCCAAAAATATAACACAAAACAATCTAAGCAAATCCCTCTCTACCAGTTGAGCAGCAAGGCCAAAACATGCTGTAGATGTTCCAGGGAGACAGAACCTGCCCAGCTCGTAACACAGTCTGAAGACCCTTCCCCACCTGTCACTCAGGGGTGCCCCAGAGCAGGAGCCACAGCTGGTAAAATCAACCAAGCTTTGGCCATGGAATTGCCCCTGCTTCACCCAAAATTGCCTGGTTTTGTCAGTGTCCCAGTGTCCTGCTGCAGGACTTCTCTGCTGGGGCTGGTCCCATGGCTGCAGTGGTTATGGAGCCCCTAAACCAGGTGCACTGGTCACAGAGGAGTGGGTGGGAGCATGGACTGGATGTCACCAAGAAAATCCTGTGAACAAACTGTCTGTTCTTGGGTTTGAGATGAATGGAAAGTTGGGTTAGGGTGCCTGGTGAGGACCAGGATGGCCAGGCACTCAAGTCCCTCAGAGCTGCACCTCCAGGAGAGGCACTGAAGTCCAATATGCAGAAAATTGATCTGAGCATCCACTCAGAGCACCATCAGCTTGTGTTGGTGCCACATTTGCACATGTTATGGTCACAAGCTCCTCATCCCCTTCCTGTAAGTTTGCTGGCAGGAGCAGGCCTGGCAGGACCTGTCCTGTCCCCAGCTGTGCTGCTCTTGTGGCCATCCTTGGCCAAAGCCCACAGTCTGAGGGGATGCACACTCAGCACACCCTGGGTACTGTGCCTCACCCTACCTGGCTGCAGGAAATACCCAAAACTTGGAGTGCTGCTCCCATTTCAGAACATCTCTCCCTCCTCCAGAGCACTGTGGCAAAAGCTCCCCACAAATCAGCTGCAGGCATTCAATGTGCATCTCTCAAGAGGAGATTTCACACCTGTTCCCACATTCCACTCTATTTCCTCCCTCTTCTGTTTTTCTGTCCATGCTGACACCCAGCCACCACCCAGAGCTCCCAATATATCCTGCAGACTGTAAATATCAGTGCTGCTGTCCCTGGAGCAGCCAGTGCCAGCAGGATCTGGCACTCACACTCACACACAGAGATCTTCCCTGGGTGCAGCTTCCAGTGACAAATATTTCTGCTGTGGGGCTGGTAGCTGGCTGCAGTGTCCCTGCCCTTATCACTGTCAGCCTCCTGCAGGGTTCAGCACTGCCCACATCTATATTTGTGTTTTGGGATATTAATACCATCAGGGCACTCCTGTTCCCCCACTCATTAACCCCTGTTACACCTATAAGGGCAAGGAACTGCACAGCTCTGTTTCCACTTACCTATACTCCCAGGGATTTTTAAAAAGCTGCATTGCTGAAGAAGATTGAGATTTTCCCATATATGCAAACAATTTTAAAGGCTGTATTTCTTCTGGCTGCAACTGAGTCACTGGAAAAGATTTACCCTCCATTGAGCAAAAGAAAAGGGATGTTTAAAGAACAAACCGAGTACTCTCCAGAGGCTCCTGCTTAAGTACCATATCAGCACAGGCTGAAAGTCAGGCCTGATCCTTCCTCCTGTCAGCTGCCCTCTCTCCCTGGCTCTGGAAGTGCTCTGCTGACATGTCATAAATCACTTTCTCTCTCACTGCCTCAGTTTCTCCTGTCCATGTGCTGGGAATCTTGCTGATGGTCCTCCTTTGGAGAGGGCTTCCCAATGCACCCTCAGGAGTGCTGAGGGACTGAGCACCCATGCTACCAGCCCTGCTGATGCTGTGTGAGCTGGTCCCTGCTTGTGCAGGGTCTCTGCAGAGCGGCCTGGGGGCCCCTGCACTGATTCAGCTTGTTCAGGTCCAGCCCAGCAGCTTTGCTGCTGTTGGCTCCTCTCCCCTCCGTGTAGCACTTCAAATCAGCCACGTTGCACCACAGTTATTAACTGGTTTTGACTGACTTCTTAAGTTAATTATAATTTCACAGTGTAATATCAAGCATGATTAAAACAATTAGGTTTTCCACCTCCTTGCAATGCCTCCCTCCCTCTGCTTTTCCTTTTTTCTTTCCCCCCCTTCCCCTGCCTCCATTCACCCTGGAAAGTTTATAGATGTGCTTCTGCACCACTGCAACAAATAGTGTGGTAGGATCTGAAATTATTACCCTCTTAAATGCATTAAACTGTTCATAAAGCAATTTGCAATGCCAGTTACCAAACTGTGGTGAGCCTCCCAGGCTGACACCTCCCAAATGCAGGAGGATTCTTGGCAGCTGTGCCCTGCTGCAATGCTCTCTTACTCACCAGAGTCAATGCCTGAAACTTAGGAGAAATCAATGCAATTATAGATATGAAGGTCCAATTACTGAGTAATGTGATCAGTCTTTATCTCTGAGTCCCTTCAAGAAAATCAGAGAGGCCTTTTCTTTTTTTTCCCTTGTGAAAGGAATTGCAGTATAATGCAAAATGATCTTTAAAGAGAGGACCAAAAGTCAGGGACGTCCATCACTCAGCACATCAATTCCAGTGTTGGCCAGCACTGATCTCCCCCTCATAGTGGTGAGGTTATTCCTGATTTACACCTCGGTGCATCCATTGTGCCTGATGGAATCAGTCCCTGTTGATGCCACTATCAGGTTCCCAGCCCGGTATTGTGCATGTGGCCACTCCAGATTCCTTGGGTAATTTTGCTCGTTGGGAATTTTTTCATTTTCTGCCCGTTGTGGCCGCTGCCCCTCGCTCCTCCCTGTGGATCTGAGAGAGGGAGCAGGATGTGGAGCTGCCCCCAGCAGCTGCTGGAGCTCATCCCTGCAGCTGGGCTCATGCCCCAACACGGAGAAGTGACTGGGCTCCTAAAGGGATTGAAACAGACTTCCAAAGAAAATAATTTGCAATCCCTTCTGGGCAAGACTTGATCCTTGTACCTGCCCAGATGGGCTGATAAACACCTGGAGGGGCCAGGCCCAAGGAATCCTCATTCTCTTGGCACACACAGGTTGGTTTCAACATCCCCAACAGCCAGAGAGGATGGGCTGCAGTCACCATGTCTGGGCTGGTGGAAGGTGTCCCTGTGCATGGCAAGGAATTAGAACCAGATCAGCTTTAAAATTCCTCCCAACCCAAACCATTCTGTGATTCTGCAATAAGGACAGGTTCTGCTCAGTCACACACACCCCAATAAGGTGATTTTAACACAAAAACTGTCACTCCAAAGCACTGAGCTCTGTGCACAGGAGATCAGTGAGAGAGACTTGCATTTCTCTGTGCTTTACCTCTTTACCTTTTATCCAACAGAGCAGGATCCAGATCAAAGCCAGGACATGACTGTAATTATACAAGTAGAAATAAGTAACCATCTGTACTAATAAGGAACACAATCCTTTATCTATGTTAATTAGAAATAAATTAGAGAGAAGAAAAGATATACACGTTAGCTAACAGTTAATTACTGCAAGTATATTGAGGAATACATGGATATATAGAGTAAAAACTCTATTCCAAATTAACAGAATATTGAGGTTTATTTCTAGAACTTCAGAACAGGAATGTGTTTGAGACCACATCCCATTGAGAGGAAGGCCATTTATCACAAGCCTGAGAACACCTTGTTCAAGGATCTCAAAGTGCTCAGCAAACATTGATAAATAGACCTTGATGTATTCCCAAGGGGAGCCATTATCATCATGAAACAGCAGTGCCAGGCAGGAGCTCAGGAGCCTCATTCTCCATTCCCGCCTGCACAGCTCCAGTTCGATTTCCATTTCTCTTCTGGAGAGCGCCCACCCACTTCCCCAAACCTCTAGTTCATGGCCAAAATCTGTAGGAGCCAGGCTGTCACCAAGCAAAGATTTGGGGTCTGAAGGGCTATCACAGAATCGTTAAAGTTGGAAAAGATCTAAGATCATCAAGTTCATCTGGGCTGGCTCAGAGCACTTTCTCTGACACCTTCCCCCTCTGATATCCCCCACCATGAACACACAGACACATCCAGGACAGCACCAAATGGAGGACAAAATGATGGGAACTTGGTCCTACAATGTCCATGTGGTCGTTGGATATCTGCTGCCCTCTCATGTGCTGTCATTTGAAGAGAGAGGGAGGTCCCTGAGTGAGCAGGGAACTGTGGAGCCACCTCCCCACATGGCACCCAGGTGCCCTGGGAATCTTAAATGGGCTCTGGCATCTTTTAAACAAAGTTGTAGTAGAAACAGGTGATCCCCCAGTCAGGCAATAATGTGCTCTGACTCCATGATTCAGGAGGTTGAACAAATACTTTATTAAGCTATTCTATATTACACTAATAGTATACAAAATTACATACTGAAAAGATACTATACTATACTATACTATACTATACTATACTATACTATACTATACTAAAAATATACTACACTAAAGAGATACTAAAGAAAACCTGTGACTGTCTGAGACAGCCAGGACACAGCTTTGACCCAACTGGCCAAGGCAACAAAACAATCTTCACCAGTGTCCAATAACCAAATCACTTTGGGTAAACAATCTCCATAACACATTCCACATTGCCAAACAACAAAAGCAGCAAATAGTAAGAAGAATTATTTTCTCTTCTGCTCTGAGCTTCTCACTGCCTTCTCCAGGAAAAATCTTTGTAGAGAGAATTACGTATCTCTCTGTTCAGAGAATGTGAATACCACACAGAGTCCCTGTTGTATCTCACCTATCACCAGCTGGGGTCTATGTACAAATCACAAATGGGACAGGTCTGCTGTGGAATGTGCCTTGAGCTGTTTTATTTTTTAGCATCAGTCTCATTACATGGTTATGACAATAGTGTCATGCTTTGACCAGGAAGGAGTGGGAATTCTGGGAAGCTGTGGTCAAACCAATGAAGGTTTTGGGTTTGAGACTGGCGTCCGGTGTGGCCAGTGGGGTTTGGACACACCTCCGAGAATACACAGGGTTAAAAGCAAGGCACTGCCCTGGCACTTCCTCTTTTGGACATCGTCGGGCGAAGAGGTCAGATCTCTCCCCCGCCCGGCCCGCTGCTGCTGGGCGGGGGAGGGGCCAGCCATGCGGTAGGCCTGGGGCCTGGACAGAGATGGGGTTGAGGGGGCTTCGGGGGGGCTTCGAGGATGGAAGGGTGGAAGGTCCCAGAGAGTCAGCCCTCGGGCAGCCAGCCCCCCCTCCCCCCAGGAGAGCAGCCAGCCAGGAGGAGAAGGAGGGAGACTGCCCGGCCGCAGCGGCAGCGTGTGGGCAGCGTGCGTGGGAGTCGTTCCGGGACCGACAGACAGAGACTGAAAACTTTTAACCCTTTCTTGCATGATTGGGGCCTTACAAAAATGCTAATCCTCCTCGAAGCTGAATAAGAAGGGAGATGAGAGATGAGATGACTTGGCCCGGAGATTGTGGAGATGATTGGATGGGGGGAGATGATTTGGAGTGGCCTTTTGGCTGGACTTTTTCTTGTAACCATGGACTCAGTTGTTCCTGTGACACAGACTGCATTTAGGGGGAGGCAGTGCCTCAAAACCAGGAGGGTTCATTCGTGAGGACCCCCCGGCCCCAGGGGGTTGGAAAAATATGGGGGGGACAGTTGTCCCAAAAGCAGAGACTGTGCCTTTTTGGAGTGAGACAAGGCATCCTTGAAAGACCACCCTAAAAGCAGCTCTGATCCATGTCTCGGTGGTGAGAGCACTGAGCATGGAAGGAACATGTCACAAGCGGCAAAAGGACTTTTTTTTTTTCCCCGGGCGGTGCCGAAGTGACAGGGAAGCACACGAGGTTCTCAGTGTGTCTCCACGAGAAGCCTATGGAACGAGAAGGACTCCTTTCCTCTTCATGAACTGCAGTTTGAGTATACTAAAGTGTCGTGCTGGGCTGGGCAGTTGGTGTTTTTTGAGAGAATGTATTGGATTGGGAAAGTCAGGGAGTGGGGAGGAGGAAAAGTGGTTTTTGTAAGGTTTTCAATTTTTTTTCCTTTTCTTTATAGTCTTTCCCTATTTTTCCTGTAGTTTTAGGTAATAAAGTGTTCTTTATGTTTAAGTTGGAGCCTGTTTTGCTTATTCCTGGTCACATCTCACAGCAGACACCAGGGTGAGGTATTTTCATGGGGGCACTGGCTCTGTGCCAGGCTCAAACCATGACAAATAGGAAGATGCTATTAGCTTACATTTCAGGTAGCAGACCAAGAACTTAATGTTACAACTCACTTTAAAAGTTTTTTGACCAATCACACAAAGCAAAAGCACATTGACAGTAGTTCTATCCAACCACTCTAAGCACAGATACCTTTGGTTAAAACAATGCTTGCTTATTTCAAATACAATACCTGCTTGTAAGCCTTAAAACACAATGCACAGAGCTCCATTATTAAGCTTAAAACTCCCTAATATCTTGCTAGATAAACTTTTCTGTAGCTTAAGGAGTTATTGTAGACAAGCATTAATACACAGACCATTGTTCTATTTGTCCTTACCTTTCTACTTTTTACATAATTTTTCTGCTGACCTATCTTATGGCTGCTGCTTAGCTCTAACAACAGTTCTGCTGTCTCTGAGGCCTGCCTTTTGCAGCTTTCCCAAAACCCTCTGGTTTTATAGATTCCCAAATCACCTGGGGAGAGGAGCAAGGAGCTGACAGCGGGTTGGGATGTGTTTGTGTGAGCAGGAGCCATCTCCACGCTGGTGTTTCCATGCTGGTTTCTCGACGCTGCTGCTGCGTCGAGATGGAGACGGAGGCAGCTGAACACGTGCTGCCCGTCAGCGCTCGCTGCTGCTGGCCCAACACAGCCCCTCACAGCCCAAAACCTGTGAAGAAACCCCAAAAATGCTCTCCACACACTGGGAAATGGACTTCAGAGGCCTGAGAAAATAAATATTCACAATATATCTGAAAGTGTGTTTATTTTGTTTCCATATTCCGGACCAAACTTCACATTCCCAAGGGTCTCCAACCACTATTTCCTTCTCCTACCTTTGGTTTTCCACTCGAATTTCACATGTATTTTCTTTTCTCACTCTGCCACGAGAATTACAATACATAATTTGCTTATCTGGGGGTACAAAAAGTGTGTTACTGTACAGACTGGTTTTGCAACACAGAATGAGTGTTGCCTGCTATGGGTGTAAACACAGAGTTAATCCAGCCTTTCATGGCCTGCACTTTCCCTGTACTTGTTTATTCCACATTTTGTGTCTGCCCCAGGATGGATCAAACTGTTTAACCTTTGACAGCAAAGTCAGAAGAATGACTCACTTGGAAGCTAAAATGTAAATAAATATATGCATTGCTAAATAAATCAACGGCTAATGCCCTGATGCAAGGCTGATAGATATCCTGATTGAAATCATACTTAAATAAATGGGGCAAATTATCAGACTTTGCTAAAAAGTTATAAAAAGGGGGCTTAAAAGTTATAATTTCAGGGCATAACTCAGCCCAGCACCAGCCACAATTAGCAAATTGTTTTAATCTCTGATTTTTCTGTGTTATATAGAGTGAAATCTTTTCTTCTACAGCTGTTAAGTGAACCCTGGTATTATCACAAATGCTGCAAAAGGAGACTGAAACCAATAAATGAAAAAATCTCTCCTTGCTTACATTGACTGAAAAATGCTCCAAAGCTCTTAAACTTTCCATAGCACAGAAAAGTGGGGAACTGCTAAGTGACCTCCCCTTTTACCTGTACTCCTGCCACAACTCTGTGTGCCCACAGAAAAAAGTTCATCTCCCATACAGGTACCTTCCCCTGAGGCACTAAATTACTGACACTACCCCCAGTTCCAGTCTCTAAATCCATCAGCAGTTAAGAGAAAATAATCCCTGCAATTTGTGCAGCACTAAGTGCTCTGCACGCCGGAGGAATTTGCAAAGAGCAGCGGTGGCTGTGCCAGAGGACAAGGCTCAGCTCAGGACTGCCACCTCCCTGCTCCTCTCAACACAGAGCTGCTCCCAGGCAATCCCTTCATTTCATTTATTCCTTTTCCTTTTTCTCCAGTCTAGTCCTTACTGAACAGCCCTGGCATGAGGCTGTCTGCAAGGGGCTCGCTGGCACACCTTGTGTTTTTGGCTCCCTGAAGGAACAGGTAGTGTTTGCCTCCCACACTGGATTGAGCCCTCTGCACCCGGTGTTTCCACATTCCTGATTGCCCTGCTGTGTGTGAATTGCAGACCAACCAAGGAGTCCCTTAGATCACCTTCCCAGCTCCATTCGTTCCCCCCACATGCTGGCTGAAAAGCAAATGAAATACCTTTTCTACCACCAGTTTCCTCTCTTCATGCACTTGCCTGCACTTATTATTTCTGAAGAATCTTATCAAAGAAGCAACAGGTTGCTAAAGTGGTGGTTTGGCCCCCAGATGATGCAGTGGGCTGATAATTTATTAAGGGTTGTGTGTTAGAGGAAGATTGCTCTGAAGTGCTGTGAGCTGAGCACACTGGAGGGGATGGAGCAGAGAGCATTCCACCCTGGCTGCCCTGCCCAGGCTGACCCCAAACCAGGCGTGGATCAGAGGAACAGGGTCTTCTGGAACCCACCAGCAAGATTTTGGCCTTCTCAGATCAGAAATTCATCTGTCCTGCTTGTCAGCCTGGGATTCCCCAAAGAGCAGCTTGGTTAATGTGTTCTCCTGGCAGTGCAGCTTCTGTGTAAAGCAGTTCCTACATTTTAGACATTGTCCTCACTCATCTGACTCCCTTCAGACTTCCAGAGATGAGGACAGAAACTGATGAACCAGCACCCTAGAATTCAACCTAGATCCATCATGGAGTGATGCCAGTGGTCCAAAGGCCTGAAGTGAAAAAAGGAGCATCTGCAACACCCTAAAAATTACAAGAGGAAGACAAGGTTTCAGGCATATGCTTGAATTTTATTGGAATGGTGCAATCCTGGATTGAAATGCATTCTTAAGAGGAGGCTTAAATAACTTATATTTACAGATAAACCCTTCCCCTCCCTGCCCTTGTACATGTAGGACATGATCAAGGCAGCTTCCAAAATTGCAAAAGGGCTTTTGGGACTAAATCCCAAACCACACCAATGTTCTTCCTGGTGAGGACATTGGGGTTTGGCAGAAGAGTTTTACTGGGTTTATACATCCTAAATCTTGTTTTTTCAAACACACATGAGCTGATACTGACACCTGATTGCACCAAGAGAGAATTTCATTTTAGGGACCTTCTGTTTCACCTGCTGCTACCAATCCATGAAGAGAATATGATCCTACAGCAGGGCTATTCCAGTGGTATAAAAATGGATTTCTTTTTGCCAGCAATTAGTTAGAAATATTTACATTCCCTATTGGAGTTACCTAAATAGAATAGATTGTGTTGCCTGCGCAATGTTATTGCCTCCCATCCAAAGCCAGTCACCCACACCCTCCCTGAAGCTGAAAAAGTTTCCCCACCCTCCTCTCAGCCTCCAAACTTTGATCACAATCCCAACAGATGCAAAATATTTGCAGTAAGGGGTGCCAGGGCCGTCAGCTCTCCACAGTAGCTCCCAGTCAAAATGTTTGCATGCACACTTCAGAGCATCATTTATCTTGAGGGATGTCAGCTCTAAAAATGTTAGCGCGTGTCACTGTCAAAGCAAATGCCAGAAATTAGCTTTCTTTCATCTCAGAGAAGAATAATTAACTTTGCAACTGTTTCCAAAAGTGCTAATTAATGGGTTTCAACAACTTGACTTGTCAGGATCTTGATTGGAACAACAGCTTGCTCTTCCCCTTGAGGATTATGGCTCTTCTTTTGGATTCTTTTCCTCATCCTCCAGTTTAGTGAGTTGTGGAAAATGGATGCCATTTATAACACAAAAATAAACATGTGAAAAAAGGAAAGCCCTGGGGACTAGTTAACATTTATTAATTATTGGTGTGCTTTATTAGCAATAATGTAAAAACACAACCTCCCACTTAAACTGAATAATTTTTAAACAAGATGGGATTTTGTTTGCTGTTTATGTTTTTGAAAAAACAAGACAAATCATGTCTTGTTTCATGTCTCTGCATGGGTATGGCTTGTACTGGGCTGAACAGTGCAATTTCCTCTCTTGCCTTGAAAGTTTCTTTCTGCATCCAAGTCTAGCACTGCCTGGAAATCCACTGTCTCACCACTGCTTTGACTACCTAAGTTCTCCCAGCAGTTTACAGAATATATTTTCTTCTCCCAGCTTCCTTTGAGTCAATAAATTGCCTGAATCTCAGCACTGACCTCCTTCCCTGTCACTTCATGTCACTGTTTGGATGCATTCCCTCCTTGCACCAGGATGAGCTCTGCGCTTCAGCTGCCCATGTTGAGATGAAAAGTAGAATGTCTGTGTTTGACAATGGGATTCTGCTATCCCCATCCCACAGCAGGTCTGTGGAAGTCATGCCACACAGCCAAAATCCCTAAGACCCCTTGAAAACCCAAAAGCTTGGATGCATCTAACAATTTAAAACACTCTGGCCTGAAGAACCAGTGAAGGTCATGGTCAGATTTTATATAAACAGCCTGATGAAGTCTCAGACCTTTATATGTGCTCCTGGAAATGTAAAGCAAATCTGGAAATCAAGTGGAAAATCCAGGAGGTTGCTATTAAGTGGAAAATCCAGGAGGTTGTTATTAAAAACCCACAGCTCAATTATCATTACTATAAACCTTACCCCAGAGGTCATTTGCATTCATGGTAATTAGGGAGGGAGGTTATGCTTTGAGAATAAGGCCATATGAACTAAAGAAGAGTTTTTGTGCAGAAAACCTGTCCCTAATGCTGCCACCCACAAACACCTTAGGACTTATGGAATAGGGGTTATCTGTGCTTAAAAGCACACCTAGGAGT
This sequence comes from Zonotrichia leucophrys gambelii, assembly GCF_028769735.1. Taxonomy (NCBI): domain Eukaryota; kingdom Metazoa; phylum Chordata; class Aves; order Passeriformes; family Passerellidae; genus Zonotrichia; species Zonotrichia leucophrys. The sequence continues at coordinate 9,583,260 of NC_088189.1, read as the reverse complement.
AGGTGAGGTGGCCACAAACCATGTGTTAGTGCTTTAAGTTCCCAATAATTGTTAGATTACTAAGTTTTAGGCAATTTCAAGTTTTTGAGCTGTTTATAATTTCTCTGTTGCTCTGTCTGTAGCCTGAGCAGAGTTTTGCACTGTTTCCTCATGACAGTAAACACCAGGAAAATTTTGGCCTGGAATTTTTATTGTAGGGGGCTGAAAAGGGGAGAAGAGAGCTTTGACAGAAGAGGACAAATAGTGTCACCTGATGGGACTGGCACCAGAAGGAAATCTATTATCATGGTTAAAGTCTTCCTGCCACGGGGCACAGAGCAGCCTATAAGAATTAAACATGAAGCAACTTCATTTTCAGGGTGTCAACATTATTTAATAGGTAGTTCTACTTAATTTGTTATTATATTTACACTTAAAGTAGAGGCTAAAATCCTGTGCTGCTCCATGTTTTTGTGGGGTCTATTTTTATCCATGAAGGAAGGGAAGGATATTGATATTTACTGGAAGGTGTGGGGTCATCATAGCTCTGGAAGAATAAATATTCTGAAAAAAATAAATCTCTCATCTACTTATTGTCACTCTTTGAATTTCACCTGTAGAGCCCAGGCAATTCACTAGATTAAATTTAGAGCAAGAAAAAAAAATGTTTAGGGCATCAATTTCTATTGGTTTTCTATTTCAAATGTAAGGAGTTGATAGGAGCACATTTTGCTGGTTCCCCATTCACCTCGTGCTGAATATGCAAGAATTTCAACAAAAGTGGGCCAGAACACTAGTGGGAAGAATATTTGTGCAATAAAAATGGGGAAGAAAATGTCCTTTATAAAGAAGTCAGTAGAGTGTTTAGATGCCACCAGGGCAATTCAGGTAGAAATGGCAGAGAGCTGGGCTTGAGTCTGCAGTAAGGTCAGAGGAGTCCTGGAAGGAAAATCTTGGTGGTTTTCTGCTTGTTTGCAAATGTGAGGGGAGTTTTGTCAAGTCCTGTGAGATCTGATGAGAAGAGCAGCACAGAACACTTCAAACCTGGGTTGTGTTGGATCTCTTCGTGGTACATTAAAGCACTGGCTCTGGCAAAGGATGCTGCCAAAAGCCACGTGCTTTTTGTCTTCAGAAACCTGGGGGAAGGCAGAAACACTGAATGTTTAAAAGGAGAAGGGTGGATAGGAAGGGAGTGGCATTGCTTTTTGTCATTGTAGGTGTGTGTGGCAGGGGAGGTGCTACCTGTGCATGCACCCTTGGTGTGAGGCAGGAGCTCTGGACAGGGGTGAGCAGCTGGGGAAGGGAGGGACTGGGACAACAGCTCAGAGACAGCAGGGATCTGAGTGCAGGGCTCCTGTGGGCAGTGCCAGAGGGTCTGAGTGGAGAAAATAATGTATAACACTAACTTAATTAGCCTTATACGCTATTTTCCTTCTCTGCCTTTTCCCCCCTTGCCTTCCTGCATGATGAATTGCCTGGTACTGAGATGGTAGCTCCTGCCCAGGCTCCTGTGGGCAGTGCCAGAGGGGTCTGAGTGGAGTGCAGGGCTCCCATGGGCAGTGCCAGAGGGGTCTGAGTGGAATGCACACTCCCATGGGCAGTGTCAGAGGGTCTGAGTGGAGTGCACACTCCCATGGGCAGTGTCAGAGGGGTCTGAGTGGAGTGCAGGGCTCCCATGGGCAGTGTCAGAGGGGTCTGAGTGGAGTGCACACTCCCATGGGCAGTGTCAGAGGGTCTGAGTGGAGTGCAGGGCTCCTGTGGGCAGTGTGCATCCCACCCTGTGCATGTACGTGTTGTTATGGCATGAAAAGCCCTCTGCTGCAGATGGGACAGGCTGCAAGTCCTCCAACTCCTCTTGATTCCCTTTTCAGCCCCCCCCCCACAAGTGCTATGGCACATTTAGGGTAAAACACACTCTGTCTGCATGCAGCAGCTGCTCAGGCTGCCCTGGCTCCCCTCTGTGTGTCCCCAGCCCTGCTGTCCCCGTGGTGTCCCCCAGCTGCAGGGGCAGGGCACACCAGCCCTGCTGGGTGCAGAGCAGCTCCTGTGCAGCTGCCAACAGCTGGGTGGCAGCGTGGGCTGTGCCCAGGGGCTGCTGTGCACATGATGGCTTTGTCTGTGTTCACTGGAGTGCATCCTGTGCCCCGAGTGCTCCCCAGTGCACATCCCCCATGGCACCCCCTCCGGATCGGGCTCCTTCACTAAAAATTGGTTGGGAATGAAGGAGGGGGGAGAAACTTTATTAGTGTTATACATTATTTTCCTTCTCTGCCTTCTCCCCCCTTGCCTCCCTGCATGATGAATTGCCTGGTGGTGAGCTGGTAGCTCCAGCCCAGGCACTTAGCAATCTCCTCCTGGTCCCCTGCACAGACAGATGGGACGGCCCATGTCCTGACCGTGATTGATTAGCTGCAGAAAGCCTGTTGAGTGGAGTTCCATGAAGATTGATGCTTTCTCCTTCTAACAGCATTGCCAAAAAGTTTCTATTACATTTTGATTATGTTTATAGAATCTCACTGGTCTCCAGGAAGATTCAATCTTCTTTTTTTCCCCCCTTCTCCCCTCTGTGCAATGTGTGTAACTTCCCTCCTGTGCATATGCTGTTCATCCATCTCTCACCTTCATTCTTTTAGGGGTGCTCCCAGAGGCCTCTCAGGACATTTCCCCTCCTGTCCCTCTGCCCAGGTACCTCTTTGCTGTTTGGTGCCCTCTGACTTGTGCAGGCAGAGCAGGAGCTCCCCAGCATGAAGCCTCTCCATTCTGCAGAGCAGGAGGAAGGAGAGTTATCTGTGAGAGCTTGTGCACAACTGAGACATGAAGAGCCCCTGATTCCCAGCTCAGGAGGCTGTGGCTCCTACCTGCCCACAAATTCCTGCTTTGCTCTTGATTCTTGCAGCTGGAGGGCTCTGCCTGTCCCAACTCAGCTCCCATCAGCTCAGATGAAAGCCTTGAAAAGCTGCAGGACCCTTTGAAGCTGGGATTAGTGTGTTTGGCTATGGAGGAGGTCAGAAAGATGAGCTGTTTCAGCATGGCAAACTGCCCTGCTGCAGCTGGGCATGGGGAGAGGGCAGAGCATGTGCCAGAGCTGCCTGAACTCCAGCATCACCGCAAGAAGAGAATTTTGTTTTACAAGGAAGGCTTAAGTCCTGGGTCTAGGGTTGCCTCTCTAAGAAGGCTGATCTATATTTTCAGTAGCTCCACAGCATGTGTGTGTGTGATTTTTAAGTAATAACTATGGTAATAGTGCTGGAAAAATGTGTTTGCTGCTGCACAGAAGCAAAGATAAGATTGGTCCCTGGCATTAGACAAGTCAGCTTTAAGATGCTGGGCTTCTTCAAAGTATTAGCAAGGAACCTTTTCAGTTGGTTCCTAATTGTAGTAAATAATTATATTACCAAATCTTATTAAGGAACTGGCTCTTCTGGTCTGTCCTTCTTAATTAATTAAACATTTTTTTTGTGAAACAAGTCACAGGCAGCCACCTTGCCTTCACTCTGGTGTCCCCTTAGGAAGCAGAGATGCTTCTCTTGGGCCACCTCAGCCAATGAGCAGGAGTGGCAGGTCCTGAGCATGGGAACAGTCCCTGGAGCAGCCCCAGGGCTGGGCACACTCACCTGCGTGGGCTGAGCTCACCTGGGGCCTGGGGATGGGAAACTGCTTGTGGCTGCCTGTCTGCTGCTGTCCTGGAGAGGAGGAGGATGGAATCTGCTGCCTCTGTTCTCTCTCAGGCTCCAGGACTGTGGGGCTGTGCCACAAAACCTGGGATTTATGAGGCAGGTATTGATGCCTGGTGAAGGCTGAACGAGAACAGAGGCTGGACAGAGTTAAAGAATAAAGCAGAGATTAATATTAAAGTAGGGATTTATTAAAAGGACTCAATGGATCTACCTTGGGCAGCACAAGAGCCCAGCCAGGGCTGCACCCAAGATGAACCAAAATGGTCACAAAATGGAATTCTGCTCCTGGGGTCTCTCACTTTGATCAGTTCTGCTCCATTTGCACCTTGCAGTTCATTGTCCCATTCCAGCTTTAGCCCAGGCAGTCTCACCCTGCTTGTTTTTCTCTCTCCAGCCCATGGTGTTTGTGCTCTTGGGCTGAGATTTGGATCATTTGTCCTTGGTGCCCAGCTGGAGCAGGAATTGTTTTGTGTCCCTGCTCTGTGCACAGAGCTCACCATCCCCTCATATGGAGCTCAGAACTGCACACTAGAACAGTACATAATCTGAAAAATAAAAAAGCTAAAACCTGAGGCATCAGTACTGGTTTTTAATCATGTCCTGGTGAGCTTCTCAGGGCTGGACAGGAACTGTGACCTGGCTTACACTTGAGAAATTGGGATCAAAAGAATGGTAAACAGTAACTGAGGAGTCAGGTGGGAGGCAAAGCCAAGATCAGTGCTGTCACAGAAGAGCCTTCCTCCTCCCAGTGTCTTTCCAGGGCCTCACAAGAGATTTGGCCCCTTGGTGGGTCAGCAAGGCACTCTGGAGATTCCCTCCTGCTCCCAGTACTGCCCCTTTGCCAGGACACTGGTGCAGCATTCCTGTTTCCAGGCATCACCACTTCCCACAGTGTTTGAGCTTTATACTCAGCTTGGTCTCTGGTTAAATGTCACTGTGCTTGAGTGTCCCTGGGTGTGTGTGAGGGGGCAGCTCTGCTGGGCAGCCTGGTCAAGGCAATGCAGGGGTTTGGTTTCTTGATGGGTTCAGCTTGACCCAGCTGAGCTTCACATCCTTGGAGTGATCCCCTCTGTCACAGACACATTTTATGAAAATCCTTTCCTTAGGATTTTTCCTCCTGATTAGCTGAGAGGCCTCAGGGACAAAATGTAAACAATGATTATCTGCTGCTGTGGAATGCAACAGGTGCATCTGTGATTGGCCCATGTTGGTTGTTTCTAATTAATGGCCAATCACAGTGAGCACAGAGAGTCCGAGCCACAAACCTTTGTTATCATTCCTTCTTATTCTATTCTTAGCCAGCCTTCTGAGGATATCCTTTCTTCTATTCTTTTAGTATAGTTTTAATGTAATATATATCATAAAATAATAAATCAGCCTTCTGAAACATGGAGTCAGATCCTCGTCTCTTCCCCAACCTAAGACCCCTGTGAACACCCTCACACCCCTTGCCACAGGCTGGAGCTTGGCAAAGCTGGCTCAGCTGTTCCCCTGCTCCTCAGCAGGATGGGCACAGCCTGCCTGGGTCCTGCAGAGGGGATGTTGTACCTCCACCATGAGCAGGGAGGCCACAGGGCATGCAAGGTGTCAGCTTCTGATCCTTGTACCACTGGGGGTGTGCAAACAGCCTGGCTCTGCTGGGGTGCCACTGTTAGAGCAAGCAATGCACAAGGAATTTCTTGTGCCCCTTCTCCTTGTGTAAAATCTGCCTGGGATGCAGCCCATGATGTGAAGCCTCTGTGTGTATGTGTGTGTCTGTGTGTGTGTGTCTGTGTGTGTGTGTGTGTGTGTGTTTGTGTGTGTTTGTGTGTGTCTGTGTGTGTTTGTGTGTGTTTGTGTGTGTGTTTCCCCTCCCTGTGCAGGGGAATGTGATGCCCTGGGATGCAGCCCATGATGTGTGCAGGAGAAGCCTCTGTGTATGTGTATTTTCCCTCCCTGGGATGCAGCCCTCAAACCCCTGAGGACCCTCCCTCCCCATCATCTTCCCTGCCTGCCCCTGCCATACCAGGCTATTCTTTAAAATATGGCCCCCATTTTTTATTCCTGCATTTATTACAAATGCAAATTACAGATGAAAGCATCAACTACACAAACCATTACTCAGAGGAGCATCTTTCCAACTGCTGGACTTGGACTGAACAGCTTGTGGTTAATTTGCTATATAATCACTGCCTGCAACAGGAAAGCAAGTGCTTCAACTGTGCTAATATTATGAAAGGGGAAGTTAACCATAGAGATAAATTCTGAGGAGCTGCAGCTGGGATGAAAGAGGGAAATAAATGTAGCTGGAGTCCAGGCTTCAGGCTTGCAAAGTGGCGGCTTGGATATTTAAAGGGATAAAAGATAAGAGTTCAGGTTAAACATGTGGGGTTTTGAAGTTGCTTTTAGCCTGGATATATTTTCCCAGAGGCAGAGGATCCCTGCAGCTCCCCCTGACCTGTGAGCAGTGGCATGGCCTGGGCACAGGAATGCCAGTGGAACACAGAGCCCCATGGCTGGGTGGCTGCCCAGGGCAGCTGCTGGCACACAAAGGAGATGAGCACGTGGAAATTCAGCTGGCAGAGGTTTTACTGGGGAGGGGGTGGTTCTTCCCCATGGCTCAGGTCTGGTTTGGCTCTTGCACAGAACCAGGGACACTCTGTGCTGCAGAAGGGTGTCCCCCATATGGTGATGTGTAAAGGGGTTGGTGGTATCTCCACAAACAGCCTGCAGTACATAACAGATCCACTTCTCCTGGAGAAGGGAGGTTGAGCTCCCTGCAGCACAGCCCTCCCAGGAATCCCACTAATCCTCATCTCAATAACATTCCCAGCTCTCCCACTACCGTCCCTGGACAATCAATGAATCACTAACCAACTCTCAACCCTCCAACTATGATTTACCAACCTAGTCACAAAACAATAATACCCCTAGACAAAAAGGACACAAATGAGCCCTAGTTTTAACCCTAATTTTATTCCTCATAATCTTCCTCCTACTCATTAACCTTCTAGGGCTGTTGCCCTACACAGGAGCAGTTCTGGCCTAGGACTGGAAGAGTTCCCGTGCAGTGCTCTGTGCCCTGGCTTCACCAGAACTGCCTTGATACCCCATGCACGAGACTGAAATAATATTTAAACTTTCCCAAGTGCCTAAACCTCCTCACCCTCTCATTCCCTCTCACTCCAATGTAATTGCAGTACAACACTCATGCTGTTTTGCAAAGTGCTCTAGGGATTAAAAAACCATTCCTGGAGATTATCTCTAGGGGCAAATCTGAAGTCTTGTCTAACTCTGTTCTCTGGAGGCTTGGAGAGGCAGAGTTATAGATTATCAGGGGTAGGAGTGGGAGAGTGAATCAGCTTAAAATGGGTGAGCTGGTTCTTATGAAGCAAGAGCTCCAGCAACTCTGCAAATTTACATCCACTGCAGACACCTTTCCTGACTCTGAAATGTTTGTTTGATTGCTTTGCACTGTTTCCCAGGTCTGGAACAAAATCCTGGGGCTGGGGAGAGGGCATGAAGAGTCAGGGGATGATTTGTACCTGGGAGAAGCCCCTGAGGCCCCTGGGCTGAGGTTACTGCTGTTACTGGGCTGAGAGCTGTATGCTCCCATGGCACAGGGATGCTGAGGGGTCCTCAAGCCCCCATTCAGCCACACCACTGTGAATAAATTTTGCTGGCAGTGCAACACACTTGGCAGTGCCATAGCCTGCCCTTGCCAGAAATTTGGCAGAGCAACACCAGTAGAAATTGCCATTTAGCTTCCCTGTGCTGGGAACTGATTCTCCATGAGGCCATGTTCCAAAGGTATGATGCTCAGTGTAGGAGGTGTTAGCCCCAAAAACTGGAGTTTTGAATGACCATAAATGGGCTTTTTCTTTCAGAGCTGAATTTGATTCCTGAACCTTCTTAATCTTAGGGCAGTACCCATTGGTATTTTGTTTTTAAATAGACAACATTTTATCCAGCCTTGAGAGATGAGCATTTCTCTTAAGCTAAAAGCATTTTGCTCACCTCCTGCCTATTTACTGCAGAACTGGGGTGTCACTGTCATATTTTTGGAAAAATTCCTTTGCCAGGATTCTTCTCCTGGGTAGCTGAGAAGCCTCAGAGAAAAAGAAAAACAATAATTATTTTATTTGCTTCTCCTGTGTTTTGCTGCTTTAGAATGTGGTTGTTTCATTGTTTTCATGTGAATTGTTTTGACTTAATGGCCAATTGCAGTCAAGCTGTGTTGGGACTCCTCTTATGGAAGGAGTCATCATTTTTTCATTATTATCTTTTAGCCTTCTGTAAGTGTTCTTTCTGTATTCTTTAGTATAGTTTCAGTATAGCATTCTTTAATAAAATATAGTATCATAAAATAATAAATGAGCCTTCTGAGAACATGGAGTCAGATTCATCACTCCTTTCTTCATCTGGCAACCCCACAAACACAAGGCTGGGGTAACTCCCAGCTCCAACAAATGCAGCTGCAGGAGTTAATCATTGAACAGGCAGGATGGAGATGCTCAGGGTGCACATGTAAAGATCAGCAGGGCTAGAAGCAGAGCAATGGGAAGGAGATGCTGTTTGGGGAGAGAGGAAAGGGCTGTCTGGACAATGGCAGGGCTCTTGCATCAGTGCTGGCCTTGCAGTTTGGCTCCCCAGACAAAACAGATGAGCCATGGAGCTTTGTGCTCAGTCAGGAGAGGATGCTAGGAGGGGATATCACACAGGGATCATCCAGGCTCAGTCTGGCAGAGCCCATTCTGAGATGTGTGTCATGGTACATGGTGTGCAGCAGCATTACCTGCTTGGGTCAGGTTATGCCAGCTCAGCTTGAAACAGCAAAAATTGCAGGGGAATTCCACTCCAGGAGTGAATCCCCCCTCCTCCTGAGAGTGCAGAGAACAAGGTGGTGCATTTATTGAAAGGATACTCCTGAAACTACTCAAAGAGCTACAGCTGGAAAGAACAGTGGTTGGACCCACCTCCCTCTGCCCAGATCTGTTCCCTTCCCTTGCCATGGCTGGAAAAGCTCCTGCCCTGGTGCTGCTCCCTGTGCAGGGGAAGCTGGTGGGCACAGGGGTGTGCAGCACTGCCTGGTGTGTGGTGTGACCCTGGCAAGAGGAGCAAGAAGCCCAAAGTTTGTTCAGGCAGCTCATCCTGAGATTTGACATCGAGAGGAGAGGGATGGGGCAGAGATGCTCTGAGGAGGGATGGGGCAGAGATGCTCTGAGGAAGGCCCTGCAGGAGCTGCTGGCTGTGGAGCAGCCACGTGCTGTTCACTTCTGCAAAGAGTGCCCAAAGCTGCAAGCAAGGAAATTCCCAGTGCAGCTGTCAGCAAACCTCAGCTCTGCACAGGCTGAGCATCCTGCTGCTGCTGCTGGCACTGCCAGAGCCTCCAGGGCTGTTGGTGTGCTTGGGCACCCCAAGGTGGTGCTTTCAACTGCTGAGTTTTGGGACACAGATCTCCAAATGGTTCCAGATGCTCCAGGCTACCCTTGCAGTACCACAGCAGGAGCAGATCTGCCTTCTCCAGCATGGGCAGCAAATGCAGAGGCACAAGGAACACAGATCTTGTTCTTGGGCTGTGAACTCTCAGAGTTTTTCAGCTTAAAGCTTCTTTTCCTTTGGCCCTTGTGGAGCTAAAACTCTTAGGACAGTCAGAAAAATATTTCAAATACCTCAAAGATTGGAAGAGTCAAGAAGATGTGAAGAGAGGGAGCATTTATTTAAACCTATCTGCAATCCTATAATGGGCAACTGCACAACCTGGCTGCATTGTATATTACATTTTTGTTGGCTTTCACAAGTATTTGTTTTACTCTATCCTTTCAAAGGTTCTAATTTGCTTTGTCACCAGGCTCTTTGGTGAAAGCAGCTTGTTACTTTAAGGTAACCTGCCAAAATTGTCTTCCAGGGGGAGAAATGAGTCATGGTTAGGACATGGGCTCTTCTGTGTGCAGCTCAAAGTGCTCGGTGCTAGCATTAGAAAATTCAATAGTGTTCTAGTGAATAAAAGGAAAAATACAATAAGCCAGTAAATAACTTGCTAATGTTTCAAAAGAGAAGGAAAGCCCATGGTTGACAAGGTTCCTCCATCAGTTTTATACATAAGGTGAATTACAATCAAACTTCAAAAAAGGGAAGGATTTATCAATGTAAGGGACAATTTCTAAAAGCAATTCAAATTTCCTGGAATTTTTGCATGTAAAAATTGCTTTTGCTGGTGTAGACAAAAGGCAAGAGTTGTTCAGACTATGAATTGCTGAAGCAAAAATTGCATCCATAAATTGAGAAGCTGCTTTTGGTGCCTTTGCCCAAAGACTAAATGTTTCAGAGTAAAATCAAAATAAGTGATTTAAAGAATAATCAATAACATTAAAATGAACTGGCAAAGAAAAGACCCTGCATCTATAATGTATTTTCTAGATATTTTTAAATAATACATCACAAGCAAACTCCTGAGTGATGAATTTGGCAGCTATTTGGAAAAGGTGGTTAAACCCAGGGGCAATCCAGCCTCTGCTCTCGTCCTGGGCAGGTGATCAGCACCCCTGTGGAATGAGTCTCCTTCCTCATGGAATATGGTTGTCAGGTAGACCCTAAAGGTGTTTTGATGCCAAAGGCACACCTTTCCAATATGCCTGAGCCTTGGGTCATGCTGGTCTGCAGGAAGAGACTCAAATCAGGCAGACAAGATTTCCTTATCCCATCTCCAAGGGCTCTGCTGTAGGGTGTTTGTCACAGACATCTTTTATGAAAAATTCTTTCCTTAGGATTTTTCCTCCTGAGAGGCCTCAGGAACAAAATGTAAACAATGATTATCTGCTGCTGTGGGATGCAACAGGTGCATCTGTGATTGGTCCATGTTGGATGTTTGTAATTAATGGCCAATCACAGTCAGCTGGCTCAGACAGAGAGTCTGAGACAGAAGCCTTTGTTATCATTCCTTCTTATTCTATTCTTAGCTAGCCTTCTGATGAAATCCTTTCTTCTATTCTTTTAGTATAGTTTTAATGTAATATATATCATAAAATAATAAATCAGCCTTCTGAAACATGGAGTTAGATCCTCGTCTCTTCCCTCATCCTCAGACCCCTGTGAACACGGTCACAGGTGTTTGGTGTCTCCTCATCAGCCCTGCTCTGGAGAGGCTCAGATGGATATTGGGGAGCAAAAAGCCCTGAGAAATCAAGGGGGTGGAGCAGAGCTCCTGGGCAGGGAAGGCTGGTGTGGTGCTGGGGGAGCAGGAAGGGGTTTGTGGCTGCAGCTCTGCTCTGTGCTCTGCTCTGTGCTCAGAGCTGGGGCTTTTGGAACTGCCCAAGTGTGGGCTGAGACCTTCATCTCCCTGAGCACAGGGACTCTGCTCCATCCTCAGCCCTCTGTTTGAGTGGAAAAGGAGTTCTTAAAAACCACCATTTCAAGTAAAAAAGTGGGAGTAGTGGCATCCAGACGGGCAGAGCTCCTGTTAGCCAGTCTTCCAGGGGAGAGCTGGCAGTGAGGGGGGAAGGAAAGGCATTTATCTGGTTATTCACTTTTATCTAGTTACATTTTACTTATTAAAGAAAAGCATTTCAACATAAAAATTCAGCAGCGACTCACAATTTTGTGCTAATTTTTTCTAGTTTAGGGATGTGACTGATCTTTTACTTTTGGTTGGGCTATTTGTTAAAGGAAGATAAAACACACTGTCCGTGGGTCTGTCCTCACCCTGAATTGCAGAGTTGGTGAGGAGGGCAGGATGAACTGTTGGAGAGCAGCACTCCCAGTCCCAGCGAGTGGAATGTTTTGTTTTTTTCCAGGCACCACACTGCTCTTGCAAAGCAATTCCTGTGCTAGACCTGGCAGCTCTGGCCCCCTGTTAACCTGCAGTGAGTGAACTGGAGTTTCCAGCCACGTCCCCAGCCCTGCATGTTGGGGGGTGATGTTTTGGGGTGCTGCCTCCCTAAAGGGCTGAGCTGGGCTGGTGGAGCTCATCCCTGCTCAGCTCTGTAACCACCGTGGCCACTTAGGAAGCTTCCAAATGCAATTAGACAAATGCACTGGAGGAATAGCCAGCCATGTCCATTAAACAAAATGATCCTTTCTGGCTCAGGGAGGAGTCCCTGAGCTGCAGGGCTGGAGTCTGGAAGGATTGCTAACTTTTCATTCTATAAACAACTTCTGCTTGCCAGTTGTGGAAGGAGCGCTGGTGAGATGTAAAGGGTTTGAATTGTTTTTGTGTCCTTACTTGAAGCTCTGGTATTTGCAACCAATAATCAAAAGCTACAAGGCTCTGTAAATTGTTGTAAACCAAGTTTACTTTGATAGACCAAATCAGGGTATTTCTATCCTGATTTTGAGTGAGCTGCATTAACAGAGTGTGATTTGGGTTTGGTAGATGCTTGTGTGAGTGAAATCTGGTTGATAAGTTTGCTGAAACTTAACTATGAGCACTCTATGCAGTTCAGCCAACCTTTCCAGCACACCTGGAGAGGAGTCAGCAAAAACAGAGATGCTGGCAGAGGTGGGATCAAAGCCAGGCTGTTCTAAAGGAAAGAAAAATTGCACATAAGGAGGGGAAGCTACACACCAGCTTCCTTCTCTTTAACAGAGGAAAGCACATGACTCTGTCCTGATGGGCTGTCAGGGTCCAGCCACTGCTGCTCTATTGAGAAATTATTGTATCTGCCCTTAAGACCAGACATATTTGAAATAACCACCAAATAATGCATGATAGCATCAGTGTCTTATGTGAATAATGATTGATCACTATTTCAACCCTTCATGCCTTGATATGAAATATCCTGGATATGCAGGCAACAGGAAAAGCCCAGGACCCATTTCAGTTTCTGCGCTTGAGGGTACCTTGGATACCACAGTACAACCATCTTTTTCGTGCTTAGAAACTGTGCAGTTATGTCACTGGACCCCTAAATTTTAAGTCTTTAGTTTGCTGCCTATTTTAGCAGCTTTTGCCACTTTCTTTCAGTTTTCAATTTCAGAAAATTCAGTAGAATCTGACTCCAACTGGACTCCACAGAACAAATTCAGGTGATGGGTAAAGTGTGACTCACTTGCCTCACACGTGTTTCTGCAGAAGGACAACATCTCCAGAGCTTCATGTAGAGCTGTCACTGCAGCTCCTAAAGTGCTTTCTGAAGTGGGTTGGTTTGAGCTGCTTCTCAAACAAGAGTAAAGGATACACTTCAACTGGATGTGACCCTTAATAAAAAAAAAGGTGTCTGAACACTCCTGAAGGAGACCATGGGCTATGTTGGCACTTCCCTTGGGTGATACATGGGTTACTCTGAGGAACACCCTGGATACAGACAGGAAAGATGGGAATAGAGCCTGGCTTAGAGAATGGGGCTGCATCCTCTTCTCCAGAAACACAATCACAGCTGCAAACCAAAGAATGGGGCTGGATCCTCTTCTGCAGGAGCACAATCACAGCTGTGCTCTGCAAACCAAAGCACTGCAGGCACATCTCCTGCATGCACTCACTCTCCTGGTTTGGCTGGTGGCTGCAGAGGGAGCAGAGCTGGCTGGTGAGTGCTTCACTCTGAGCAGGCTCTGTGCCCAGACAGCACACACCAATCTGACAGATCTGCATGGAGAATGGGCCTGATTTCTCTCCTCAAATACTCATGGAACAGAAGCTGAAGTGCTCCTCAGTGTGGTCACTGCAGCCTGTGCATTGCACACTCTCATGGTTTATACTGGAGCCCTGTGGTGTCCCTCTCTGCAGTAAATTTGTGGGTAGAGACACACTGGACCCTGGGAACTGGTTAGATCCCACTGGTGTCAAGTTTTATATCCCACCAGAACCTCGCCTGGCTATAGGAAAGGAATGACAATTGTGGCTGTAGGTTCAGGACTTGCTGACAAGACAAGTGCCCTCTCCTGTGCTGCAATCATCCTGAAAGCTGCATCTTATGTGGTCACCTTGGGTTTCTAATATTTCATAGAGAAACGTGGTTAAGTGGTAGCAGCAGCTGCTGAGGGAGCAGATGGTGCCACCTGCATCATCAGATGTTTTATCACATTCTGTTTTATCCCACAAAGAGTGGCAGGGAAGCAGAGGAGAGCGTGGGAGCTGGTGCAGGTTGTGAAGGTGTGAAGAATCACAGGTAGCTGCACTGCTTCCCTGCCAGGCTGCTGGGTTAACAAAGTGCTGGTGCTCGTGAGAAGGTGTGTGCCCAGCTGTGCTCGAGCCTGCAAGGCTGAATTTGGGGAGCACAAGGCTCTGGAGCAAGCTGGCTGTCCCTGCTGCCAGCCAGGGATCAGTAAAACTCCAGGCAGGTTTGGATCACAGGCACACCTGTAGACTCACCATGACCTGCCTGGATACCCCTTCCTAACCAGATCCCAAAGAAGGTTGAGCCCTGGGATTAAATTTGCTAAAAAGGCCAACCTATGAGCAGCACAAGGGTGGGCCTTGGGTCTGGAGGAGGCAGAGGATTTATTCTCTTGGTATCTGCACTGCACAAACCCAAAGAGCAAACCAGTCCAGCAGAGCAGATTTTAATGTTCTTTCTGTAAAAGACCTGTACCAGAGCCCAGCAGCAGCAGTAGAATAAACACTAAAGTTAGTGAGTGGAATAAATACAGAAGTATAATAACCCTTAACTGATGTACTCAAGGGAGCACAGCTTGGGGATGGGGATGGGGGCAGTAGCTTGAAGGGAACACGGGAAGAGGAGTCAATGATGATGTTTCATCCAGCAAAAATAACAGGACAGTAAGTAGAGGGGCTGCTGAAGACAGGCTACCCATGGCCATTTCCTCCCCTCAGCTTTGCTTCAGCTCCTGCTCTGAATTTTGCTCCTCTTCCCTGGCAGTTATAATATTTTTGTAGGGTATTCTCAATGAGGGGAGAGAAGGATGAGGAGGATTTTATTTTATTAGAAGGTTAATTAATTATTTTATATATTATATTATATTATATTATATTATATTATATTATATTATATTATATTATATTATATTATATTATATTATATTATATTATATTATATTATATTATATTATATTATATTATATTATATTTAAACTGAATTTGCTAAGTATTCAACTGCACACAACTGCATAGATTTGTATTGAGTTTTTGTGACTGTTAGCTGATAGTTTTGATACACACACACACTTGGCTTTGATAGGCTAAGGAAACAAAACATTATTACTTTGGGTAAATAATTTTCATATTGTATTCTATTTTTGCACAAACACAGGTACAGTAAATAAGACAAGAATTGTTTTTATTTTTTTTCTGAGGTTCAGAGAATGTGAATTTTAGAAATATTCTTGGGAAGAATTGTGCTTTGCTTTTCTCTGTGATGAGAAATGTGTCCATTTCCTTGTTGTCCCAGCAATCTCTGAGAGGGGGATGACATTCAGATGTAAACAGGGCTGAGGCTGTGGCAGACACTTGTTTATGTATCAGTCAGCAAAGCCATTCACCAGCCCGGGTTAATATTTCAACAGGGTGGATGGATGGGTGGGTGAGGAGGCTGGAAGTCATCAAGCCCAGGAGGAAGAGGAACATGTGAGACTACAAAAGGGGAGGAAGCCCATTGTGTGGGAAACAAGATGGAAGATGCCACCCAAGGACGCCGGGTAACTGGTGATTAATTAGAGGCACGCTTTGAATTCTGAGCCTGCTTTAGCATTAACAGCATTTCCCTGTCATGCACTGAGGTGTCTTGCTTGGTGGTTTCATTGTCTGGGCAGGGAGGGGTTTTCTCAAAAAAAAAAAAAAAACCTTTGGGAATTGAGAGAATATATGCAAATGTCAGCTTCCATTTGAGGCAAAAAATATGGAGAGGAAAAAGGAAAGCAGAGCAAGTTCCTGAATTTCACAGATGAAAAGGAGATGAACAGAAGGTATGGAGAACACTCCTGGTTGTGAATGCTGTGGTGGTTGTGTTGCATTAGTCTGAGCTTTGTGAGGGCAGCCCAGCCCTGGCAGTGCCTGTGAGGTGTGGGTTGTATTCCAGGCATGTCTACAGGTCTGTGCCTCTGTATTAGTGTTTATAGGAAGTCAATGAGATGGAACTCAATAGAGAAAAGGAAGACTTAAGAGTCACTGGAAGACAAATGTGAAGGGCTGGCACTCAATAACTTTACTGAATCATATTGTTTGTTGCTATGTGTTTCTGGGCAGCAGCAATGCCAGAAAGGAGAGCAGGGCTGTGTGTTTCAATAGGCTGCTCACCTTCCCCTTTGGAGAGAGGTTTATCTCTCCTGATAGAGAGATATCCATCCTCTCCTTGATATGAAGTCAAGCAGCACCATGAATTAGGAGGAAGGTGCCAGTGGAGATGAAGACTGGGCTGCTGGAGGCAGAGCAGGGAAAATGGGACATTTACAAATAAACTCTGTGAGCTGCAAGGGCACAAGTGTCTGTGTGCAGCTCCAGCTGGGATGCTGGATGGAGCAGAGTCTAAAGAGTCAGTCCAGGTTAACTCAGATTGCAGCTCTGGTATAAGGGGAAAATGTGTTTTTTTCTGAATGGGCTGAGCATCCCCATGAGTGTGTCCTGGGCAGGTGCAGGCCAGGCAGGGCTCAGGCAGATTCTGGAGGGAAGGCACAGTGCAGGCTGAGCTCCAGCTGAAGCTGTGAAACCTTTCCCACCCCTCCTGTTTCATAAAACAGTTGAAAAGATGGACAAGCCTCTGGTGACAATTGTGGGATACAGTGACAAAAGACTATCACACCAGTAGTGGATGGGGCCTGTTCAGCTGCAGAGTTGTGCAAAATTCTGCTAAATTCATTTTTTTAATATGAAAGTACATTTCAAGTGGCTTTAGTTGCCAAAATGAGCTTGAATTTATAAGTGCAAATACAACAAAAGTGCATAGCAAAAAGCTTAGAGGTGGCTATCCAGCCTGGGATGGATTCCTGCAAGTGGCAGGAGTGCTTGAGCCTTGAATTTTCAGGGAATTCCACTGAAATTTGTCACCAACTAAATGTATGAAAACATGGGAAATGGCAATACTAGAAAGCTGCTTTGTTAATTGATAAATATAATTAAGGGTACCACATTAGTATGAATTTATATGGCTAATTAACTAAGGCAACTCCTATTAATGCATAGTTTTGTTATAACCCTGCTTCCTGGACAGCACATTTTTGGATATTAACCCTGTGTGGATTAAGCAAACACTTCTGAACAGCTAAGGACCAAGTCTCTTGGCACTGCAGGACAGGTCAGCAGAGATGACTTGGGGACATTTGGGTGTCACAGCTGTGCAGGCAGGACAGTGTGGCTCCCACTTAAGGATCTGTTCCCCTGCTGAGGGGGGATGGATGCTGTTCTCAGAATCCTGCTGGATTTCTGAGAAGATTTCTGCAGAAAAATGCTTTTTCCAGGAGGATGTGTGAGTGTTCTGACCTCTTGTAGATGCTTTGAGCAACAGGAGCTGTGTGCTTGGGAAAGCCCAGACTGTAGCCAGTGCTCACCCAACAACCTCCTCCCGTGCAGGCTGTGGCTCTTTGCCACAGAATTCCCAAACCAAGCAGATCTGGGCTGGTTTCCCTCCTGCCAGAGGAAACACAGGCTGCATTGCTTCCTCCTGCAGCCTGGCTCTGCCCCAGCTCCAGAGCCCTGCTCTGCCCTAAGGGGATCAGTCCTTTGGGGTGTGGGCTGTGGCATTCACATCCTCTGAAAAAATCCCTTCACCCAGGATTTTTCTCCTTGGAAGCTGAGAAGCCTCAGAGAAAAGGAAAACAATTCTTATCTCATTTGCTTCTCCTCTGTTTTGCTCGTGTGGAATGCGTTTGGAGATTGTTTACCCACAGGTGATTGTTCCATTGGATTCTGCTGTGAGTTGTTTTCACTCTTTGGCCAATTGGTGCCAAGTTGTGTCAGGACTCTGGAAAGAGCCATGAGTTTTCTCTTGAAGTTTTATTAATAAAATTTATTAGTAAAATTATAATTAAATAATAAATTTCATAGTAAAGAAAACCCTTTTGTCTGAAAACATCAGCCCAAGGGAGTGAGGAACCCACAACAAACTGAAATTTTTTAGAAACCATTAATAGGATTCCCTCAGCCCTCCTTGCAAATCTCAGCCGAGTCATCAGTGAATAATCATTTTAGTAATAAAATTATTAAAATATTCTTTTTTTAGCATTCAGTAAGTATCCTTTCTGTATTCTTTAGTATAGTATAGTATAGCATAGTATAGTATTCTTAAATATAATATAATATAATAAAGTAATAAATTAGCCTTCTGACAAGATGGAGTCAGATGCATCATTCTTCCCTGCCACAGGGTTCACTGTGCATTTACAAGAGTGGGGTTTTGCTGAATGCTGCATTTTATAGAGATCTGGCCATAGCACAGTGCAGGTGGACATGGTCACCTTCCCTCTGATGTGACCAAAGTCCCAGGGCAGGACATTCATCCCCTGTCCCCACAGAGCTGCAGCACCAGCACAAAGGCCCTGCTGCAAACCCTAGACTGGCATCCCAATGGGACCCTCTCTATGCACTGATAGGTGCTGATTTGGCACTAATTACAATTTTGCTAATTGCTCCAAGCTCCATTGCCTTGCTGCTTTCCATAGGGAACATTTGGCCACAGCTTTTGCTGAAGTGGGGGGCTCTGCTTGGAAGCTTGGTAAAATCTGCAGGGAGACACCTGCCAATCTTCACACATGACATCTTTATTTTAATTTATTGGCAGCATTTAGAGAAATTGGCTTTTATGCAGCATCAGTTGAACTTCATTAAAATAATAAGAGAGCTAAGTTAGTGAAAACAAACCTGGCCAGCTGGCAACTTCAGACTTTTGTCAGGACTGATCTATGCTGGAAGATATAGATTTAGTCCATCTACAGTAATAAAGTCCCATGATCCCATGGTTAAAATGTCTTTTTCCCTGATAGCTGATGCAATTCATTAATTATATGACATTTCCACAATGATTTCTCCAGAAGACAGCCCTGGATGCCAAGGTTTACATTACATTTTCAATTACAGAGATATCCATATGGTGACTCTGCAGTATGTACAACTGCTTAACATGCATCCAAGCCTTGCTGCAGTGCCAGAGGGACTTGGGATCTGCTGGAAATTCCCTTTTGGGATATAGGGATCTTGCTGGGCTCCCACACTGATTGTGCAATGGGAGTGGCATTTAGGTGTTCCCAACAGAAAAATTCCTGGAAATTGAAAATCCATATTTGTGACGGTGTTCACAGGGGTTTTCAGGTGAGGGAAGAGATGAGAATGTTGGCTCCATGTTCAGAAGGCTTGATTTATTATTTTCTGATATACATTACGTTAAAACTATACTAAAAGAATAGAAGGAAAAGTTTCATCTCAGAAGGCTAGCTAAGATGAGAATAGAAAGAAATGAATAATAAAGGTTTGTGGCTCGGACAGAGAGTCCAAGCTAACTCGGCTGGGATTGGCCATTAATTAGAAACATCCAACATGGGCCAATCACAGATGCACCTGTTGCATTCCACAGCAGCAGATAATCATTGTTTACTTTTTGTTCCTGAGGCCTCTCAGCTTATCAGGAAGAAAAAAATCTTAAAGAAAGATTTTTAATGAAAAGATGTCTGCGACACTTACTTGTTTTAGGCCACCAGACATTTTTGATAACCCATTGAGCTGTGAGGATGAGTTGCAGGCCTGAAATCCAGCAGTGACATGGGCAAATTTTAGAGCAAGCCAAAAGGGCTGAGCCCAGCATGGATTTCCCAGGGGGGCTCTGAGGAGCTGGTGAGGGGTCAGAGCCCATCTCCTGCTCCCTGGTGAGATGTGTGTGCTGCCATGGGGACACATTCTGCCCCACTCAACAGGGTAAGACACCCAAAGGAGGGGCAAAGCTGCAGGGTGAGTGCTGCCATGGCCACACAGGAAAGGGATCCAGGCTTGCTTTGGTATTTTTCCATACCAGGGCTGGTCCTTCCTGTTGAATTCACAGCCAACCCCAACAAGGGGGAGAGAGAACAATGCATCTGACTCCATCTTATCAGAAGGCTAATTAATTACTTTATTATACTGTATTATTCTACACTATATTACATTACATCTAAACTGAATCTGCCAAGCACTCCACTGCACAGAATCTGTGACTGTCACCCAACAGTCCTGACTCACACACACTTTTGGCCCTGACAGGCCAAGGAAACAAAACATCTTAACTTTGGGTAAACAATCTCCATGTTGCATTCTACTTTGGCACAAACACAAGCACAGCAAATGGTAAGAATTGTGTTTTCTTTCTCTGAGGTTCAGAGAATGTGAAACCCAGAATTATTCTTGGGAAGAATTGTGCCTTGCTTTTCTCTGTGAGGAGAAATGTGGGGCTACATCTTCCCACACAGGGCCAGCTGGGGCTGTAGAAGCTGCTTAAGAAACCCCTGGTTTGAAAGGTACAAGTTGTGATTCAAGTACTACACGGTCTGAGGGAATGTACTGATTTTCTCCAAGGAAGAGAAGCCTTGGAGAAAACCTCACTCGCAGTTCTCAGGTGGTTTGCAGAGGTTTGATGTTCAGCCAGCACCAAGCTCCTGCCTGCCCCAAATATTGTGATAACACAGCTGGAACCAGAAGGGAAAGCACAGGTTTTCCTTGGACAGCACTGGTGTGTGGACTGTCAAACAGCAGAATTTCAGGTTTATTTTCCCAGCTCTGGACAAGGATGTGTCCATGGCTTGTGCTTTGCTTCTCCCTGCTCTAGGGATGCTCCCTGCAGCACCAGAGTCAGGAGTCAATGCTGTTTGCACAGTTCACTCTGATTATCTCTGCAGTGCCAGTAACCTCAGAGCAGTAAACCAGTGGCATATATATAGTTGAACAATTATATGTATTGTGACTAAATTTCCCCCAAAGATCTCATTCAGGATGTTAGAGTGAAAGGATCATAAAATGAATTAATAGCTGATTCACTGTATAATTTCCTAGTTCAATATACTTTAGTGTACCAGCTAAATGAGCCATACACAGCATTCAGCTCAGCCAGTTAACAGCTTTATCATTGAGATCTCAGGCTTAGAAATAAAAGCAATTCTTCTGAAGTAATTGCGTCTAATTAAAAGAAACATTTAAAAAGTGTAACCAAAAGGAATTCATTTCAAATGGAAAATTAATGCTGAAAAATAGCCCTGAGCTCTCTTGTCTTTGCTAATAGCTAAGCATTCTCAGAATAATTAAACTGTTTTGAGATGTTGATACCTTTCCCTGCTCAAAATTATAGCCCTGGCCTGGCACAGAGTGAACCCTGAGCATGGCCCTGGATGGGGTTGGGGAGGAGGATCTCTATCCTGGGGCTGCTTTGCCCTGCCATGAAACAGGGTCTCTGCAGCCTCCTTTGGAAAAGCAGGATTGCCCAGCCAGGGGAGCTGAACTCAGCATGGCACAGGGCTGGGAGGCTCTGCCAGATGCTGGGGCTCCCCATAAAAGCAGAGGAATTAACTGAAAATAGCTCTCTTTAAAAGTGAGGGGGTTTTGATATCTGCTCATCTCTGGGCACCCAGGGTCAAGGTGCATTCCCAGGTGAAACCTGCTCACTGCTTTTCTATCTTTTCTTTCTCTGTGAGCAGAAATTGCAGCATTTTAACTGCACCCAGAAAGGTGCCGCAGTAAATATCCAGAATTAGTGTTCCTGCTGGTGTCTGTGCTGTGTGTGTGCCAGCCTGGCTGCCCTTGACACACATGATCCTAACTCCTGCAGGTTCCTCAGCTGCTTCTTCATCACTTGCTCCTTTCCCTGGGCTTGTTTTGGCAGGGAACATTCCAGAGCTGAAACAGTGAAACCCCATCTTAGGTGCTTCTGCCCCTTCCCATCCCTCCAGCCAAGGATTTGTTGGTGTTGGGATAATAAATGTGAAACTCTGAGGGTGAGCACCAAACCCCCACTTTGATCTGGAGCTGGTTTTTAGTCCCCTGTGCTGTGCTGGGCTGGGAGGGCTTCTCTGATTAATAACATGTCTCTGGGTGCACCAGGAGACCCAAAGGTGCCTGTTGGGGTGACAGGGATATTTGGGACGTGAAACAGTTGTTATAATGCCTCATTTACATGGATTGAATGGCCACCAGCAAAAGGGACCTGCTGCAGCTGTGCTGCCAGAACAACCATCACTCACAGTGGGCAAGAAATTGCCAGCATTGCTCTGGGGCCCAGAGCACTGGAGAGGGATCTCAAAAGATCTCAAAATGCTGCTTTGCCAGGAAACACAGATTCCCCAGATGTGCATCTTTTTCTGGAATTTTATTTTTTATCTTGAGGAGTGAATGCAAAGGCAGGAAAAACTTTTGAAAATGTCACTGTTTGGTTTCAGCATCTTTGACTCTAATATTGAAGCAACTTCTCATTGGGAAGGAAACACTGGCAGAATTGATTCATTTAAAGTGTTAAAAAGGTCAAACCCAAACTCTTCTGACCCCAGTGGCTTTTTTTTGCTGGGTAACCAGGACATAAGTGCTTTTGAGATTTCAACTTTGTGCTAGTTGAGGGAGGGAATTTGTTCTCTTAAAATCCTTGTGGGATGGGAATGTAGTTTCTCATGCTGCTGCAAGTGGGAAGCTCAGGGAATCTTTGGGGGCTGTTGCTCATTACAGCCAGTACCTACTGAATTGGCTTTCATTATGTTATTTGGTAACTATGACAGGACCAAGCATTTCCATCTGAGACTTGTTTAAAATATTCGCAGCAAATTCTGTGAATGTTCAATAATGTGGTATGTAAATACACAGTTATAGCATTGACCCTACAAAATAACCTTTGTCTCTGCTGCCTTGCTTCCCTTTCCACACCACTGTGCTGTTTCATGTGTTTCCTTGATGTTTCTCTTCAAATTGCAGAAAATCAAAGTTTTCTCGCTTTTATTCTGGAGGCAGAGCAGAGGAGTAACATCTGAAGACAGGATTCTGTGGAATGTATTGCCAGATGTTTTTCTTTTACAAATAATGCTGAGAACATCACAGTTTCTCAGGGAACAGGTAAAAGTCAAGGCCCTGCCCTGGTCCACTTCTTCAAAATTTTTCCTCTATTTTCTGGATGACCCAGAAGTTTCTTCTTTTTTTTTTTTTTTTTTTTTTAATTCCTGAGTGTTTCTAATTGAGCTAACATTATTAGAAGGTTTTTTTTTTAAAAAAAAAGCCCTTTCCCAAATTCCCTTTGCGTTTCAGTAGCTCTTTAATATGCAAGGCAGCAAGAGATGAACTGGGTCTAATTACGAGTCCCTGGAGTAGCCAGTCAGAAAATGAATTGATGCCTTTTTCCTTATGAACAATGCATGTACCACAAATTAGAGGCGCCATCACCAGAGATTTAATTACAAAATATCATTACTTTCACACATCATTTCAGATTTGGCCTGATCAAATCAAAGTTGAGGGAGAGGGAGACGGGGGGAGAGGCGGGCGCAGGGAAAAACTGCACCACTAGCAGGGTCATTCGTTCAGGGGTACTTGAATGCAGGAGGGAATTGGTGTTATTGAAGCTTCCCAAAAGGCAATTCTGCAGAGAAGTGGCAGCCAGGAGGAAATTCATTTCCTTTTCCAAGGAAGGCTCCAGGCAGTTCAGCTGTCCAGGGAGAACATGGCAGGAGCAGCCAGGGCAGGGTGGGCTTCACTGGGACCCTGCTTGTGGAGAGGGGAATCTTTTGTCAAATAGGAAAAAATGTGGTGAAAGCAGCATTTAAACTGCTATCACTTGGCTTTTTAAACTCAAATATACTGGGCTGCCACTGACAGCAAAAGCTGTGCATGGAAAAATAAGGGGTTTAATACCATGTATCTAAGTGTACTCCAGGCATATCCAGTGTGCATTATCCAGTGTCTTTCCTGACAAGCCTCCCCAAAACCAAGTGCTGGAACTGGCTGTACAGGCCAAAGTGCATGATGGATTTTGTCAAGGGGAATGGCTGCCAAGGGAGGCCTGCAAACTCATTTGCTGCAGCCTTCAGCCCACAGTTGTGGTTTAAAGGTCACACTGGCTACCAGGAAAAGAAGGGTCTGGTGTGAGCTGGGAGGGAGGGTTGGCTGCTTTTGCTTCCCTGGTCTCTATTCTGCCCTGAGCAATGCCACAGTGAGCAGATCACCTGCTTAATTTTAACAAGACAAGTCCATTCATGTGGATGGGCATCTTTATGGCTTGTGGTGCTTCCTACACAGAGCCATTTAAATGGTCAGTGGCCCCTGTTCTGTGAGTAAATTCACATCTCCTTCAAGCTGAGCATCCCAAGTAAGAGTCCTCCCTTTTGGTTCCTGCCCACTGAAAAGGGGTAGCAGAGTTTGCAGCTTGGCATGTGACTCTTGGGTGCAGAAAGGTCTCTGGGCTCCATGGGCCCGTGACAAAATGGAAAATCTGGTGAGCATTCAGAGATTGAGTGGTTCCAGTGCTGTGTACTCACCACTGCAGAAAGGGAAGTGTCAGAAATAACCCAGTGAAATAAAAAGTGATAGGCTGTTAGCATGTGATGTGTGCCTGAGTGCTGATTGCTGCTAGTGGATCAATGCTGCAGCATCAGAAATCCCTTTCCATCCCAAGGAAGAAGCGAGGCTGTTCCCCATAGGGAGTGACACCTGCCTGATGCTGATTTAAGGGCTGGCAGCTGGGCAGGGTCACTGGTGCTGAGCTGCTGCCATAAAGCCCATCAGCAGCACTGGGGAGGGGAGGGCAGGGTGGCTGCTCAGCCCTGGGGTGATTTACAGCCCTGCAGCCAGCCCAGGCCACGGGCTGGGATTATTTCCCAGCTGGACACACGAGCCAATCGTTTCGAGGAGGTAAAATGCTCCTCAAAATTTATGAGGAAAATGATGGCTTGTTGAATACATGATGTAGCAAGATGTAGTTTCACATTAACTTAAGAGGCATTTATGGGGCAATATTCATCTTCTCTGTATTATGGCAAGGATAATATGAGAGGATGCTATGTCAAGGGGATGGGAGGCCTGACAGATACGATGTACACAGAGGGGAAACCACAATGAAATGTAGGAGCATCGGAGGGTAGGAGGATGGGGATGGATGGACAGCAGAGATCTCTGCAGCCAGGGCTGGAACCTGGGGTTTATTGCAAAGGGCCTGGGGGCAGGGCCCTGCTGGGAGCTGCCAAACACAGCCCAGAGCAGGCCCGAGAGAAGAGAGGGGGAGGATGAGGGGGTGAGAGAGTAAAAGGGTAAGAGAGTGAGGTTCCCGTTACAATACAATAAATCTTCTTCTGTATTGAATATTCTAATTCTCACTAACCAATCTAGTACAATATACAAATCCTACAGCATTTACATACAGCCTATAAGAATCACTACATTACCATACTGTGTTACATTTTAAACCCTAAAAACTTCTCTTTGCCCCTTCTGCCAAGCTGTAGGGTCTGCTCTGACCCTTGGGCCTGTCTGCAAGCAGAGGATGTTGTTCCATCAAAAGGGAATTATCTTCAGCCAGCCACACCATTGTTTTCCAGTTGTTCAGTAACTGAGGTATCTCAAAGCTTGCTTTCATTTCAATCTCGCTTATAGTTTCTATATTCTCAAAATCTTTTGCCAGACAATCATATTTATAAGGCTTTCCTGTTTCATCTTCCCCAACAATGAAACAGAAAAGGGCAGGAAGAGCCAGAGCCAGGCTGGATGGGGACAGGGCAGGAAAGAGGTTTTGTGAGATTGGGAGATGCCACCCCTCTCCTCCATGTGTGGAAGCTCCATCATTCCCATGGATACCCACCACCTGAGGACATAATTGGGTGATTTCAGCCCTGAGGATGCACTTGTGACTCCAAGTAAAGCCCCACTGCCCACCAACTCCAGTGTAAGAGCTGCTCAGCTTTGAGCAGTGGACAAGTGAAATCCAGGGCATTAATGTGTAACTCCAGTGGAACTGTACATGTGGCACCAGGGGGACCACCAGGAACGAGCTGTGAATGTATGGCCACATTGGAAAGAGAAAAATGATTGCTTCCAATAATATCCAGTAATATCCTGCCTATTAGCTGGACTCTGCCATGCAAGCACATGGGCTATAAAAGGTGGTGTGGTCTTGTGGAGGAAGTAGCAGACTCCCTTGGGAGCAGGGCAGAAAGGCACATATTTCACCGCTGGCTAAATATAGCTGGGTCCTCACAGAGCTCTCTCCAGCTGGCAAAGCACACAGCTCCTGTCTGCTGCACATCTGACTCCTCACAATGTGCAGCACAGGCCAAGCTCTCAGCCTGCTCCAAGTAAGCTTCCCTGTTTCATTCTGGCAAAACTGTAGCTGAAAGTAATCCCTAAGCACCTTTTTACCACCTCTGCATCGAACTGCAGGCAGAATTTTTGCACTAGAAACAGTTTGGCTTGGTAAAGGGCATCAAAACACTGTTTAACTGGAGCTGGGGGTTAAAGCAGCATCCTTGGTGCAAGGATGTCCCTGTGGTGTCTGGCCCAAGGGAAAGTCTCAGGGCAATCCCCTGGTCCTCTTGCTTTATATGAGCACTGGAGACATTGGTGTGGCCAAATCCACCAGTAAATGATGCAGGAGACAGCCCTGTCCCTGGTGCCAGGGATGCAACCACTGCAGACAGCTCTCAGTGTCTGTAGATAATCCTCCCTGGCCACCATGTGCAGGAAAAGGGGTTAAAATCTGGGTTTTCTCCTTTGGTAGATTGAAGACACCAAAAAGACCTGTGAGCCCAGCCTTAAGAAAATAAAGATTTGCTTTTTAAAGCATTGGCTAATCACCAAAAAATCTTGTGCAAAGGCAGAGGTTTCACTGCATCTCTGCTTCAGCCCCTTCCTCAGAGAGCTGCAGTGCTTTCCTCCTGTGCCAGACCTGTCTTTTCCTTGGGAGGAAGGGATGTTGCCCCCTTTATTGCAAATTTCTCATCTGATTACATAAAACAGGCCAAAGCTGACTTTAATTCAGCCTGGGGTGAGCACCTGGATGGGTGGCAGGACCCAACTTCATCTGCTACCATCACTTCTGCCTTTTGAAGTTTTACCCAACCTTTATCAGTGAGGCTTGTAGCTCTGACAGACTGATGTTATTAGCAAAAATAAAGCCAGAAAGTTGTGTGGGGGCTGTGTTGGGTTTTCTTATATCAGCTGGGGTCAGAGTCCAGAGCAAACCAAGAGCAATGCAGGGTTAGTTAAAGGCTGAAAGGCTTTGCAGGAGATGGGCTGAGGCTGGAGGAGATGCCTGCAGAGGTGCCTGGGTGTGGAGGAAAGGTTGCAAAAGCCATGGTGAAGAGGCAGAAGAGCAGGATGATGTATAACACCCATTACATGGGAGAGAAATTAAAAGGATTGATTGATATCAATTATCAGGTGCAATTTGTTGCTGCACAATTGACACGTTAATCACCTCCCTGCTGCATTTCAGCATTGCAAGATTTTTGACCAATTTGAAAGGTTTACAGCAACAATATGATGCTGATTTATCTCTCCTTAATAAAAAAGTGATCAACTGAAACCTGCATCCATCATTCTGTTTATCACTCATGGTGATTTATTAACTAATTATACTTACAGTGGGTCTTTTTCTATAAGTATGGATAACAGAGTGATGCAGTGTCAGTGCAAGTCATAAATAATGCCACAGAACAGTATGTTTAATACTCACTGCTAGGACCAGCCCATAACAAGATGCCTTGATTAAGGTAAGCAGATGGCTTCGTTTGTCAGGAATGGTCCTGAAATTGCACATTGAGGAAACAAGTCCATTTCTCATGTTTTCAGCACTGGACATCACACAAATGTCTCAGCCATGTATTCCAGATCAGGAGAAACACTCCCAGAATGGCTGTTTTTCCACAGGCATCCAAACCTCTCAGCCTGAGCCTGAGCAGCAGTGTGGTGCTCAGCATTGAGCTCTGCACAGTAAGAAGCAACCACAAAGACAAGAAGGGGCTCCACTGTGATTTTAAAACTGGGGTGAGGAGCTGACAAAAATCAGAACTTCTCCAGCCATCATACAAGGGGAAATTTCTGTTTGTTTGTTTTGAACTGACAAGTTACCAGGCCCCTAAACCAGTTTCATCTATCAAAAGTACCTTGCACAACACTTGTAGGTTATGGAAATTGGCTAATGCAGACCCCCAGGATTTCTGCCTTGACAAAGAGACGTGGTCAGTTCCCTTGCCTCTCACAAGAGGACGGTGCTGTGACTCTATTAAGCAATTACACCCAGTAATTGTGCGATCTCAAGGAGAAAGCAGAGTCTCAAATGACACATCAGACAGCTCGGTGCTGCCTTGCCAGGCTGTGCAGCTGAGGAGGGCTGTACCATCCCCTCTCCCTGCAGAGATGTGTGAAAGTGTCGCTGAGGTGATGGCACTTCCAAAGCAGCTCTGCAGTCAGGACTGGCTCTGTATTTTGGGGTCTTTCCCTAAGAAATCCTACAGAACCTACTGGCATTTTCACACTTTGCATTAAAGAGCAATGCAAGACACCCCAGGGCTGCTCAGCTTCAATGTCATTTTTCTCTTCCTAAAATCAGCTGAGAATAATCTGCAAATGCCAGCCTTAAACTTCCAAGTCACCTTTCTGCTTGGAAAGCAACGACAAAAAAGGCAGAGATTCCCTAAAGCCCATTCTGGGCCTGATGCTCCCTGTGCTGGATCACAAGAGTGCAGCAGGATCCTTCTTTCCCCTTTTTTCTCTTGTACACCCTTGTTCTCCTGCTGGGGTGCAGGTGCTGGGGCACCAGGTGTGCTCTGGCAGGCTGCAGCTCTGCTCAGCCTCAATTCAGGCAGAGGCAGCCCCAGCTTCTCCTTCAGTACCTGAGGATGGGGTGAAGTGCCAGTTGCATCCCACAGCAGGAAATTTGAGTACCAGAGGATAAACTGGGCAAAGCCAGCGTGGCTCTGGGTGCAGGGGTCATTGTGCAGTAAACTCAAATATACTCAGTCCAGTTTCCAACCTTCTGATCTTGGAGCAAAACCATCCCCAACTTCTTCACCTCGATGTCTGCCCACAAATGCACTTAGAGTCCATTCTTGCTCATGATCTTTTGCTGAAAATATGATTTATCTCAGCAAGAACAAAGTTCCATTACCTTCAAGAAGCTTTTTTGATCTTCTTTATTCATCACTGGCCTAAGTCCATAGTGAATATCCTGGGTCTGGGCTCCCTTGTCTCTTGGTTTTACATGGCTATAGATCATATGAATTTTATTTTTTTATTGATTCATATCTGTAATTAAGAACCCCATGTAAATGCAGTATATAATGGCTATTTTCCCATCATGCTGGTCCTTTGCTCCCAGCCCTGTTATTGACTTTGCTGACTTGTCCAGATCTCACTGCTCTACCGCTCTGAAAATATTATGTGGAGCACAAATGTTCTTTGGGAGATTATCTTATTCTCAGTTTGGGCATGGTCAGTAAAATCTCAAATTAAACCTCTCTTTTTCCACTCCAATAACATGTCTCTGCTTTTTGACCACAGCTTGCACTTCTGGCACAGAGCAGCAGTGCCTGAGCACCATCCTGGAGTACAGGAGTCAATCCCAGATTACAGGAGTGGAGAGAACTGAGGGGATGTAGGTGTGATGGTCACATTAGGATCCATAAACAAGAGGAAGACTCAAATCAGCAGCAAATAATTGTTAAATTATTGCACAATTAATAGCTGTTTAAAAGAAAAGCAGGAAAATATGCAAAAAAATCACTTTTTTTTTGAGAATTCCTTTTCAGGGCTGATGGGCCCAGACAGGTTTGCAGCTGCAGAGGGACTGCAAAAATCACCCAGCACCTCCTGGGGGAAAAACACACAGTGACAGATCCATAATTTATAGGGGGCAATCAGTGCTCAATAATTAGGGCATAATTTACACTGAGTGTGTTTGGTGAGGGAGGAGAGAGGCAGTTTTGTTTGTTCTTCTGCTCCTTTCCTGGGTGTCTGTCCCAGGGCTGCAGGGAGGATGCTCCTGCAGGCAGAGCTGGGTACATCCCTCCTATCTCTGCAGCAGGGCTGTGAGCTCACCATGACCATTTTGTTGGTTTTTCAGATGGAGAGGTCACATTTTTCTGCTCTGCTCCTTGGCACAGCTCTTCCCCTCGTGGTGTTTAATCCCCACCATCCCTCCTGCACCAGAGTGTCCAGGCATCCCCCAAGCCTGCACCTCAACCCTTGCAGGGTAACAGCCTGTCCCAGTGGCTTGAGCACATCTGTGCCCTCTCAGGGGCTTGGTGCCTCCAACCCATCCCCGTCCTCAAGGCTGGAGCTGTGGGAAATGCAATGCAATGCTTGTTCTGCCTTTTGCCCATGAGCTGGCTTGCAGCCAGGCTGCAGGTGAGCTGTCCTCATGGCTCCCTGCCTCTAATGCCTTGCCAGGGTATTCAGGGGTGAGGATGAGCACCTTTGCTGCTTACAGGTACATCTGATCCTCAGGTGTGACAGTGTTCACAGGGGTCTTAGGATGAGGAAAGAGACAAGGATCTCTCCATGTTTCAGAAGACTTGATTTATTATTTTATTATATATATTACATTAAAACTGTACTAAAAGAATAGAATAAAAGGTTTCATCACAGAAGGCTGGCTAAGCTAAGAATAGAAAGGAATGAATAACAAAGGTTTGTGGCTCGGACAGAGAGTCTGAGCCAGCTGATTGTGATTGGCCATTAATTAGAAACATCCACATGAGACCAATCACAGATGCACCTGTTGCATTCCACAGCAGCAGTTAATCAATGTTTACATTTTGTCCCTGAGGCCTCTCAGCTTCTCAGAAGGAAAAATCCTAAGGAAAGGATTTTCATAAAAAGATGTCTGTGACACTCAGGGACACTTTCCCTGCCAGGACACGTCTGTTTAGAGCCAAGCTAATCCTCTCCCACTCAGGGACTTGGCTCTGCAGGACTCAAGGGAGATCTCAGGAAGAAAAAAATCTTAATTAAGTAACACAGCAGAAGCTGAAGTCCTGGGAGTTTTTGGGGTGGGTGCTTGCTGGTGTGTGTGAGGAGGGAGATCACCCTCTAGACTTGTCAGTGAATCTGTGCCCAAGCTGTCAGTGTGAGGAGTAACAGGAGCTCAGTATTTATGCTTAAACTTAAAGCTGAAGTGTGTCTCTAGAGCTGATGTGTAAACGAGACTGAGGACCTGCAGATCTACAGCTGAGAGGGAGGGGGATGGCAATCACCCTTCCTAAATTAGCCCTGCCCTAATCACTGAATCATTAAGGTTGGAAAAGACCTCTAAGATCATGGAATTGAGGCATTAACTCAGCACTGCCAAGGCAATCAGTAACCCACATCCCCAGGCACCCACCCACACCCTTTGGGACATAGCAGGGATAGCAATCTTACACTTCTCTGGGCACCCTGTTATGATGTTGACCACCCTTGCAGTGTAGAATTTTTCCCAAACATCCCTTGTAAATGATGACAAGGGATGGAAACTTTGCTGCCTGCCCCATCATCTAGCTCTGCCCTGTGGACAGCAATGGGGAGAGAAAAGCTGTGGGTACCCAGAGTGTGGCAGAACAGGTGGGACTCAGCCCATGGATGCTGCTGGGGCAGCCACAAAAGAGTTAAATTTGATTTCCTCATGGGGAAGAGGCTTGCAAGGGAAGCAGGTAAAAAATGGCTTGGCTTCATCTTTCTCCCATTTTAGAAAAATTAATTTTTGAGAAACCTCCACAGTTTCACTATTTCTGGTGCTTAAATCAGGCTGCCTGACAGCCTGTCCGGGGCTATTTATGGGCTCCCTTGCCGTGGCCATCTTCGGGGAGTGCGGCTCCATCTGCAGACCACGAGTGCCATCTTCTGGGGGCCTGCAGCCCCTTCTCGTGCCCCGCAGCACCCCCGAGCTGTGCATAAACCTCGATTGCAGAGGAAGAGGTTTCACTGCACTGATGCTCACCCTTGGGTTTTCCACCGCTGGGTGCCAAGGCATTGCCAGCTGCAGGGCAGCACAGGGCTCCTGTGGGGAAACTGAGGCACAGACACAGTGGCTGTGAAAGAATTCAGCTGCACAGAGGGGTCTGGGATGTTCTGTGGTCTCTGACACACCCAAGAGGCTCAGGATCAGAAGGGGCTGTTGTGCCCCAGGTTCACTCTCAATTTGGGGCTCTTCTCTAGCATCAAATAACAAACTGAGACCTCCTTTCTTATTTCTCTGATAATATTCTGTTAAGGAGAGATCATTTTCTTTGTGCACCGGGATTTAACTCCAGAGTTGTGCACTGTAAGATATTCTCAGCATATCACCTGCACCTAACCAAATTCCAGTGAAGTGCAGTATTGGAATGAAACTTTTAGCTTAAAATGAAGGAATTGC
The DNA here is from genome assembly GCF_028769735.1 of Zonotrichia leucophrys gambelii. Lineage (NCBI taxonomy): Eukaryota > Metazoa > Chordata > Aves > Passeriformes > Passerellidae > Zonotrichia > Zonotrichia leucophrys. The sequence goes on along the minus strand of NC_088189.1, from coordinate 9,551,429 downwards.
CTCAGCTGGAGCACAAGGCAGTGAGGCTGCAGAGAGAGGGGGGTCAAAGAACCCCAGGAAAGGAGACAGAGGCCACAATGTGGGGACAGTGCCCTTCTTGCAGAGGCTTACAAAGGCTTTCATTTCTATTTCAGTAAAGTTCACCAGATCATTTTGCTCAGGTCAGATTTATGGAAGTGACCAGGCACAGGAGCCAGCAGTGGTGGTGGCACAGAGGGGGCTGCCAGGCAGGCCCAGAGCAGCCATGCCCATAAGAAGCCAAAGAACTGGGTTTTTCCGTGAGTGTGGGTCTGTTTTTCCTTGGTGCCTGGCACTGGTGTGGATGTGTGCAGGGGGTAGGATGTAAAAAACACTGCTGCTGGTTATTGCAGCCCCTGCAGCAGAGCACAGCTCAGCCTGCATGGCAGCCTGCAGCCCACACAGCAGCTCTGTGGGTGCAGCCCCTCAGCAGTGGGACGTACAGCAGGGTGGGATGGGCAGCAGTGCCAGATGTGCAGTGTGTGAGGTTCAGCAGTGTGTGATGTGCAAACTGGGATGTTCAGCAGGATGGGATGTGCAGTGTGTGATATTCAGCAGTGTGGGATGTTCAGCTGGGTGGGATGACCAACAGGGTGGGATGTGCAAGGTGTGGTTTCAGCAGTGTGGGATGTGCAGTGTGTGATGTTCAGCAGGATGGAATGTGCAGTGCATGATGTTCAGCAGTGCCAGATGTGCAGTGTGTGATGTTCAGTAGTGTGGGATGTGCAGTGTGTGATGTTCAGGGTGGGATGTTCAGCAGGGTGGGATGAGCAACAGTGACAGATGTGTAGTGTGGGATGTGCAGTGTGTGATATTCAGCAGTGTGGGATGTTCAGCAGGGCGGGATGAGCTGCAGTGTGTGATGTGCAGTGTGTGATGTGCAGCAGTGTGTGATGTTCAGCAGTGTGGGATGTTCAGGGTGGGATGTCCAGGGTGGGATGTCCAGTGTGGGATGTGTAGGATGGGATGTTTAGCAGTGGGAAGCACAGCAGAGCTGTGTGTGCAGCACATGCCAGCACAGCCCGTGCCACACGATGGTGCTCGGAGCTCTCGCTCCTGCTTTCCCCACAAGCCAGCGCTGCCGGGGCTGCTCAGGGACATCTCCCAGGCCAGCACAGAGAGCTCAGGCAGAGCCCTGGCCTGGCACGGCTCCCCTCCTGCTCCCAGCCCGGTTCTGCTGTGGCTGGCACTCAGCGTGGCCCAGGGAAGGGTGGCACCTGCCGTGTGGCAATGCCTGTGGCACGGCAGTGTCCTGGCACAGCTGTAGCCATGATATTTTCTGAAAAATCCCTCTGCTAGGATTTTTTCTCCTGAGAAGCTGAGAGGCCTCAGAGGAAAGGAAAAACAATAATTATCTGCTGCTGTGGAATGCAACAGGTGCATCTTTGGTTGGTCTCATGTGGTTGTTTTTAATTAATGGCCAATCACAGTCTGGCTGTCTTGGACCCTCTGGTCAGTCACAAGATTTCATCATCATTCCATTCCTTTCTATTCCTTGCTAGAATAAATCCTTTCTTCTATTCTTTCAGTATAGTTTTAATGTAATATATATCATAAAATAATAAATCAGCCTTCTGAAACATGGAGTTAAGAGTCTCGTCTCTTCCCATGTCAGGGCTGCCTGCAAATTCCCACACACGGCCTCTGCTGAACCCCACCACATCCTGACCCCATCCAGGACATCCCAGCAGGGGATTTTGGACAAACAGACACAGAATGATGGGGCCCATGGCATGGGGCTGGGGGTTTTGTTAATGCTGGAACAGATGGCTTCAGCAGGGTGATGGTTTTCAAAGGAAAAAACAAGTGTCAGGTGTTCAGAGCCCCCCCTATCAGATTTCAATATCTGATTCATTAAACTCTGTGAATATCCTTTTACATGATAAAAATTCTTTATTTTTAAAGCTAAATCTCACCCTCTCTTAACACTCAGCACTCGGCTCTTTTCTGGGGTGGGGGGAGAAGCACGTTAAAAAATCCTGCTAAATGTGCCTTGTCCATGCTGACTTTTGATTCCAACACCTGAACTTCGGGTGGGTTTGGTGTAAAACTGTGGGAGAAAAGGGGAAACAGCCCAACTCAGCCCACTTATGGCCCAAACCCCAATTTACCAAACACTGTGGGGAAGCTGGCAGTGCCCTCTGTGATACAGCGACTCCAGGGATGTCTGCAAGGGACTTTGGGTAAACTTGGTGGGGTTTTCATAAGAATAACCACTGCCAATAACACCACAGGCAAGATTTCAGAACAAAGCCCTTTTCTCATGAGTTAGCAGAAGCAATGCTGGCTATTGGTGATTTCTGCCTTCCTCATAAATTACATTTTAAGACTAGGATTCTGTGTCATCAGAAAAGATACATTTTATTTTTATATAGCATATTTAGCACACACTTAAGGAGAATGATGGTGTTGTCAGGGGTCTGGGGTGATAGAGAGGGTATATATATACATATATATATATTTTTTTTTCCCCTAAAGCTCAGGAAGGTTTCAGCCTGGGGAGTTATGGCAGGGTCAGCAGCTGGCAGATTTAGGGGAGAAGGCAAAGATCAAAGCAGGGGGCACAGTGCAAAAAATGTGGGAAGAGGCTCCCTTGGGAAAGCCATGGCAGATCTGGCCCTTGGAGATGTCAGTTCTCACAGATAGACCCAAAGAGCCTTTGCCATGGTGTCCACACTCTGCTCCCCGCCCAGCCCCTCACCCAGCTGTGCTTGAAAGTGCTCCAGAGCTCATTTGGGTGCCCATGGTTGTATTATCTCCATGGGATTGTCACATTGGCACTGACAGGTTCTGCCTTGATGCAGGATATGATCAATAAATTTGTCACTGTGAATTGGTCAGATCTGACCTGGCTCATCCAGGAATTTGGTCCATTTCTGTAGTGACTCTCAGGGTCTCTGGGTTGTGTAAGAGTTGCAGCTTATGTGGGTTATGGGGTTCTAAAACTTTTATCAGTGACAGGGAGTATCCAGCAGAAATTGGGAGGCAATAGGCCAGTTGGTCATGTTTAAAAAAGGGAGTCTTCTTACACTGCAATTCCAGCTGCACATTCACTGGGAATCTGTGCTGGTGTATTCCAAGCCTTTTTTGGCCCCAAAGTTTCCCAAAGTGACTTGAAAAGTGAAGAATTCATTGAGTAAAGGTCCAACAGCTATATTCTTCTGTCATCCCTCCCATGTTCTGTCCTTATCAGCTAAAACAAGGCCTATCCTAGCCATGAGCAGAGCTGGTCCCAGTTATCAGCCCCTCAGCAGATGCAGCCATGACTTTTGCAGGCTGTTTTCCCCCAAGGCTGGAGTAGCAGCCCTCCAGCATCATTCCCTGTCCCTCCAGAGCCTGCAGGGAAGCAGCAGGGCAGGCAGAAAATATCCATGGGGAAAACATGGGCTGGTCACCCTGTGACTCCCCTGGGTCACCTCAGGCATCAGACAGGTGTTCCCTTTGATCTTTCCCTTCCTTCCAAGGGGCTGAACTCCTTTCACTGCTTTCCTCCCTGGGGTGAAGCAGAGGGTGGCCCTGCTGCACTCCTGTCCCTACATCTCCCTTCCCAAAAGGATTTTTGCGAGCTGGATGTTCAGAGATTTGGTTTTAACAAACTTTGCCTGCCTGTGCAGCAGGTTCAAGAGCTCTGGAAGAGAAGGAGGATTGGGTCATCTCCATGGGAACATCGTGGGAACACTGATATGTGCCCCGAGAGGCGGCTGCAGTTATTAGCATGTTCCACATCCTTCCCTGCAGACTTTTCCTTTTTTTTTTTTTTTTTTTTCTCTGCTGAGGAGGAAGAGCTGGAGTGTTTTCTAGGAGAAAAGAATGTGAACATCTGAAACAAAAGCACCAGTGCAGATCCCAGCCCCTTTTGGCAGCAGGTGTCTGTTGATTGTCACAGCTCAGCTGAGAGAGTTCCAGCCTCACCAGAGCCTGAGGGAGCCAAGAGGGTTTGCCCAGGAGAGGACAACCCTGCTGGCAGGGTGACACAGATGGCACCAGCCATCACCAGGGGGATGCAGAGCACCTGGAGATGGCACCTGGCAAGGAGGGGGGAAGAGGGCAGCTCCTGGTCACAGCCATGGGGAGCAGCAGGTTCTTTTCTTCTCACTGCCTCACCACCACAAGTGCTTCACATCACAGCATCACCTGGGACAGGGAGATGGGCTCCAGCTCTTTTGGTGAGCTGAGCACAGATCTGAGCACCCAAACACTGGTGGTGCACCCAGGAGGGTCAGAGGAGGCCAGCTCACCTCAGTCTCCTCCCAAAGCCCTGCTCTCCCTGGCCAGCCCTGGGGGCTGCCAGGAGCCCTCACACATGCTAACCATTTCCAGGAGTGGTGGTGGGCTGGGACGAGCCCTTCAGCCCTGCTGGAGCCAAGAATGAGAGACCAGATGGTGCATGACCTGGGAAAGCCCCCTGTGATCTTCTGTTTGTTATTCTCCTACGAGCGCATTGGGCTGGGAAAAAATCCAAGGGTTCATTTCCAGGACCCAGGCTCCTTTCATGTGCAACAACTGCACCTACCCTGGCCACACACATTGCTCACAGGACCCTCTTGCTGCTGCAATAAGGGGTTTGGATGCAGGGGTCTGGTGAGGTTTCCTAGAAAAAAAAAAGGATTTAGCATCTCATTCAGCTCCTCTGGGGTACAGCTGCAATACAGCTCCTGAGTTTGTAGAGCACCTCAAGAGAGTCCCAGCCATGGCAGCCCTCCCATAGGTGTCACTCCAAAATCACAAGCAACAAGGATATCTTTAAAATAAAAACTTCTGCTCTGGGCTATGTAGGAATTAATCATAAATAAATCACAACGCTCAGGAGGAACTTTATTGTTGCCAAGCTGATTTTATCAGTTAGCCAAAGTGGACATGAGTGCAGAAGCAGATCTGTAACATGCTCCTCAGGTGAAGAGTGTATGCTTCTCTCCCACCCCATTTAATTTCTGCTTGCCTCCTACTCCAATTAATTTCTGCCTGGCAGTGAAATTTGGATGGCTGGTCTCTGCAGGGCAGGACAGCAGTGTCTGTGTGTGCAGCACGGTCAGGACTGGAAAAATCAAGGCAGCATTTGCAGTAACAATAATAGTGAAGTCCCCAGAGTGACATTTCAAATGCAAATGAAAAGAATAAAAATATCAGTTCCTGTTATAACTTTGTTGCTGCTGTAACCAATCCAAAGGAAGGCTTGAAGCCATCCCCTCTGCCTGGCTGGCAGCAGAGCTGTGACTCTGTTTATTTTCATCCCCCCAGCCCAAGTGGACAAGGACTCAGCCACAAGCTGAGGAATGGGGTGAGGAGCTGGGGCTGACCAGTCTCATTGTGGCACTTGCCAGGTGTTGATCCCATCTCAGGCATGCAACGTGAAGGGTGACAGCAGCTCTGGATGGTGTGACTGATAACTAACCCAGCACCCTGAGAGCTCAGCAGAGCCCTGCAGTGAGCTCCTGAGCCCTGGCTGGGCACTGGGGGCTTTGGCTTTCCAGGCTTAATGCCCTCCAGCCCTGGGATGGGAAATGCTTTGTGGAGTGGGGCCAGCAAGAAAGATTTCTTGCAGTTTGGATGTTCACCTCCAATATCCAATGGCATCCCTTCACTCTTCCTTCATTGACACATTACTGCATTCCCTTCCCTTCCCATCACAGTGCTGAGCATTTGTTGCTGTGTTTTGTGGCCTTTGCACAAATGCACATGGATAACACATTTTAATCACCCAGTTTTCATTTTTAGTTAGATACTTTGTGCACTCTGTGTGTGTCCTGGGCAGATGAGGGGGACTGGGGTGCAGAGGTTTGGGTCTGTGTGAGCCCAGAGCCACAGGGCTGCCTTCATCCCATGCACAAGGTAACCCCAAACATGCACAGCCCCACACCCTGGTCCTGTATTCTGGAAATTCAGAAGCACAACATCTAATCCATTTCTGAATTGTAAAAATAAACCCTTTGACACTGATCACTCAGAATCAGTTTGGCTACCAGTGGGTGAATCTGGCAAAGATTTATGGTCAGGATTTATGGTCACAGAGCACATGGAGGTGACACTTATTTGGGCCATTCTTCTAGTAGCTTTTAAACCAACACCCACAATAAATCTCTTTATCTGAAGACACGATTATTTTATTATTTTTTTGCAACAAAGAGATTGTCTGAGAATGAAACTGATGATTTTCAAAAACAAAGAAGAACAAAAAAAGGATCTGAAACTGCTCGGGCTATTTTCAGTTGCCAAGATGAATGAAACGTAAAAAAATTAACTGGGCTGCAACTTTTGAATTCTAAAAATGACCAGTCTGAAAACATGAAAATCCAAGCAGGTGCTGTCAGCTGCAAGCACTGACAAGGCAGACTCCTCTCCTCTGCTGGCAAGTGGTGGAAGATTTCAGCAGGCACACATGGGACGACTCAAATCTGCTCATCTGCAGGGCTCTAATTATCAGGGGAGACCAGAGACACATTAATGCTTTGCTGTTGCTCCTCATTCCTGGTTCTCAAGGCTGCTGATGGAGCTGCCAACAGGCCAGATCAGACCTTCAACCCTGCCGCAGAAGGTGCAGCAGAGAGCAGCACAAAAGGAATTAATGCATCAAGGGAGAGACGGTGGTGCAGCTCAGCCTTGTGCCCCCACCCACAGCCCATCCACCAAGTCTTCCAGCCTTGTCCTGAGACTTTTCCTCTCATTTACCTCGACATGAGGCAGGGAGAGATGATCAGGGCAATGGGGGCTGTGAGGACAGACAGCCTCAAACCTCGAGATTTCTACTCTCCAGAACCAGCATCCCCTCCCAAAGCCCCCCACCCCAATTCAAGAGAGGAAGCCGTGCACAGTAATTCAGAAACAAATCTGAGCTGCCCATTTCAAGATGTGGCCCTGAAAATTCCCTTTCTAGTGTGCAGTGCCACCATGGGGTATGCATGGGTGGGTGGAGGATGGAGGGCAGGACCTGTGAGTGCACATCACTGGTGGCTGAGCCAGCTCATAGTGACACCCATGGCAAGAAGGAGCTGCTCCAGCAGGGATGGAAGGGCAGCACTTACCCCATGGCAGGGGGACACAGCCAGGCTCAGGGGCAGCACTTACCCCATGGCAGGGGACACAGCCCCAGGCTTGGGAGCCTCCTCTGGGCAGCAGCACTAGGACCCAGCAAGGCCCCTTGCAGCACAAAGCCCATGCTAATCAGAGACTGGAGGCCCCAAAGGTCATGGAGCTGAGGGCTGAGGAGATTTCCAACCCACTGCACTTGTATTTGGGGCATCTCCTGCCTTTGTCAGTGGCTGTGACCATCAGCTGCTCGCAGGGCCACGTCCCCGTCCCTGCCTCGGGACAGGGGTGTGATGGGACAGAGTGACACTGACTCTGGTACGTGAGACAGGGTAGACTGAACAGAAAGGGCAAAAGCACCTTCTCATCCACAGATGTGGGTTTAGCAGTAATTCTTCTCTGGCTGAAGCAGAAAACCCTTCCCAGAGCCCTTTCCCTCTGTTCCCTTGCTCACAGCAATTTGGGTTGGTGCTGATCAAGTTCATTATGCTGAAGTTACCTATCAGGCAGTTGCAGTACACAGCCCTAAGCACCATGACCACATCTGAGTGCCCCAGGGGTGCCTGTATAGGCCTGGATGTGCTGACAGCCCAAATGCTCCCTGCCCTGGTGACCATACAGATGCACAAACACAGCAATGGGGCTTCCAGAGGCTTTGCTGAAGTTTATTAGTTTTTATAATGGTCATGAAAATAATTGGATCTCAGACACACGCCAGCAATTTGGTATGAAGGAGAAAAAAAAATGAGGCCAGGTGAGGTGTAAATCAGGAGTAAGTCCAGGGCTGCTGGAGAGGTGTGAGCAGAGCAAGGTGAGGCAGAGAGGCAGAGTAAACGGTGATGTGGGGTTTGGGAAGATCCCAGAGTCCATCCTTGATGAAATTACCTGGTCCATCTCAGTGAGGAAGGGGATGATGCCTGGGTTAGGTGCTGCACCCAGGAGCTGTACAGACCCCTGTGACTCCACTCACACCTTGCAGGTGTCACAGCACTGTGTGTGATGGGGATTAGATCCTTGCAGGCATTATGGGCATTGCTGATGTGGGCACTGGCAGCACTCACCCCACTGTCTGCCCAGCACCCATGAGCTGCTGCCACTCTCTGCCAGCTGGGACCCCTCACCTTGCTCAGCACCCATCCCCATCATCCCTCAGGATGCTGATAGCAGCTCCTGTCCTTGCCAGCTTTTCCTGCAGTATTTTCCCTCTGAAGCCCTTCAAGGAGACAGCATCACCCTTTCCATTTTGCAGCTGGGGAAACGGAGGCCCTGAGAGGCACCCTCAAGCAAGCAGAAGAGCCTGCATTCTCTGGAGCTTGTCCTGTGTGCTGGCACAAGGGGGTTTTCCATGCTGTGAGCCCTTCCCAGGCCTGTTCTGGGATGAACAGAGCAGGGCTGGGATGTGCTGACCCCAGCAGGGGCTCAGGGTGCTGCTGGGTGGGCTGAGCCATGGCACGAGCAGTGCAAGCAGCAGTGCGCGTGAGCTTTCCACCACAAAGCCACCCATCCTGTTCCCCCAGCTCCATCCATGCACACACGCTCTCCATGCCAGCTCCATCCCAACAAAGCACTCCCTGTTCCCTGCTCCATCCCAGGCAGGGCTGGATTTATGAATGAGTGCCCTGCTCTGGTGACAGCGGGGGTGTCTCACTGCAGGGAGGAGGCACAGAGGGATTTCTGGCATCCTGCAGCACAGGATGGGGATGGCAGAGCTTTGGGGCGCACAGCCTGCACCCCACAGAGGGCACAGTGCCACGCTCCCCTCCCAGCCCCAGCCTGGCCCCATGCCCACTCGTTGGGGACTATTTTGGATTACAACTCGTGAGCTGCCTGTGCCAGGTTGCCAGCTGGCACCACTGCATGGGAAACAGCTCCTGAGTCCTCACCCCCTGGCACAGCAGCACGGGCTGTGCTGGTGCTGCTTCCCTCTGCTACTCTGGGCTGCAAACTCCAGCCATGAGAGGCTTTCCTGGGAGAGAGGCATCCCCACTGGGATCACTGGCAGGCAGTTCAAGCAGCTGGCCTGCAGCCCCTGTGCACTGCCACACTCACACTTTGTGTTTTTAGCAGCTAACACAGCACAGATGAAGGATGGCTGGTTTCAACACGCTCCATGCAAAGCACTCGGCAGCTCCACACGCTGGAGGCACACCGTGTAAACCTGACAGTGACAGCTTGGTCACCTGCCCACACCTTGTGTGCCCAACAGCTCTGCCCATGCTCCTGGGAAAACCCTTCCAGCTCCTCTCTGAGCCAGGTCAGGGCTCATCAGGATGCTGTCACTCTGAGCTCTCTTACACCTCAAATGTTTTCTGCTGGTGTTGATGCTCAGCACCCACAGCTTCCCAGGAGCCAGGATTTCACCCTGTGCTTCCAGACCACACTGGAAGTGAGTAGCTGCTTTGGTGTCATGTGTCCCCTCCCCTCTGCATGTCTTGGGACCCTTCTTGGAGCTCTGTGAACCATAATAAACCTTTCTTGCTTTCAGAGTGGCTTTGGCTCGGTGTTGTGCCAGCAGCTGGCCGAGTGTATTTGCATTTATTTCTTCTGTATCTTGATTGCTCTAAGTATGATCATCCAAAAACAGTTCCCAGCACTGCAGGGGCTGTGGTCTTCACGGGCAGAATGAATGGAAATTGCTGCTCTGTGTCATTACATGGCTGTACAGCCTCATCTCCAACTCTCTTCCTTCTCCTACACCTGGAGGGTCTTGGAAAAGGAAAGGGGAGCAGCAGAAACCAGAGCTGAGGCTCAGCTTGGAGGTGAGAAAGGAGCAGGTGGATTCTCAGTTGGTGCCTGGAAGCAGACAACAGCTGCATCTCCATCCTCTCCAGAACCTTTCTTCCTCCTCCTGTCTCCCCCACCGTGTCCCTGCTCCCCTTGGAGCCACAGAGCCTGGCTGCAATGGGCTCCTGGAGCCTCTGCTGAGTGCCTGCAGGGAAATGTGTGCCCCTGTCCACAGCAGCAGGAACTCAGGGAGACCAAGAGCTAGACAAAACCACTATTGCTGTCTTCCCACTCCAGCTCCAGGCTCTGAAGCGACACTTTCCCATGGGCTCCTTGTTACTTTTATTTATTTTTTAAGGCTTCTTCACATCCACGTGGCTGGGCTGTGATACGAGCTATGCTTTGCTTTGCCACCAGGCTGCCTTCCTACAAACACACTGCTTATACCAACCCTACAGAAAGATATTTAAGCCCATATTTCAAACCACACAGAGCTGGCTAAGCCTCTCCTTATAATTGCTTCTGCACACCCTTGCTTTATTACCTAGAGTTAATACTCACATACCTCCATGATGAATTCAGAGGTGCACTACCCTGATAAAAGCCTTAGGAAGTCATCTGCTGTCTGTGTCACAGCCTGCTGCCAGGGGGTCTTGGGGCTGCATGCAAGAAACCCTCAGACACACTAAGAAAAGCTCTCTGTCTTGAGAAGGGCTGATCCTGCTGCCAGCTGCCTGTGTGTGCGCCCAGGCCAGCTCCAGCCCCTGCTCCAAGCAGGGGCTGCTTGCACAGGGCTCCTGTTGTTCTAGGAACAGGAGCAAAAGATAATCATCCTCCTCAGCATTGGACAGACACCTTAGATTAGGTTAAATATCATTTTAGATGGTATTGAGCTGGTTATCCACATCTCTGAGCTGTCTCCACAGCATCTGGGCCCTCTAAAACAGTGATGATTTTTGCCTCTCTCTCCTATGACACAAATGTTGAGTCAGACATGGATGGTACAGACCAAGGACTCGATCTGCTGCACAATCCTTTTTCTGGTGATGGTCTGTGTGTTTTGCCTTGCTCCATTTCTCCCAACCAGACAAGGACATGTTGAACAGGGTTTAGAGGTTACCACCATCAGAAATTTATCCCACCGCCTTGACACAGGGGGTGATGGCAACTTCCCTCCTCACCACTTACCTGCCCATTTTCTGGCTTCATCCAGAAAAAAAAAATCTACATAAAAGGAAATCCATTGTTGTTATCATTGTTATTATCATTACTATTGTTGTTATTGTTATTATTATTAAGCCAGCAGTTTGTTTCTCTGCCCCAAAGATGAAATTCACTTGCAGTGTAAGTTTCCCTTAGCATGGAGGAGTGCTCACATAAGGTCTAATCACTGAGCTAATTAAACTGATTTGCTGCTGTGTTAAATCAGTGCAGCTATATTGAGCAGATCAGGTCTATGTTTCTATTCCACATCATCTTGATAAATGATAATAAAAAGCACCTTCAAGACATCAGTGTGAAGAATTTAAAGAGAAAGTTACATTTATTATTTTAAATCTAGTCTCATTATTTCCAGGCTAGGGATTTTTGAAAGGAGGTATGAAATCCTTGGCCTTGACAATATTCATTTCACATATTATCAAGAGCTCTACAGGACATGGAAATATTTCTTAATGTTCCAGAAGGGTTTAGAGAGTTTAAAAATCTAAATTCCAATGAAGATAACAACCATCTTTTAAAATAAAAAGGCATGCCAAAACCCTCATTATTTTAAAAATCAGTTTCATCATTATTTTCATTCATTATTTGAGATTGATTATTGTTTCCTTATGAAGTATCTTCATTACTTCCTCCTTGACAAAATTACATTAAAGTAGTTATTTCCACTTGAGGTTTTGGTGGATTTCCTGATCAAGGGTTCATGCTTTGGCTTTCGTAGCTCTGTTACAATACTAACATTGCAAGTTATTTTAGGAAAGATTTATGTTCCAGCAAAAACCATGATAAATATATTTAAAGCCAGTGATACAGACATTTTTAAGCAAGGCTTAATGTACAGATTGCATTTTCAGAGCCAGCAGCCTTAGCCTGACAGCAGGACAGTTCTAGGCTTAGACACATCCCTCCAAAACCTCTCCAGGCTGTTTGTGATGCTGCCTGTGGACACTGCACCCAGCAGGGACATGGAATTCATGGTTAGCACCCAGGGTGAGGTGCTGCTGGGGTGAGCCCTGGCAGCCCTGAATGAACAGCCCTGACATGTTCTGCTCCTGCCCCTGCTGATGGTTCACCACATCCTGATATTAATGCAAGGATTTGCACCCAGGCTGGACCCAGGCACGGTTTGATGGGCTGGGAGGGGATGCTGAGAGCTAACCCAGTTACAGGGAGAGGAGAGACCTTAACAAACCCCACTTTGAGCTACAGCTGCTCAGTAATGGCAGCATTGATCAGGCTGATTAGCTCAGACCTGAAAATGCCCCCCGCTCCTTTGGGTCACTCTCACCCGATCAGCAGAGCATCCCACACCTGCATTTCTCACCCCATCACCTCCTGGCAGGGAGGAACCACAGCCTTATCTGCCACATGATGAGTTGAAGCACAGAGAGCCCAAAACGAGGGTAACCTACAACAGACCCTCCTTAAAGTAGAAGGTTTGCAGCCCCAAAAGCAGGGCTGGTGTCTATTTCACCTTTACCAAATGTCAACTCACAAAAGACCTTCTGGTTTATTTTCTAAATAAAGGGTATCAGGGTATAAATACCCTGGTTTATTTTCTAACTAAAGGGTATCAGGTCTATCCAGAGCTCGGGGAGAGCTGCAGAAGAGAGCTGAGGCACTCGGGAAGAGCTGCCAGTGCCTTTCTGGCTGTCCAGGGAGTGTGCTGAAGGGGTGCAGGGTGGGATCCCCCAGACCGCTGGGTACACCAAGCGGTCCTGGGGCCTTCCCTGCCATGAGAAAGCAGCAGTTCAGTAAGCACAGACACCAAGAGAAAGCTGTGCCAGAGCAAGAATCAAGCAGCTCTTGCAGCTCCTTCTCACTGGGAAGTGCTGCCCAATTGCGTGGGGCCACCAAAGCTAATAAAGCCATTAATGGGGCCACATGTCACCTCCTGACTAAGGCGTGAGCAATTCACACCTCCTTCGAGCTTTCAAGCCGGAATGCACCCACGTTTGGCTGGACTCCTCTCCAGCCTGGAGGACAAGCCAGCTCAAGGTTAGTTCCCCACATTTTGCGTGGCTCTCTTCACTGAGTTTTCCAGGCTAGGCTGAGTTTAGGCTGTCTCAGAGCCCTCCAGCTAAAAGCAGATTTTTGGCACGGGACAGGAGGGCGATGGCAACTGGCACGTCACAGGGAAGCTGTGCCAAGAGTCTCTGCTGAATTTTCAGTGCTTGTCACTGACTCCAGCAAAGTCTTTAAAGGCTCCTTTTCTAAAGTGTTCCCGAGTTCAGCAGGGCCAGTCTCTGGGATACGTCTGGACTGGCACTTGGAGTGACGAGTATCAGAGCTCCCGTGGATTTTGGATGCATTCAGGCTGCTTGGATCTCCTGGAGTTGGGCCCAGCATTCTCCACATGGCGCAACTCCAGAAATGGAAACACTCCAAGTGAGCAGTTTCTTTCCCAAAATGGGGATTCTTCTCTCCTTTGGATGGAAAACAGTAGACACAGGAGAAATATTATCTCATTGTACTGTGAAGGAGAGCCATTTATTAACTGTGGGTACCAAATTTAACTCGGTATTTTTTAATAGTAGCTGTGATGTGAATAGAACTGCTTGGATGCTTTTCCTTGCAATGTCAGGAATCTGCATCACAGAATTATGTCGCATTGTGAGAAACAGCCACTGAAATCAACTACAGGAGATAAAAGTGAAACCAGCTAGCCTAAATTCATGAGAAATTCATTCCAGGGGGGGCACAGATTATACGAAATGGCTCCTTATCTCAGCTCTATTTGCAACATGTGAACGCTCTAAAAGAGCCATCCCATTGCCTCCCACGCCTGCCACGTTATGCAAGGGTGGCTTTTCTCACGTGCTCTGGGGCTCCCAAAGCACCCACGCTCTGCTGCAGGGAGCCCCGAGTGGGGTAATCTCCAAACACCGGGCACTGACTGCTCTGCACGGCAACACGAGGAGGCCAGGCTGAAGCGAGGTGATGTTTATGGGCTTCTCATTGGTTTTTTCTCATTGTTTTCTCTAGCAGGAGAGTCGCTTTTATTTGCTAGGAGCAGGAAGGCAATGAGGCACAGAGGGATGGAGAGATGTGCCTGACAGCATTTGGTGTTACACACTGGCCGTGTAGCAGGCACAAACCATCACAGCAGATGTGTGTGGGAATGTTAGCTGGAAATCCAGGTATGTGCTCCTTGGATTATGATCCAAATGTTCTCCTTTCCAGTACACCAACCTCTCTAGCACTGCTGTCTCTCTTAACCAAGGCAAATGAGGACATAATGAAGTTCAAGTGATATCAGCTATTGTTTTCTAACTGGTAATTTCCCCAGACTTCTGCAAGCTTCTCCCATCCCAGGTGAAACTCAGTAATTAAGACTGACCTTTGAAAGCTCCCACTTACAATTGTATCTGCTGGTTCTGCTTAATTTGCTCCCTTGCCTTACATATAAAACTGTGAATAATTGCTGCAGTTTATTAAAGTGCATTTCTTTCAGAGCACTGAGATCATTTTGTTTCAATGCATCCGACAGTACATAATAAGTATGAGTGTTTTGAGCAGGTCATGCTAATGAAAAATGAGTGGGGAGTCGTGTATCTGACTGTTCCTATTTTGTACCAGTGTCACTTGGTTCTAGAGACAGCAGGTTTACAGGATGACGCCAGTTGGGAATCCTGCACATCAGGCAGGTCTCTGGCTGTGAAAAAAATGTACAGTAGTGATAGAAACATCCAAACCATAGCTCTTACTAATGAGCTGAGACTAAAAAATCATTACAGGCTTTTAAAAATTAGAATTTTGGGTTTAAATGTGTTTTGTAACTGGATCTTTGTTACCTCTTCACAAGCAAAATGCATTTGTTTCATATTCAGATGGAGGGGGTTTGTTGCTTTGTTTTGCTCCTAAAACATAAATGTTAGAAACTGGCTGCTGCCTCTGACAAAATTTTTACAAAATTATATACACAAAATTATATAAACTAAACAAGTGAACTTGGATCTGTGGAACTGCTAATAAAATTGAATGAGTTGGCAGTGTTGTGCTCTTCCTTCTGCACTCCAAAATAAGCTCTAAGGCCTGAACTTTTGATATTATAATCAAAACCACCAAGATATGAGCATATTTAATTACCAGTGTTGTTTTGCTTTCAAACTTGAAATGCATCATATAATCAAGTTAAAAATAAAGGAGAATTAACTGAAGGAACACAATGTGGATGGCTTCACCTGAGGCTAAGAGCAAGGCTTGGAAAGAGGGCTGTGGAAGGTTTAGGGGTTTGGATGTCGAGGTTTCTTGTCTTGTGTTGGTCCGTGCAGGAGAGTGGGGACTCAGGCTGGAGCAGGATCCCATCCTGATACAGGACTGCAAAGCTGCCCAGGAAAACAGCACCCACCTCCCTCTCCCAAAACATGCACCCTGAGCAGAGCATGAGGCCCCGGTGCACCAGATAAATCCAATCTCACAATTCACCAAGATCAAGAACTGGAAGATTTTCTACTGGTTTTGTATCCTGGGTGATTTATGATTTAATTTAAACACATAGTTTCCAGCTGTTTCTTTTTGCAGGCAATCACCTAGGCTACATTAACCCGACGGTGATGTACTGGTCCCAGGGAGCCCTGGAGAGAGACCGCAGCACTCCGAGGTGTGAACTTCCCCCATTTATCTTGATGGGTGTGCACAGCCCCGCCAGGGAAGCGGGTCCAAGCGCATTAACCCCTTCACTGCCAGCCTCCACCGTGGAAAGGGCTGCTTAGAATCAGAATCTCTTGAGCTGGAAGGGACGCACAAGGATCACCGAGTCCAACTCCCACCTAGGACAACCCCAAGAATCCCCAGTGCTTGAGAGCATTGTTCAAATGCTTCTCTGAGTCTGGCAGGCTTGGGGCCACCGCCACTTCACAGTGGTGTGTCCTGTACGAGCCTTCCTCTCCTTTGGCAGCGCCTCCCGTGTCCCAAGGGATGCCAGCATGGAAGGGAGTGAAGGAGGTTCAGCCTCCTGGACGGTGGTGCGGCGGGTTATAGGTTTATAGATCAGAAGGTTTTTCATCATAAAGCTCCTTGCAACAGATGGGGGCACACAGGTGTTCTGGTTTAATGTGTTTTGAACAAGCTGTATATATATATATATATATATATATATAAAACCCTGCCTCTTGGGTACCAACAGCAGAGCAGAGGCTCCCTGCAGGCTCTAGGATAACCCTGTGGAACACTGGGGACAAAACGGATCCCAGGGCATGGCTGGGTTTGGGAGGTGCCTCTGCAGGCTCACCTGCAGCAGGTTGCACATGTTTGTGTCCCGCTGGGATTCCAGCAGCTCCAGAGGAGGAGGCTCCGTGCAGCAGATGGGAAGCGATTCCTGGGAGGCAGCTTGGGCTGTCTCAGCTGCAGGCTCCCCCGCGCTGTGAGAGGTGTTTGACATTCGAGCACAAGGTTGTGCTCGTCCCTAAAGGCTCTGGCGCTGCTGCCGCGGCAGTGATCCTTGTCAGGACCTGAGATACCAAACTGGGGAGCTCCCTGTTCCTCCGGAGCTCTCCCACCCGGCTGTCAGCAGGCTCCTGCCGGCAGCACAGCGCTGAACCTCTCGTGTGCCGGTTTCGGGGGCTCTGCTTTGCAGACAGACATGCAGTGAAGGTGGCAGCTGCTGGAGGGGCCGTGCTGCCTTCCCCTGCACAGGGCTGGCTGCAGCTGCAGCGCGCCGCGTCCCTTTCTTGTGGCAGGCACAGCCACCTGAGCAGGGCTGCTTGGGGAGACAAAGATGCGAGGTTTAAAGTGAAATTGCTGCTTCAAAGGAAGAGCTTTGAGGAATTTCTAATGTTGGAAGCAGGAGGTGCCAGCCCGCTCCCAGGCTGTCTCAAAAGACACAGCCCTGCAGCCCTGGATGGCAGCAAAGGAGGGGCTCAAACCTAGGGCAAAGCCTGCTTTCACCTCATTCTTGTGAGCCAGGGGCACACACCTCTTCCCGGTGTCTGAAACAGCCCTTTCATTATGTTTATATTTAAAAATCTATCAGTGACTAAAGCAGTTTGCATAATAAACAGCTCCAGAGCCAGAAATATTTGCCTGCTCTGGGTAAAAAAAGGAAGTCCTCAGATCCTCTTCTGAAGACGGTAAGAAAGTGACAGAGTTTTCCCTTTGCAGGATATAAATATGCAGTGCAAATAGGTGGCTGCTGTCACTGCTTACATTTTGATGTATCTCTTCAGATAGCCTGGCAGCGCCAGGTTATTTTAATGTCAAATCAAAGCTCTGGTTGTGTAAAGAAGCTGAGGAAAGGTACAGTCTGTGTTGCAGCAGAGGATGGAAGCTCCAAGAAGACTGGAGGCAGTCCTGTGAGACACGTACCAGCCATGCATACTAAACCTGCCATTTAGTACACCGACAAGAAAACCCGTTTATAAGAGCTGCTGTGGAACAGAAATAAATGTCTTCAGGTTTGCCTTGAGGAAGGAGGGATGTTTTTCTAGGCAGACACGTGTTTCATTATCACATTACCTTAAAGAAAATAAAGCTTTGGCCCCCTTTTACCCTCCATTTCTTGCAGGAGAAAGAAATTTTAAGAGCCTGCTGATGCCAGAAGAAAAACCTTGCGGGCTGATCCCTTTTTAATGCTTTTGTATGCAATGCACCAGTGCTGTCCTTGACTTAAACGAGTCAAGTGAGCCCAAACCTGCCTGATCTGCATCTCCCCCGCTCAGCATCTCCCCGTGCTTCCTGCGGCCCCCGCACTCCAGCCCGGTGCGGTGGCGTGCAGAGGCGGACAGTGAGGGGTCAGCAATACCGATAACAGACAGTGATAACGTGGGGTCTGCGGGACAGGGGCGCGCACCCGCTCGCCTCTTCTCACTAGGAAATGCTCTAATTGCCCATGCGGTGGTGCCTATGGGGGGGTCTGGCGCGGCGGGACTTCAGGACAGGAGAAGCCCCGAGGGCCCCATAGCCAGCAGAATCCGGGGGCTGCGGGGCCGTCGCTGTGGGGTTATCGCGGGGAGCAGCGCAAACGCCTCCCCCTCAGTGCAGCCCGCCCGCCATGCGGCCCTAGGGGCGGGGCCTGCGGGCGGGGGCGGGACTTGTATGCAAATATAGCTGGCGGGGCGGGGAGGTGGCGCATGCGCGCTGCGCGCACGGAGCAGCACGGGTTCTTACACAATGCACCGGGCCGGGCAGCCGCGGGGAGGGGGCGGTGTTTCACATGTAAATGAGTGCCGGGTTTTGCCGCGCCATTGGATGAGGGAGGGGAAGGGGCGGGACCGGATATGTAAAGCAGCGAGCCGGCGTAGCGCACGGTGGGGGGGCAGCGGGTCGGAGCGGTCATGCCGACGGGGCGTGGCCCGCATGCAAATCATGCCGGCTCTGGAGGCGTGGCTCGGATGCAAATACTCGCGCGGCCGCTTCCCGCCCCCTGCCCGTCAGTCCTCTCCCCGTCGCTTTAAAAGGCGCCGCGCCTGCGCAGAGCGCCGAAACCGGGACTTAGTCTGTTACACAACCGCGCTGCGCTCCCCGCGTCCCGCTCCGCCCGGCGCTCCTCTGCCCGCCGCTCCTCCCGCTCCGCCCGGCCGCCCGCGCCTCCGGCATGAGCGGGGACCAGCTGCACAACGATTCCCAGGTGAGCGCCCCGTGCCCGCCCGCGGGGCGCGCTCCCGGGGGACCCCCGCCGCGGTGCTCGCATCTCGCCGTGCCGGCCCTGGGCTGGCCGCCTCGCCACCCCCCGTAACCCCAGCGGGGGGACCGTGCCCCCTTATGGCCGCCCCCATAAGTCTGGGCAGAGCCCTGTCAGCCCCGGTGTCCCCCCGCGGTGGGATGGGGGGCGGTGGGAGCGGGGACCCGCGTGTGACCCCCGGGCTGGGCGGACAAGGGGAGGGGGCGCCTGCCGCGCTCCCCCGGCTCGCTCCCCTTTGGGGGGCTCGGGAGGGGTCCCCTCATGAGCCGTGCGGGGGCCGGGGGGGCGCTTCACCGGTTCCCCCATCACCTTCCGCATCGCGCCGGGCTTTTCCCATTTAGTACTTAATTCCTATAAAAATGAGGGTGAGGGCGGGGGTGGGGGTCCCCGGGAGCGCCGCGGAGCCGGGCGTGCTGACGGTGTGTCCCTGTGTGCTCTCCCCGCAGATCGAGGCGGATTTCCGAGCGAACGGTGAGTGCGGCCCCGGCGCGCCCCTCGCACAGACATGGCGTCCCAGAGACTAAGTCCCGGCTCCGCGCTCACCGGCCCCATTGTTCCCATCGAGCTGCCAAAAGCGCCCCTTTCCCGCCGGGATCGGGGCCCCCCGACCCCCGCTACCCCGAGTGGGGGCACCGCAGGCCCCCGATCCGAGCCCAGCGGCTCTGCCGGGGTCGCCTTTGGGCCCCGATTCCTCCCTGGAAAGTCGCCTTGTCGACGGTCGGGACTTAGTCTCTGCGCCATTTTCTTTTTCTCTCTCTCTCTCTGTGGCTTTTCTCTCCTTCTCCTCCTCCCCGAGCTGCCGCCGAGCCGCCTCTGCAGAGGCACCGGGCCGCCATCCCCGGCACCAGCCCCTTGTAACCGAGGGGAAAGCAAAGTTTTTAGTTAAAAAAAAAAATTTAAAATCCCAAGTCGCTTTTTTTTTTTTTTTTTTAAATCGCAGGCTCCCTCCCCCCACTGCTCCCCGTCTCTGTTCCTTTGAGGGAATCCCTCCCTTCCCCTAAAATGAAAGGTGATTGCAACATGTTGCTCTTTAAAAGAAGCTGCTGCATCCATTTTAAGATCTGTCTTATTTTCTTCCTGGCTATTTAAATGATGTGACTTTACCTTGTTAGATGGGTTTTTTTAAATTAAAATAAAAACCTACTTTAAAAAACCCAACAGACCATAGTGTAGACAATTCCAGAAAGGTAGACAGCATCACTTTAGGGACTTTGCAAGCTAACTTCATTTTGTTCAGAAACATTTACAGGAGTCCTGTAATTAAAAAAAAATATATATATACACTGATATATAATTTTTTGTATATGTATATATTTATATATGAATATATATGCATATCTGTATGTATATTTATATTCATGTATATATATACAGACATACAATTTTATCTTTTCTAATCAGCCTGTTGACTGCTAACTTTTTCTGATAATTTATTATTTTTTATAGGAAGCAAGCCGATTGCAAGCCTCCCTCATTTGATAGGTGTCAAATTGAAGGGCTTAAATAGGGTGAAAGGGAGTTGAGGGTATACAACCAACCTTTGTGTGTGTGTATTACTGTCACTGTTTGGGATGTGTGAGGAGCTCTGAGCTGTCCCCTGACTGCTGAGTTGTTAGAGGACAAAAAAGGAGTTGAAAATATCTGCTTGACTTATAGTTACACTAATTTTTAGAATGCTTCTCTGGATGATGTCCACGTGCCTGGTTGCTTTGTAGGCTACTGCGTGTAAATATTTACAGATCTACGCTTGCGAGCACCTTTCGTTCTGTCAGTTCATTGGAATGTGATTGTGTGTGTGCAGCAGGAGCAGACAGTATCAAATATGCACATTTTGAACTCTTCATTTCTATTCTGAATTTATAGTGGGGCTCTGTGAATAATTGTTATTAGGAAAAAAGGGTGCAGTGGATTTCCCAAGGAGTACGGGTGTAACTCTTGAAGCATTTTAAATATACTTGCTTCATCTAAGGATCATCTTTATTTAGGGAAAAATACTCCCTGGTAAGCTTTAGTTATTTAGTACTTTTGTACATAGAGGAAGTGATGTATATTTGACCTTTTGACTCCATCTTCCAGTGAACCTTTCAGAGGGATTTTTCTCCTCTATTGTGACCATGTGCTGTTTTATTCTTCTAAGAGCTTTAGTCATACAGCTCTTAAAACTCCTGTGGTTTTTATTTCTACCATGTGTTGAAAGAATTCAGTCCAGAAATTCAAAGTCAGACACCTTGATGAAAAAACCAAATTCCTGGTAAATCAAGCACACCCAACAAATCCATACCAGTGCAGGCATCAGCACCCTTTTTCTCTTACTGTAATTATTTGTGACAGTCATGTAACATCACTGTCATTGATCAGAGGCCCCTAACCCCCAAAACCCTTTTCAGCACTGGAAGGTATGGGTAACCCTGTTAGTCTTGCTGAGGGAATAATGCTGACTAGACAGTGGATTCTCTGACCTTGTGACCACCCCTGATCTCCCTGAAAATCTGTCACCTCTCTTGCTCTGAGCCTGGTTTCCCCTGCACAGGAGCTCTTTGCACTGGTGCCTTGGGAATTGTCACACACGGATATGAGAATAGCAGTTCTCCTTCAGGCACAGCACTGAGCCTCTCACTCTTATTTTCTTGATTTTTGATCCTATTTAGTGGCAAAGATAAGGAATCCCAAGTGCCAGGTTTTTTTCCCCCCAGATGTTTAGAATTGGTTTGTACTTTGATTATTGTCAGGCAGCACTAAACAGTAGAGCCAAACTCTCCTTTTAGGCCTCCTGTACTTCACATTTGGGGGAAGGGAAGTTTTTCTGGGGGCTGGTACTGACTCATTCTAAGTGTTGAGTGTAGCAGCAGTAAACATTTTTGTTAGTAGAGAGTGTTTTGGGTGACTTTTGGCTAGTGTATCAGTAATAGGGCAGCTGAAGCACTTAGAAGCTTCCTGTTGTTATTAATGTTCCTATCTGGGTCAGTGGACACCCTACCTCGAGTTGTGGTCACACAAGTTGTTGCAGCTGCAGTAGGTGGGGTGGATCTGCCCATTGCAGGTCAGCACGGTGCAGCTGCTTGTAGCTGGGTCTGGTTACACACCCATTTCATTGATAGCAGGGTAGTGCTGGGTATGAGAGGGGTGCCAGCTGTAAATACGTGTTCCTGGCTATTTCTTGTCATTAAATTGCCAGATCACTCTAAACGAGGGTGTCCTGGGCAAATTCCAACTTGAGTAATTGCATTTCATTTCAATATGCAGGTTCTCCCTCCTGTTTGGCTGTGGTGGGTATTTTTTTCACCTTAGCTGTATTTTTAGTATCCGTACGCATTGCAAAGAATTTTCCGTGTTCAGTCCTAGCAGTGCCTGTTTGCACACCATGCTGAGAGCAGTATTGTGCTGAAACAGCCAGCCTTTGCTGCAAGTAACATCCTTGCAGTCCTCAGCATTCAGAAGGGAAATGGAGTCCAAAATTGTTGTTTCCAACTACAGCTTGGATGCTGAAAATGTCCCCACCTCCACAGATTTGGATTCTATTGAGTTTTGCCTTTAAGAGCTTTGTTACTCAGGTTGGATGTAACAACCTCTTACTACTGAGGGCAACGAGACTAAAAGCAATTTATCTTGACTTTGAGCTCTCCCATTGTGTTTGCAGAGTGCACTAGATAAAGATTACTTTTGTTTGCAAAATAATCAAATTGAATTGCAAAACTACTAAATTCTACTAACTGTTATTAATGCTTTGGCTGCTCAGCAGCCTGTGATCAGAACTTGTGTAAAATCCTGAAGTGCTCAGTGTGGAGACTGAGGACATCACCCCAAGCAGTGCTTTTTGCTTCCACTTGATTTGGCCAGTAATGTTAAGATGCAATTTGAGGTCAAGTATCACTGGAGTAACCATTACAGTGTATTAACAGGAGTCAAGTGTGAATTTGTCCAGCTTCACAGAGGTGGCTTCTGCAATTCAAACATGTTAGAAGGAGGGGCTTGCTTTAACAGTGAGTATTTTTTTTTTGAGAAAAAAACTGAAGCCTTTACTGCTGCAGCATCTTATCAGGAACTGGCAGGTTTTTTTTGTTGGCCCAAGCACTCGTGGGGCATCTGTGTATTTATCAGGCTGGCAACACGAAGGAATGAGCAAGAGGGAAATTCAAATTAAATAACAGGAGTGCTGAACCAAATGCCTTACAAGTTAAGGAATTTCAGCACGTTTTGTGTTTTGCATTAAATTCATGTTTCATGGATGACAGAGCTGTGCAATAAGAGGTGTGGGTGATTTAAATGCTAACAAACTGTAGAGCAACATAGCAGAGATCTTTAGGATTTCTCAGTGGTTGTGAAACAGTCTGTTAGAGACCAGATTTGTGCTTCCTTGCTGCTGCCTTTGCCGGCGCCTTCTGGATGGGTGAGAGTTTTTTGAAGGAGAGCAGGGCCACTTCTGGCACAGGGCTGTGTGTACCTTAGCAGTGCTGTTAGAGCCACTGTGCTAAACAAACTGCACGGATTTAGGAAGTGTGAAGGCACTGCCTGTGCTCTGTGTGTGTGTGACATGGCAGGGAGAAACTGTCTTTTAAGTTCCCTGGGAACACATCTCAGGAATGCTTTAAATGTCAAATGTTTGGCAAGGGATCCAAAGTACAAAAGGTAATTAATAGTATTTAGGTGCAGATTGATATCTCTGCTGAAAATTTCCTTTGCTTTTTCTGTGATACGTGGAGATGAGAACCCAGAAGAATGTAGCTTGTTCCTTCCTTGCATGGCTCCCTGCCTTCGCTCCAGACTGCAGTGCTGGTGGTGAGCCTGCATTGTGGGAAGTGCTGCCCACAGCCTCAGAACAATACTTGGGGAGTTTGAAGTCTGCAACCACTTAGATTTTTTTTTTTTTTTTTTAATTTCAGAAGTATTTTACATAAGATGCCAATCTCTGCAAAATTTCTTAATTTTGTTTTTGCATTGATTTTCAATATGTTCACAGCAATCTCTCTCAGGGCTTGTTAGGATATGACAGTGTAGCTTCACTATGGGAATTTTCAGATTGTGATAGGTGAGAGTACTCTGAAGTAAATTTATCATTCATGACGCTTCTCAGAAATGTAAATAAACATATTGTTGGTAAGCTGTTCTTCACTATCATGTGCGACATGAGTTGGTTGCATTTATTTTCCCCAGCAGAAGCCTCAGAAGGGCTTTGCTAAAGACCTTGAGGTCTGTTGTGTTAATTGTTCTGACACATTCAGCATTTCGGTTAAAACTTAAAGGGTGTCTGGTGGGAGGGGAGTTGTGTTTCTGGGGGCTGCAGCCAACTTGTGTTTTTGTTAAAACTCAGCAGAATTACTTAAATGTGCTGGAAGATGTGTTTCAGGGATTAATGGCCCGTGTGTTTCTTCCTCCTAGCAGGTTTCCTTAAGATGTTTCTTCTTTCACTCCAGTGTTAAGCACTCTCTGTTATTAATGTGTTATCAGGGCTTCTTTGTTTACTTTGTAAAACATGAAACATTTTGAATCAGGGACCTGTGTAAAAGTGTGGGTTTTTTACGTGGCTTCATGTAAATTAGACACACAGCTCATAAATGTGATCAAGCACAAATCAGATTTAATTTCATTTACAACTGTGACTTCAGATATTCGTTAGATAGTTCATTGAATTCCAACCTCCTGAGTTGCCCTGTCAGCAGAAACTGCAATAATATGTAATTATAGCAAGTACTTAACATCTCATTGACTCAAATTCCTCTGTTAATGATTTCACTGGATTCCTGTTAAAGTAATACCTGCTGCAATGGCACAAGCCACTGCCCTGTTAGAGGGAGGCTCCAGGTCAGATTCTTCCTGGTGTTGTAAATTGCTGTAGTTCTGCTAAATCAGTGGAGCACTGACAGTGTATCTGCTTTTTTGTTACTCGGCTGCAGGGATGGGCTTTAATGACGCTGTGACTATTTAAGAGATACACAGTTTAACCTAGGAAGTCATTGCAGATTTCTTTTTCCTGTGGCTTTTCAAGATGGGACAGTTTGTCTTTCAAGTCCTCTTGAGCTGATTGTGCTGATACAGTTTCTCATATCCTTGAAGAACATTCACAAATATTTATTGGCTTATTAAATTTAATTGATTTTGTGGCTTCCAGTTTTATAGATAGTGCTCCCCATTTCATAGAAAACCTCACACTCCAACACATGGAAGCAAAATCTATTTAGTGTTATATATGCTGCTTCTGCCTGTGTTTTTGAAGGTCTGTGTCTTAGCTTTCCAAATCTGAGAGAAGATAGATGTTGAAATCAGTGTTTATTACATTGCTGGGACTGTCCCTTTTGACAGAGCATATGACACATCTGCCTGTACCTTCTCCCTGCAGGACTCTCTGTTCTGAGCTCTTCAGCACTGTCAGCATTCAAATGTGGTTCATCTTTAGATTTCAGAATTTCAGATTCCTCCTGGTCAGGGAATGAGAGAAGGATTTGAGCTTGCTGTGATTTCAGCAGCGAGTTTGCTGCTGTTCTGCTCTTCTGAAAAAAACAGTAGAAAATAAATGTAAAACCCAATTCATAGCTGCAGTAGGATTTATAAGGAGAACTCCTTTTAAAGTGTTCCCAGTTGGTGTTGTCCTTACTCTGCCAGTAGCTGCCTGCTTCTGCAAGTCCTCTGTGTGTGCTCTGGTGGCTTCCATGTCCATCAGTGGTTGAACACTGGAGTTACTACAGCGTGGAAGGGCTGTTCCAGGCAGAGCAGAGCAGAGAAGCCTTTTCTGCTGCAGGCTCCTGCTATTCCCTGCTCAGCTGAGCACGTTGTAGTAGTGGTTTCCCGGTGTGTATGAGACTCCAGTATTTTTAGCACAGCGTTTGTTCAAAATGTCCTGGCTGACATAAATGCTAAATAGTTCCAGTGGATTTAATGAGGTTTCTAGTTGGAAATATTTTCATCTTGAATGCTTGCTTTTTAAACTACTGATCTTAGGCAACTGCTGTAATGTCTTGTGGTGTCACAGCGAGAGTTAGGACTTTGGGAAGGGGATGAGAAAAGAAAGGGTGAATTTAAATTTGGATTCTTGTGACCTGTATGGTGTAAGGAGGATTAAAAAATTGGTTTTGGCTTCAGAAATATGAGCATACCTGCATGTTTTCAAGTGGAAATTTGGTTTCTAAATTTGACTTCTGTAGCTGCTCAGCTGATGAACAACTGAGAGCTCCAGAGCTGAGAATCACAGTGGAGAATGTGAAGCAGTAGTCAATCTTCCTGAAATTTATTCTTTTGTAACATGTACTTAGTATCAATGATTTTCCAACTTCTTTGAGAAAAAAATCACGATTTTTAAAAAATCCTTGTCTGTGTCAGCAGGAGCAGTGGCAGGAAATACATTTTTGTGCCAGTCCTTGCAACAAACAATAATCTGGGAGATCCTCCAACTGGTGGAGATCAGACTTGATGCTTTTGGAGACGTGGGAGACCTTGGCAATTAGTTCTCTATTAATACTAATGATAGAGATGGAGTTCTGTAATGAGGGAAGATGAGTAGGAGAAGGACAGCAGTTCAAGTAAGAATTGCCTCACAAATTTTCTAGTGTTATCACAGAGTTCTGTGATGTTTCCCATCATCTCAAGGCCTGTTTCTCTGCTGGAATAAAATACTCTACTGGGGAAGTTCACCTTGTTTCATGGCTGTTGCTTGAGTCTGAGCAGTTTCTCTCAGAGGTGGTTGCAGCATAGTTCAGTTTGGAAGAATGACTTGCACTGACAGCTGCTCTGGGCTTGGATCTGCCTGTTCCCAACATGAAGGAGTCCCAAGGACGGGCAGCAGTGAGCATGCCTTACTCCTGTCTTGGGAGGCTTTGGAGGCAGGGGCTGGAAAATGTCTGAAGTGCTGATCTTGATGGGATGGGGGGCAGTGCAGGCTCACTGGAGGCACAGCAGGAAAGTTAGTGTAGGTGCTTGTCACTCAGCCTCAGCGGTGTCTCCTCAAGAAAAACACCCTGCTTCTCCACCTGGGGTACTTAAACCCTTGACTTCTGAAATTGGGATGATGGCAGGGTAAAGAGGGACAGCATCAGACTGTTGGGAAATGGTTTTAATTGGAGGCTCCTGTCAGTCTTAAAGAGACAAAAGTTCCTTCCCACAGAGCTTCCGATCAGTAGAGGTTTTTATTCCTTATTGATGTTTTTGACGTGAGTGTATTTGTTCATGTTCACAAGCTTGCCATATGCTTTGTGCAGTTGTGAGCTGTGTGGGTGTCCCTGTATGTATTTTTATCTTATACCTTCGTCAGAGAAGGAGCTTTTTAGGGAGTGTTAGCAAGACAATGGCTTTCTTCTCTATTAGTGTTGCAGAATGCTGAACCTCGAAAGATGGAGATGGTGTCCATCAAAAGATGGAGATTTTCCTTCATAATTCTGCCCAGCATAGACATGTTACAGACAGATGGACATTCATGGAATTCAGCTTTGCAGCAGAGTAATTCTGCAGCTGCCTGTATCTTTCCATCACTGGAGAGAGATTGATTTCTGCCTCAGGAAAGCTTGGAGTGTACTTGTAGCTTCACTAAAATATTTTTATCAGTCTGTGTAACTCGTCTTTGGCCATGTCCATTAAACTCATGTTTCATGGTGGGGATGTCCTTGTGTCTGGTTTTGGGCAGGCTGGAGTTAAGTTTCTTCCTGGTGCAGTGCTGTGCTTTTGGGTTTGGTATGAGAATAGTGTTGATAACACACTGATGTTTTAGTTGTTTGGACAACTAGCTAAGTGCCTGCTAGGTCTCATCAGCTGCAGGGTACAGCTGACAGTCTCTTTCACACACACAGCATTCAGCACATAGTGCAGCTTTATTTGGGGGAGAAATACTCTTACATTCTCAATGAAGGCATAGTTCTGCTTCTTCAAGATGTCCATTTTTTTCCATAATGCTATTTTTCAGTGATTTTCTAAAAATAAGACCCTGGTGGCTTTTATTCCGTATTGCTCATTTTGTAATCCCAGTCATTGATTTGCATAGTGTTACTAATTTTTGCAGGCATCCAGGAGCTCAGTAGTTGAATATTTTGCTGTGTTTAAGAATAAATGATAAGAAAAAATTAAATGTTGAACATGCATAAACTGCATACAGCTTTTCTGTCTAAAACCCACTGTTTGGCTGCCCTGAAATAAGTTTTACCAAAGGATTTGGAATTTCTGAAGTGTTGGGCTCACTCTACTACTCAGTATATGCAGCAGGGAATTGGAAGTTGTCTTGTTTCCATCCAAATGTCTGGTCAGTTTGGTGCAGCTAGATGTGTGGCAGTGTCCAAAGGGAACAATTTTAAGAATTTTTAAGAACAGTTTTTTTAGACATTGGCCAGAGATGTGGCTTCATAGTTAAAAAGTCAAGAAAATAATTCCTAGGGATGGAGCAATCCCCAAGTGCAGATGGCTTTTTAATTTTTTCCTGGCATTTGTCACATACTCTGCTCTGTTGCCTAACACAGCTTCTGACACACGAGAGCATGAACTTGTAGAGTGTTATCCAGAACATTTTTTCTTTCATTTGTCACTTCTGCACACATTTTCAATTGAACAACATTGCAGCAGCTTTTCCTGTGCATGTAACATGGAATAGCTGACCTGTACTTTAGGGCCAGGGCAATGTACTTTAGTTGAACTTTTTATTGATGGCAATATTTTACTACTCAAGGCTTATCCTGGTATTTGAACAAGAGCCAGACTTGTCAAAACAGCTGCTCCTCTTCCTCTGAGGTTGCACTTTCTTGTTTTGCAGAGGCGGCTTATAAAGACCTTTTAGGAGAGAAGATGCTTCAGTGCTTTTTCTCCTTTTAAACTATAGAGGCTATTGCAGATTTTTCACTAGCTTGAGGTAGAGTTGAGAAACATGGTGATCTTCTAAGTAAAAGGCAGAGATTTCTGGAGTTGAGGTTTAAGTACAACTTGTAAGCAGAGTTTTAGGAGGAGAAAAGCACAGGTAGTAGCAGGAGACAGACCAACCAACCCCCTGTTACATACAGTCTCTTTGGGACCTGATAACCAGGTGGGAGGCTGTCTTCCTGCAGCAGATGCAGGTGGATGGAGTTTGTGCTGTCCTTAGGGAGATAAGTAGCTGATAAGTTGGCAATTCTTATTCCAGCTCCTGGTTTGGTGCAGTGCTGCCTTGCCAGCTGTCAGCTTGTCTGGAGTGCTCGGTGCTCTGCTCAGGACATGAGGGTGAAGGGTTGAATGTGGAGAGAGACTCTTTTGAAGCTGAAGGCAGGAAGCACCAGGGAGGGACATTTTGTTACTCATGGCTGCTGTGTCTGGGTTTAAGGTCATTTGTGCTGTACATTGTTATCTTGTCCTCAGGCCATATTGTTTAAACAGGCAGCACAATGGGGAAAGAGGGAGTACCATGCTCTTCTCAGAGCTGGAGAAACCAGAACATAGTGGAGTGATTTTTTCCAGCACAGAAATAGATGTAAAGCTGTCTGGCTAGGATGGAGATTCAGTTCCACCTTGGACACTTGCTTCTGACTTTTAATTCCTTCTCCAGCTTAGGACTGAGGTGCTTATCAAAGGGCAGCACACAGTATTAAAAAAAAGGAGCTTCTGCAGTTTTAGCATATTGTTATATGCAAATCTCATCTCAGGGACTAGGGTGGGCATTTTTTTCTGTGGTACTGTGTTATTTTACGAATACTTAATGATACAGAACAAATTAGAAATGTTGTGTGGAAGGTTCTGCAATTAATGAAATCACTTTGCAATAGGGAGACAAGACAGTGTGTTCCTGGTTTGTGTGCAGGGTTCTGGTATCAGGTACGTCAGTCTCTTGCACCATACAGCCACCTTGCTATGAGTGTCTCCCAACTGGGCCTGGAGCAATAGGAAGAGCAAATTATGTCTTCTCCCAGTTTGTGAATGCTGGTGAGTGTGTGAGTAAGATCAGTTTTTGGAAAGATAAAACAGCTGGGCTGGGCAGGTACTGGTTTAAACTTGCCTTAGGAAGGCACCTTACAAGTCAGACGAGCACTCTCCAGTTTAATCCAGCCTTTTGGGAAAAGGGAAGCTGGAGCTCTTTGGAGATCCATGAGAAGGGGATGATTCATTGCAACACAAGCAGCATGTACAAAATGGAGGGATGGAGGAGAGCTAGTGACGTACTCTGAGGTTTGTTCTCCAGAGTTAATGACCACCAGATGGGGAATAAAAGGCAGCCTGCTTTTCTTTTGAGGACTGGGAATGTCATTGAGGCTGTTAAAATGTGCTGTATCTGTGGTAATGCTGCTTGTGCACAGCAAACCCTTTGATGTGTGGATCAGAGTTATCTTTCCTAGCTGGTGTTTCCCCTCAACACTTGGGTTTTGGCTGAAGATGAGATTCTTGCAGTGTGGTTTACAGAGCACCTCAGGGATACGGAGCAAAACTCTGAGTGCTTTCTGCAGTAGAAAAAGTGAGGTGCAGGTTGTGTTCCTGTGCCCAGCATGAGCAGCCAGACAGCCAGGGGCAGTTGGTTCATGTGGACAGAAATGTGGTGTGAGATGAACTCATAACAACAGTGACCTTGATTCACTTGTGCAGCGTTGCCCAATCCCTCTGTAGGTGTCATCTCCATCCATCTCTGCAGTAAGCAAGCACTGGCACAAATCAGAGTCTGAATGTCAGTGCTGTTAACTCTGATGCTCACAAGTTGTCATCCTAGAAGTGTGTAGGTGTTTGGGTTACTTTGTCTTGCTCCATCAGATGGGACATCTCTCCAGCTGTCCAGGATACCTTTGGACATGAATGTGGAAAACATTTGCATTTTTCAAGAGCCTTTTACACTTTTGCAATCTCCTCTCCTCCTGCCCTCTTCCTACTCCAAAACCTGGAAGACTGTCAGAGGAGCCATCACCTTGTCTGAGTCATGTTATCATAGCTGTGTATGTCACCTGCCCTTCATTAGGGAGCATAAGCAGGCTGTCCTTGAAATACCTGTTTTTATGAGTAGATAGAGTCTTCTAATTTAAAATATGCTGCTCTCTGGGTTTTGGTAGCTGTCATAAACAGTGTCTTTCTTTTATCATCCAGTGGGCTTATTCAGCATCACCTGAGTCTAAAGGAAGCTGCTTCCTGGGTTTTAGGCTGTTGTAATCATACAGATATAAAAAGTACAGCTTGGCAGCTTTAGTTGTCAGCATGAGGTCTTGGGAGAGCCCAGCACGGTGTAGTTTTATTTTCCCCAGTCTATAGCTTGTCTTGCAGTAGATGGAGACTGCAGCTGGCAATAAGGTGAAGGCTATCCCAGTAATTTAATTCTTAAATTGAATCCTGGGCAAAAGGCAGAAGCAGTTGAACTGGCAAGTGCATCATTTTCTTGTTTCAGAAGTGAAGGTGTAAAGTTGTTCTGGAAGCACTGCTTTCTGTCTAACACATTTTCCCCTTCCTTCCTGTCCTGCCCTGTTGTTGTGACTTCTGTCCACTGATGCAGAATCGTCAGTTTATGGTTTTGTTCCACATCACTGTCAAAACATGAGCTCGTCTGTGCACAGCAAAACATAAATTTACATTTGAACCATAGCCTGAATTAAAATTCTCCATCCCTGTGTTCATGAGTGGGCCTCTCCTGCAGCACTCATCCTGGGCAATATTTGCCTCTTTCAAGAATCTGATAGATTTTCCTTCAAAGCTGCCAGTGTTGTGTGCACACCAGCTGAATCTGGTCTGGGTGCACTTCAGCACGCTGGGTCCATGGCTGCTGCCAGCAGGGATGGGGAGTTCAGCAGGGGCACTGCATGTCCCAGGAGCCAGTCTGTGCCTGGGCTGTGCCCATGCTGCTCAGTGTGCTTGGTGAGAATGTGAAACGATGCTGACACCATGGCCACGTTTCTGAGGGATCAGAGCTTTGCTAAATCTTTGTGTGCTGAAGTTAGGGTGTATTTTTAAATGGTTTCCTTTGTAGGGAATGAGCTGTGGAGCACTGTTTTGTGAAAGAAGTCCCCTGTAGCTGTATTTCACAATAGCATGAAACAGTGTTCAAAACAGATGTGAGCTTCATTTATTAAGGGCAGAATTAGTTTGGTTTTAATTTAAGTTTTTGTGTTTTTTCTCACTTTTTTTGAATACCCCCATCCATTTACCCTGGAACAGGAGCCTCATGGTCAGACTCTAATCCAGAGTAAGAAAACTTGAATTCCAAAGGGAATTTGTTAGTGTGTGATGATTTTTTTTTCATAAGATAAATTTTTATATAGTCTTTTTGTGTGTATTAACATTTTAATTTCAGCAGAGGTTTGGAATTAGTCTTCAGCAATTAGCTCCATAGGTAACCAGAGTCAAATATGTCCTGACTTTGTTTTTCTCCAGTACTAAGAAAAGTATTTAAAAATTATTGTAGTACATAGACTACAAACAAGTATTTTAATCTTTATCATAGTAGCTCCAGAGGCCAGACAAGTAAGTTTTCCACTGCTTTTCAGTTCAGGAAAGATAAGGTGTTCAGAAGGGCTTTCTTCTAAGCATCCATGGAGTGTTTGAAGGTTCAAGAATTAATGCAGATTTGTCATTTCTAGGTTTATGACAGGTCTGTTATATCCAGGTCTGAAGGTGCTGTCATTTGGTCAGCAAGTGTCAGGGGCACTTGTTCAGTTCCTCATTCTGTAAGCTCAGGCTCTTTTTTAAATCTTTCCTGTCTCTTCCCCATCACTGCCAGGTATTCCTACAGTGTGTATATACTACTAGGTGGTGTATTCAGCACTTTGCTAACTACAGGTATGTGATTTCCCAGATCCTGTCATCTGAATGGGTTTAGTTACATTCAAATCCAATTACTTGGGGAGATTGGTACTCCAAAAAAGCACAGACTTATGTTGTCAGGCATCTTTGTACACCAAGAGTCAGAAGATGTTCCTTCCCTGTAGGTCCCTGCAGTTTCCCTTGCACTTAATCCACCCTTGTACATCAGATGTGCCCGTAGTTCATAAAACACTTTGTTATGGAACAAATGCTGGGCATGACCTTAACTGTAGACTTTTCATAGTAGCAAAGTTAGATGGTTTTTTTGTTTGGTTTTTTAGCATATCATGCTTGGTATTAGCAAATTACCTCCTTGTTTTACTTGTCCGTGCTTATGGCTTTCACTTAAAAAGGAAAATTGCAGTTTCTCTGTCAGGGTTAGCTGTCTTACTGTGAAGTGCAACAGGATTCCAGTACTTGTCACAGTGACTGCAGTGACAGAAAGTGTCTTGGTCTATATTTTGATCTCAAGTAACTCATACTCCAAAGTCTTGTTGTGAAAACCTAGTGCTGAACTGTTTCTCTGCTTGTAGATCCCTTCTTGAGCAGAGACTACTGCACTGCTTTACCTCCTACTTAGGAACCAGGTTGAACTTACATTGTATCCAACAAATTTGGGGTATTTAGTACAACATCAGGAGAAGAAAGGTATTCCTGTTACAAGCTGTTACTTAAAACTGTTTCTCAGTTTTATTAAACACTTTTCTTCAGGAGTATGTTGATCTGTTGGAGCAGCTGCTTAGTTTTGAGAGTGAAATTAAGTATCTCATGTTGTTTGCTAATTTTCAGAATAGGTTGGTCACATTATTCTTTCTTCTGATATTAGGGCTACTTGTCATGCAGCTTTCCCCACTTATGGGCCCTGTTTAGTATTACACAGCCCATTAATGAAAGCAGAAGGCTCCAGGCTTTCACTGCTGGAGCCTTTTTACATTTGAGAGGATCAAGTAAAAGGTGATCACAGGTCGCAGTTGTGACCACAGGAAAATGAGCAAATTTTCCCTGGTCTGCTGGAGACTGGAGTTCAGGAAATAAGATAATTGCTAGTTCAAAAATAATGTGGTACACTTTTAAACTTGCAGAATAATGTCACTGAAATGCTTGGAAACTCAAACAGATTAAATGTATTTGGGGGTTGCAGTTTCAGAAACTGCTGGGGCTGCTGTGCACTCCTGGGTAAAGCTGAACCTGCTCAGAGGAGAGTGAGCCTGGCTCTGCTGGATACCTGCACAGTGCTCTCACTCCCACATGTGCTTTTGTCTAGCACAGGCTTGAAATATTTGGGAGATCAGGACAGGAGGAAATGGTGCAGCTGCTGCTCTGGGCTCTTTGTGTGAGAGCAAACTGCTAAATCAGCTGGAGTGGCTGCAGCTTCCATGCTGGTATTAGTCATTCATGTAAAATTGATAATAAATTTTAATAGATGTATTGATTCAATTTTGACTCTAGTAAAAATTATCATAACTTTAAAAAAATTGTCTCAACATATATAAAACTGGCAGCCAAGAAATTTCAAAATATTTCATAGCATTAGAGCTGAATCATTCAGGAATAAATTATGAGATTGTAAATAGTCTTAGATGTTCATCTTGTTTCCTTTGCCTATTTCTGCTGTAAAATAATCAAGTGGAAATAAATATTTCCTAATGCATTGGAATACCTGTGAAAATAAGATTTATAACTTGGGTTTCTCACTTTAGGTTATATTAAAGAGAAATAATAGAGCCTTGAATCTTTATGGTCGCATCTGTAGTGCTCATAGTTTTTCAAGCATGTTTCTACCCCTCTCACCAGTGAACATTTTAAAAATATCAGGTTCCATGTTCAGAATACTGGAAAGTAGAGAATGTGATTATGTTGCAGAAGCTCTGATATGATGGGAGCACTTGGGGTTTGAAGTGTAGTGATAAATGAACTTTTGATGACACTCTGCACCTGCAACCTATTTCCTTTGGTTTAAACAGCTCATTTAGTGACTGTGGTAGTGGAGGGCATTTGAAAGCTCAGAAGAAAAAGCTGTTTCCACAACTGGTTATTTCTGTGTAGGTAAAGAAAGGACTGCTCTTAAAATTGAGGCACAAGGTAACCAGCATTGATTCAGTTCAGTTTTTGAGGAGTATGCTTGCTTTCTTTTAGATGGGAAACAAATTACATAAACATTTCCTCCCCTTCATGTCTTATTCAAGGCAGATTTGAGTTTTTCATGGAGTAGAATCTCAAAATGTTGACTGTGTGTTCCATGAAGAGATGCCAGCTATTAGTTTTTTAAAAATGAAAGGGAAAAAAAAAACTAGCAAACAAAACACAACCAAAAAAAAAAACCTCAGCAAACTGATAATACATTGCATGGAGTTTTTTAATTGAAGAAGCTAGGAGTGTACCATGCATAATAATGTAGCCACAGCCTTTTATCCTGTGTCAATAGGTTATGCTTTATATTCAGGTATTTGTAATGGTGTGATGTAACAGTTGTCAACTAGTGAGATTTGGCCTGGATTTAACATAATAAACAGATTACAGCTGCATGAAGAGATTAAAATCAGTGGCTTTAAGTAACATTTTGTAAATTGAAGACTTCCAGTGGAATTTAGTGCAGCTACTTATTAAAATATTGCATTTAAAACTACTGTGTCCTACACTGCTCTGCTGATCCTTCTTTCTGCACCCTCTTTCCCTTGCTTCAGAAGACTCCAGA